>NC_072402.2:133115000-133788571 GCF_028858775.2 Pan troglodytes
TCCTTTGAGTTCAGAACTGTTTTACACCATCCCAGAAGGCCTTAACCCAATCAACCCCAATCGGAAGGTGACTGCTAAGAGCTTCCTGCATTCTGACCACACCACAACCTCCTCCAATTCCCTTGGTGGCTCTGAGTGTTTGCAGCCGCACCCCAGAATCCATTGCCCCCATCCCACCTTTTCAGGAGGTTGAGTGGCAGGGTCTGAAGCTTGCCCAGCCATCAGCTGGGAGCTCTGGGCCACAGCAAAGCTCTCCATCTGCTTGTCCCAGGGGCCTCAAAGGAACCAGAATTCCATAGAGAAAATAAAACCTACAGCAGTGATTGAAAGTAGTATTCCAAAGATGGTTCCAAGTCTGACACAAACTCCTCTACTGTTGTTAAGCCCACTGCAGACTCCTCCGAAAAGTCCAGGAGGAGCCAGGGGTCTCAGAGACAGCATTTGGTCCAGTCTTCTGCCTTCCCACAAAGTCTCCCAATAAGATGGAAATGCTGCTTAATTTGGGAATCTGTAAAGTAAGTTCCACTGACTGGAACTTTCAGCCCTATTTCAAAGTAAAAAATAAATAAGTTTACATTATACATAATAACACAGGGGAGCTATGATTCTTAGCAAACATAACCTTAATCTAACCCACCAACCCAACTCAGTGCCCGAATATCTTCCTTGTCAGGAAGTTTTCCTCTGCCTTCCTCACCTCTGGTGCTGTTTCAGCTGCCCGCTCTGTCTGCAGGGGAGGGCAGCAACCGCAAATGGCACTGTGGTGAGAGCCCGGGGTCTGCTGACAGACCGTCGGGGTTTGGATCCCAGCTCCTGCAATTATCTGTAAGATGTGGCCAAGTGCATCTAAGCCTCAGTTTCCTATTCTATACAGGGGGAGTGATACCTGAGGTTACCTCTAGGCTTATGAGATTAATGAGTTACCAAGTAAAATGCTTAGTATACTCAGTAAATTCAAGCTACTACTGTTGAGGCTACAACTGCACTGTTAAAAAAGTGCGACAAGCTTGATTACCAGGAGAAAACTGCACTTCCTTTGCCTCGATTTCCTCTATCTATAACTGGATGATTTCGATGGATGGATTTGTGCCAAAAGGAGGAAAAAAGCAACAGAAAACCTGGTGTTTCCTCTGCCAATAGTTTACTCTTTGCTGTTATGCTTAACAGTTAACATATGTTTGAAAAATGCACTTGAACTCGATTAACCTCGGTGCTGCCAGACCTGCCTTGATGGAACACAGCACCCAGGGCGCCCCCACAGGCATCTCTACCTTGGAATGAGGTCTGGGGCTTTTGTCTGACCCCAGCAGAGCGTGCAGAGCCAGCGGCTCAGGCAGTAGAAGTCAAGGCCCTGGGAAGGAGAAGGTGCCTGGGGAGGCCCTGAGAAACCTGTTCTACTCCAAGGCCTGGCTGGCAGCTGGGCAGGACCTCTGACCCACCAATCACTTGCTGTCAAGGACTCTCAAGTTACAAGGAAATGGTTAATATGTATGTTTGTTTTGATAGGGAAAACCACAGCCATTTGTTCTTAATTCATCTCAGGAAGGGGTGAACAATCAGCGATGTCTGCTGAAATGAAATGATTTGAAGAGTATAATGTAAAGAGGAAACTCATTTAAGGAGCCCTGTCATGGTACCATTTCCCAGATGGACTCAAAGGGAAAGAGCGAGGAGCAGAACAGTGAGTTTCGTGGGCTGCACTGTGTTGGGGGAGGAGGCGACGTCTGCAATCGGGCTACACATGTTCATCAAGACAGGGGAGCAGCTTCGCCCACTGGGAGCAGAATCAGGGACTTGGTCAGAGGGAGACGTTTTGCTCTACTCCCTTTTGTGCTGTTTGAATTTATCTTCTGCATATTTTCCTTTCAAAATGAAAATAATTATAACACTGGATAGATGAGAAGCTGCAGGCACTTCTGCTATCGGCTGCCCCAGCTGGCCTTTGGTACCACAGGTCACAAGCCCCCTTACCCTCAGACACTCTGTCCCAGCCTGCTTAATCCTGCTTCTCCCAAAAAATGGTTCTGAGCATGTGAAGACTTTCTAGGTTCTTTTTTCATGGCTGTTTTTAGAGCAGTGTGAGTGTGTCATAGAAAGGGAGGCCCCTGAGAGGGCACTATAGCTCCTGGGGTCTTTACTAGCCTGGCCTCTGTGCTGTCTGCCGGTGTGGATTCCCGATGCTGAGGACTGCTTGTCTAAGGATTTGCCTAAGCTCCAACACCTAGGATTCCACCTCCTCTTCGCTAAGGGGACAATGAAAGGACATTGGCCAAAAAGCTTCCCACTCTCCAGCCCTCCTCAGTGCCACTGAGTGACACAAGCTCCCCATACCTGACTGGGCACTGCCCTCTCCGACGCCTGCTGTGGCTCCTCAGGGCAGCTCTCTGCCCAGTACCTCGCTTGCTCTGCCACTGCTACAGCAGCAGCTCTAACATGCACCAGACCACCCCTTCCCGGCGGGCCAGCACATGTCACTCCAGGGGACTTCGCCCCTCCTGTGCTCACACCCACCTCCTGCCTGTGTGCTCTAGACTTTCCTCATCCCTGTCCAGGGCTGCCTATCCTTCAAGGCCTATCTTGCAGGACCCCTGTCCTCCCTGCCCATACGAGGCCACAGGAATGTCTCTGGCAATCACCCATGACTGTTGCAGAGTCTGTCCCCTCAGGCTGTGTCTTCATCGAGCCAGCCTTGGGGACCGGGCATTTACCAGTCTTCCTGAGGTGTACGGTGGCTGCTTCAAGACAAAGGAAATGCCAAGTGGATGAAGTGCTCTGGGGTCCAATTCCTCTGACTGCTAAGGTTTCTGTGCTGTGTGATTTTGGAGAAGTTACTTAAACTCTGAACCTCAATTTACTCCGAAGAAAGCTAGGTGGTTTGAGGATTCGATGAATTACCAAATGTAAAGCATTTAATCAGTGCCTAGCACACAGTAACTGTTCAACATACGGCAGATGTTTTGGAACTTAACTGTTCCACCTTTACCTAGAATTCAGAGCACTTCCCCCGAAGTCCCTAAAACTAGTATTACAAGCCACAGTTAGAATATGAACTAGAGACTGCCAGGGCCTGGGGTGGGAGTGAAAGGGCAAGAAAAACAATGCTACTCAAGTTAAGTACCCTCATTTTCTGAATGAACAGCAGATATTGACTTTTAGCAGTCAATACTCAGATTTATAGAGGCAACATAAATGTGAACCAAAGACTACCTCAGCTACTAGTTACCACAAGGAGCATCAATCAGAATATCGATGGCAAGGGAAACCAACACATTAGCCATTTCCAGAGGCCTTGGGTTTGTTTCCACATGGCTCCCACAGCTCTGCAGGGAATGCGCCTTCTATAAAATCCCAGAGTGTCCCCTGTAGGCAGATGGGGTGATGTCAACCCCGTGAGAGGGTATCTCAGCACCAGGCGCTACTATCGGCCTTTAAAGAGCCCAGCACTGGGTGCCAGGGAACCCACATGTTCTAGCCACTAAATGGAAGATGCACTTGCCTAAAAAGGAAGCAGGTGGGGTGGGAAGAGGAGGAAGAAAGGGAGGGATCCAGGGTCAGAGCGTTAGGCTGAGTGGAGCAGCCTGACAAACCCAAAGAGGTTTTATGTCATCTTCTTGGCAACCAGAACTGGAAGAGGGTGGTGGGAAGAGACGGAGGCTGACAATGATTAATACCCTTTGGGTTTGTCTTCTTGCTAGAGTTTATTTATAGCTCTGAGGAGTGGCTCTTTGCTTTCAGATTTTACTCTGGGTTGACCTGACTAGACATAGAAGCCTTCAGGCAGGAGAAAGCAAGCAAAAACACTGTAAATATGTTCTATCGGTTGCTGGTATTTTAACAGGAAGACAGTGGGAGAAAAGACATTTGCGGAATTCTTACCTACTTCCTTCTCCTTTCAGTGACAAAGTGTTAATAGCTCTTTTAGAAGCCCGTCCTGATGGTCATCCACGGAGGACACCTGGGATGCTGGGTCCCACTCCTGGGACACTGCTATCTCTAATCAGCTGGGCAGCTCCTGACTTCCTCTGCTTTTCAAGGTATTGCCGAGACCTCCTCCGTGGCTTTTTTTTGGCAGACGTGAGGATCAGCCCTTGCTACATTTCTAACGCCCTACTGTTTGCCAGCAACAGCTGCCCTGCTGCGTACCTCCCCTCACACAGGTGTGGCCCACTCTGCCCCCGTGTTAATCCTAATCATGCTTCATTTAAAAATCCAGGGGTCTAGTTTAATTTTCATCCTCATCAATTTCCTGGTAGCATCTGACATTACAAGTACTCCCTCCCCCTGAAACTCATCATTCCTCTAACTGGTCTTCTTAGCCTTCAATAAAAAACTATTTACCATGTAGCTGCGGAATATCTGGCCTTGTGCTGGGAGCTGTATACAAAGGTGAGGGAGGGGTGGGGAAGGCCTGGGATCACTAATGTGGCTCTGATGTGAGGCACGTCATAGGTACCCTACAAATCTGTGGAAATCAACCGTGATTCTTTTGACCCCAGCACCCCGCTTGGGACTTTGCACCTAACTCTTTCATTAATCAATCATTCCAAACGAATTACTAAACAAGTGAACCAAGCACTGCAGTGGTCAGTGGTGATTAAGGATGGCAGTGAAGGAAGGTTCTCCAAGGCCCAGGCCTAGTTTCATGTTTTAGAACACACACTTGGGTTCCGTAGCAGGCAGCATGAACTATAAAGCTATCATCCCAGGGAACGCAGCCTCAGGCTGGGCCCAGGATCCAGGCAGGCCTCAATTCACAGTCCCATGTCAGCCTCGAGGTTAGCTGAGGGGTCTAGGGGTGTTGAGGGATTAAGGGCAGATCAAAGATCCTCATAGTCTCCCAAGATCTTGGCCCAAATATAAATAAGACAGCCTCTGCATACTACATGTGCCCATTATCCTTTTGATTTCCTGTATTTTTGCATTTTATTTTCTAGATTTATTTTTAAATAAAAAGGGAAAAGATTATCTTTAAAGAGATATATAACATATATAAGAACTAGTAACATGGATTATCTCCTGGGAAGAGAACTGAAAATGCAAAAGAGCCGGAAGGGCAATGCATGTCTCACTGTATATCCTTTGACAGCATGTGGATTTTACCATTGGTGTTATTACTTATTAGAGAAAAGAAGTTCAACAAAAGTAAAAAGACAAAGACCTACTGGATATGGGAAATAAGTATACAACAAGACAAACAGATAAAGCAGAAAATAAAAGTCCAGAAATAGCACTAATTGTATCTAGAAATTTCATGTCTGATAAAGGTGGCATCTCAGATCACCAGGAAAAAGATGAAATATTCAATTGTGTTTGGATAACTGGATAACCATGTGAAATAAAATTAACTTGATCTCTATCTCCCACCATATCACATGGTAAATTCCAAATAGGTCAAAGTATAAATGTGAAAAAATATAAAAATATTGAGCAAAAGCATGAAGGAAGTCTTTATAGTTTTGGAAGGAGGTAGGCTTTCCTAACAATGATTCAAAATTCAGCAGAAATAGATGCAAAGACTCCATATATTAGAATTATTTAAATAATGAATATAAAATAATCATGTGAAATATATTTAAATAAAACTTAAAATGAAGAGAAAAAAAGATGATAAAGAATGGCCAAGCATTAGCCAGGCACAGTGGCATGCACCTATAGTCTCAGCTACTCAGGAGGCTGAGGTGGGAGGCTCACTTGAGCCCAGAAGACGGAGGCTGCAGTGAGCCATGATCATGCCAGTGCACTCCAGCCTGGACAACAGAGTGAGATCCTATTTCAAAAAAAAGGCCAAGCAGATTCAAAAAAGAATGAAATAGGACTTCTATAAATGAAAATATGACTGAAATTTAAAATTCAGTGACTGACTCTGTTTAATACAGCAGATTAGATACAGCTGGAGAAAGAGTAAACACGAAGATAGTTCTAGAAGACAGATGAAAAGTAATTATCCAGAAAGTAGTCCAGAAAGACATGAATTAACAACATGACTGAGATTAACAGATACAGAAGACAGAGTAAAATACTAACGTATGCTTAATCTGTGTTCCATAAGAAGTGACTAGTATAAACTGTTTGAAGAAATGATGGCTGAAAACTTTATAGATGTGACAGACATGTTCAAAAACCGAAGTGGAGGACACTTATCACCAAAAGACCCTCCCCAAATAAAATTCTAAAGGATGTACTTCAATAAGAAGTAAATAGATCCCAAATGGAAGGTCTAGATGAAAAGAAGGCACACTTAGTTTTGGTCACACCTTTTTCCTTGCCTGATTCCAGAAACAGGTTTTGTGGTGCTGTGTGCTTGTCCGTTGGCCCAAGCAAAAGAAGAACCCTTCATATGGAACTTGTCTACCAGAAACAGGTTTTGTGGTGTTGTGTGCTTGTCCGTTGGCCCAAGCAAAAGCAGAACCCTCCACATGGAACTTGTCTACCTATCTGCAGACCCTGATGGTAAAAATAACAGTTGCATTTTGCCCTTCAAAGTGATATCATGAGACAGCAGTGACACTCCTTTGACTTTTGAAGATTTCCAGGCACCATGGCTTATCTTCAAGATAGCAATGAGATTTTCAACAAATGGTGCTAGAACAACTAGACATCCACATGCAAAAAAGCCAAGTCTAGACACAGGCTTTACAAGCTTTACAAAAATTAACTCAAAATGGATCATAGACCTAAATGTAGAATGCAAACCCATAAAAATCCTAGAAGATAACATAGGAGAAAATCTAGATGACTTCAGGTTTGGCAGTAACTTCCTGGACACAACACCAAGGGTACAATCTATACCATAAATAATTACTAAGCTGGTCTTTATGAAAATCAAGCATTTCTACTCTGTAAAGGACATTGTTAGGGGAATGAGAAGACAAGCCACAGATTGGAAGAAAATATTTGCATCAAGAAGCAATGAGGTCTTTCCCCTCTCAGATCCAAGTATTATAGTCTGACCGCTGGCCTTGGGAGAGCAGAGGAAAATGGGCCCATTGCTTCACAAAGTAGGCCCAGATCATGTTTACGCTCTCCTGAACAATTTCATGGACTCTTTAGAAGGACCATGAAGAACCAGATAAAAACTGTTTTTGAGCTCTACAGCTGGATTCACATGCCCTGGGAGAAGCATGTTATCAAGCTATGCTGCACCTTCACGTCTTGGGTAAGACAGAGAAGTACTGGTGGAATTCCACCTCCTGGTGGCTTCCAGGCTCTAGTCTCAAACCCTGAGGCCTGACCCACTTGGGTCTGTTAACTTGCTGGCCATATAATACCACATCATCAGGCAAATGTCAAAGGCACATAGTGTTGAACTGATTCTTTTTCAAATGCTCAGTGAATGTTTATCCACCATGGAATCATCTATTCCCCAGGGAGACTGAAGGAAGCTTGGTAACTTAGATTATGTGGGGAGCACCTCCTAAAGTACTTCACAATTTGCTTTGTAAGAGTATGCACTGTGATGTTTCTGTGACTGGCCGTCAATGAAGGTCATCAATAGCGTATGTTAATAACAACAAATAATTAGACTAAGGTCTGTCTTTTACACATACACAAAAGGCATTAAGTGTCAGCTGCTAAATCTGGGTAGTGGGATTATGAATGAGTTTTAGTTTCTCAATTTTCAAACAAATTACTCACATAACCAGAAAAGGGAACATGCACTTAAATATAGTCTGCACACTGTGAGTACCCACTGGAGTTTCAACTTCAATGTTTTTTCTCTAGCTGTAAGCCCCTGGCTCCTTTCCTGTGTGATTAAGATAAAATTATTAATTTTAATTTAAGAATTCAGATAAAATTCTTTAAGAATTCTTTAAGAATTAAGATAAAATTCTTAATTGTCCCTTTCCTGTGTGATGTGGTGTGGTGTGGTGTGGTGTGTGTGTGTGTGTGTGTGTGTGTGTGTGTGTGTGTTTTAATTTTAGGAAAACAGGGTGAGGGAAGGGCTTTGCAGAACACAGCAAATGCTGTGGCATAAGCCCCAGTGCAGCATGAGTGTCCAAGAAGGTACTAGCAAGCATTAGCTGGGTTCTGGCCTGAAGCGTCAGTTAGTCTAAGGGAGGTGCACTCATGCAAACAAGCAAGGATGTGGGAGTTCCTAGAGCCTTGGAGCATCAAAGAGCCAAGCCTGACTGTCCTCTTCTTCCTGCTCTATTTTTAGCTGTCTGAGTCCAGGACACATTTGAGTGTCCCGGATAGGAAGGTGGTAAAGAGATTTGGGACTTATTTTCAAGGTAAGTGACAGAACCAACTGCAGGCTCTGCCTACCTCAATCTTCCAAGCTTGTAGGATTCCGTCCCACATCAGAAATGCCAAGTGAGGTGGATGCTGGCTGAAATGAGTATCAGTGTAACAGGATGTGCTGCTGACAGGAACAGGCTCTCTCTACCCACTTCTAGGAGATGGAGGCAGGGATGGGTTGTGGCCCTATGACTACCACCAAAGGGATATGCAACATCTGACCTGAGTTAGATACTGGAAGTCAAACAAGCTGAAACTTGGGATGAGGACAATCACTTTGTTAGCCACAACCAGATGGCAAGCAAGATGTATTTCTAACAACCGTCCCTTTTCCTTGGGATTTTATTTCAGGATATAGTCAAGCCCAATGGCTGGGCCTCATCCAGTCTGTAAAGTGGATAAAGATCACTCATGGGACCCTGCTTCTTCCCCAGGTCAGGAGCTGGCTCCATAAACTGCACAAGGATTGGCCAAGTACCCATAGGCAGCTTCAAATTGGGACATCTGCTATCAGAGGATGCTGGGTGCCTTTTGGAGGAGTGTGAAGGCTCTGGTCATTGACAAGAGACAGGAGAAAGAACAAGATTACTGGAGACTCCCTTCCTCTCTCATACTTTAATCCTAATGTTAATAGTTAACATCTGGGCACTTACAATGTCCAGGCATGGAATAAGGACTTCACATGCATGCTCTCACATCAGCCTCATAAGAACCTGATGAGACAGTTACTGTGATCCTCATTTCACGGAGTATAAAACTATAGCATGGAGATGTGAGTGACTTGCCTCAGCCACAAGTAAGAAGTGGCAACTCTGGCACCAATGCCCATACTCTAAACCACCCAGCTCTAGAACACAGTGGACCCCAAGTGGTCCCCAGAGCTGGTCACCAAGGAGATGCCAGTTCCCTGGTTCAGAAGCACCTAATCCTAGGTTGGCACTGCAGCTCAGCAGTCCTCTTAGCAATCCCTGGGCATCCAGACCCCTCCCATCTCTCCCACAGGGGCCTTTGGAAGGCAGAGGGCCTGGCCCAGCTACTTCAAATGGGCCTCCATGTGGCACATCCCATCACCATGCCTGCAATTGTCATGCCAGGTGTTGGGCTTGACTACATGCCACCTCTAAGAGTCTGGGCCATGCAGAGAAGAAAACAATCCCTTCTTAGGAACTTCAGTGACACCTAAACAAGCAGGGCAGCTCTGGTAACTGGTTAACAAGCATTCTCCAGAAAACATTTCCTGATACCCACTTGCGGTCCTGTCTCCCCCCTTGCAGCACAGGTGGTCCTGCATCACCACAGCTTTTCTCTTGCCTATACCTGTTTCTGGACAGGAAGCCCTTTGGGGGTGGGGATGGGTTGGTGTGTAGCTGTGCAAGGGACATCACAGCTCTCAGCAAGGAGAGCTTGAGTGGGTGGGACTTCCCTCAGATGTCTGCCTAGTGTTGGAGCACAATGGCGGGGTCACATCCTTGACCAGACCCTAAGCTGCTTGAAGGCTGGTACTCCAGTTTCTCCCTCTCTCTGTAGCTTCCCCATGTTCTGGGAAGGGGCTGGCCTGGCACCCAGCAGGCGCATCAAGACAGATAAGTGGCTGGCAGATCCCCTTTCCCAGTTCTTGTGGGGCTGGCTGGCACCTCTCCAGGGCTCAGCTGATTTCTCCTCCTCAGAGAAGCCTTCCCTGGCCAGCTCATCTCCAAGCCCCCAAGCAGCCTGGGCCCTCGTTTGGCCTGCTTTTACTCCTTGCAACACTTTCAGTCTCTAAACTATCTAGGTTGCCTGGCTGTCTTTTCCAGACAAGAGTGTGAGCTCCATGAAGCAGAGGCCACTCTGCCCTGATCACTCCTGCACTCTCACACAGAACCTAGCACGGTGCCTGGCAGACAGCATGTGGAGTGAATGAGAAAAGGCCTTTAGGGAAACAAAAGTGAAGAGGAGAGCAGAAAGAGGGCCTGGACACACTTCCTTCTCACTCAAGGGCCAAAAAACAAAGTTCTAAGTGGGTGTATACCCAGAATGTCTAACATCCACGTGCTCCCACATCCCCGCCCAATCGGCTAAGGGCTGGTCACCTTCTGAGGACAGTCAGTGTGGGTGTGTGGCACTGTTCTGAGGGGTGGAACAGAGCAGCATTCTCACTAGATATGGCCCCAGAGTCTGGCTCCTCTCCCATCACAAAACAGGACATAAGTAACCACAGCAGTGACTGGGCATGCACTAACTGCTCAGAACATCCTCCTAAGGTCAATTGGGCCTGGTTCCATGTTAGGGGCAGGCATGGTCATGCCAATGACTCAGTGCCGCATGCAGGCAGAGGAAATGCTTCAGATTCAGCCAACTATAGCCCTGCTGGAAGGTCTTCATAAAATTTAAAAATACATATTATTATTTAATATACAAGAGCTGATGTGGCTGATGCCAGAGTAAGGATCTGCTCTGAGCTACTTTTCCAGTGATAGTGATGGGCTCTCCTGGCCAGTCCTATGCCCTGCTGTGACCTCTCCTACACACCCACAATAGCTGGGGATAGGGATGATGGATGTGTGAGCCACTGGGTCAACGTCTCTAGCCCCCATGGGAATGGACTGCTGACATCCACCTCAGGAGCACTGGGCTCAGATTCAGAACCAGCTATGCCCAGACCAGGAAAACACAGATTTCTATGCAGCACCGGTAGTAGTTGCCTGAGATATGACAAAGCAATGGTATTCCCCATTCATGCCCTTCAAAAAAGAAGAGAAAGCTAGATGGAAGAAATGACACTGAGGTTGTACTTGACCTAATGATGGTGTCTGTGAACACCCCAGGAATGGGCATCATGGCATTCGGGAGCCAGGGGCTGCCTGGGTTTGTGTAGCACATTAGCTTTCCCATTATGTGCACAGCACCTTTGGCCTTCACAGCAGCCTGGAGTTGGAGTAGGGACAGTTGACTCCATTTGAGTTGTAAGGAAATTGGGGTCCAGGGAAGTTAGGTGGCTTCCTCTAGGTCACATAGCACGTACACTAACTAGGCAAGAACTACAATGTCTTCTGTTTCCTATCTAGCAACTTCTCCCAGTCTCCCTGGCTGACTGCCAATGCTATACATAGCTTTCCTGGGTGTGTCACCTAAGTTCTGGGCTTGTTTCCTCATCTACACAGAAGAATCATGCTTAGTTCACATTACCAGGCCTGCCACCTATAAGAGTCTTTGCTAAGCAGAAAGTCAGAAGTCCCAAAATATGTACAAATACTTAAATCTAACACTATTACTTTTCATGCCCAGATGCTTTCAACAGAACACAAAAACTTTACCTTCCTGATGACTGTGTTTGCTATGGGGAAACCCTTGGCCTTGCCTTACTGAGAGAGCAGGGAGTGCAGGAAGCAACCCAGCCCTTCCGCTGCCTGGTTGTATCGCTTTGGGAGAGGTACCCTGTCTTACTGAGTCGTCCTTTCTGGCTGTAGCACAGGTGGCTGCAAGAATCAGAGTACTCTTTCCTGATCAGACCCACCTGATCATGTCTCAGGCAATACACAGTGAAAGCATTACGACAGGACAGCAGGATTTGGGTCCCTTCTCAACCCCTTGCAGGCTGTATACAACCCCAGACAAGTCCTTTATGCTTTGAAGCCTGGCTTTCTCATCACTAAAAATGGGGTTAGTCTCCCTCCCTTCCCAGCTGGCCTTGCACAATTGCTGTGAAACCACAAATAAGATTGTATCTGTGAACAGGACCAAGGACCCCTTGGAGAGAAGGCTGAGTCCCAGACTGGGGCAAGGGAAGTCCAGGGTAAGGCTGGAATATCTTATTGTGTTAGAAGGCAAGGAAATGTACAGAAACTGATGGAGACATGGCAAAAGGATATCAGAACCAGCTTGAAGATCAAATTTGAGGTGATGTGACCATTAAAGTGAGTAATGAAATAAATATAACTTACTAAATTTTAAAAAATCTGTAAACCAACATTGATACTTCAAAAAAAAAAAAAAAACAGAGGAAGGGCACAGGGAAAGGTTTTATTACAAAAGAATGCCAACTAAGAGATGCAGAAATAAATTTTTTAAATCACTATTTTATAACCACCAAGAAATGAAAAAACCCACTATTTTATAACCACCACTGTAATATCAAATTCAGGTAAGATCATCAAGGGTTGCTGAAGCCACTGGGTGAAATACCGTGGTACAGGATGTGCAAAAATCCAACAGATACCACCTTAACTGAATGAGCAAGCAGAACATCTCCAGTGACGGGACAAACCACGTCAGGTGCCTCCCGACGTGATGCACAGAGAAGGATGCAGCATCTCTGATGCCATTCTCCTAAGAAAATGCTCATCCTGAATCTAATCCTGAAACCAACCCAGATTGGAAGACATTCTGCCAAACAACTAGCCTGGACTCTTCAAAAGTATCAATGTCATGGAAGATTTTTTAAAAGCTGGCAAACTGTTCAAAATTAAATAAGACTAACAAACTGGCAGTCAAATGCAATATATGATCCTGAAATGGATCCTGGATCAGGAAAGAAAACCAAACAAAATTATAAAGTACATTATTGGGACAGCTGAGGAAATTTCAAAATGGACTATGTAACAGCCAAAAATAAATACAGAAATATCTACACATATGCCTGCATGCACACACACAATGAGGGGAGATAAGGCAGATGAGGCAAGATGTTAACAACTAGAGAATCTAGGTGAAAATGTTCCTTGTACTCTTCTTGTAGGTTTGAGCTGTTTCAAAATGAAACAAAAGTGGTCTTTGGAGAACTATGAGAACTTCTGCATCTTAAGCCAGTGGTGTCTGGGTTGACTGAGGTACACTCACCTGTCAGGTATTCCAGGACGGCGGCCATGTACACGGGTGCCCCCACTCCAATCCTGTACTTGGGGTGGCCTTTCTTGATGTACCGCAGCATCCGCCCCACGGGAAAGATGACTCCTGCTTTGGCAGACCTGGACGTCTTGGTGGACTTCTTCTTCCCACCGCGGCTCGACATGGCGGTGGCCCTGGAGGCGGATCAGTGAGCACACTGTGAAGGCGAGAGGCACACCGGTCAGGGTGGCTGGGGACAGCACATGTCCCCTTTCCAGGTACACTCTAGTCCCCTGGAAGGCCCCAGGCCTGCCTGCAGATGCCACTGTCTGTAGCTGTGGGGCCCTCCGGGTCCGGGTGATGCACTCTGCTGGAGCAGTTTGATCCCTGAAAAGAAAGGCTTGGCTTTGCACAATTTATACCATGACATCAATTTTATTGGCCACTTCCATTTAAATGTTACACTGACAATGACTGCTCTTAAGTGTCTTGCCATTATGCCACATGATGAAAAAGGAAATGGGATTTCTTGGCCACATTCTATACACTTGTTTAATAATTGCATTTTCATACACTTGAGACTGGGGCTGATAAACTTACCAAAGGCTTCATAAAAGAAAAACAGCTATGACACCCTCCCCTAAAAAGATGATGTAAAGGCAGATACCTAGATTCTCTGATGAAAGCAGTGTCTCTATCTTAGATTCTTTATCTGTGAGAGGCAAGAGCAGCTTACAGGAGTCAGTACAGTGTATAGTCAGGTTGCAGTAAGAGGCCCTCTGAGCACTTCTAGTCCACCGGATGGGCCAATCTTTAGAGAAGAGAGAGAGAGGTGTTTTTTCCTTCCTTGCTCCCAATCCCCATCCAGTCACCCAGTCCAGAGGAAAACCCTCCTCTACACCTCTTGTGGGGCTCTTTCTCTCCACCTCCAGTGATGGGATCCTGGTCATCACTATTTTAATCAAGTGGTCACAAATGTCTCCTGAAAAGGTCTCCCTACCAGAGCCCCCTCTCCTCTAATCCACCCTCTACCCCATGGGTGGGGCAATCTGGGTACACACCCACCTGAACATGCCCCGGCCCTGGCCTGAAAGCTTTCTGTGGCTGCCACAATTCTCATGATAGAACCAGGACTCTTGGCCTGCCATGTAATGCCCTAGAAATCTAGGCTGGCACACCTGTCCAGCTTTGCCTTGGGCCACCTGTGGTCTAAACTAGCACACAGGGAGCCACACAAGGTTCCCCCCAAATACCCTTCCACTTCTTTTCTCCCTGCCTGGGCAGTAGCTGTTCCCTTTGGCTGGGACCTCCATTATCTCTCACACTTGCCTCTGCCTTCTGCCAGCCCTCCCAAATGTTGGGATCTGGCTGTTTCATCCTCAGGGCCCCATGTGCTGCACACCACAGCATTGATGCACGTGTGCCCATTCTCCCATCAGACTGCAGGTGGGTGGAGGGGTGCCCCTAACTGTATTCCTACTGTAGCACCATCCAAGGTCTCGAATGTTTACTTGGAGCATCCTGTTCATTTATGCATTCACTTCAGGTATTATGCTGGGCAGATGTGGTCCCTGTGGAACTGGTGGGGAAAAAGACAATAAATAACCCCCTAGTCATTTAAAAGATAAACGTAATGCATGCTTCAAAGGGCCAGTGCAGGGTGCTGGGAGAGGGGATATGAGGGGCCTTGGCCTGTTCTGGGGCCCCCTAAAGTCTTCCCTATGAACATGTTTGCTCACTGAACCAATTGGGCAGGTCTCCCATGTACTGATAAACTGACGTCACACTCCATGGTGTTTGGGGCCTTCCAGCACCAGCAGTCAATGCTGTGACCACTGGAGGCCACAGGGATAGGAGTCCCTGTTACTCTGATGCTCAACCTATACTAGGGACATTGTCAGGACATGCCATGGTCCACACTTAACACCTCTCTAATCCCAGGTGCATCTCAAATCATCTGGGATGAGCCACAGAGATGGCTGTGAGGACAGAAAACAGAATTCTGGGCACTCTGGGGCTACTGTGTAGACAGGCCCAACAAAGGTAAGATGGCAGAGGCCCTGGCTCTGGAGTGATGTTAGAAGAGTAAAGGCCTCTGTCATGAGCGCCCTGTCAAGGAGCACCCAGTCTTAACTGCTCACTGAGGGCTAGAGAGACCCAGAAGGGTCTGGTTTTTTCCAAAACAATTAGTTGGATCCCTTCCTTGCTGCAATGAACTCCATTTTAAAACATTCCTTGCAAAAAGGTGCCTGTGCTCACTCTGAGCAGGAAATGATATGTGTATATGTATGTGTGCCTGTGTTTTCAGGCAAGGCTGTCATTGGGTTTCCTAGCAGTCTTTTGCTTTACTACAAATGTGTTTCACAGACCAACAACCTGATGCCTTTGGACTAAGAGCTTTTAAATCGGAATGTCTCCCACTTTCAGCAGGGGAGGCCTGTGGTCAGTGATGATTAACAGCAGCTCAGCCCTTTTCCTACTAGAGCACAGACTTCAGCTTTGTTTCCCAGCTGACCTGCTGGGCATGTCTGGGGCTGCCTATGTGGGAACTGGACAGTGGTCTCCTCCAGAAAGGAGCCATTAGCACTCAGAGACCTGGCAGGTCCTAGACATGCTGACTCCTTAAAAGTGGTGCTCCTTGTCTTTCCCTCCTCTGACTCTAGCTGAGTCTTTACATCAACATGCCAGTGACTCCCAGGTCTCTATGCCAGTGCAACACCTGGCCGCTGAGCCTCAGAGCTCTGTTCTGACTGCTGATGGCAAGGGCCCACTTACAAGTCCCATGGGTGCCTTGAACTCCTCTGGGTCTCTCAGCCTCATCAGTGGCAATGTCATGCACCAAACTAGCCAAACAGCAGTGAACCTGGCCCAGACTTCTCTGTCCACCCCACAGCACCCAAGCATTAGCCAAGCTCTGCTGAACCGCCTGCAGAACCTCTCAGGCCTCTTCTCATCACCCTCCCTGCGTTGGTTCAGCCTCTTTACTTCTGACCTATTCTCAACCGCACCAGTCTTCATCCATGGACACCAGAAGCAGCTCTGCCTACTCTGATGATTCCCTGTCAGCCTGAGCTTCTGAGCTAGCCACAAACAGCATCCTTCAGCTACTTTTGGTGGCACTGCTTCCTGTCACCCCAGCCCTGGCTCACATGCCTCAGGCCACCCCTGACTTCTTGAGCCTGTCACACTGTGTTAAGGATGTCTCTGAACACGCAGTTCTCCTGCCTGGAATGCCCTTTGTCCTCTTGTCAACTTGCTGAACTGACACTCACAGCCTCCCTCTGCCATGGAGGCTTTGTGGACATGACCACAGCCTGGAATTGCTCACTGCTCCATGTTCCCATAGTATATATATCCCAGCACATGCCTCTCCAACTTGACTGAACTGCAAGCCATTCGATGTGAAGCACTGTAGTCAACTCATCCCAAGAAAGGTCTGAAATATCACAGCTCCTCCAGTGCCACCCTGCTGGCAGAAGAACATCTTCACTTCTCATTCTGAGTCAGGCTCCTGTCCAATAAAGCGGCCTCAAGTCTGTCTCCCCACCAATGGGGTTGTCTTGCAGAGATTCTGTACTTTACCCCTCCCCATGTTCTTCCTGCACTTCTAACTATAGTTCCCCAAGCTGCAGCCACAGCTATGAAAGAATTCTGACTAAGCCATGAAGCCTTATGACATCCAGCAATGTGTGGTGGTTTTCAAAACACCCTTTTGAAAACCAACTCATAGTTGTGCAGTCTCCAGATAAACCCATGAATGTGCCAGGTCCATCCTGCTCTTCAGAGGTTTATGCAGGTGTGGGTAGCTCCAGTCAGGCACCCATGACAAGGGGGAGAGTGACTGTGAGGCCAATGGCAATTAAGCATTATGATTAAAAACTAGAAGTCCAAAGCCAGACTGACTTGATTATAAACATGGCTCTGCCGCTTACTGGCTGTGCATTTTTGAGCAAGTGATTTAACCCCTCTGAACCTATTTTCTTATCTTTCAAGTGGAGATGATGCTAGTAAGGGCCTCAAAGAGTTGGTGGCAGAAGTGAATCAAAGCATCCATGTAAGGGCCTGATACTCACTCACTGGGCAAGTTCTCAGTAGTTAACAAAAACAACAATGTGAATAAGATGAAAAAAGGCCATCTTCTTGCAGAACAGATCTTGGACATTTGCGCTGAAGACATTGCTAGCTGCTGTAACAGATAAGTCTCTAAAACTTATTTCTCACTCCCGAAAAATCCAAAATGGGTTTCCATGATTGGCTGGTGTTTCTTGTCCACATAGTGATTCATGGATCCAGATGCCTCCCATCTTGTGACTCTCACATCTTCAATACATGATTCCCAGGGTTGCCATGGAAAGAAAAAGACCATGGATAATAACCTATGAGGGTTTTAAGGGGCCAGGCCTGCGAATGGGGCACATCACTTCTGACCATGATCCATCAACTAGAACTTAGTCACGTGCCCACAACTAATTGCAAGAGAGGTTGGGAAATGTACTCTGGCTATTTACTCAGAAGAAAGGAGGAAACAGCCAGTCTCTGTCACATGATAAACCAATCTGAACGCTGACCCTAACCCCAGAATGAGTTACCACCCAAAACCTGTTGGGCCCTGTTTGACCCATGTTCTGTATCCAGCCTTGTTTGAGAAACAGACAGCCCTACATCATAGACAAAGCAGCTTCCTAAGCACTCATCACCTCTGCAGGGCAGTGAAGCTGGTCACGGGAGAACAGCTATACTATCTGGTCAAACTTGACAAAGATGTGTTCTTCCGTCCTTCAGTAAACCAGGAGGCTTCACTCATGGCTCTGCATGCTTTGAAAACAATGATAGGTCCTCAGGCAACTGTGTCTGTTCATCATTGCACATTAGCTTGACTGCCCTTTTGGCTGTTATTGGCCTAGAAAATGAAGGTTCTGTGATTGATCTTGAAGGGATCTCTGTGGTCTTTATTTCTGCAACTCCTCCAATTATAAATCACAATAAACATTAACCTTGTTTATAAAACCTCAAAGCTTACCCAAAGACAAACTTTTATAGAGGAGCTGGATGGAGAGATGAGTCAGGCTACAGTGAGAAGCAAGAGAGTCTGACCACAGGCCCCTCAGCAATCGAGATGCGACTGGAGCAACGCAGTCAGTTCTTTTAGCACAGGACTAATTAGAAGGCTGGCTATGTAGACCCCATGAATAAGGTGGACATGAGAACAACAAGCTGTGTACTACTAGGAGGGGCAGTAGGGGCAAGGAACCAAAGTGCCATGGAGGCCCTGCCACACCCTCCTATCCCTTCCCAGCAGGCATCCTAACAGGCTGCTCCCTGCACTGCAAACCACCTTCATTCCCACTGGCACCTTCAGCACACCCAGCACGCTCAGTCTGAACATCTCTCTAGCCCTTTGTCTGGAGTAATCCTGCCTACTGGTCCCAATACCTTCCCTGGCAATGATCCATCAATGTGCTCCCTCTTCTGCATTCCTGCCATGGCCATGCCTTCTGTCAGTCACAGTCTAGTTTGGGGCAGCTGCATGTCCAGACTCCAACCTTGTGCACAGGCCCTGTTGACCTCCAACACATCTCTCTATTTGCAACAACCAGAGATCCACCAGGATGAATTTCTCCCTCCCAGTTCCCTCAATGGATGTGGCAGCTGCAGACCCAGGGCCCAGCTAAAAGTGCCTCACAATCTCCCTCAGGCTGCCCCTATTCTTTAATATACTCAATTATTTTTCTTAGTCTTATATACAGTACTCTGCAAATGCAGTTTCCAGCCCTTCCTTCCATCATGATTGCCAGTCACTCTAGATCCCATTTACATATAAGTTCTGAAACCAGCTATCCCATTCTTAGCACTCAGTGCATGGTATCATCATTGCCTATTTACCTGTCTGTCTTGATGAAACGAACCAATTTACTCTACTCACCACTGTATCTCCAAGCACCCACCACCCTGCCTGGCACCCGGTAGACATGCACATGCCAGCTACAAGGTAGCTGATTAGTTGGCACTGACAGTGGATAGGGAGAAAGGAGAGGGCAGCATTTCCAAAGCCCACAGGACTGGGAGCTATGGCTAGTGGGACACCAATCAGAGACCTTCTCTTGGACATTCATGTACATACACCTGGCAAAATCCCTATAGGAGCCCAGACACTCAAAATTCAGGGAGCTTGTAGAGCTACCTTGGGGATTCTCAGGAAAGGAACACTCCAATTGCCCTGATAGCTGGGCATAAGGCACACAGAGGCCTTATGACTCTGTGACAGTTCTATGGTTCCAGTGACCTCTCCTCCTGCCTCTGGCTCCGTACCATAGACTGCAGGAAAATACTTAACCTTCCTCACATCTATAAGAGATTGACTCCTGTTAAAGCTACAGCACAGAAACCCCTTAAACAATCAGGGCACTCATGAAACCGCTGGAATAGTCAATCATGAAGTATTTTATTATCTAAGCAATGAATACATGCCTATTGATCCCATGCAATATTGATTAGAACTGCTGGGGAGTTGCTAGTCAAAGAGCCCTATGTCCAGCCCCTGAGGATAGAGGAGTCTGAGCTATCAGTGCTCAAATAACTGCTGATGAGGAAGAACCACCCCATCCATTCTGGCAGCTGGATAAATGCCCGCATATCCACATGCATTTGTCACCTTCCCATCAACTCCAATCACAAAGGCCAACCTGAGAAACTTAATTCTGAAGGACAAGACACTAATCCTGTTTACGGCATTCTCTTTCCTCTTTCGTTTACTCCTATCACACCAAATGATTAACGGTGTCACCCGCTGTCATGTCCCCAGAGGCATGTGGATATACTAGACAACCATTGCTCACAGAGCTGGGGTTCACAAGCTGCACTCTGATTGGCTTGGATCAGAGACCTGTTCTAGTATTCTAGCCAATCAGGAAAAATATCTCTCTCCATTCATAAAACACCATATCAAAAAGTGAGCCAGATGATTAAAGAACCTATAGTCCACTCTCAGTGAACTAGGGGACTGCAAACAGAAGAGACAGACCAACTGAGATAGTAAATAAATCATAAACCATGCATTTTGTTCCAGCAGATGTGTCTTACTCCTGTTATGTTTTCAGTGGCAGGAAGAAACAAAACACAAACACAAATGTCATTTACCACAAGCAAGAAACAGTTTTGGGGAAGCTAGTCTGGGATTGAAATTTCACCTCTGCAAACCCATTCGGTGATGTGCTTCCTGAGATGCACTGAAGGAACTGTGCAGCTTGCTACATTTTAACAGCAAGTTACTGCCTGCCTGCTTTACAAAAAAACTTTTCTACATACTCCTCTCTCTTTTAAAGGTTGTGCCAGACTCTAAGATAACCAGTCTCACGGAAGGCTATTTAGAGAAAAGTTAAAGTGTGGGCTTCACAGGACAGGACTCTGATAAGGCTTAGCATGTAGAATCCACTCATTATTTGCCGAGTAGACGTGTTCCCAATAAGAATAAAAAGAACACCTGATCCTGTCTCTCTCCTGCTCAAAACCCTTCAGTTGCTCTTAGGATAAAGTGTGAGTCTGACCAGAATCCTTTGTGATTTGTCCTGTTTGTCCCTCCCTGAAGCCTCACCTGACTCCGCACCAGGACTCAGCCATCCCGAGCCTCTGGCAGTTCCCCACATGACCTCTGTTCTTTTCTTCTAAGATGCACACATGGGGTTCCCCAGGCCTCAAACACTTGTCCCCATCTGCCCTCCTTTGCCCAGCCATCTCCTGCTTGACCTTTCCAAGCCAGATAAGGGCTCACTCCTGGCTAGGTTACTGTACCTGCTGGGGGGCTACGTGGGGCCTTCTGCACTGATTTTACAACGGCTACTTGCCTGCCTTCTCCCAAAGTCAGCTCCCCCAAGGTAGGGGCTAGGCATTTCTTAATCACGGCTGTGTCCCCAGTGCCTGAACAGGAGCTGATTCTCAGGAAATCTTTATGGAAAGACTCTGAGACACTGACCTGACAGGTTTGGTCCAAGCAAACAAGCTATACAACTCTTTGGAATGAAGAGTTGACTCACTCAGGCTCACTTGTAAGCGCTGAGGCAGGGCCCAAAAGACCTCTAAACCTACAGAATATGGGAAGGACCCACAGAGATCTGGGCCCCAATCACTCCTGCCCCTTCCCAGCCCATGTTCTAGGAATGGGGCTCTGAAAAGGCTGTCACAAATCCTTGGGGACACTCAAATAAAACCAGAGGCTGTTGCAATTCTGATGAACAGCACATATAGAGTCTTGTTGGGTTCTTCGGCTTGAGGTTTTCAGTTTATGCTTTTATTTAAATAAATCTCCTTTAGGTGACTTAGGGCCGCATTAGCTCTGAAGGCAGGTCCCAGAACACATGCCCTCTGAGCTTCTCAGTGGGGAAGGAATGCGAGGCGCTCCTCAAGTTCGCCTCTCTCAGGGACCAGAAGAAACATCAGATGGAGATGTGTCACTCCCTGACACTGGCCCATTTGGTAAAAACTAAACCAGTGGCATGGTTGTATATTAGAATGTCACATGTGAAGTTCCAGACAATTCTTAAAGTTTAATAAAATGTGAGTTAAATTATGCCTCCTTCTAAAGGCCTGCCTCAAACAATTTTCATTTAGACAACCCTCTTAGTGCCTTATCTAGGGATCAGCATTAACAATGGTAACAGATCGAAACCAAAGAACAGACTGGAAAGATTTCTCCTTGTAAAACTAGAAGGGGGAAGAATTTGAAGTCTTTCAAGAGTTTTGTTGTGTTTAAGAAAAAATAAGTTTAAAAACATACTCATCCTCATCAGAGAGTCTCTTGTGCAAGACTGAGATGCTGCTGCCCAACTCTAGTTAAATGTGTACAATGGGTATTAATTCCAGTTGCAGGCAAGAGGTGTCCATTTCAGAGTTAACACCTCTGACAACAGGCTAGTAGCCTAAAGGTGGCCTGCAGTAGGTGAATTCCACCTAATTTACAACTCGAGTCTCCCATTCAAACCTAAGACTGTTAAAAAAATGCCCGACTCCCTGGAGCAGGGAGCTTTGGAACAAAACACTTCCCTCACCCCCTACTTTAACGGTAAAACCTCAAACCACAAAGGTGGAAGAAAAGAGGGAAGCTAGCAGGAGTGCCCCCTCTAATTGTCTATTCTTATGTGCTGTTTACTGGGTCATTAAAATCTTACAAGGCCTTTATAGTCATTGTAATTGTTGAATTCAAGGTTTGTCCCAGTTGTTTGTACAGAAGTCTCTCACTTTGAAACTCAGAAACATTCCCCCTAACATCTTGACTAAAAGAACCTTTCAAGCAATGTACTGACCAACTCCTTGAGTGATCTGTGGCCCCTGCAGGAGTGGGGGTAGGGAGCGCCATGTCGCACACCTGTTGTCAGGTGACACTGCCAGCAGCATCCTGCACACTCACCTCCCCACTCCACCCCACCCCCAGCGAGGCTCTTTCCTGCTGGCCTTCTCCACCCGGGGAAGCCTACAGCCTTCCGGAGTTACCTTTTAAAAAAAGCAAACCCTTCCTACCACAAAGCAAACAAAAGGCTGATACCGAGACAATCGGGAGCAGCGGGGGTTCCCGTGGCCCCTCTCCAGCCTATCCTTGGACCACTCCCCAACCCGGTCCCCCGCACCAGCCCGGCTTCAGTCCCGCGAGTAGCCCCCGCCTTCCCCTCCCTGCAGATAGCGAGCCAGACGCCTACACCTCGGCCCCCCGGGGCTCGGGCCCGACTTATTGTGCCGGGGCCGGCAACTCGCGGGCCGGCGGGGGCCTCACCAAGTACAACTCTGCTCACAGCAGCTCCCGGGTGCCCAGGCCCAGACTGCCCAGCCAGCGCCGCGGGGCCTCCTGCGGCCTCGGGCCTGGCCCGTGAGCCCGCCCCAGGACGGGTCGCCAGGGTAGGCTCCAGCACCGCCTTTTTCCCACAAAAGCGCCCAGGCGCGGGCAGGGGGATGCGTTTCGAAGAGAAGTTGGTTTCCAGGTTTCTTTTTTGAACAAAACCAAAGGGAATCCCGCGCGGCCCGACAAGGCCTGGGAGGACGTAGTGCACGCGCGAGGACCCGGCGTGGGCCACACCGAACCCGGCGGCCCGAGCCCGGCCCGCACCACACCGGTGCGCGCCAGGCCGGGCCGCTCCCGGGCACCCGCGGCCGGACCCGAGCGGCGGGGACAGGGAGTGCGGCAAGGGGGCCCGCGCGGCACTTACGCGGCGGCTCGGTGGCGGCGGCGGCAGCTGCAAGGTGTCTCGGCCTGAGCCCTCCTGGCCGCTCGCGCCTTTTCTCTCCGCGCTCCTCGCTGGCCCGCCCGCCTCTTCGCTTCCCGCCCGCGCGGCCCGCGCTCTCCCCCTCCGCCCGGCGCCGCTGCCGAGTGAACTGGAACCAGTCCTCGCGGCCGGCTTCCCACAATGCACAGCGCGCCGCTCGTCACATCCCTTCGCGGCCCCGAGCGTCCGGCCTCCGCGCCCGCGCCGCCCGGCGCCCCGGCCTTGACCCCGGGCCCGCGCCCTACCCGCTGACGCCGGCCGCTCTGCGCCCAGGCACCAGCCCGCACCCCGGACGCGAGGTCTGACCCATGACCCCGGGGACGCCCAGAGCCCAGTCCTTGGGAAGGGCCAGGCCCCTGGAGAGGAGCTTCTTCAGGGCGCGTCCCAGACTCTGCGTCTCGAGTGAATGCCTACTGTGTGCCTGGCTCTGAGCACGGGACTGTCGCTGCCACGGCATCTTTAGGAACCTTCCCACTAACCCAGTGGGAAGGCACAATGGCTGTTACCAGCGATCGCTCTTCCCTCCCCAGTCAATGCCACCCCCCCCCTGCCCCGCCTCAGAGACCCCGCTGTCTTTAGATACAGGCCACCGCCAAGCCCTGGTCTGCCCCAAGATCAATTACTGCGCACCCGGTTCCCCTGGGGTCCTTCAGTTAATCCTCCTCACCCCGAAGTCTGGAACCTGCCTTGCACATGGAAGCAGTTAGCTACTTCGCTTCAGCAAAAGTTCACTTTCGGACCCAAGTTGGGAATTACTAATGTAGACAGTGATTCCTTATCATCACACACGTTTTTTAAAAACTGCGGACAGGCCGAAAGAGGAGGGGCCGCCACAAAGCCCGCCACGTCTTCCTAAATTGGTTTACCGCCTGAAGGCATTGGTGCCCCATCCCGGGTACTTAAATGGGGGCCTGCCCTCTACTCCCCTCCCTCCAAAGTGTGGAGCCGGAAGCCACTTCTCCATCCAGCTGTGAACTAAATTTGGATAATAATACACATCCCTCAGGGTTGATGCGAAGTTTAAAGTGCCGCTACTGGGGATTATGGAGGTAATTAGAGACCCCCCACCCCCACCCCCAGTCCTCAGGCTGCGCGGGAATCGCAGCGGCAGTAACCTCCACCTCACAGGGATGCTTTACACCTTACTTTAAGAGTTTGCAAAACAATGTCCAATACCTGCCATTCATGCATTCGTTAATTCGATTAAGTACTGAGAACGTATTTTGTGTCATACATCGATTTGGGTGCTGGATATGAAACAGCCAAGAGAACAGGCAGAAATCTCTGCCCTCCTGTAGTTTGCAGTCTCATGGGGGAAAGAAAGACAAACGGGAGAATGTGTCAGAGGGTCTCCATGGGGTGGAGAAAAATAAGGCGGAGAAGGGGAATAGGAAGTGTGAGATAAGAATGAGGCTCAAATACAAGAGAAGGCCTCTATGAGAAAGTAACATTTAAAGCCTGAAGAAATTGAGGGAGCAAGCCGTGTGGATGTCTGGGGAAGAACTGCCCCGAGCATGAGGAATAGCAAGTGTAAAGGCTGGGGTGGGAGTGTGTCCAAAATAGTCAAGACAGAGCGAGTGTCAGGTTGGAGTAGAATGGGTGAAGGGGAAAGTAACAGGAGATGAACCTGGAAAAATGATGATGCTTATGATGCTTCTGGTCCCAAAACAAAGCATTATGGTTCTATGAGGATCTCCCGAAGAAAAGATGTCAGGAAAGGTGCAGAGACCCTCCCCCACACACCACATTGTTGTTCCATCCTGCTCTGTGCCTTTGGGCAAGGACTCTCCGTTCTGCAGGGACCACCAGGTGGAATTAAAGTCTACACTCCTCCAAGAGCTGATCTTGGGGCGGCCCCACCTCCATGCCCCTCTACAGCGTGCCATTCTCATAGAACACACTAGGACCTTTGTCCTCTGGAGCTGTTCAGTGCAGCAGCTCTGACCTCATCCTTCTCCAGAAGCCTCCACCTTCTCTCCCCTCTCTCCTCCTGCGCTTTGTGTGTCCTGTTCTTCCACTTCGGTGACCTGTCTCCTCCCCTAATCTGGCTCAGAGAGGGGTACCAGCTGCTGCTGCTGCTATTGCTTCTTCTTCTGTTAAAGGTTTTTTATTTTTTTCCAATGACAAAGTTATGCTCATTCTGAAAACATGAAAAATAAAAATGCTCAAAAAATAAAACTCACTCTACATTCATTGCTAGGAGAGAACAGGCTGCTCCCATTCCAGCCTTTTTATCTATATCCACTTAACATTAAACATACAGAGTTTCTACTCTATTTAGTGATTGTCACCTGCATTTTAAACTTAATGGTTCTTTACGAGCATTTTACTGGGTAGTTGTTCTACAATAACATTACTGGAACTGTTTGGGTTTCCCTTGACCCTCTTAAAAATTACTGAGAACCCTGAAGAGCTTTTGTTTTATAGGTTACATCTATCAATATTTGCTTTATTAGAAATGAAAACTGAGAAAAAGTAAATATTTATTAATTTATTTTTAAAATGTTAACATGGAAAGAAATTATCTTACATAAATAATGTATTTTAGAAAAATAATTATACTTTCCAAACAAAAATAATTAGTGGGAAGAGTGGCATTGTTTTACAGTTTTGCACGGCTCTTGAATGTCTGGTGTAATAGAAGATAGCTGGTTTCATGCCTCCTCCTGCATTCAGTCGGTCACTATATGTTGTTTTGTTTGAAGTATGTGAAGAAAATTCAGCCTTATGTAGATATGTATATGGGAAAGAATAGAGGATTTTAATCGCCTTTTCAGACAATTACAGATGTTCTTTTTTATACCACACCAAAATGCAAGGAGTCGTTTCTTAAAGGTTAAGTGCAATGTAGAACCTGAAAAAAAAAATCAATAAACTTTTGAACTCAGTTAATACATTAAAATCCATTGGCCTATTTTATATCTTGACTGGGTCCTTTAGCTATGCATAATTCGGTAAAATCATACATGATCATTTGGGAAATATCAGTTCACTGATTTATACGGATCTTACAAATGTAAACACATTTCATTGTACAATATTAGAAAATCACATCTATTAATAGCACCACTGATCTCATCTGAAGGTTTTCGAGTATTGGGAAGTTGTCAAGCTCATGGTGGCAGGTACGAGTTTCCCAAAATTGTAATTTCTGCTTGAAAGCTCAAGTTTATCACTGACAACATAATGTCACAGTGATTTTCCTAGAAAGGACAGGTTCATTTCATTCATTTTCAAGAAAATGTCTACCACAAACAAAGGACCACATTATGACTTTCATGGGCCATAGGCATTTTTGCCTCCATGGGCCCTTTCCTCCACTAAAAAGACAACTGCACTGGTATAAAGACAAATAAATTAATATTGTATATTAAAACTGTGCCTCGTGGAGTATTCAGCCCTACATACACCCAATTCTGAATACCCATAGTTTGTCTGTCAGGTGTAGCTTCTCCATTAGAAACAGTACTCAGGCCCCCAGGACTTTATGGACCCATGAAAATGTCTTAATTTCTTTTAAAATCAGAAGAAAATGAAAGTTAGTTCTTTTATATTGAAGAAAATATTTTAATATATAATGTTAATATATTTGTCTTTCTACAAACACAGTTGTAAAATATTTTTTTCTATTGTTTTATAGAAGAAGGGACTCATGAAGGTAAAAGTGCCTAGGGCCATGAAAGTGTAATGCAGCCTTGCTGTCAGCCCTTGTTTCAAGAAAAGCTAGTGTTCCATGAGAAAAGCAGCTAGTTTAACTCACAGCTCAATTGCATACGTGCTTCTCCTCAAGGTGACCATCCTAGTAGAAATGCTGTATGCGTACTTCCCATTTGGTCACGTGGAATATTTTAAAATGTGTTCCAAAGGGTCAGATTTAATAAAATTAATGCTTTTTACTGTTTCATCAGGACATTCTTAAGTTAAACTGGCTCTCTCTTTTTTTTTTGGCTGTGAGTGCTTCATAATAAATAATAAAATGATGATGAGTACGGGATGATGCCATTGCTGATTTGTGGTAAGTCGCCAGCAGTTTTATCCACTATTGTTCTTGCACCATTTGTGCAAAGATCAACACAGGGAAAAGTCAAATAATGTCTTAATGTTAACATGAAAATAGTTGTGACTTTTTGTACCTCCAGGAAGGGTCTCAGTGACCTTCGGGGGACTGCAGACTACATTTTGAGAACTACTGCTTCACAATATCCACAAGCTTGGCCATCGTTAATTTAACCAACTCCTTATTTTTTCTTCTTTCAGGCTGTTTCCAACTCTATTATAAAGACGTTATGAATATTTTTAAAGATTGGCCAGGCGCAGTGGCCCACGCCTATTACCCCAGCACTCTGTCAGGCCAAGGTGGGCAAATCCCTTGAGGTCAGGAGTTTGAGACCAGCCTGGCTAACATGGTGAAACCCCATCTCTACTAAAAATACAAAAATTAGCTGGGCGTGGTATGCGGGCCTGTAACTGCACCTAGTCAGGAAGCTGAGGCAGTTAATGCCCTTGTTTAAGATAAGTACAGGTGAGTAGTTACCCTTAATGAGGAATAACAAAGGGGCCATGGGAAACCATCCTAGAGAGTTTGTAGGAAGGAAGAGGACTGTATTACCTCTTTTCATGCCTAGAGGCATCTCTGAATTTAAATATTTTTTCCCCTGAGGTTAGAACTGGATTGAAAATACAGGTTGAAGGATTTAGGATACCTGTAGAGCAGTGAAAATGTGCTCTGCAGAACACAATGGGGTCCCTGAGACCCTTTCAAGTGATCTGTGACCAAAACTATTTTCCTAATAATATGAAAGCCTTATTTGCCTTTTTCACTGTGTTGACATCTGCACTGATGACACAAAAGCATTGGTGGGTAAATAGCTGGAGCCTTAGCATGAGTCAAGGCAGTGGCCCCAAACTGTACTAGCAGCCATGGAATTCTTCACCTCATCACACACACACACACACACACACACACACACACCCCCACAGAAAGAGAGTGTTAGTTTCACTTAAGAATTAAGAATGTCCTTAATGAAACAAATTTTTTAAAATTTAAAAGCTTGTATCTGCTACCATGAACTTGACAGCTTCCCAATACTTTTCTGATGAGATTGGTGATAGTATTAACTAATATGACTTTTTGATGTTGTATTTTAAAATCAGTCAACATTTGGAAGATCTGCATAAGTTAGCTAGCCAATATTTTTCAAATGACCCATGTAAGATGTCACAAAATTATGCATAGGTAAAAAGATCCATTCAAAGTGCAAGATAAACCGATGGATTCAATGTCACAGGGTATGAAAAGTTAGTGATGTTTTCAAATTCTACATAACTACTAACCTTTAAGAGCTGACCACTTGTTGAGTTTTAGTATAGAATCAGAGAACAATATCCACAATTATCTGAAAAGAGTACTGTAATATTCCTTCCTTTAAAAAAAAAGCAAAACGACCAGGTGCGGTGGCTCACGCCTGTAATCCCAGCACTTTGGGAGGCCGAGGCGGGCGGATCACAAGGTCAGGAGATTGAGACCATCCTGGCTAACACAGTGAAACCCAGTCTGTACTAAAAAATACAAAAAATTAGCCGGGCGTGGTGGTGGGCGCCTGTAGTCCCAGCTACTCGGGAGGCTGAGGCGGGAGAATGGCGTGAACCCGGGAGGTGGAGCTTGCAGTGAGCCGAGATCGCGCCACTGCTCTCCAGCCTGGGCGACAGAGTGAGACTCTGTCTCAAAAAAAAAAAAAAAAAAAAAAAAGCAAAACTTTTGCATGGAAAGAAAAACACCATTAAAAAGTCAAATGACAAAATGGAAGAAAACATTGGCAAAATATAGCACAGATAAAAACTATTGTCCTTGCCTTAGTCTTCTTGGGCTGCCATAACAAAATACTATAGATTGAGTGGCTTAAACAATAGGAATTAATTTTCTCACAGTTATGGAGGCTTGAAAGTCCAAGCTCAATGTTCCACCAGTGTTTGGTTTCTGGAAAGGGCTTTCTTCCTTTCTTCCTGGCTTGTGGACAACTGCTTCGTCCTCACATAGCGTTTTTTGCATGGGTGTGTGGGGGTTTATTGGGGGGCTAGAAAGAGCATTCTTTGATGTCACTTCTTATAAAGACACTAATTGTATTGGATTAGGGCCCCATCCTTATGATCTCATTTAAACTTCGTTACCTCCTAAAGGCTCCATCTCCAATTACCATCACATTGGAGGTTAGAGCTTCAACATATGAATCTGAGGGAGACAGAATTTAGTTCATAGCACTCCCTAATATCTTCTGGCCAGGCAGAGTGGCTTATGCCTGTAATCTCAGCACTTTGGGAGGGCAGATAGCATGAACAGATAGCTTGAGCCCAGGATTTCAAGATCAGCCTGGGCAGCATGGTGAAACCCCATCTCTACAAAAAATACAAAAATTAACTGGGTGTGGTGGCATGTGCCTGTAGTCCCAGCTACTTGGAAGGCTGGGATGGGAGGATGCTTGAGCCAGGGAGCCTGAGGCTGCAGTGAGCTGAGATCATGCCACTGCACTCCAGCCTGGGCAACAGAGCCAGGCTCTGTCTCAAAAAACAAAAACAAAAACAAAAAAAAACTTCTGAAAATTAATATCTTATTGAAAGATATCCAGAAGATATGAACAACTAATAGGAAGAGATATAAAAATGGTACTTAAAGTATGGAAAGATATTCAACTTCATACATAAAAGGAGTGCAAACAAAACCACACATAGAAACCATTTCTTACTTACCAGACTGGCAAAAGTTCAAAAGCTTGAACCTATACTGGCAAAGCTGTAGGAAACAGGCTGTCTCTCTAATACATGACTGGTAGAAATACAAACTGCTTCAACTCTATGGAGGGAAACTTGACAGTATTTAATAAAAGTTATCTCTGCATTTACCCTTAACCAAGTAATTATGCTTTTAGAACTTATCCTGAAGATACATCACCAATGATACAAAAATACATATGTACAAGGTTATTTGTTGCCTCATTATTGGGAATTACAAAATATTGGCAGCTACTTAAATGTACAAGCATAGGAAATTAGTTGAATAAACTATGATATAATACATACAATGAATACTATATGCTGTAAAAAAGAACGGCGAAGATCTCTGTAAACTGATATGAAGTAAATTCCAAAAGATATTGTTAAGTGAAAAAAGCAAAGTGCAAATGAGAGTATGTGACATTTTGTGTAAGAAAAAAGGGAAATTAAGAAAACATACATATATCTGCTTACAAATACAACTAGAAACACAGGAAGGATAAACTACAAAACAATGACAATAGTTACCTATAAGGAGTGAGGGGCAGAAAGAATAAGGAAGAAAGTGACACTTATCTGAGTATACTTTTTTGTATACTTTTGACTTTTAGAAATGTGTTAATGTTCTACATATTAAAAAACTAAAATAACACCTATAAAAAGGAGCAGGGAGAAAATTCCTAAAACATAAAGCAAATTAAAACCAATGAATCTAATTGTGTTTCAAATGAATGTCATAATCCCACTAAAAGGGAGAAAAAGAAATAATCCAAGAAATTTATGACCACAGTATTTGATACTCTCAGTCTATGGTAGGGAAGAGGGACAGGGAGGAATTACAAACACATCCTGAGATTTTTTTTTTTGAGTTTTTTTTTTGTAGTGGCATGGGGAAATCCATTCTAAAATAATTTTGGATGTATTATAGGCTTTAGCAAATGAGTAAATGTGCTGATGTTATCGAGAGCCAGATTTCTCCCTGTGGAAGAAGAGACATACAACCACGGAATGGAGGAAGGCAAGAAAGTACCACATAGGGATGTACTGGAATCAGAAGTAATGATGTGAACTCATGATTTTTAAAATAAGTATATATAAATATGTGTGTGTATATGTGCACATATATGTACATACCTATGTATGTGTATGTATATGTATATGTGTATATACATGCATGCATTTCCTAGCTCTGTCTGCTGAAAGGGCCAAGAACGAAATACATCCCTGTAGCAATAAGCACATCTACTATTCAAATGATCTATTCTTGTGTAAATTTTGGTTAATTGTGTTTTTCTAGGAATTCATTCATTTCAACTGAGTTTTCAAATTTAATGACATTAAATTACCAATAATATTACATAATTCTTTTTTCACATTCATTGATCTGTTGTTATAGGTCTTTCTTTTTTTAATTTCTGATACATTTTTTGTGTCTTTTCTATTTTTTTCTTGATCAGTTTTGCCATGGTTTATCCACTTTGTGAGTCTGTTCAAAGAACCAGCTTTATTGATCATCTTTATTGTGCTTGTTTCTTAATTCATCAATTCTATTATTTTATTTATTACCTATTTCTTTCTACTTTGGAGGGGTTAATTTTTTAAACTTTTTAATTGAAGTATAATACACATGCAGAAAAGTGCACAAATTCTAAGCATGTGTAGCTCCATGAGTTTTTCACAAGGTGAATATACCTGTGTAAATAGCACCTAGATCAAGAGACAGAATATTATCAGCATCCTAGAATCTCCTCCTCTGTACCCTCTTTCAGTTTCCAGCCCCTAAAATAGACATTATCCTGACGTTTAACACCACACATTCGTTTTGCCTGTTTTGAACTTTCCATAAATGGAGTCATGCAATATGTACTCATGTGTGTCTGGCTTCTTTTGCTTAACCTGTTATCTTTGGGTTTCATTCACGTTGTTCTATGTAGCAGTAATTCACTCTTTTTGTTGTTAAATAATGTTTTATTGTTCTAGTCTCTATTTTTGATGAGGTCCAATTTATCAATTTTTCCTTTTATGGATTATTCTTTCAGTCATAGTAAGAATTATTTGCCTAGCCAAAGATTTTTCTCCTTTTTCTTTCTTTTACTTATTTATTTACTTTTTTTTTTGAGACAGGGTCTTCATCTGTAGCCCAGGCTGGAGTGCAGTGGCATGATCTCCACTCACTGCAACCTCTGCCTCCCGGGTTCAAGTGATTCTTGTGCCTCAAACTCCTATGTAGCTGGGACTACAGGTGCGTGCCACCACCCAGCTAATTTTTTTTTTTTTGTATTTTTCATAGAGACGGGTTTCTCCATGTTGGCCAGGCGGGTTTCAAACTCCTGGCCTCAAGTGATACACCCGCCTCGGCATCCTAAAGTGCTTGGATTATAGGTGTAAGTCACTACGCTCGGCCATATGTTTTACATTTAAGTTCAGAATACATTTTAAATTACTTTCTGTATAAAGTACGAGGCTTAGAGCAAGATTTTTTCTTCCCTATTTTATTTTCTCCTGTGTATGTCTATTTGCTTGAGTACCGTTTGCAAAAAAGGCTGTCCTTCCTCCATTGCATTGGTTTTGCACCTTTGTCAAAAATGAGTTAGGCGTCCCTCACCCTCTCCCTCTCCCTCTCCCCGCCTCTGCCTCTCCCTCTCCCCACGGTCTGCCTCTGCCTCTGCCTCTCCCTCTCCCCACGGTCTCCCTCTCCCTCTGTTTCCACGGTCTCCCTCTGATGCCGAGCCGAAGCTGGACTGTACTGCTGCCATCTCCGCTCACTGCAACCTCCCTGCCTGATTCTCCTGCCTCAGCCTGCCGAATGCCTGCGACTGCAGGCGGGCGCCGCCACGCCTGACTGGTTTTCGTATTTTTTTGGTGGAGACGGGGTTTCGCTGTGTTGGCCGGGCTGGTCTCCAGCTCCTAACCGCGAGTGATCTGCCAGCCACGGCCTCCCGAGGTGCCGGGATTGCAGACGGAGTCTCGTTCACTCAGTGCTCAATGTTGCCCAGGCTGGAGTGCAGTGGCGTGATCTCGGCTCGCTACAACCTCCACCTCCCAGCAGCCTGCCTTGGCCTCCCAAAGTGCCGAGATTGCAGCCTCTGACCGGCCGCCACCCCGTCTGGGAAGTGAGGAACGTCTCTGCCTGGCCGCCCATCGTCTGGGATGTGAGGAGCCCCTCTGCCCAGCTGCCCAGTCTGGGAAGTGAGGAGCGCCTCTTCCCGGCCGCCTTCCCGTCTAGGAAGTGAGGAGCATCTCTGCCTGGCCACCCATCGTCTGAGATGTGGGGAGCACCTCTGCCCCGCCACCCCGTCTGGGATGTGAGGAGCGCCTCTGCCCGGCCGCCCCGTCTGAGAAGTGAGGAGCCCCTCCGCCTGGCAGCCGCCCAGTGTAGGAAGTGAGGAGTGTCTCCGCCCGGCAGCCGACCCGTCCAGGAGGGAGGCGGGGGGCAGCCCCAGCCTGGCCAGTCGCCCCGTCTGGGAGGTGGGGGGCGCCTCTGCCCGGCCGCCCCTTCTGGGAAGTGAGGAGCCCCTCTGCCCGGCCGCCACCCCGTCTGGGAGGTGTACCCAACAGCTCATTGAGAACGGGCCATGATGACGATGGCGGTTTTGTCGAATAAAAAAGGGGGAAATGTGGGGAAAAGATAGAGAAATCAGATTGTTGCTGTGTCTGTGTAGAAAGAAGTAGACATAGGAGACTCCATTTTGTTCTGTATTAAGAAAAATTCTTCTGCCTTGGGTTGCTGTTATCTATGACCTTACCCCCAACCTGGTGCTCTCTGAAACGTGCTGTGTCCACTCAGGGTTAAATGGATTAAGGGCGGTGCAGGATGTGCTTTGTTAAACAGATGCTTGAAGGCAGCATGCTCGTTAAGAGTCATCACCACTCCCTAATCTCAAGTACCCAGGGACACAAACACTGCGGAAGGCCGCAGGGTCCTCTGCCTAGGAAAACCAGAGACCTTTGTTCACTTGTTTATCTGCTGACCTTCCCTCCACTATTGTCCTATGACCCTGCCAAATCCCCCTCTGCGAGAAACACCCAAGAATGATCAATTAAAAAAAAAAATGAGTTAGGCATATTGCTGTGGGTCTATTTCTTAGTTCTCTATTCTGTTCCAATGGCCCATGTGTCTGTCCCTCTGCCAATATCAGTCCATGTCTTCATTACTGGAGCTATATATTAGGCCTTAATACCAGGAGAGTGGTTACTTCTGCTTTGTTCTTTTTTTGTCAAGATTGTCTTAGCTTGTCTATATCCACAAAAAACCCTTGGGATTTTGATAGAAATTTCATTAAACCTATAGATCAGTTTTGGAGAAATGGACATCTTTACTATGTTGGGTCTTCTGATCCATGGACACAGTGTATCTCCCCATTTATTTAGGCATTCTTTGGTTCTTTTATCAGTTAATTGTTTTTTGATAAATAGAAATTTCTAGATTTAATGTAGTCCATCCAATTTATTAGGGTTTTTTTATGATTAACACATTTTGTGTGCTGTTTAAGAAATCTTTGCCTACCCTCTATCAGTCATCAACCTTTGAGTAAGATGAGTAGGTCATGGCAACCCAACATTCTTACTGTGACAACATTTCACTGTGACATTTTTACTGTGTAAAAAGTTGTGTACTTTAAAAAAAGGCATCAAAGGGCTCTGGAAGCAACAAGTACAATATGAATTTACATTGCAGAGGGGGTGAACTGATGATTACTAGCAGCTTCCTTCCCTAGGGGCCTTTTCCGATTATAGGCTCAGACTGAAGTTTGGATCTAACTCATGCAGAGAGACTGTATGGAAGGAATAGAACCCAGCAAGGCTTTTGGTGGCTGCACAGGATTCATATGACAGATTGGAGACTTGCAGAGCCCCCAGACATGTTTGCATTTCCCATAGAACACTTGATAAGTTCTGAGGCTTGTGTGTAGGAGGCTGAGAAGTCCGGCAGAGTGTTTCTAACAGGCAAAATACAATTTCCTGTAGTTTGGTGCTCAAGAGACAAAGTCCTGCTAGAGGAAGAGATCCTGTCTCAAAAACCCACCCAGTCTAAAAAGGCTTCACGACATTTGTCAGATTTTGCAGTTGTATGGAGCATGAGGATACAAAATTAAACTGAACACTTTCAAAGAGCTGAAATGAATTTCCCACAGTCTTTCAACGGTAAGAGAACAGAGACCCTCTAGATCTCAATGAAAAAAATAGGCAAAACTTACTTATTTTGACAGTCATAATAGTGATTTTTTTGGGGGTAACTGGAAGGGATCATGAAGGATCTTGTTGGGTATATGAAAACTGTCATCAATTTTTTAAGACTTGTGTACTTTACTGTATATAAGTTATAGCTCAATTAAAAAATAAAAACACTTCTAAGAAGAAAGCAGAAAAACGTATCTTTCACACTTTGCAATCCATCTGGAATACAAAAATATGATATAAGATATCATTTTATCTAATTTTTCCAGCACCAGTTAATGAATAATTATACTTTCCCCGTTGCACCGTAGTGTCATCGATCAAGTGACAGTGGATTTGTTTCTGGACTCTCTACTTGTCTTAGTTTGCCTGGACCATCATAACAAAACATAAACTAGGTGGCTTAAACAACAGAAATTTATTTCTCACACTTCTGGAGACTGGGAAATGCAAGATCAAGATGTCGGCTTATTCAATTTCTGTTGAGGGCTCTCTGGCTTGCATTAAAATTGTTCAGATACTCTCTTACCCTTTTAATACAGCATTTGTAGTGCTGTCTTCCTTGTCGTTACTGATACTGATAACCTGGGATTTCTCTCTTTTGTCTCAATTGATATTTCTAAGGGTTTATCAGTTTTTCAAAGAACCTACTTTTGGCTTTATTTAATTTCTCTATTAAAGTTTTTCTACTTAATTAAATTTCAGCTCCTCTTTCCTTCTTTCTACTTTCATTGGATTTAACACACTGTTCTTTTTACATCTTATTAAGATACAAGCTTAGGTAATTGATCTTTTTTATTTTCTAATATATGTAGTTAGAATTATAAATTTTTATCTGATTTTGTTGTATTCTATAAGTTTTGACACATAGCATCTTCATTATTATTAAGTTCATAATAGTTTCTCGTTCAGCTGTAATTTCTTCTTTAAACTATATATTATTTTTGAAGTACATGTTTGATATTTAGACCTGTGGATTTTGCTATTTACTTCTAGCTTAATTCAGTTATACTCAGAGATTATACTATGGATGCTTGTAAACACTGGAATATTGTTGAGCCACTTTTTGCTTCAACTCATGGACCTATTTTGTCACAAATTTTATGTGCACTTGAAAATAATGTAAATTCTATCGTTGTTGGCTGCAATGATTTATATATGTCAATTAACTCTAGCTTTTTTAAATTGTGTTTTTCAAACTTTGAATGTCCATACTGACTTTTTTGGTCTAGTTATTCTATCAGGTTTTGAGAATAGTGTGTTAAAGTCTTCCATTGTGACTGTAGGCTTGTCTATTTCTCTTTGGGTTCTGTCAGTTTTGCTTTAATATATATTGAAACCATATTTTACACTGGGTTCTGTCAGTTTTGGTTTTATATATACTGAAATCATATTATTAATTATATACTGCTATATGTAATATATGTGTGTGGCATACTCCTAGTGAATTGATCTTCTTATCATTATGAAATTTTCCTTTTTTGTTTTGATAACGTTTCTTGAAATTGATTTGGTCTGATGTCGGCATTGCTATATCAGCTTTCTTTTAGGGTTTGTATGGTCTATTTTTTCAGTCATTTGTTTTAAAACTTTTTGTGTCCTCATATTTAAAGTTTGTCTTTTGCAGTTGGATTAATATCGCCATCTTACCATTTGATTTTTAATTGACCCACCTGTTTTATTTTATTTGTTATTTATTTATTTAGAGACAGAGTTTCACTCTTGTTGCCCAGACTGGAGTGCAATGGCACGATCTCAGCTCACTGCAACCTTCGCCTTCCAGGTTCAAGTGATTCTCCTGCCTCAGCCTCCCGAGTAGCTGGGATTACAGGCATGTGCCACCACACCCGGCTAATTTTGTATTTTTAGTGGAGACAGGGTTTCACCACGTTGGGCAGGCTGGTCTCAAACTCCTGACCTTAGGTGATCTGCTTGCCTCGGCCTCCCAAAGTGCTGGGATTACAGGCGTGAGCCACCAAACCCAGCCAACCCACCTGTTTTATATTCCTTTTTCTCATTTCTTGTCTCCTTTTGGATTAATAAAATATTAATATTAATATTCCAGTTCTTTTGATTAATTTGTTGTTTTACAATATGTTACTATTCTTATAGTAGTTGCCTTAGATATTACAAGTTGCATCCTTAACAGTTACCAAAAATAGTAATTTCAACACTTCAGAATATTTACAATAAGTATTTAGAAATATTTTAACTTCATTATTCTCCCAACTTTTGCATTGTTTTCGTGAATCCTTAATCTACATATATTTTAAATTCCATAAGACATTACTTAGGACTATATTGTACAATTATATAAATTTATGTTTATCCACATATTTATACTTTTTAGTGCTCTTTATTCCCCCTTGTGTATGCATGTCTTTATGTGAATCATTTTTCTTTTTCCTGGAAAATTTACCATTAGTGTTTCCTTAAATAAAGGCTTGCAGGCAAATAATTCTCCTAGTTTTTGTTTGTCTGAAACTTCTTTATTTCACTTTTGTTAACAAGAAATTTGTTATGGAAAAATTTAAACTTATACAAAATGAGGAGAACATAACTAACTCACATGTATTCATCTCCTAGCTACAACAATTCTCAAATTATGCAATTCTTGCATCTCTATACTCCAACAGCTCCTCCACTTGATGATGTTGATGATGATGACTTTTAGCAGTTCTTTTATTTTAAGGTAGAATGTACATACATGAAAGTGTAGACATTTCAGCTGTATACTTTTGACAAGTGGATGCACCACTTAATGCCTCCTGTGTCATGATACAGAACATTTTCGTTACCTCAAAAAGTTCCCTTGAGTACCTTGTCAGTTAATCCCCACGCCCAGAGGCAATTACTGTTTTAATGCTTTTTGCCTCAGATTGGTTTTTCCTGTTTCAGAACTTCATATATATGGAATTATACCGTATGTTTCTTTTGCACTCAGTTGGTTTTGTCCAGCATAATGTTTAGGTCAATCCATGTTGCTGTGTATATTAATAATTCATTTCTTTTTATTCTTGAATAGTATTACATTGTATAAACATACCATGATTTGTTTATCCATTCTCCTGTTGACGGATATTGGTTTTTTGTTTTTTTTCAAATTTTTTATTATTGCGAATAAAAATGAGATGAACATTCTTGTACCAGTTGGTTTGCGGACATATGTTGTTATATCTCTTGTATAAATGACTGAATTGGAATTGCTGGGTCAAAGTATAAATGCATATTTAACTTAATAAGAAATTATTAAAGGCAAACAGAATGGAATAATGAACATCGAAGACTCAGAAGCAGGGAGGTTGGGAGTTGGGGTGAGAGATGAAAAACTGCTTGTTAGGTACAATGTACACTACTCAGGTGAAAGGCGCACTAAAATCCCAGACTTCACCACTATACAATTCATCCATTTGCGTATTTTGTTTATACATCCATTTTGTTTATACAAAAACCATTTGTACCCTTAAGGGTATTTAAGTTAAAAAATTAAATTAAAATTAAAAAACTAATTTAAAAAAGAAAAATTGCCAAAGAGTTTTCTCAAAATGGTTGTACTATTTAATGTTCCTACTAACAACATAAGAGTTTGGGTCACTCCACATCCTTGCCACTTTCCTGATGCTCTATAATATTGCGCACTTTTTCATGGGCTTATTGGCTATTTGAATACTGTCTTTTGTGAAGTATCTGTCAGGTTTTTTGCTCATTTTTATGACTTTTTTGTCATTTATATTATTTAGTTGTAGGAGTTTTTATGCATTCTGTATACAAGTGCTTTCTCTGTTATGTATCTTGCAAATAATTTCTTCCAGTCTGTGGTTTGCCTATTTCTTTTCTTTTTCTTTTTCTTTTTTTTTTTTATTATGCTTTAAGTTCTAGAGTACATGTGCACAATGTGCAGGTTTGTTACATATGTATACATGTGCCACATTGGTTTGCTGCACCCATTAACTCATCATTTACATTAGGTATTTCTCCTAATGCTATCCCTCCCCCATCCCCCCCAGCCCCAAAACAGGCCCTGGAGTGTGATGTTCCCCGCCCTGTGTCCAGTTCCCACCTATGAGTGAGAACATGTGGTCTTTGGTTTTCTGTCCTTGCAATAGTTTGCTCAGAATGATGGTTTCCAGCTTCATCCATGTCCCTACAAAGGACATGAACTCATCCTTTTTTATGGCTGCATAGTATTCCATGGTGTATATGTGCCACATTTTCTTAATCCAGTCTATCATTGATGGACATTTGGGTTGGTTCCAAGTCTTTGCTATTGTGAATAGTGCCACAATAAACATACATGTGCATGTGTCTTTATAGTAGCATGATTTATATTCCTTTGGGTATATACCCAGTAATGGGATGGCTGGGTCAAATGGTATTTCTAGTTCTAGATCCCTGAGGAATAGCCACACTGACTTCCACAATGGTTGAACTAGTTTACACTCTCACTAACAGCATAAAACATTCCTATTTCTCTACATCCTCTCCAGCATCTGTTGTTTCCTGATGTTTTAATGATCACCATTCAAACTGGTGTGAGATGGTATCTCATTGTGGTTTTGATTTGCATCTCTCTGATGACCAGTGATGATGAGCATTTTTTCATGTGTCTGTTGGCTGCATAAATATCTTCTTTTGAGAAGTGTCTGTTCATATCCTTCGCCCACTTTTTGATGGGGTTGTTTGATTTTTTTCTTGTAAATTTATTTGAGTTCTTTGTAGATTCTGGATATTAGCCCTTTTGCGATGGGTAGATTGCAAAAATTTTCTCCCATTCTGTATGTTGCCTGTTCACTCTGATGGTAGTTTCTTTTGCTGTGCAGAAGCTCTTTAGCTTAATTAGATCCCATTTGTCTATTTTGGCTTCTGTTGCCATTGCTTTTGGTGTTTTAGTCATGAAGTCCTTGCCCATGCCTATGTCCTGAATGATATTGCTGGTATCTTTTAATAAACATAAGATTTTAGTTTTGATAAATTCAATTTTCATCAATAAATTTCTTTCTTATTATGTGTCTCTGGTTTTATCCAAGAAATCTTTGCCTAGCCCTAGGTGATAGATTTTTATATGTATTTACACTTTTAGCTTTTACATTTTGGTTTATGATCCATCTTAAATTAAATCTTGTACAAAGTGTGAGGTTAGGAAGTCAAGCTTCATTTTATTTCAGATGGATTTACAGTTGCTTCAGCACCATTTGATAGCATGACTTCTCTTTTCCCATTGGCTTGATGTGACACCTTTATTGAAAACAAATTAACTATATAAATGCCATTCTATTTCTAGGCTGTCTATTCAGTTCCATTGCTCTTTTTGTCTATCCTTTTACTAACACTAAACTTTGTTGATTGCTATAACTTTTTACTAAATCTTGAAGTTAAATAATACAAGTGCTTCCATTTTGTTCATCTTTTCTGGATTATTTTAGTTATTTTAGGTCCTTTGCATTTCATATACATTTAAAAGTCAGCAGTTAATTTTTATTGTTTTAAATAGCCCACTATTATGACTAAGACTGTGTTGAATCTATAGACTAATTTAAGGAGACTTAATAACTTAACAAAATTGAATTGGCCAATCTATGAACATGGAATATCCATCTACCATATTATTTAGGTCTTTTATTTCTTGGTGCAGTGTTTTGTGGTTTTCAGAGTAAAGATTTTGCACAGCTTTTGTTAAGTGTACTTCTATGCATTTTAAGTTTTTGGTGCTATTTTAATGCAATTGATTTTCATTTTTGTAATTATTTGTTTCTAATATGTAGAAATACTATTGAATATTATATATTAACCTTTTATACTAAAACTTTGCTAAACTTATTTATCATATTTAGGGATTTTATTGTTGGTGTTAATTTCTTAGATTTTTCTAGGTTAAAAAATATTGTCTGAGAATAGAAGCAGTTTTATTTCTTTCTAGTGTGAATACAATTTATTTCTTTTGCTTGTTTTAATTCACTGACTAGGTCCTCTAATATAACATTGAATAAAACTGGTGATAGAAGCCAGTTTTGCCTTTTCATAATAGAGGGAAAATGTTTAGTATGATGTTAGCTGTAGGTTTTATGTAGATGTTCTTTAGCAAATGGAGGAAATTCCCTTCTCTTTCAAATTTTCTGAGAATTTTTATAATGGCAATGAAATTTGTCATATGCTTTTTCTGCAGTGCTATCATCATATGATTTTACTCCTTTATTCTGTTAGTATGGTGGAATTTATTAACTGATTGTTAAATGTGAAATCAACCTTATATTCCTGAAAGAAACCTTACTTTGCCATGATATACTACCCATTTTATATGTTGCTGGATTTGATTTACCTATATCATGTTGAGGGTTTTTTTCCATATCAATTATTATGAGAGATGTTGATTTATAATTGTATTTTATTCTTTGATAATATTTTGGTTTGGTTTTGTTATCAAAATTATTCTGGTCTTATGAGTTGGAAAGTGTTTCTTCTTTCTCTATTTTCTGAAAGGGTTTATGTGGGATTTGCATTAAGTCTTCCTTAAATGTTTGATAGAATTCACCAGTGAAATCATCTCATTCTAGAGAGATGTGTGTGTTTATAGAGGGGTTTGATAAGAAATTCAATTTCTTTGACAGATTTAGAGTAGTAAGATTTTAAATTTTGTCTTCTGTCAGTTTCTTAAATCATTTTTTAAGCTGTAGAAAAATAAGCATAACATAAAATTTACCATTTTAATAATTTTAAGTGAAAATTTTAGTGGCCTAAGATGTTTACATTGTTGTGCAACCATCACCACCATCTTATTGCCAGAACTTTTTCATCGTCCCAAACTGAAACTCCGAACCCATTAAACAATAACTCCCACTCTCTTCTCCCCCCAAGCCCTTGACAACTACCATTCTATTTTTTGTCTCTATGAAAATTTGCGTACAGGGTGTTTTTAAAAATATATCTTAATTTTATCTAAGTTATCAAATTTGTTTGCATAAAGTTATTCATAATATTCTTTTTTTTGCCTTTGAATAACATTATTATTCAAAAAAATAGAGAATAACATTCTCTTTTTTTCCCCTTTGAGTAAGAAGTATAGTAATATTACCTCTTTCATTCCTGGTATTGGTAATTGTGCTTTCTCCTCTTTTTTCTTCATTTGTCTTGCTAAAGATTTATCAATTTTATAGATTTTTTTTCAAAGATACCACTTTTGGCTTTGTTAATTTTCTCTACTCATTGTTTTCAATTCCACTGATCTTTTGTTCTTATCTTTATTGTCTCCTTTCTACATACTTTGGGTTTTATTTGCTTTGTCTTTTTTCTAAGTTTTCTAAGGTAAAGACTTAGATCGCTTATTTTAAGTTCTTTTTCCTTTTTTTAATACAAGCAATAAAAGTGTCCTCTCCTTCTGGGAATCCAATTGCATGTCATATGTGTGTTAAACCAGTAAACCACTTGATATTTGGCCACAATGTCTCTGAATTTCTGTTCATTTTCTTCATTCTTTCATCTCTCTTTTCTTTAGATTGGATAACCTCTCTTGCTGTGACTTGAATTTCAATGACTCTCATTTCTGTCATTTCCAATCTGCTGTCAAGCTCATCCAGTGAATTTTTTCATTTTTGTTATTGTACTATCCAGATCCAAAATATTCATTTGGCTTAAAACAATTTTTTTCTCTATTGAGATTCTCCATTAATGTGTCCATCATTTTCTTTAAATACTTACATTTATTTATGATGGTTATTTAAAGACTTTATTATTTGCAACATCTGAGTTTCCATAAACTGATATTCTTCTTCAATGTAGGTCATATTTGTATGTTTCTTCACAGTTCTGTTTATTTTTGATTGAATAGTGAACAACATGAGTAGTGTTTTGTAGATTCTGAATTCTGTTATGTTTCTCTGAATAATTTTTATTCTAGGAAATGGTTAACTTTGAGTCCTTTAAGTTAACTTTTCAAACTGTTTCTCTTTTATGCTGGGCAGCAACTGGAATCTCTGTTTACTTATTTCAAGATTCCAGCTGTTGCTTTTTTTCTTTGAGTCTTCTAAATTTACTATTCATCTGTTACAGTTCATTTTTCAAGGGTGGGATTACATCTAATTTCTGTCTGGTTTATTCAATTTTCAATACCCTCAAATAATTATGTTTTAAAATCTGTCTGTGTTTAAAAGGTTGTTATCTGCAAAAGTGTTAGTCTCACCAGAAGCCAGAACTCCTCATATTTATTTTTCAAGAATATTTTCACTGAATGCACTATTCTTGGTTGACAATTATTTTATTTTAAAACTTCATTTTTTTTTTTTTTTGAGATGGGGTCTTGCTATGTTGACCAAGCTGGCCTTGAACTCCTGGGCTCAAGCCATACTTCTGCCTCAGCCTCCCAAGTAGCTGAAACTACAGGTACATGCCAACATGCCTGGCTTCTTTTAGCACTTCAAATAAACATTATTTCATTGGATTTGGGTTTTCATTTCTGGTAATAATTTCTCTCTCCATCTTACTGAGATTTTTTAGGGTGGTGTGTCCATTTTCTATATCTACTTTCATGATTTCTCTTAGTCTTCATTTTCAGTGGTTTTATGGTAATGTGCTTAGGTGTGGTTTTCTTTGCATTTATCTTGTCTGAGTTTTACTAGGTTTCTTGAGTCTGTAGTTTGATGCCTTTCCTAAGGCTTGTAAAATAATTAGCCATAATTTTTTTCTAATAGTGCTTCTGCCTCATTTTTTCTCTCCTCTTTTGTTAATTTCAGTTACACAAGTTAAGCTTTTGGGCTGTATTCTTTAGGTTGCTTACACTTGGTCCTGGTTCCCCCGTCCCCCCAACCTCCATTCTTTTTTTCTCTGTGATTCAGCTTGGATATTTTCTATTAATCTGTCTTCAAGTTTATTGATCCTGTCTTCTGCTTTCTTACTTTGGGTTCCTTTAGAAGTGGACCCTGATTTTGAATTTGAGAACAAATTGTTCATGTAAAATATGATCCCAGAAAACACTGGTAATGGAATGGAGAAGTGAGACAAGAGAGCAAATACAGTTAACTAAGGGTTCATTATCAAGCAAGTTCTCACTGTAAGTAACTGGAGTTTTCTCTTGCTTGGGAATGCTCAGCATCCATGTAGAATACATGCTAAGAGTTTGCCCATCTGACAGATGAAGGTGTGGAGATATTTACTAATTAACTTTCATTAGTCATTGATTGAAGGCTGCTCCCAGGAGACATTGATTATCTGACTCTTCTGTGTGCATGTGTAGAGTGGGCTTCAGCATCCAGAATAAAGCCATCAAACTGCTGGAAGTCAGGTCACTGTGTACTACAATGATATGGCCCAAAGGAATCTGATCAGGTCACTAATAACATTTACTACAATTTACCCATTATACCACTCAGTTATACTTACGGCACAAATTAAGTTCAATGCACTTTACTTCTGGTTTGTCCCTGTTCAAGGTTGCGGCTCTCCAGAATTGAGACACGGATGTGTCAATTTTTTTTTTCTCATCCCCTAAAGACTATGGGAACTTTTCGCTCTGCTTTTCAGAGGTTTTTGGCTTAAATTTTTAGCCTCCTACCTTGAGCACTTTCAGAATTTTGCAGTCATTCTGAAACGGAAAACAATGTAGTTGAGGCTCTCCAACTACCTCAGGCTGGTTTCTCAGTTCTACAGCAGCAGGCTTCTGCCAGGTGCCAAGACTGGATTCTTGGCCTCCAGGTATGCCCAGTTGCTAGAAAAGGGAGTGGGAGATTGTCAGTGTCAATTATTATCATTCCTAGGGCTCCTCATTGCTCACTCCCCAGGCAGATTTTTGTCTACCAAGCATATTAAGACTGTAGAAAATTCTCAGCTTTCTGAGATTTGGGATTAATTATTTAGCCTCCTGACCTGTAAAGTTTGAGATTTCAGCTAAGGTCTTGGAAAGGAAACCCGCCATGTGTCTGAAGCCCCTCAAGTCTCCAATTGTATAATTCTAGTCTCATGTGACTTTCTAAAACTCTGCACCTAGGAGACTCCTGTGACAGGTCCCACCCCAGATTCTCAATCTGTGGCCTGTGCCCAGGATCTACTAATACCCCAAGGATAGATATCTTCAGCTTGACCCTGAAAGGTTCTCCTTTCAGTGGAATTTATTTCCTCTAATCCATCATTTCTATAATTCTGATACTTTTGAATACATAATTTTTATAAGTTGTCTGATTTTTCTAGGTCATTTTAGCAGGAGCGTTGCCTTTCCACTATCTACTTCGAAATTTAAAAAGTGGAACTCTTTGAGTTTAATTTGCTGTCATAATTTTAACTTCCTAGGGATAGATGCTCATTCCTCTTTTCCCTTATATGAATCCTAGGGTATACATTTCTCTCTAAGTCTGGGTTTACTGTATCCCATAGGTTTTATTATGTTGTATTTTTATTGTTATTCAGTTAGTTTCTTCTTTCCACTGTGATTTCTTCTTTGACCCATGATTTACTTAGAAGTATATTGCTTAATTTCCAAATATTTGAGGATTTTCTAGTAACTTTGTTATTTATTTCTAGCTTAATGCCACTGTGGGTAGAGAATATCTTCTGTGTGATTCCAGTTTTTTGAAATCTGTTGAAATTTGCTTTGCGGCTTAATGTATGTTCAATATTGGCAAATTTTCATGTGCAGTTAAAAAGAATGTATATTTATTCTTTCACTGCTGGGAGGTCATACTCTAGATATGTTGATTAGATCAACTTTTTAATCATATTGTTCAAATCTTCTAAATCCTTGCTTATTATTTTCTGCTTGTTTTATCAATTACTGAGAGAAATGTATTTAAATCTTCGCCCATTTAATTGTAGATTTGTCTTTCCTTTTAGTTTTGTGAATTTTGCTTTTTATATTTTGAACCTATGAAGTGCATACAAATTGGGAATTGTTGTATATTTGTGGTAGATTGATCCTTTAAACATACATTACTCCTTTTTATCTCTAGTAATGCTTTGTTTTAAAGTCCCCTTAGCTACATCAACCTTTTAAAAATTAATGTTTGAATTAAATTTTTTTTTCCCCAGTTATTTTAAAGTAATTCTATATCCTTATATTTAAGTATATATTTAAAGCAGGTTTTGGTTGTCAGTGCTATTGTATCTAATCTAATTACACTTTTATTTTGAGCACTTTCTTCATTTATGCTTAATTTTATAACGTATTTGGGTTTCAGCATTATAACTTACTCTTTATTTTCTACTTGTTTCACCTCTTTTAAGCTCGACTTCCTTTCTTACTCCTTTTTGTATTATTTTTATATTATATTATTATAGCTTTCTTCTTTATTAGTCATTAGTTACATTCTACTGGTGATGAACCTAGAGATTACAGTATGCATTTTTGATTTATTAAAATCTAATATAAATGAATATTTTTACAATTTTCCAGACAATGCAAGGATTTTAGAACATCCTAGCTCCATTTATTCCCTTTGTGTGCTATTATTGTTGCATATTTTAATTACATGCATAATTGTATATGCTTATATTTATTAAGATTTAATATGTAAATAATTTAACTAATAATTTATAATTAAATCATATTATAACAAATAACACATCTATTATGATTTAATATATAAATCATAATAGATGTGTTATTTGTTATAATATGATTTAATTATAAATAATATCAAACATATATTTATAATCCCCCCAAGACATTATTATTGATGTTTTCAACAGTGAAAATTTATTTGGATTTACCTGTTTATCTTATTTTTAAATCAAAGTTTTATTTTAAATAGTTTTGAACTTACAGAAAAGTTGAAAAGATAGTACAGAGAGTTCCATGTATATTGGACCCAACCTCCCCCATGGTTAAAAATTTACATTATTATGGGACATTTGTAACAACTAAGAAAACAGCATTGGTGCATAACTCTTAACTAACCTCCGTACTTTCTTTGGATTTCATTAGTTTTCCCTAATGCTCTTTTTCTGCCATATCATATTCAGCCTTTGTGTCTCCTTAGGCTTCTTTGGTCTGTGACAATCTCCGACTTTCTTTGTTTCTCCAAATTCTCAGACCTTGAGAGCTTTGAGGAGTACTGGTGGTTTGTAGAATGTCCCTCAGTTTGGGTTTATCTGATGTTTTTCTCATGGTTGGGGGAAGAAGACCAGAGGTGAAGTGCCAGTCTTATCACATCATATCAAGGGTACACGCCATCAACATGACTCATCACTGATTATCCCTGGGCTGAGATAGTGCTGGCGAGGTTTCTCCTCCATAAAGCGAGTGTTTTCCGCCTCTTTGTACTCTACTTTTAGGAAGCAACTCAATGAGCATGGCTTACATTTGAAAGTGGAGAGGAGAGTGAAGTCCACCTCTGGGAGCAGGGAGTAGCTACATAAATTATTTGGAATTCCTTAATTTATTTATTCAATAATTTGTATCAGTATGGCTTCATGGATATGTATTTTACACTTGGGGTTATAATCCAATACTGTAATTTCATGTTGCTGAAATTGTTCCAGATTTAGCTGTTGAGAGCTCTTGCGGGTTGGCTCTTGAGTCATGTCCCTATGGTTTTGCTTTTTTTGAGCACTTCCTTATTTTCTGGTACTACAGGATGTGCTTCAGGCCCAGCCTTAGAATCAGCCATTTCTCCAAAGATCCCTGCGTGCTTTTACCAGAAACCAAGATTAGGGCACTGGGCATCCTCACTGTTGCTAGAACATCATCGCTCCTAGGCCCTCTCAGTAGACAGAGCTAGGAAGTATATGTACATATGTAATAACCCACATATATATTTATATACATACATGTCTGCAATTATTTCTGTCTCTCTCCATCTGTATCTATTTTAAGCTACTCATGAGTTCATACTGCTGTCTGCACTAATCTACAACCACATGCTTCATTCCAGCCTTCCCCACATGCGTCTCTGCAACCTCTAGCTCTAACAGTGGGAAACCTGGCTTCCACCCCCTCTCTCTGTTTCATTTACTCGTTTGTTCATTCCCATCATATATGTGCAGCAGGTTCAGAATTGTTAACCTATATCCCTGTGAGGAACAGCTTCACTAAGTAAAGTTTCTTATTTCTGCGCAGTTCCTTTTGTCATTAATCTTGCAGTTTCCAATAAAAACACCATTTTCCAAACATTTTGATATTTCTTTGTCATAAATATTTTGCATTAATTTTGATTTTTAAAATATTGCAATTATAGATTATTTATGACAAGTATTAAGTTTTTTTGAGCCCCCTTGCATTTTGCACCCAGAGGGAGTCCCTCACTGGACTTTATCTTAGTCTTGCCTTTCCAGGGGCAGATCTCCATAATCCAATCAGAGATTGAAATGATTTAATATTGGAAGCTAGATTTGGCTAGAGTTGGTCTAGTTCTGGTCCACTCGTTGTATCAAATACCTCTTACATTCTTTCTCAGATCCTATGAGTTTCACCTGTCTTTAGGGCTATTGGTTACCTGTTCAGCCCTGGCCAACACAAGGGTTACTGACTCTGAAAAAGGCATTTAAGTCAGCATTATTCTAACACATGAGTCTGCTGTGAAGTGTCTCTGGCTTCCCCTACAGCTTTTACACTCAAATGTAAAGGGTGTGGGATATGTCTGTCTTGGGACTGCTAAAGGGATTGGCGTATAATATGGAAATGTAGGAGTTAACCCTCTATGGAGTGAACTTTTACTCTAGGGGACAAGAGATGCAAGGCACTGGCAGGAAAATTCTCAACCTGCATACCCTTGGAAGGACTGTTCAGAGACACATAGCATTTCCCATGAAATGGAGCAGTCAGCTGTGATTGTTGTAAAGCTCAGTGATCCACTTCCTTATATATGTTCATCCTACTCTGCTTCACTCACCTTTCTTCCTCACTCCAGCTTCCCTGCAATTGTATTTCCTAGGAAGCAGGCAAGCTTTTTCTTTGGGCTCTGCATTCTAGGAAACCTGGGCCAAGATTCTCTTATTCCTATGCTGTAGATATTCGAGACCCCAGCTGAAAACCTGAGCTGCTTATCATAGCCTCTCCTGATTGGCAAATCTTGAATTCTAATTTTTGTACCTGCACCCAGGTGAGAGATGGCCAAAAGTTCTTCTCAGCTTCTCAGCTGGACCTTTCTGACCAGCTTTTCAACCAAAAAGTTTGAAATGGCAAATATCCCAAGGAGAAGGACTGCTGAAAATTGGGCTTCCTTGGCTGGGCGTGGTGGCTCACGCCTATAATCCCAGCACTTTGGGAGGCCAAGACCAGGAGTTCGAGACCAGCCTGGCCAACACGGTGAAACCCCATCTCTACTAAAAATAAAAAAACTAGCAGGGCATGGTGGTGGGCACCTGTAATCTCAACTACTCAGGGGGCTGAGGCAGGAGAATCACTTGAACCCGGGAGGTGGAAGTTGCAGTGAGCTGAGATTACGCCATTGCACTCCAGCCTGGGCAACAAGAGTGAAACTCTGTCTTAAAAAAAAAAAAAAAAAGAAAGAAAGAAAGAAGGAAAGAAAGAAAGAAGAGAAAATTGGGATTCCTTCTCCCCTAGATCTTGCTTCTGGAGGTCTGTCATTACTCTTCAATGCCATCACACAGATTAAATGACATATTTTTGTCCTTTTCTAGTTATTTTCAGCTAAAGGCTTGGCCTGGAAAAAAGCTAGCTCCCCATTCTAGGAAGCAGAACTCTCAACCCTTGGTTTTAACAGGAAACCACAGGGTAATGCTGGAGAAACTGCTGTTTTCTTGTAGACTTTTGCAGGCCCCAGACCCAACAGAGAACAAAATGGGTCCTGTCCCGTTGTGTGCCTGTCTTCTTCTTTCTGTTTTTTCTCAGTGTCTTCATTTTCTAACAGCTCTACGTGTTTGGATGTTTTGGTAGGTGGTAGCTTGAGCACATTTTTTCCTTGCCTTATGCAAGCAGGTCTTTCAGCTGGAGAATTTTTATACGTGTTGGAAAAATATGGGCAGAGTTAGTTGTGAGGACAATTGCAAAGGAGATGGAAGCTGGGGGGTAGGTGTGAAAGGAGCTTTCTGTGCTGTCTCCCATCCTATTGTCCGGGAACCTGTCCACAATTCTAGTGTCTGCCTCTGGCCCCTTTCTATAAATGTTGACTCCATTTCTCACTGTCATGAGGATTCAGGTATTATGTGCACCAGCTGTTACATAGTATCGCCCTCTGGTGGTACAGAACTGTTAGCCCCTGTATTAAAGGGGTCCAGAATGTTGCTATTACATGCTCTTTGTCAACAAGGGAGGAGACAGAACAATAGTTTTTTAAAAAGGACTACCAAATCTCACATTTTATAAGAATGAATCTTTCTCCATTGATCTGCTGCCCTAATGACTTGGGAAAGAGGTGAATTGCCCTTGTTAAAACTGTTTCTGATTTATGAGTCAATAGGTAACAGGCAAGAGGCCACTGTAGCTTCTCAGATTTTTAAAAATACTTTGGGGCTGACTTTAGGTTGAGAAGATTATTTGCCTAATTTTAGAATGGCTCTTGTATTATTCAGAGTAGGCCAACTGCTGCCACAAATAAGTTATGCATTTCGATGCTTTGCATAATAAAGTTTATGTCTTGCTCATGCAGTGACCCATCATAGGTCTTCCTGGTTAGGTAACTCTCCTATGTTGCTCTCCTCCATGTGATGTCATAGGGACACAAGCTCCTCCTAGCTAATGGCTCCACTCTCCTTAAGGCTTCAGAGAATTTTCTATTTACTCAGTAGATTGAAAAAGGCAATCAGGGGTTGTACAAGGGAGTGTTTATGGGCCAGACTTGGAATTTGCATCCATCACGTCTGCTCACTTTGGGCATTCTATTGGCCAGAATTCAGTCTTATGGTTGTGCCTACGTGAAGGGGAGGCTGGGAAGTGTAGTCTAGCTGGTTGCCCAGGAGGAAGATGTAGTTTGTAAACAACTATTAAGTCTCTGCCACAGGTGTCATTTGTGTGGGTGCATTTCTGCCTCGTGAAGTAAAGTAAAAGGAATGTCTCAGCTTCTGTCAGAGCCCTTGAACCTTCTTGACCTTTTCATCTCCAAGTCTACTTAATTCTGGAGTTGACAGCAGCACTGGATACAGTTTTTTCAGCCTCTTGAGATTAGAGGAAGATACCTTTCAATTAAAACATGGGAATATTTTTCTGGTCCTGGGGAAGGTGTACAGCCAACATTATTTTTAAGTAAGATTTTTTTTTTAATTGAAGCATGACATAATACAGAAAAATACAAAAAAAAAGTAAGTGTCCAGCCCAGTGAACTTTCACCAGGTCAGTATAGCCAGGTAACTCTCATCCAGGTCGAGAAATGGAACATTACCACTGTCTCCAAAGCTGCCAGCAAGGAAGGGCAGGTAGAGGGGTTCTCGGTGATCAGAGGAATTCAAGGGGTGCTCAGTTGCTGGCCCATTATTTTGGGCTATAATGCCTCTTTTTAAAAATGTTAGCACCAAAGTTGAAGCGAGGATGAAGAGGCCTGGGTTATGCCCTCCCCAATCCCAGCCATGGGAATTATCTTTGGCAGGGTACCTTCTTAGAGTCTCTGCTTCTCCATCTGTGCAATGGGAAGGTTGGACTAACAAGCCATTAAGGTTTCTCAAGCTGGAGCAATGTGGTTTCAGGACTTGCCCCAAGTCTCACAGGACGAGGTGCAGTGGGGAACTGCACGATGGATCTGGAAGCAATCACTGGTAGAGAGAGATGGCCTAGCCCCAGGTGGTTCCCGGGCCTGCTGGAGCCCACTCCACTGAGTTCTCCAGACTGGAGTCAGGGGAGTCAGTGACCATGGCTCTGCCACAAACAGTTTCCACCCAACTGGTGGTCAGCCTTTTTGGACTAGTCCAGGTTTTTGTGTGCTCTGAGAGGCTGCCAGAACTTGTAAGGTCAGGGAGGTATAGACATGGCCAAGGGCTAAGAATTTCAGAATATGGACTGAAACAGACTCAGGGGCCAACTCTGGCTTTACCACAGATGGTCTGTGTCATAGTGGACAAGTCATTCTACCTCTCTGAGACGCAATCTCCTCGTATGAAATTCAATGGAGATAGTTGCCTCCTTCATAAGTTGTTGTGTGGATGAAATGCCCTAATCCATGACACCTAAATGCCAGTAAGACTAAATTGTGAGAGTTGCTCTTCCATGCTTGTCCTCCAACAATGATGCTGTAAAGCTCCCCAGGCTGCCCATGGCTGGGGCTCCAGAACCTGGAGCCTGGAATGGGGATCTAGGGGAAAACAGGTTTGCTCTGCACCTAAATCCAGACTAGACCCATTTATTTTCTCTCACCCTCTTTACCCCCTCTCCCCTCATACTGGAATAATTCATTTGTCACAATTGCCCTAGTCGAGTCATTATCTCTAAAATTCAGAATAATCCACTGGGAATTTAATCAGATCAAATAATAACCATCAAATATAATTATAATTAAAAGGAATGCTTAGAACATGTAGTACGCTTTTTCTCCTAAATTCTCCGGAAAGCAATGGGAAGATCAGGCTTCAGAGTCCTACAAACTTGGGCTCAAGTAATGGCTCCACTACCAACTGGATGATCCTGAGCAAATGACTTAATCTCTCTGGACTCAAATGAAAAATGGGACTGCAAGGCCTTCTAATTCCCACTTCTACTCTCCTTCCTTGGGCAGCCTGGAAAGCTTTCCAGACTCCCTTGCAGCTAGGGCTCTGGCTGGAAATAAATTCCACTAGTCATGGTTCTTGTGAGAGGTCTATAAGGCAGAACTGAGGGACACCTTCTTCCTCCCTCTGAGGTTGCTGGTAAACTTGGTTGTGGTGAGTTTAGAGGCAGCCAAGGAAGATGGTCACTAGCTTCAAGGGTGGGAGAAGTAGTCATGACAGTAGCTCTGGTGGCAGCTACAGCAGCTTCCTGATAGCTCAGCTGTGTGATGTGTCCACATATCCAACTGCTCATTGTCACCCCCCTGCACATGCTCCTCCAGCCCTAACCACAATCTTATAAACATTTGATTCCCTCTATGAAAATCCTCTTTTGCTTGAAATACTTAGAGTGACTTCTGTTTCTTACACTGAACTTGACCAACACGGGGTGATAATACTGCTAATTTTTCAGGATCATGAGGATTAGGCAAGCTATTAAATGTAAAATACCTGTTGCAGAAGGAGCGCTCAGTCAATAGTAGTCACTAATCATTACAAGAAGACTAACTGTGTACAGAGCCAGTCCTGTAAATTGCATCTTGCTGCCCACCAGTGTTAGCAGGATTTTTTCCCACTTTGGTTTTTCCAAGCAGTCAGCAGGCATCTACAACAAGAAGAAAATGATCCTTGGCTAACGTTGCTTTCCCCTTGTGTTCTCGCCAACAATTCATGTTGCCTTAAGAAATTAGGCCTCTTTATTGCTTGCTTCACTGCCCCGCTAGCTGTCTGCACCAACGTTACATCGTGGCTGGCTGGGCGTGTCCTTCTGATGGACTCCAGGCCTGCTGCACAGAGAGCAAGGGGGTTATTTGATCTCTTGGCTGTGGCTCTTACAAGTCCCATTGAGAGTGCTCTTACCCACAGAACTCTGCTTTGCTAATTGTCCCAGTGTAGCCAAATAAGCACAATTACACCTAAAGCAATGAGCATTTCTTCTGGCAGGATTTGGGATTTGGAAGAGAGCAGCCTCTACAGGGGCTCAGGGGTCAGCTCTGGGTACTACGCAACCCTTCCCAGACCCTCAGAACCCCCATGACTAATGGGCAGCTGATACAGGGTTATGAGGAGGCATCCCCCGCTTCCAGAGACATTTATTACTCAGCCTGGACCAGAGTCCTGGAATATAAGAAAATCCCTCTATTTGGTGTCTGTCAAGATGGGCCCGAAGCCTGGTATCTTCCCCTCTGAGTCCTGTTGCACAAATTGTGTTGGTGGGAAGGCAGGGAAGTTGTTCTTCCACCCCTGCCTCAGATGACTTTATTAAAAAGCCAGTTGGCACTTTTCCTATTGTGCATTCTCATTACAGTGCTTCCAAAAAAGTGAAGTTATCCCACAAAGCCGACTCATAAAATTATTAGACCCTGGAGAGATGCTCAGACTCAATCCCTTTCACCAGCGAAAGCTTAATGAGAGTGCAGCCCTGCCCATGGGCTTCCACAGCACCATTGTCACCCACACTGGCCTGCTGCCTCGCTCACACAAGCCTGCCTGCAGCCTCGCAACTCTAAATCCAGTCTTTGCAGCCCCCAAACTCTTCAAATTCACTTCAGGACTATGGAATGCTCTCGATGGGCCACTGAACTCAGCATTAGCAACCAGCGTTTGTTTTTTTAAAAAATGAACTTTTTGAAAAGTGGCAAAAATCTCCTTCTCTTTACCCTGGGTCCCTGTCTCTCTGCTGAGTGCTCTGTTTTATTGACAACAGAGTTCTCCAACTTTAGTGTGTGTGAGAATGATCTGAAGAAAACAACAGTGAGATTCCACTTCGCACCTACTGAGACGGCTATACAGTGGGTCCTCCCATAATGTCCATTCATCCAATGTTGCTTCGTTATAAGATTGATGAGAAAAAAAAAACAATCAATTCTGGCCTGGGACCACTGTCTGTGTGCAGTTGGCACATTATCCACATACCTGCGTTGGTTTTCTCTGGGCACTCAGGTTTCCTCCCATATCCCAAAGCTATGCACATTAGGCAGAAAAAAAAAAAAAAAAAAAAAGGAAAATAACAGGCATTGGTGAGGATGTGAAGAAACTGGAACCCTCATGCATTGTGGGTAGAAATAGAAAATGTTTCAGCTACTATAGAAAACAGTATGGCAGTTCCTCAAAAAGTGAAACATAGAGTTACTATATGACCCCACAATTTCACTTCTAGGAATACACACAAACACAGAAAGGAAGGCAGGGTCTCAAGTAGATATTTGAACTCTAATGCTCATAGCAGCATTATCCATAATAGCCAAAGCGTGGAAACATCCCAAGTGTCCATAGATGGATAAATGCATAAACAAAATGTAGCGTGCATATATACAGTGAAATATTATTCAGCCATAAAAAAGAATGAAGTTCTGTTACATGATACAACATGGATGAACTTTGCAAACATTATGCTGAGTGAACTAAGCCAGAGACAAAAGGACACATATGGTATGATTCCACTTAGATGAATATCGAGGCTAGGTAAATTCACAGAGACAGAAAGTAGATTAGAGGTTACAAGGGCTGGGGAAAGGGGAAAACATTATTACTTAATGGGGATAGGGTTTCTGTTTGGGGTGATAATGCTGGAAACCGGCCCAGCGTGGTGGCTCACACCTGTAATCCCAACATTTTGGCAGGCCGAGGCAGGCAGATCACCTGAGGTAAGGAGTTCGAGACCAGCCTGGACAACATGGTGAAACTCTGTCTCTACTAAAAATACAAAAATTAGCCAGGCGTGGTGTTGGGCACCTGTAATCCCAGCTACTCGGGAGGGTGAGGCAGGAGAATCACTTGAACCTGGGAGGCAGAGGTTGCAGTGAGCCTAGATCGTGCCACTCCACTCCAGCCTGAGCAACAGAGTGAGACTTCGTCACACACACACACACACACACACACACAAAATGTTGAAAACAGTGAAGATGTTCGTGCAACAATGTGAATTGTAATTACACTGACTTGAATATTTAAAATGGTTAAAATGACATGTTTTATGTTTTATATATGTATATGTGTATATATATGTGTGTGTATATATGTATGTATATGTGTATATTGTGTGTGTGTGTGTGTGTGTGTGTGTATTGCCTGAAGAGCTTATTGAGATTCTGATTCCTGGCACTTGCTCCCAGATTGGTTGAGTCAGGAAGTCCAGTGTGGGGCCCCAGTATGTACCTTGTTAACAAGCATCCGAAGCACCTCTGATGTAGGTAATCCATGGCCACTTTAGAAATACAGATAGGGTATGCCAACTGGCTTTCTTGCACAAAACGAGAAAACAAAACAGTTCATGCTGCTTTTCAGAGCTTGTCCTGAAAACGGAGCACTTTCCACATTGCGAGGAGGAAGGTATGCCACTCCATGCAGGGTCCAGGGGCTCACTGAGCCCCAGTGAGTCTGAGAGTCTGGATGGGCACATTAGGTTATCCAGGCTGAGTCCGATTATGGCAGTCTTGGGGTCAAAGGACTAGCAGTGACTCTAAAATCAACCTGGTGGCCCTGAGATCTGGGGCCCTGCAGTGCCATCTACCCATCTCTAGGGCGGCCTCAGAGCCCTGTCCTGGTTCCTTCTCCGCCCTGCATTTCTCCAGCCAGCCTCCTCTGCTGGGTCCAGCAAAGGCCAGAGGCAGGAGGTGACTCTGGGTTCTGGCTTTTTGTTGAAGATGGTCATGCCTTAACGATGAGAGAGAGATGGTTCTCTCTCCCTAATATTCCCAGTGCCAGGGTCAGGTTTGTACTTCTTCCATCAGTGGTATATGATCTCTCTTCCAGTATTCTACTCCCAGTAATTGGCACAATATATTGTATATTTTGAATAAGTTTTTCCTTGCATGTAAAGTAAGCAAATTACTAGACTATAATAATGTCTAGTAATAATTACTAGACTAAAATAATGAGACTGTCTTGGGCAATTATGAAATATCTTCTGGGCTCATCTTTGAGAATGTGTGCCAGTGTCTTCTTGCTGCCTGGCAACTCAGGTATTCTTTGAGATTGGTTTGCACTTTCACCCTGAGTCCCTTAGACACATTTTCAAAAACTATTCTAATATGTCCCATCCAGGGAAAAAGACAGAAAAGAGCCTGGCCTAGAAACTCAAATGTAAGTACAGGTCATCTTCACAAGCAAGGGAGGAAAGAGGGAGGGTCACTTTCATCCCACTGATTTTTACTGAACCCCGACCAGGTGCCAGGTCTGGACCAGCCCCCTGGGAAATGGAAGTGAACAAGACACAGCCCTTCCCTGGCCTCTACCTGCTGGATACTGGTAGTATCCTCTCCCCAAGCCAGACATTGTGAAATGTCCTCTGGGGAGAGGCAAAATCCACTCCGGTTGAGAACCACTAAGTTAAAGCATGATGTGTCCATGTGGTGGCATAGTATACTCATCAGGATAGTTTTTAGAAGTCATTAAAGATGTGTACAAAAATCTTCACAATATGACACAAAGAAAAAAGTTAGATCTATAATTTTACATATAAGAATAATACTAAAAGTACCAAATATACATACACAGTACATGGAAAGAAGTGGGAAGGAAATATAATACAACATTATAAGAATGAAGCTGGATGGTAGGATAAATGACATGTTTCCAATTTTCTATTGTAAAAAACATTTTTTCAGTAAGGATCAATGTTTTATATTTATTTTATGCATTTTTTTTGTTTTTGCAATTTTTAAAACCAGGCGGGTCTTGAACTTCTGGCCTCAAGCAAGCCTCCTGTGTCAGCCTCCCAAAGCTCTGAGATTACAGGCATGGGCCACTGTGCCTGGCCCAATGTTTCATATTTATTTATTTATACATACAATGTTGCTATGAGCCTGACCATTTATTTTAAGGAAATTTATTATTGGATATAACAGACATACAGAAAAGTGCACAAGTCATAAATAAGTGTGTGGCTCAGGGGATTTCACTACGTGGTCATACCCATGTAGCCAGCACCAAGATCAGGGAACAACATCACAGGCGCTCTTACCTCCAGTGTCAACTTCCAGTCACCACCCCCCAGGGCTGACCCATTTCCTGATTTAAACACCAGAGATTCTGTTTGCCTATTTTTAAGCTTCATATAAATGGAATCACACAGTGTGAACTCATTTGTGTCTGGCTCGCTTTGCTCAACATTGTTGAGCAATGTTGTTACTGTATGTAGTTGCAGTAGAGCACGAGTATGGATCATTTAAAAATCATAAAGCTATTTTTAAAAGAAGGCAGATTTGAAACCCTGGGACACTTTTTGCTTCCTGGGGAGCGCTACACAGTCCTTCTGCTGGGAAGTCGGCCCATGGCCTCCAGCCCCATCTGCTGCCCTGAAGATCCCAAACATTCTCTTGTGCAGTTGCTTCTCCAAAACTAAGGGGGATTTGTGCCAGTACTCCTGACCCTGCCGGCTCGCCCACCATCGCCAGTGATATGTATTTGGGCCCCTTGACAAGGAGGCCAATCAGATAGAATGGAGAGGAGGACATATGTGTCTCACCAGGGTGGTGCCGGACATAAGGCTGACAGGAAGTGGTGTCCAGCAGGGGTTCAGATCCTCCTGAAGGGAGGGCCATCTCTTCCTGCTCCTGTGGTGACTGTCGCTGATAGGCCACAGGCAGAGAAGCAGAAGCTCTCTCTCAAAGGTCGCCCCATCTGGCCGTGGCTCATCACATTCCTCAGCGTAAAGCACCCCCTGCCCTTGTTCTCCTTGCAGCAACCCTTTGAGGGTTAGGGCTAGGGGGGCTACAGTTATTTTCCATTTTGTGGACCATGAGGCTGAGACAGGGGAAATTCAGCCTGCAGAAGGGCACAAGCTGGGCTTCGTGTCCAGGACTCCATGACTCCCAAGCCCAAGTTCTTAGCCCTGGATATTTGCCTCTAAAGGCCACCTCCCTGCCCCTCCCATGTCTGGCTGAGGTTGGGAGATGGGGGTCGTGACTCAGTCTCCGGTGATGGGCTCAGCCTGGTGAGTTGTTCCCAGCCAGCTGTGTGGTCAGGCAAGTCATTCTCCCAGAAGATGCTGCAGTTTGTTTGACCATAAAGTGGGCAGCTCAATACTTCTCTTCTTCTCACTCCAAGCCCCTCCTCCCCGAGCCTGCAGGAATCTCTGGAAAAATGTTCTGGAAAAACGGAGGCATTTTTACGACTCTCTCCTCACCTAAACCCGCTGGGCCAGGACAGAGCCCAGACCCTCGGGCTCTGACCATTATCCTACACTTTGGACCCGGGCAGCCCCTGGCTTTGATGTTGTCTTGCTAAATGTCCCCGAGTCACTGGCGGGCTCTGATCTCTCCAGCACCTAATAATTCAGTCTGAAGTAGTGAGCAGCTAATCAGCTGGGCAACTCTTGCAGCTGCACAATGAAGTTGAAGGGAAAGGGGGTCCCTTTCATTCTTGGGGTCTCATTCTACAACCCGATGGCCAAGGCAGACAGCACCGTCCGCTGGCCAGGGGGTGGGGTTAATTCCTGCAAGGACCTGGGTGAAGGTCTGCCTGGCCAAGGCAGCCAGTTGCACGGTTTGAATCATGGCTGTCTCAGCTGGGCCATCGGGTGGGAATTAAAATTTAATTTAGAAAGTCCTGTCTCTGCGGCCCTGGTGGCCGTCGTCTGGGTGATTGACTGGCTGGTTTCTTTCACCTTTGCACGTCTTGGGTTTTTACTGGCAGAGGAAATGAAGGCTGAACTGGGGCAGGAAATTCCATGTACACAGGTGTTTCTGATTAGCCCCGTGCACCTCACCCAGGGGCACAACCAGGGGCTGAGATGCCTGCATGAGCCCCCGGGCCCCTCTCTGGCTTGGCAACTGTGGCAGCTTTGCATCTAGGGAAGGCTGGACAGGGCACTCACACCGTTGCAGGGCAGACAGAGGTGCCAACCAGTGGTCCGCTGCCTGGCCCTGGGAACCCGGTGACATTCTGCCATGGACACGAGATCACACAACGCCCTTGGCCAGAACTACCCCAGCCTCTGTGTCTGCAGTGGGCGGCTGGTGGCACCAGGGCCTGACCTGGAGATTAGCATCGCCCTGAGGTGTGTTTACACATTGTAGCTGGCGCTTCATGTGGCTGACCTGCCCCCATTTTCACATCTTCAGAGGGGCTTAGAGATCCAAAAACCACCTCCTCCTTTACTTAAAGGGTCTCTGGAGGGGTCAGGGAGGGCAGTCCTGGGCTTGGCTCAAGATGGCCATCTGTAGCAGTGGTTTCAGAGGCTGAAGAAGCAGCTTTCTTCATCCCATACCAGCTTTTCACTGCCACAGAAGCATCCCACCATTGTTATTCACTGCCATGGGTAAAGGCACTCGGGGCTCCGGTTACACTTAGAGTATACCTGGAGGGAGGGGCATTCCAAGAAATGGCTCATGGAGACACGCTGGCTGGCTCTGGGCAAATGTCCACTCCAACCCTACCCACCTCGGTTTTCCCATCTGTAAAATGGGCATCATAGGAACAAAGTCTGCTGGATCAGCACATGGATTAATGAGATAGTCTGCAAAACATCAGACACATGGAGGATCCACAGAGCATGCAGCCCCTGGGAACATTCTCAAGGGAATTGTTCCAAAGAAAAAGTATTTTATGAATACTTTGAAGTATTACATTAACCATTGCAAAAACATTTTAACCAGTTAAAATGCTCATTGCTTAGTTATAGACTAAGGTGTATTGTGACATAATAATGTGTAACCAATAAGCTCAATATGACAAGGATGGAGCCATATGAAATTCCAAGAAATAACTGAGGAAAATGAGTCTGTGTAGCCTGATTACAACTGTGAGAAAGTGTGTACCCTGAGGAAGATTGGAGGGGCATGTAAGTAAATGTTTATTTAAATACATTTCAGTTATCCACGTAGTTAAATGCATATTAAAACACGAAAATTAAATAAGAGCAGAGACAGATATGAATGTGTCTAAGTTATCAAGTTCCTACTAGGAGAAGACTCCATGTCATCAGTCCAGGACAGAATGTATGTGGTCCCAAACGCTGGAGAAAAGCCTGTGGCTGAGCTTTTGCCCCATAGGGAACATGGAAACAGAGTCAACAGAATGCGTGTGGCCACCACACGAGGTTCTGGTCACCTGGAGAGAGACCTGGGCTCCTGAGGAGGGGCTGGGAGTGGAGCCTCACCCACATCCTCAGGACTCTGAGTGACACTCTGCTGACCCTGTTAGCTGCAGAGTAAGAGAAATGTGTTTTCATTGCTGTTACGAGTTCCCAGGCTGGGCAGCGAGCAGCCCCTTTAGAAAGGACCTCTTGTTCTTAGTGAAACACAAATAAATACCTGTCGTGTGGGGCTATGTGAGCTGGGAGGTGGAGGGGGCTAAATGGAGAACTCAGAGAGCTGGCTACCTTGTCCCTGGGCCCCTGCCCAGTGGGCAGCAAGGCATAGCCGGGGGCTGTCCCTCTCTCTCAGCAGACGGCCCATCCTTCAAGGTATGACTTCATCCCTGCCCCGCTCAGAAACCCCTTCTGCCCAGACCAGCCTTTGTCAGGTTGAGCTCAGAGTCCTTCTGGAAACTGGATGTGGTCCTGGGTCCCTGGAGGGCAGAGGCTGGGCCTCACCATTTCTGTGCTGCACCCGCCACAGCCCCCACACCCAAGGCTCTCAGGATGAATCTCGGTACATTGCGACTGAATTGCCATGGATGAAAATAACGGTTGGAATGGCATCAGTGGCTTGTGAATTTCAATTCCTCTTCTAAAACCACTTGCAGATATTTCTGCCGCTTTCTTCCCCTCTCCCCTCCCCCCTCTTCCCTCCCCTGAAACAGGAATTATGAGACAGTAACGCACACTCCTTTTGCACTTGCGGCTCCCCTTGTGGCCATCGGTATGGTTCCTTCAGGGACTGAGCCTGCTGTGACTCACTTCCCAGTCCCCCAGGCCCCAGTAAGCGCCATCAGATAGGAGGCTTGTCACCTTGGAGGGAAGGGGGCAAAAAGATAATTTCCAAACATTGAGGCCTTAATGTCGGTCAAGCACGGTGCAGAGTCCTTCACAGGCACCCCATTTTATCCTCCCAGACACCCTGTAAGACCTGTGATACTCCTGTTTCACAGAAAGAAGAAACTGAGGCTGGGAGAGGTTGAGCTCTTGCCTAAGGTCACAGAGCCAGTAAGTGGTAGAGCTGGGATCCAGACTTTGGCTGTCTGAGTCCAAAGTCTAGGCTTTTCTTTGCTCTAAATCCCTCCACTCAACTTCTCTTTTGTCTGAGGAATTCTAGGAAGTGTTGGTTCTGTTTCTCATCAGTGGGGCCTGATGCTCCCCATGGCCTCTGGGCACTTGCACGTCATCCCAGAGGCAAACCTTGGGTATGCAGAGCCTTGTCCCAGGGTCCAGAATGTTCAAGATCAGCTGGAATCAGATGCCTTCTGGCTCCTTGCCCTGCCACGTGGAAATGCCATTTGTAGTGAGCCGGCTGTCGTTGGAGAGCTGCCTTTAGGTGCAGTGAGTCAAAGGACCACATGGAAATACTTTAGCCTGAGGCGGCGCTAGGAGCAGCCCTGGCTTGTAGCCATGAACGGCAGCAGGTCCAATAACACTGAGTTCCAGGTATGCATGTTGCCAAGAAGGGAGAGCAGTTTGGAGACCGACCAGCTCCTCTGGCTCATGCAAAAGCCCCTACACAGTGCTAGGCACGTGGTGCTCAGTAAACATAGGTTCCCGTTCTCTGTGCGAGGAAGGCCTTGGCCCTGTGCACTGAGTGTCCTGGTAATGGAATGCTCTACGCTCTGGCTCTCTTGGGCTGGGGGAAGAGGGAGCATCTACACCAGGAAACCATGGGCTCCTGAGGTTGGATGCAAGTTGCATGTGTTCCTATTTGCAAAGAGAAGCCATAGCTATCATTTTCTGAGGCGTCCAAGACCCACAAAAAGCCAAAGACCGCACTACCCAAGAGACTGCAGCAGGAATGAGTGGATTAAGCAATTCAGCATGTCCAGACATACAAAATCACTGGGGACAGCTGGCTGAGGGAGACAGGCCAAGCTAGCACACGCATGTGAGGAAGAGGAATGGGCACTCAGGCCAGGCCAGCTCTCTGAGCAAAATGGAGCTCCTTCACGCTTCCCTTCCCGGCCTGACCACACAGGCTGCAGAGCACAGGGGCCCGCTAAAGGCCTTCAGGGAAGATGGCCTCCCCCAACATCATCTGTGAACCTCATCTCCAAGCTCAGAGCTTCCTCCCAGGTGGGGTTGCCCCTTCTCAGAGCTCCAATTTCCCCATCAGCCTTGGGCCGTATATCTTCCCCTTCTTTCTACGGGCTGCTTTATAGCTTGCTGGAAACACCTTCCCTTAGCACTTCGAAATGTATCACTTGAAAGCATCTTAATGTTAATCAATGTGATTCTTTTTTAATTTGAAGGGGCTTATTTCTCCAAATGGCTTTCCTGATCTTATAGGAGGGCATGCTCTCTAATATTAAACTTTTTCTTTAAAAAGAGCAAAAAAAAGACTCACATCTGTTTGATATTTAATTCAAATTGAATGGCAGGACAGGAACGAAATTACACTGCAAAGGGCCATAAAGCATGATGTTTAAAAGAGCCAAGCATACCAAACCTACATGCCAGAAAATTTGAAATGACAAAGGATTGAGGGCGTGTGGCCTGGGCAATGGAGTATCTCCTACCCAGAAGCTGGAGGGGAAGTAGCCAAGCTGGGGGAAGGTGGGAGGTGGGAGAAGGTCTCATTTTGCACGGGAGGACTTTGTGGGGGCTGGTTTCCAGCCACATGTGAGTTTGGGGGTCTGGGATCTGAGCCCCAAGCAGAGGTCCTGGAATCCAGTGCTGGCTGCTCCATGTTGCGGGGCAGGGTGGTGGCCTGTCTGGGGATCTCCAAGGGGCTGCTGGGTAACGCTGCATGCAGCCTGGGTGGTCAGCCAGGCACTGTCCAGCTCTCGGTGTCCAGGAGGCCTTGGGGTTTGGCTACAGCTCAGAGAATTGAGTTTAAAGCCCCTCAGCTGCCTTCTGATCAGTTTAGCAGAGACACCAACATCCTGTGTCCCGGAGGGCAGAGAAATGGGTGGATCTCAGAGAGCTGTGTTTTCCTCCAATCTTGGAAGGAAGGCACCCTCTGAATGTCACTGCCCCCGAGCTCTGTGACAGAAGTCCTAGGAAAGAAGTGAGTGTGACCTCTTACTTAATATTCCCTTAAAGCCAGAGGGCCGAGTCCAGGCCTGGCACAGGCACTCCAGTTGTGAACTGTGTCTGGTGATGCCTTTAAGGTGAGCTTTGACAGTGGAGTGCAGTCAGAGCTTGTGTGCTGGTGTGGGCTGCCCCTCACCAAGGCCACGAAGGGAGGGGTGGAGACAAGAGAGGGGTTTAGAGTAAATCAAATGCCAGCTGAGTGGGCTTGGCCTCCCTTTCCCTCTCTGATCCTGTTTCCTTATCTATACCATGGAATGGTTTAACATCCTCAAAGTTATTTTAAATATCTAGTATGATAAATATAAATGAATTCACTTTTAAATAACAAAATATTGTACGTGTTTCTTAGAATGGTAACTCTGGCCTTTTCAGGGCTTCTGCTTAGGTACCAAGTTTATTTCCAAGACATTAACTTGTTTTTCCAGCCAGCACTTGAGCACAAGGGTCTGGAACTTTTTCCATGCAGTGGTGCGCTGGAACTGTCTCACAGTGTTTGATAAAAGCTGATTGTTAAATGATTAAATTATATTTAATGACTCATTAAACTGTTAAATTTTTAATGTAACTAAGTTATTAACAATTATATGAACTTATGGCAAAATGATATTAAATACAAAGTGAATAAATAAATCAAAACTCACTGCTTCCTAATTATTTTACTATATCTATGGCCTTGGGGCTATTTACACTGATTGTATCTGTGTGGTGGGAATGCCACATGATGGTGGGCTTACTGTGTGTCTCTTTCCAATTCCACATTCAGTGATGTCATTTTGATACCTTGAAGTTGACTGTGGTAAGACAATTTACATCACGGACATCAGCAAACACTACAATCAGAGCGCCTCTGCCACTCAGAGAGCTGCTAAACATTTGTCAGGACAATTCTGACTGTAGAGATGGGCAAAATGAAGTGTGCAGAGCTCCTGGTGACTTTCTCAGAATCGCTCAGCCATGCTGAACGTCTTCCTTTCAATCCAGTGCTTTCTTCATCAGACTTAGCTGTTCCAGCCTTCTCAGGAACTTGTGGCCAGCTCTTACGGCATGCATCCCTTTATCCAGAACAGTCTGACCTTCCCAGCATGCTCCCCTACCATTCCTCTAGTGGGGTCGCTTCTCTGCTTCTGTTTTCCTCTGAGCTAAGCCAAAATATTCACTCTGGTGTGTAAAGCGGGCTGAGAATCTCAAGTGGAAGTATTTTCCCTTTCTTTAACTGTGGAGCAAAACTCACAGCTCATAATTATCATGTGGTTTTCTAACCAACACTTTACCTGGGGTGCTTGACAGAGCCCAGAGCCAGGTGTGTGTGTGTATGTATGCATGTGTATATACATGTGTGTGTGTGCATGCAGGTGTGTGTGTATGCATGTGTGTATGTATGGATGGATATGTGTATGCAGGGGTGTGTGTGTGTGTATGCGTGCGTGCGTGTGTGTGTGTGTGTTGGGGAATGGAGAGGGGAAGGAGAAGTCAGACCACATGAGGCTTTCTGATGTTTTGGCTTGAATTCTGCACTACAACCACAGACCCTGTAGGCCCAGGGGAAGAGGAACGTAAAACTGAAAGACAGAGACCCCCGAGGATTAGCTTCCTGCCTTGGCCTCCAAGAGTGTCCACAGGGGACGACCATGTGTTCCCCAGTAATGAGGCCCAGCGCTGGATCTGGAAGCCTCTAACATCAAGCTTCCAGCCTGCCTGCTTCTAATACTCCCGGGGCAGCTCTCCAAGTTTGGGAGCTCTGGACCTTGTGCGTGTATTTCTGAGTGGGAAGGGCTGGGTGGTCGTGTCACACCAAGGAGACGAGGCCCATCTGGAAACAGGAAACTCTGTTGGCAGGTAGCAGAGGGATGGGGTGTGGGGCCCTGCATGGCCCTGCTGGAATTTGCCATGGGCTTCCGGGCTCAGGGTCCCCTGGATACCATGGTTCCATTCACTGAGCAAGACCACTGACCCTTCCTCTTCTCACTCAGAGCACTTATTTATTTAAAATATATTTTCCCCTTTTTGTCAGGAGCTGTATTGTGGTTTGACTGAGGTTATTCTCAGAGCTTTGACCCTAGTGGTCTGCTTTCACCCCACCCAAATTCTTCCTCTCAACTCTCTCTCCTGTCAAGAGAGCCCTGACTGAGGACCTACTGTGTGTAGGTGGCTGCTCACCTACAGACATGTCCAAGACGGCTTCTGCCACACGCAGGGCTCTGCCTGCCAGTGGGAGGTTCCAGCCAACTGGCATGTGAAATGGGCCCAGCCCTGCACCTGGCACACTCATGTTGTGTTTTTCATCTTCACAGAGGTGAGATAGGTACTCATAGTATCCCCATTGTATAGGTGAGGGAAAAGTGGCTTGGGGGAGGAAGGAAGTTTCTGGATTCTGTAAGTGGAAGGCAGTGGGATTTGGGCCTGTTGGTTTCCTGAGGACAGGTGTCTCTGCCCTGCCCTCCGCCTATCTCGGGAGCTGGTGTTCAAAGCAGGGCATCTGGCTGAGTTGTGTGTGGGCCCAGCCAGGCTGTGCCTGGGTCTTCTCTGTGCTTCACTTTGTGGTACTTGCCCTCCTCCCTCCCTCCTTACAGATGCTGAAGGTCACATAGGTTGGGGTGACAATGATGGTGGGGATCTATGTTTGCTCCTCAGGAGTCCCTGCAGGGTGGAGTCCTCTGTAGTGTGGCCTCTCCTTCCTGCTCTCCCTACTTGGTGGCCACCCCAGGGCCCCAGGCGAGGCTGAGGGGCATTGACATGGCGACGGTGTCTGTGCTGGCCATTTGGCTGTTTGTCCTCAGGTCCATGATTCTCTCTTTCATCCCCTGCTCTGTACTGTGGGGAAGTTGACCCCTAGAGGCTGCATTTCTCAGGCTGGCCAGTCAGCTTGCCTCTGGCTGGCTTCAGCCAATGGGGTTTGGGGGGCCAAAGAAGGAGAGAAGCCAACGTATTCATTCCTCTGTCAGCCCGTCAAGTGGAATCACCTCATCAGCTGCTGGCGGCAGCTGCCTCTCCTCTGTGGCTCCTCTCCCTCTAGGTCCCAGCTACCATAGGGGGCCTCCATGGTATTCTAGCCCTGGGCTGGACATTCCCCACTGTGACTCCAGTAACACCCCCTCTCAGTTGCGCTCCAGCCTGGAGCCAGCAGTGGGAGCAATCTCTGCTAATCTCTGAATTACATTCCCTATTTGGCTTCTCAGTGATTCCATACCCAATTCCCTGAATTACATTTTTTGCATACTTAGACTGGCTTTTGTATTTCTGACTGGATCCTGAATGATAGGCCTCCCCCTAAACAAGGTGACTTAATAGGGTCCATGTTCAGCCCATCTGTAGCAAGCCCCCTGAGCAAATGACATCATGACAGCCCCTGATCCCTCAGAGAAGCAATTATGGAAACCTCGCGTCTGGCTGCCTGGCTGTGCTCTCGCTCCGAAGGCCTATGCCTCTGCCTTATTCTGAAAACTTCCACCTCTATCCCCTGCCTCCATATCTTTAAAGGAAAGCAAGGCAAACATTGCAGCCAGGCCCCCTTCCAGCAGTTAGAGTGCTTGGCTCAGAGCCTGGGCCCTCCTGCCGGCCTTACTTGGGACCTGCTGCATGTGAACTGTGTTGTCAGGTAACACACAGGGAGGATCAGAGAAACGGGAGAGGGGGAAAGAGAGCCTAGAGCCTCCTCCACAGCCCCAGTCTCCACAGGTTTTCTCCTCATTCCTGGACTGATTTGATTTGGATTCAAATCTGCCTGTACTCGGACTCCTTCCTGGCCAAATGCCTGGAGCTGGGCCCTTTGCTGCAAGCACCCCTTAAAGAAGTGGGCATGGTTGGGGAATGGAGGGCATTTCCTCTGGAAAGAAAAGGCAGAGGAACCAGTAATGGCCCAGGAGTGCTGATATCCTTACTGGGGTGCACATTTTTGTGAAATGAGCCCCCTTGCCAAATAGAACTCTAAAGTTCCTTCAATTCACATGCCTAGAGAAGAAAATAATCAAACTCTTCTGTCAGGGATCACCTGGCTCCCCACATCCCCTCACTTAGGATGTTTTATTCCCACTGGAGCATGTGATTGGAAAACAAAGGTAAATAGGAGCAATTGATTCCCGGATCCTTTTTTTCCCCCAGCAGGATTAAAGCTGCCTCAGCCATAAAGAGTTTACAAACTCTAAAGAAAGATAATAACTTCCCTTCTCACGGCCCGGTCATGGGGAGGCAATGCATGTTTCCAATCAGCTGAGAATGTAACTCAAATGGTAGGTTTTATTTCACTTTAATCCGTCTGTGAGTTCACGTTAAAGGTAAGAGGAATCACAGCCCTGCAATTCAAATAGGGTTCATTAAATTCGGCATCTCCTCTTAACTGGGCTGGGTTGTTTACTCCTCCCACAGTCTTGGATGGGTTTTGAGGGTCTGGTGCGGTGTCCGGCGAACTGCTGCAATGCAGGTGAGGCTGCCACCATGAGGGAAGCTGGAGGGAGGACCTGTTAACCTCATGGTACTGTGGCGACATCAGCCACCGCTACCTGTCACGGGGTGGATGCTGAGGAAGAGAAAACAGAGCAGAGCTGGAGAAGTTCGTACAGTAGATACAGTGGAAGACAGGTGGCCCAGCTGGCAGCCCACTGCAGGGGTGGTGGAGGTCGCAATGCGCTGTCCCCACCACATGGAGCTTGCTTGCCTCCGCACCTCTTTGCTGGCTGCAGCCTTGCTGCTCAGTGGGCGGTTGTGGAAAGAATCGGTTCTCAGTTCCCATCCCAGCTCTGTTATTTAGACACTGGGAGACCTGGAAACAGCCCCTTGACAAAGTCTTGCTCCACACGTTTCTGTAGTGACCGTCCATTTGAACGGATAGGGAAATATTCCCTCAGTGTCCTGCTGTGAAACTGTTAAAGCCACCAATCCTATGAAACTCACTCCTTTGGGTTAAGCATCACCTTCTCAGTCCTTTCCTGTGTGGATGGAGTGTTGGCACAGTGAGGCGGGTGTTGCAAGTGGACGCGTCGGGGGTGGTCTGCACTGGCTGGCCTGCATAGCCCAGGTGTGGAGAGAGGGGTCAGACTAGAACCTATGGAGACTTGGTGGGCAACAGGCCTGGGCTCAGTCCAGCCAGCCCAACCTCTGATTGCTATCCTCAGAGCCCCTCCAGGGTCTCCTTGGCAGGGGCTGTCCCCTATGAGCCTCTGCAGGGGACAGGAAGTGCTGACTGAGAACTGTCTCTCTGTGACATGCACCCTGTCAAATCCATAAACCTTCCTCAGCAGTCACCACACAGAATCCCAAAACCCCAGGGTTCTGCTTGAGTTAGAGCTACAAAGTCTCAAGGACTAGAAGGAAGCACCAGCCTTGTTCTGCCCCAGCTAGAGGGTCTGCGCTGCCCCAGCCAGAGGGTCTGTGCTGTCCCTGCTGAGGCCTACAGGAGGCAGAGACATTCACCTCCACTTCCTGTCTGCCCATGGCTTCGCGGCCTTCTCACCCCAGCTGGCCAACTGGCTTCCCACCACTATGGGCCTCGCACTGCCCATGCCGGGCCTGAGGGGCCTGGCTGAGACTTTAGTATCCAAGGGGACTACTGCCTTGACCACCAGAACCCCCGCTGTCTGTGCATCTGTCCTCTGTTCAGCTCTGCGAAGGCCACCGGGAACACAAGAGCCAACAACCCATGGCCGTTGTCTGCAAGGAACTTGAGTTCTCACCGGGCAGACAGGCACGGAGTGAGTGCGCCACCATGGGCCTCCCTTCCTCCAGGTTGCATCCAGGACTATGCTGCTGTCTAGCGTGTCTGCTGTGACTTCCTCATGGCAGAGCCCCACACTGTGGCTGTTTATGGAGCATTTGCAAGTCTCCCTCGAGGGGAGCCCGTGTCTCTCACGGACAGCTTGGCAAGATTCACATTCTTGGAAAAGCAGAGGAATGTGAGGGTTAAAATACCTTAAAGGGCAAGGAGATGATTTCTAGATTTCCAGACAATGTCTCAGAATTGTAGTGCTCTGGGGTATGCCTGAATGTAACCAATGTAGCTCCTTTTGTGCCTGAGTGTAGACTGGGTCCATGTGCCTACATGCATTCAGCTCCTCCCACCAAACTGGACAGTGATAGCTAACCCTGTTGACCCTTATGTCTGGGTGCCTTAAATTTGTGATGCCTCAAACTGACCTTCACGATGACTCTAAGGAGGTAAGTACTGTGATCTTTCCCATTTTCTACAAGAAGAAACTGTGGCACAGAGAGATTCAGTTACTTGTCCAGGATCACAGAACTATAGTAAGTGGGGGTGGGGACAAGAATTCTAACCCAGGCAGCAGTCTGACCAGAGGGCCCTAGCTGGGAGCAGCGTTCATGTGCACTGTATGTTCGTGTTTAGTGTGTGTCTGTGCATACTTGCGTGTGTGCACACGCACACATGTTCACTCAGGCACGTGGGCTGCCCTGTGGTGGGAGCTGAGAGAATGCAGTGGAGGTTGTTGGGAGGAACTCACCCGCCTGCTCTGGCTGTCTGAGCAGGTGAGGGATAGTGATATCAAGTGCGAAGACCAGGCCCTGAAGCCAGCCTGACGGTTCCAGCTGTTAGGAGAAAGTGAAGGTGGGTGCCATGGATCTGATGATTTCAGTGATTTTCTTCTAGTCAAGAAAAATGAAGTCTCGGATGGGCAGAGCTTAACTGCCTTAAAAACTTGGTACAAGTTTAAGGGCAAGGTGTGAGTTTCCCGGGGAGACTGTGTGAACTGTGAACGGGTAGAGTCTGAAACTACAAACCAGATGTTTCCTGGCTCCCTCCCGCCTGGTCTGGCCTGTCTTCCTTCAGCTGCTATGCAGTTCATCCTGGGTCCCTGAGGGCCTCGCAGATGCTTCACTCGAAAGATCGGAGTTGCAGAGTCCCCTGTGGAGGAATTGAACTGCCCCCTCTCGCAGGACCCCAGCTGGCAAGGGTTTGTTCCTCCCTGGAGGGGAGAGACCCTCACTGAGGCCCTGGAGAGGGGCACTCAGGGCCAGCAGCTCATTCCCAATGTTCTCTGGTGGAGCTGGGGAGTGGCACCCTGGGGACTCTGGGGTTTCCCCACCAGCTCCTCTCTCCAGTCTTTGGTGTCCAGGTACAGTCTCCAGGCCGTGGCTTCTCGAGTTCTGTATGTGGGTTGCTGCTCCGTAATGCATAGTTGGGGGACCATTTTGGTCAGTGACAGATCACTGCTGCTTTTCATCAGACCAAAATACATGTGGCTTCTTCTCCTTGCCAGCCCTACCAGGGCATCTCCCATTATACTAACCCTGCCTATTGGACCTTCTGATGCAAGGAGCAGATTAAAATCCCCTCCCTGTTGCCTACCAGGTCCGTGGCTACAACTAAATCCCTAGTTGGGGAATCACAGAGCACAGGTAAGCCCTTGGGTTCTGGAGCCAGCTTACTGGGGTGTGAGTCTTCCTTAGCTCCGTGTGGATGGTGAGCCCTCCTCTCTCAGGTCTCATGATAGTAGCTAACCCTTATTAAGTGTGTGCTGGGCACTGACTGAATGCTTTACAGGTGTCACCTTCTAAGACCCTCATAACTCTAGCAGGTAGTACTATTATCTTACCCATTTTCCAGAGGGAGAAATAGAGGCAAGAGCAGACTAAATCACTTGCCCAAATCACATAGCTACTGATGGTGTGATGTTGGGCAAGATATGTAACCTTTCCAAGTCTCAGTTTCCTTATCTGTAAAGTGCAGTTAATACACACAGCACCTAGCAGAGTGCTAAGCACATGGTAGGCACTCAACAGGCAAGGCCACTTAACAAGAGAATGTGAGCCCAGCTGGAGGAGAGAGAAAAATACAATGACTATAGCACTAATCATAGTAGTGATCAAATAAGTAATGCACTCCTGAATGCTTGACTTTCCTGAGTGCAAGGTAAACTCCCTGAGGGAGTTTGCCTTATTCACTTCTGGTTCAGTTCCGTGGCTTTGCACAGATCTGGCACAAGGTGGGTGCTTGGTGAAGGTTTGCTGAATGAATGAGGAACTGCTTTGGGGGTCCCAAGGGGTCATTCACAGCATCAGACAGCCCCTTCCTAGCAGCCCTGCTCTCCCTGCCTTGTGGCTGTGATCTGAGTGTTTTTGCTTCATCCCTATTGGAGAGGAAGCTTCCCACACCAGGGCAAGCCTGGGTCTTGCCCACCTCTGTTTTCCTGATGGAGAAGATGCTCAGGGCCTGTGAGTGAAGTTGGACCTCCTTGTAGCTTGCCCTGGGTGCAAAACGATCATCCTTTTGGGCAGAAAACAGAAATTGTTGACAGCTACAGACCCAGAGATTTGAGTCAGCCAGGGGAACAGGGCTGTGCCCTTGGTGCCTCAGATTCCCTGGAGAGTGGGGTCTGGGATCATGGTGACCATGTAGATCCCTCCCTGCATCACACTAGTGAACGTTGTTTCTAAACCACACTCTCCCCTTCTCAGCATGGCGTGGCAAATAGCTGCTCCCCTTGTTCACCGAGAAAATCCTCCCGCCCTTGGCGTACCTGGCTCCTAACGAGTCCCTTATTTGGAAGGAATTCCCCCACCCCCATTGGTGTGTGACTCACCCTGAGCGAAATAACTGCTGGGCTGAGTTCTTACACAAACCCCCACCCCATCCCCTCATTCCCTAAAGACCTTGCCCTCAAGTCAACCAAGGCCTTGATCCAGAAGGGACAGAGAATGCGGAGTGTGAGGATGAGGATGATAATGGGGACAATGAATTTCCAGGCAGGCCCAGCTCCCAGCTCCCATCCTCAGGAAACCCTGAGCCCTGCCTGCATCCTTTCCAGAAATGTGAGTCCCACCTTTCCAATTTCCTCTTACACCTCGTCTATATTTCCCACCCCCACGTCTGCATGACAGCGTGGCGTGCATGTGGCCCATCTGGGGATCAGGGAATCCTATTGGGTGTGCCAGCTTAATGAAATACTTGCAGTTTATTACACTCAGGCTTCCCTAAGCCCCGCGTGCCTGTGGGTATTTGAAAGCTGAAGGTAACCCCAAGCTACCACAAATGTAATTGTTACATGTGTCCACGCATTCCTGGTGCAACCTCAAACTCCTGCTCTTAAGCAGCACACAAAATGAACCACATAAAGTAACTGCTAGTCAGACAAGAGGGAGAAATGTGTGGAAATGCTGAGAGAGGCTCCCCAGAACCCCTCAGGGCCTCTAAAAGTATATGATGTTCCCATTACATTGCATAGCTCTGGCCACAGAGGGTGCTTCTCCACCCTGGGCTATTTGTTCGGTGTTTGCAGAATTGGTTCATTATGAGTAAGGCAGCCAGTGGGTTTTGCTTGTCAACCTTGCATGATACAGCTCAAGTATTTCAAATCCTGTTTCATCTAGCAAAGGCTTGCTCTAGTGGCAGGGCTAGCAGAGTGCACTGTCTGGGGGTTCCCTCTGGAGCTGTATTTCTGTTCCTCCTCCAGGTCTTGGCTGGAGAGGGCTGTCCCAAGTCTGGGAAGGGCCGTGGAGAAACCCCAGGCAACCTGGATCTGCTACCCTGAACCAGGGGGAGGCTGCTCCTGGGAGATGCCTTCCCATTCGTCAGTTTCCTCAGCCTCAGGTCTGTAAATCAGGGGTGAAGGGCTGACATGGAAATAGCAGACAAAAGCCTCCAGGGATGTGCCTTCTTCTACGCGAACCAGCATCTGGATGCCTGAGAAGGAGACCCTGTTGACGGTGCTCAGGGGGACCTGCTCCAGGTACCTCAGCGTCAGCCCATTGACCCACACACAGCCCTTGCGGCTCAGGGCCTTGAGGCAGAAGGCCAGCAGGGCACTGCCTTTCTCCAGGTAGGGCTCCAGGGACAGGTGACGGCGGGAGAGGTGAGGGAGCTGCAGCTGGAGGTGGGCGTCCTGCCCCCGTCCGAGAAGCAGAGGGCTGGTATCATGCTGCAGCCGTGGTGGGACATTGGCAAAGGCAGATGGGCCCAGCGTGGGATGGTACAGGCTGACTCGCAGGACGGTGAGGGGCTTCTCCATGGAAGAAGTCCTGGGAAGATGGAACATGGACACACAGGCTCAGCTTCAGTCAGAGACGTCTGTGGCTCCCTGAGCCCAGACACACTTGCCCACCTCAGGGGCCCTGTGCCTGTTCATACAATCACTCTGCCCAAGCCAGGATGGAGCCAAGGCTGGAATTGGTGTGGAAGGTCATGAGCTTAGTCTCTCCCATACTCTGAATAGAACATGCCACCCACTCTCTCTGACTTTTGGATTTCTGTAGTATAGATATATCTGTCCTTGTCTATGCAAGGGATAAGGCATGCTGGCTTGCAGGGTGGGGATTTGGTAATCTTTTGGTTATTTGGAGACAATTTGGCCCTGCTTCTTGGAAAGGAAAGGGTAGACAGACTGGCTACATCTTCCTTGTATCTGACAGTCACACAACAAACCCTTGCTGAGTTCTCCTTTGAGCCAAGCAGGGAACCAGCTGCTGGGGAGAAGCAGATTCAACAACGAACCGAGCCCTGACTCTTGGGAGCACCCACTGGTGGAGGAGAGAGGTGTTTCTAGCATCAGGATGTGTGGAAGGACACAGAAGGAGGATGCTTAGCCTAGTCCTGGCCACCAGAAAGGCTGCCTAGAAACCCTGGTGAAGAGTAAACAGCTAGCACATTCTGAGGGGTTACTATGGGCACTTGCTGGAAGGCCACTCACAATGGCCAGCTTTGCTCCTGCATGGGTTTGAGGAACACAAACTCTGCTATGTCCACCAGCGCCCTGTGGCCCAGGACCTGCCATCATCTTCAACAGGAACCAAGGGTTGAGTGGATTTGAATAACTAATTATACATTCTCTGGGTACCAGGCTTTTGCTCACATTATTTCTCTCCTAAGAATGCATCTTCCATCCCAAACTCTGTGTCCAAATACTGCCTACGGTTCAAGGCCCTGTTCAAGTGTTACCTCTCCTGTGAAGCTCCCTTCCCTGGGGAAGGTGACCTTTCACTGCCTTCTGACTCCCACAACAGGGAGAATCCCCCAGGACACCTGGCCAACCTTACTCTCCATTCATTCCATCTTTGCATTTCATGCCCAAGTTCTGTGGGCCCTTGTCCTGTCTTCCCTGAGCTCCTCTCTTCCTGCCCCTGAGGCCTCCCAAGGGCTGGGTATGGTCTGGGCTGTGGTTCTTGCTGCCCCATGTCCCACTGCCCCATACAAATAGGGCCTGGCCACCATAAATGTCCAGGGGCACATTTGCCAAGTGGCTAAATGAGAAGCCCACACACACACATGGTGAAATCACCCAGAGAGACCACAAATGGGATCATATCTCAAAGGCTGTGGGACAGTGAGCCTGTTGCAGGTGGCTTGAATTCAATGTCCCTCCAGGTCTTGAACCTGCTGCCCCTCCTGCCTTTTAGATGCAGTAGGTTAATGGCTGGGACCTTTTAGTCTGATAGTGAGGGCACCCTTTCACTATCAGAGGCCTGAGGGCACCCCCTTTCCCCTAAGGCACAGACACACATATGCCTCTACCCACACCCCATCTGGCCATAGTCTGCAGAAAGCCTTTCTTTTTTTTCTTTTTTCTTTTTTTTTTGAGTTGGAGTCTCGCACTGTCACCCAGGCTGGAGTATAGCGGCATGATCTTGGCTCATGGTAGCCTCTGTCTTCCAGGTTCAAGGGATTCTCCTGCCTCAGCCTCCCCAGTAGCTGGGATTACAGGTGCCCACCACCATGCCCAGCTAATTTTTGTATTTTCAGTAGAGACGGGGTTTCGCCATGTTGGCCAGGCTGGTCTCGAACTCCTGACCTTAGGTGATCTGCCCACCTCGGCCTTCCAAAGTGCTGGGATTACAGGCGTAAGCCACCACGCCCAGCCAGAAAGCCTTTTCTTGAGGTATGCGTTACAGGCTGAGCCCAGGACAGGTGGGCTGGGCAACCCATGCTGTCAGGCCTGGCTAGAAACTCAAGAGTTCAATCCCAGAAACTAATATCACGGCACAGAGACCCTGAAAGAATCCCTCAGGAAGAAAGATTCACTGTTGCTGTGTGGCCTTACTCTCTGCTCCATCCAGAGCTAACAGAAATCTCCCACCAAAGAGGAGCCCGTCCACGACAGGCTGTCCTGTGTCTTTTGGATCCCAGGTGTTCTGGGGAAACAGAAACCCAGCCCTACAAATCCAGCCTTTGGGATGGGGCAGGAGGAAGACACTCCAGAATGTGTGTCTCAGGGGAGCCCTCCTCCCAGCCCCACCAGGCCCTCCCTTCTCCCCATGGGTTCAAGCCCCTCTGGCTTCTACTTACCTTATTGCCAGGGCACATCTGGCTCTAGTCCTGCAGCTGTGAGCTCTTGAGAGGGAGTAGGCTGGTTTGGGTAGGGCTGGGAGGGCTCTTATGGCTGCAGTTCAGGAACGTGGCAGAACATACTTCAGTTTTGTTGCATTCTTCCTTTTTCCCTTTAGGAAAGAAAATAGAAGTGTAATTTTTCATTGCAGAAGTGCAATTCCACTGCTGAGAGTTTGAGAAACCCCAGCGTGGGGCCCCTTCTGAGACAGATGGCGTGCCTTCCTGGGTTTCAGTTCTGCCAGCCTCTCCTACCCCACCCCCAGGGACCTTAGGACCTGCACCCAGGGTATCTGCAAAGTTCCTCTCCACCTGCCAGTAGGATGGGGTCAAAGCAGCCCAGGCATGTTAGAAAAAAAGAGCTTTTTGGGACAGAGGGCTATGGGACAGGAGAGTCCCCTGAGTGTGGGAGAATGAGGAGAGCGTTCTGGCTGGATAGAGGTTGGCCAAGGAAACTGTAGGCAACATGGCACTTCCCTGAGGGTCTCAGGAGAGGGCAGGGCCTGGGGACGGGGAGGATGGAGAGGGCAGTAAATGGCCACTCATAGAACATGGTCTCTCCTGCAGAACAGTGAGAAGGTGGTCTCTCATGCCCACTCCCCATCGCCCGAGCTCTGCCTATTTGCATGCAGTTTGGAAGGGGTGAAGATGGTCGCTTGTCCAGCACTGCGGGCTCTGGCTGCCCTGGAATGTGAAGGTACTAACCCTTCACGTAGCCCAGCATTTCGTAGTCCACCAGTGTGTTCAAGTCACCTGCGTTATCTCCTAGGAGTTTTATAGTTCTATACGTACATTTTAATTTTTATGACATGTGTAAGGTTTGTGTCTAGATTTTTTTTTTTTTTTGGCTTATAGATGTGCAGTTGTCTCAGCACCATTTTCCGAAATGACCATTTTTTTTTCCTTCAGTGTTTTCTCTTTACTCCTTTGTCAAAGATTGGTTGACTGTATTCATGTGGGTTTAGTTCTGGGCTCTCTACTTTGTATCATTGATCTATTTGTCTATTTTTTCACCAATACCTTACTGTCTTGATTGCTGCAGCTCTGTAGTAAGTCTTAAAGTTGGGTACTGCCAGTCCTTCAATTCTGTTCTTCTCTTTCAATTTTGTCTTGGCTCTTTTGAGTTGTCTGTCTATATAAATGTTAGAATCAGTTTGTTAATAGCCACAAAATAACTCGCTGGGATTTTGATGAGACTTCATCAAATCTATCAATAAAGGAGGGAAGAACTGACATCCTGACAGTATTGAATCTTCCTATTCATGAACATGGGATATCTCTCTATTTGTTCAGTTCCTTGATTTCCTTCATCATAGTTTCATGGGTTTCCTCATATAGATCTTGTACATGTTTTGTTAGATTTATACAGAAATATTTCTTTTTTGAATATTAATGGAAATGGCATTGTGTTTTTTATTTCAAATTCCACTTGTTCATTGCTGGCATATAGGAAAGTAATTGATTTTATGTATTAATCTTGTATCCTGCAATCGTCCTTTAATCACTTACTAGTTCCAGGAGCTTTTTTGTCAATTCCTTTGGATTTTCTACGTGGACAATTACGTCATCTGCAAATAAAGACAGTTTTTTTCTTCCTTCCCAATATGTATACTTTTTTTTCCTTTTTAATCTTACTTCATTGGTTAAAACTTTTTGGTTAAACGATGTTGAAAAAGAATAGTGAGAGGAAATGTCCTTGTCTTGCTCCTGATCTTAGTGGGAAAATTTCTGGTTTCTTATCAGTAAGTATGATGTTAACTGCAGGATTTTTGCAAATGTTCTTTTTCAAATTGAGGATGTTTTCATTTATTCCTGGTTTGTTGAAGATATTTTGCTCTAAAGTAACCGCCAACCTAGAATTCCATGCCCAGATAAAGAATCCTTCAAAAATAAAGATGACATAAAGTCATTTTCACACAAAAACTGAAGAATTTGTCAACAGTACACCTACTCTAAAGTAAATTCTAGTGTTCTTCAGGCAGAAGAAAAGTAATCCCAAATGAAAGCATAGAAATGTAGAAGAAAATGAAGAGCAATGGAAATGGATATATTCATATAAATCAAAGTGAATATTAACCATATGAAAAACAATAATAATGACATTTTATTTTTGAAACTTATTTTAGTTTCAGGGGTACATGTGAAGGTTTGTTACATATGTAAACTTATGTCATGGGGGTTTGTTTTACAGATTATTTCATCACCCAGGTATTAAGCCCCGTACCCAATAGTAATCTTTTCTGCTCCTCTCCCTCCTCCCACCCTCCACCCTCAAGAAGACCCCAGTGTCTGTCGTTTCCTTCTTTGTGTTCATGAGTTCTCATCATTTAGCTCCCACTTATAAGTGAGAACATGTAGTGTTTGGTTTTCTGTTCCTGTGTTAGCTTGCTAATAGGATGATGACATTTTAAAATGTATTTAGAATATATGTATAATTAAATTATATGACAACAATAACATCAAAAGTGGGAGGGGTAAAAATGTAATTATAGTGTCCCAAGGTCCTTGCACTGTCCAGGATGCAATAAAACTACAATTTAAGGTAGACACTAATAAGTCAAAGGTGCATGATATAATCTCTAGGATAATCAGTAAAAGAATAATAATGTCTTAGTGACAAGCTAATAGATGGGAAGTGGAGTAATACATTAGCAATGACAATGAAGGCTGAGAAGCCTTGGAAAGGCACAGTGGAACAGGGAGGACATCCAAGTAGGGAGGATGAGGACAGCCCCAGACCAGGCCTGCACCTGGGTTGGGTAAAATTGAAGGGGAGAAGAAGGGCTCCAGCACTGGCTCTTCCTGGGCAGATACTGACCCATTCCAGTAGCTCACCTCCTGCCTTCTTCTAGGCTGAGGCACTTGGGACCCTTCAGCATGGTGGCCTTGGAGGCTGTTTCCTCTAAGGGTCTCTGAGTCTGCTCTTCTCCGGGCGGTGGGCTGCTACTCTGGAGGCCTCACTGGTCACTCTTGGGCCTTTTCTGACCACCCTGAGATCCTCAGGGCCAGATGCTCAAATAACTGACCTGGAAGCTCAGCGAAGGGAAGTGACCAGCCAAGGTTACACAGCAAATCTGCAGCACAGCTGGGTGAGGACTTAGGTGAGCTGACTTCCAGTCCCCAGGCCTAGCCACAATACACCTCCATGGTCCAGATAGCTTGATAGCTGTGCCACATACTCCCTCTGGGTCATACTTGGGGCCAGTCATATGGGTCTGGAAACAAGTGTGGCTCCTGGTCCCTCGATAGCAAGCCAAGCAGAGAGGTGGGGGATCTGGGGGGAGGGCAGTGAGGGGGCAGGGCTAGCCCCCAGAACCACAAGATCTTTGGTGGCAGACCAAGCAAGACAGGTGACTGAAGCTCAGTGAAGTCCCCATCATGGTCTTTGCATCTCTCCAATTGCCTTTTCTTGTATCCTTCCCCCATCTCCTGTACCCTGGCTCTTCCTGGTACTGGGGAAGGGTGGGGAGCAAAGCTCAGATCACTGAGAAAATCCTCTCCTGACAATTCTTGGGGACTTGCTATGACTCCTTCTCTAGAAACCTATGGAAGGCAGTAGTAACCTAAAGGAGTAGTTCTAAGAGCATGCCAGACCTGCTGCTTGCTCTGTGCAGGAGAGAAGCCAAGTGCAGGCAAGGTAGCTAGAATGATCAAAAACTCGAATGGCCACTCCAAGGTGGGAGAGAAGCCATGTGTAGGCTAGGCAGCTAGACTTGATCCCAGGCCTCTTGCCGGCACCGCACCCCTACTCAGGGCAGTGATAGACAGATGAATGACCGAAAACCCAAATGGCTACATCAAGGCACTTCAAGGGCTGCAAAGGCACATAGATGGGGCTGAGCCTACTGTGCGAAGGTGGCTGGCCATGCTCCAGGGCCTTTCCTCTCATCAGTCTCCCTGGTCCAAAGACCACCTGGCCTGCTGAGCGTCCCTAAACCCTGGGCAAGGGCCTCATCTTCAGGGCTCCAGTCTGGGTAAGACCTCAGTGATCCCCAGTTATTTCTGCCCACCAGCAGAGTAAGGTAGTGGGCAGAAGCCTGGTAGGGAGCTTTGTCATCTCTAGATATGTGACCTCAGGCAAGTCCTATCTCTTCCCTGGGCCTATTTTCCTCCCACTGCCTTCTGTTGTAATCGTGAGTCATGAGGGGAGGGCTATGTCCGTGCTCACAGCCCTGGCGTGGGAGGGTGACTGGCCAGAGGACATGTGTTCATGGTGCCTGTGTCCTTCATAACTTGGGTCACAGCAGTTTCCAACAAGAAAGAGAACTGAAACAACCAGGGAATTCCCTGGCAAGGAGAAGTCCTGCCCAGTCTGCATCTTTCAGAAGCCAGGAGGAATGCCCCAGGTTTGTGGGTAGGAGTATGCATACACAGTGCTGGTTGTTGGCTTTCCGGAGGCAGATGGGAGCTGGAAGTCTCACGAAGGGAGAGTAAGAGCCCGAAGCGTAAGAGCTGGGGAAGTGCCGGTTTCACTCAGCCTGGCTCCCTTGGCTAGGACAGCCTCTGGTTGGGTGTTGGGCATCTGGTGTTGGGATCCTGGGGCATATTACATCAGTCAGCAAATGTCCCCCATCATGTGCTTAGGGAGGGCTCAGGGACAGAACAATTGCCTCCCCAGGCAACCCCTGAAACTCCCACCTCCAGGGCTTTCTCCAACATCAGACCAGTGAGGCTTCTGCAGCCAGAAGGACTCAGGTCTGAGGCTTGGCTCCTACGTGTAACAACTCAAGCAAGTTGTGCAGCCTTTCTGCACCAGTTTTCTGCTCTGTAAAATGGGGACAAATTGCTGTTGTTGTGAAGACTCAATGAGATATGTGGAAAGTGCCAAGCACGAGGTGAGAATTGATAAGTGAGAACTGCTCTTAGTAGAACCCTTGACGGTAGAGCAAAAATGCACCCTGGGGATACGGGCTGTCAGAGGAGACTTAACAACCGCACATACAAAACCTAAGTTTTCAGACAGCTCCAGTTTTTGCTTAAAATAAGCATGGCTTTAGAGTTGAATTCCTAATGTGCATGAGTTTCCTATAAATTCCATTTTATATTATAATAAAGTAAAAGGAAGTCTCCAAGTAATTGCTGGGACCTGTATCCTTGACGTCCAGGAAAGCTCTCCATCTCACAAATAAGGAAGCTGGGGCTCAGAGCAGGTAGTTGATTTGCTCAAGGTCATCCTTCCGGGAAGTTTCGGAGACAGGATTTGAACACAGTCTCTGAGACTCTTGGGTTTAACCATGAAGCTTTCAGGCCTCAAAGGTAGGGTGTCTCTGGAGTCCAGCTGCCTGGCCTTCTCAAAATGTGTGCTCCAGCCCGCTGGCCACCAGTGACACTCAGCGGAGAGTACCTGGTTCCAGCCCTAGCAAGCTAACGTGGCTGGCCGCTGAGTCCCGATAGCCTGTGGCCACCAGGTGGCAGCATCCCTAAACCCACTGATCCTCTCTTGGGGCCCAAGAGGGAGGATAGTTTGAAAGGTTGGGGAAGCCATGGCAGGAGGCTGCGCTGGAGGAGGGAGAGGGGTCCTCCTTTCTCTGACTCAAAATGCCCTGAATGGACCCCAGGTGAATCCACACCCAATGCCCCTCCCACTCATAATGAGCATGGAGCTAAGAGTAGGAGTCGGAGCAGAGGCAGGGGAAGCAGCCACTCAGCAGTGTGGATTGTTTGTAACAGTATAAATCTCAGGGAAGTGTTAATGAGAGGATCGATGAATCTTCTATGCCATGAGCTCCCTGCCAGGCTTGGATTCTGCCATTTCCTGCCAATGAACTGGATTCTGTGCCACTCACTCACTGAACTTTCCCAAGTATTCCTGGTGTCACAAATTTTGGGGGCAAGGGTTATGTGATTATTATGTTTCTTTTTCCCCCACCATGGGCTTCTACATAAAGCTGTGGCCAGACCATCACCACCAAACATTGTTTCTAATGAGTTTGGGTCACAGACTCAAAGCCCACAGCAAAGTTCTGCGTTCCCAATACGGTAGGTGCACAAAACCCAGAGGGTCCACAGCATTTCTGGACTTTTGTATTGGCTCCTCATTTAAAACTCTTTCCAGAAAGCCGATTCATTACAATGCTGGCTAATACCCACAGGAACACTGAACTCCACTGTGTGGGAGCTTGAGGGGCCTGTGCTGCCCATGCTGAGTGTCAACCATCTCACACTGCTTCTAACACCTTCAAGCCATCTCCTGAATCTGGAATAGTCATCATGAGCTGGAGGCTTCCTCAGAAGAACCCTAAAATCAAGGGGGATTCTGGTGCCAAGAAAAATAGCCCAACCCAGCTTCACAGCTGTGAGCCTCCAATGCACCCCAGGAAGCTGCCATCACCATGGGTAGCGTGACCTGGCTTGATTTTGCCAAAACAAAGGAAAATTCCTCCAGCAATTTCTGTGAATTTGTTTTGCAAAACTGAATTGTCTGCTTTTAATTCCCCTATACCAATTAAATAAAAATTGGAATTTAAAATCCAGTGAATGACAGAAACCTCACTTTGGAGTGGATGACAGACCCCACGCAACCTGGGGTCTGGGGTAGAGAATTGAGATGCTGGGACCTTCCAGGGAGTGGCGGCTTTGGTGGCAGGCTCCCTAGGCTTTGGGGCTCCTGGACCATCCTTATGTGTACATGTGCTCTGAACCCATGGGACTAATAGCTGACCACGAACAGAACAGCAGCGAGGCAGGAGCCCGATGCTTGCCAGATTTCAGCTTCAAGACTCTGCCCCACATGCCTCTAAAGCCAAATTCCTGTGTGTTTATTTGTGTTTCCCATGGGGCTCCTGGATCTCTTCCCAAGGAGGAGGCTAGGCCCAGAGAGACCCTGGCTTCCTCTGCACCCAACCCTGGGTGGCTCTGCACCAGTAGGGCAAGTGCCATGGGAGGAGTCCTGGTGAGCTGCCAAGGCATGCCTCGGGGTGGAGAAGGGCTTCCTTGAGGAGCTGATACCAATGCTGAGTCTTGAAGAACCGGTAGGAGTGGCTAAGTTGATAAGGAGAAGAGGACATTCCAAGAGGGGGACCTGCTCGAGCAAAGGAGCAGAAATGTGGGAGAGCCGGCGACCCCAGAGGACTACAGGGAGTTGGATCAGGCTGCTTCTTCCCAGGCTGTTGCAGAGGCACTTGAGGTTTCTGCTGTATTAGCCCCGAGCCCTCTTGGGTCCTCCCTCCAGTCTCTCCCCGACTCTTCCAAAGCCCTAGAGGCCGGATGATGTGGCATGTTGACCTTCATCACCTAGTTTGTTTTCCTGTCTCTGCTGTCCTGCTGAGTGTCCTACATCTTAGGGCACAGCCACAGCCCCTCATAAAAAATATGCAGTCACTGCCCCCAGGACACAGGAGGCCATCAAAGTAAGGAGGTCAAGTGTCCAGCTGTAAGCTTGGGACTTGTCACATCCAGAGAACCTGAAACCTGGGTTCTTCGGGAGGCAGTGTGGCTCAGTGGCCAAGATCATGGGCTCTGGGGTCAGGGAGACTGAGTTCCAATCCCAGCACCACCTCTCATGAGCCAAGGGAATTAGGCAAGTCATTTAACCTCATGGAGCCACAGTTTTTCTCTGTAAAATGTCGACAGAGTAAAGATTAAATGAGATTGTGTTTCTAAAGCACAGAACATGGAGCCTGCTAGAGTGAGAGCTTAACCCATTTATGCCTGAGGTTGCAATTTTTTCAATTTTTGCAATCAGACCTTGGTAATGACCTTGAGCAGTAGGATATAGATAACTCCCACATGCTTAGCGTTCCAATAATGGAACACTAGGCATAAGTGGGTCAATAGTAGGTTGGTGCAAATGTAATTGTGGTTTCACCATTATTTTCGATGGCAAAAACCGGAATTACATTTGCATTAACCTAACTATCCCTCACTGTGATCTGTATTGATTGACTGACTGCACCTGGATGAAGAGAGACAAAGTGGCAATCTACTATTTTGTCTTTTCCAGATTCATTACATTATTTCATTTTACTAAATTTTTCTCTCTACATATTCTCTCTCTTTCTCCCTCTCTCTGTTATTTTGAAAACTTGGATCTCAAGCAGTGGCTTGAACAAGAGTCACCTAATAGGCCAGGTGTGAGCAGCCCAGGGCCCCGATGGCTGCTCCACAGTGTCGGCAACCCAGCCTCCTTCCCCCTTGCCACGCTGCCGACCCTAGAGCATTGCCCTTGCCCATGTGGCCTCACATGGCTCACCCCCACCATACCCACATCCAAACAGGGGGAACGGGCAGGGGGCAAGCGTGGAGCACATCCTTTCCTTCGGAAGATGCGTCCTGGAAATTGCCCAATCACTTCTGCTTGCATCCTGTTGGCTGGTCTCAGGGAATGGCTAGTCCTAGCTGTCAGGGTGCCTGGGAGCTGTGTGATCAATGACAAAAGGAGGGTTCTATTATTATAGGAGAAGGGGAAATAGATATTGAAAGACAACGGAGTCTCCTTTTCCCAGCTGAACTGCAAACTCTTCAAGGGTTGGAAAGACTTCTCAAGCTTGCACCTCACCCCATTGGGCTCCCCGGCTGCAGATTTGTTCACCGAGAGAGACTGATTGCTGAGCCGGCTCCACAGAACTGCTGCACTGAGAAGTGCCATGGTCAGCCCTCCACGTTCTCAGAGTGCAGAACAAAAGCCAAGAGCCAAGGACAGCAGCATGGGGCTGGGGTGTTGCTGTGGGGAAGACAGCCCTGAGAGAGAGGACTGGGAGCTGGAGAAGCAGATAAGCAGCAATTGGAGCATAGCTGATGGACAACCTTTGGATACACAGAAAGGGATGGCTAGAGGGAGGAAATTTAGTTTTTGAGATTTTTTAAATTTTTACATCAAAATATGCTCTGAATGTTTTAGTTCTCTTCAATGATTGAGCCTTCCAAAATGAAAAGCTTTGTTTTATTTTTATGTCCCATTTTGAAAAGGTAACATATTCACATAGTTCACTTTTTTTTTTCAAAATAAAAAGTAGAGAGGAAAGTCTCTCTCACACTCCTCCCCACAGGTAACTGCTGTAATGGTGTCCTGTGTATCCTTCCAGAGAGTCTTGATGCGAGTACAAGCACACATGAATCTATATTCCAGCCACCCCACTCTGTTCCCAGCACTGTCTGCTGCCTTGCTTTGTGAAGGTATCCTTAAGGCCAGCAGCTCCCATTCTCCCCAGCAGTTTCTCACTTTTAACAGTTTTCTCCCTGTCCTATGATATTTCACAAAACGAACCCAAGCCATGACAATAAATATTTCATACCTTTCGTGCATGACATGTTTCACATATGCTTTACAAATGTGCGTCTTCATTCAGAATCGAACGTTGAGGGAAATATGTCTTTTCCACATGGCCACTACCATAATATAAAAAGCATTTTCCTCCTCCCTCTGCCCCAGGGGGGAACTATATCATGAAAATGGAAAAGTGATGAGAAAATGAGCAATCCTGCCTACAGAGCTCTCTCCAAGTAGTTTTCCAGAAGCTCCCTGGGACTGCATCACCTCATGAGCCATAAATCACCAACTGGGCCTGGGCAACTTGTCACCCAGTGGTTCACTGAGTGACTTTGGCTGTTTCTTTTTGTTGGCCATTGACCTGAAGGGTGTCTGCTGTGTACGTGTTGGGAACCTACCTCAGAACCTGTCATTGGTGTTTGGCCTTTAGCTGTCTGCCTGCAATTGGCTGGCCATGGCATGGGATGGGCACATACTTTGCTATGGGCCCATCTGCAGTAAGAAGTGGCTTGTAGAGCTGCAGAGGTTCTAACTGAGGCTCAGGGCCATCGTGGCTCAGCCATTTGCAGGTAAGTTCTACTGCTGATGGGATTGCCACAGACCATGGAATGCCTCCAACACCTTTAAATCAAGCCTGGGGGCTCTCAGCTCAACCTTGGCAAGCCTTAATGTGTCTTCAGTGTAAGCCATGATCTGGTCCTCCTGGAAACAGGGAACCCTGGCACGAATGCTAGGGCCAGTGCTTGATAAATGCCACCCTTAATCTGCCTTCCTTTCCCCCCATCCCCTACCCACTCCTGCTCGCCAACCCCAACACACCCAAATGTTGTTGGCAAGTATGACTTGGAGAACCAGATTTTTCCCTAGTCTCTTCTCTCAGATAACTTTCTAAAACCTCCCAGGCCCTACTCTAAGAAGGTATGTCATTATGAGTGCTAGGGGGCACTGTTGGGCAACTTTTGTGCACAGGAAATTGCCTGCTTGTGTGTTTTCAGAGGACGCGACGCTCGGTGGAGACAGCTGTCCCCACCCTCAGGCAGCTCTCAGGGACTCGGCATAGTTGCTCCCCCTGCAGGGCTAGAGCTACCTCCATGTCACCTCTTCAAGGCTGAAGGCTCTTGGAGGCATTAACTCTGCCCACCTCAGCTCAGGTGGAGAGCTGCCCTGCGAGATGTGAGTAGGGCTGCCTTTCCCTCCTCCCTTTCTCAGTCTTTAATTGACAACTGCTTGGCCTGGATGATTTTTTAGATAGGAGCTGAGGTGCCTCCCACCCCCGCCTTCCAACAACAGCACCCAGGAAAATCAAGGACACAACTTTTTATTCAATTCTGGTATTTGTTCTCATTGTTGGAATGATGAATGTCACAACTCTATTATTTGTTGGAAGTGTTTGTTGCAGACGTGCAGCTGCATCGGAATTCAACTGAATTCTGATGTTTTAACTTGGGAGAATCGAATTCCCCCATGGATCCTGCAGGGAAAGTGGTCCTAATGTTCAGGACAGGCACCCCAATCAAGCTAGGAGCCACCTGGATTTGGTGCCTTCTGCCTCAGTGGGTCCCTGTCCGCAAAGAAGAAACTAGCAGCTACTATGGGCCACACAGTGTGGTATTGTATACATTTTGTCCAAGTTGTCAACATTTTAAAATTGGAAGCCTGGAAATAAAACCCTCAATTTTTGCAACTTCAGTTGAAAAGTCAGGAGATGAGGCTGGCCTGGGCTCGGGTTCCTGCAGGGCACTCGTCTGCTGGTGCAGACGCTTGGCGCTCCATCCCAGTTTGCCTCAGTTCCCCCAGTCCTGCTTCATATATATTTATTTTATGTTCTAGGCTCCTGTAAGCCTTTGAGTTTGCAGTCCTTTTGTGAGGTGTGGTAAACCCTAGTTAGCCAAAATGTAATTTTTTCCTTAGGACATGAGCCCCCGCAGAACCAAATAACAGAAATCACCATGAAGGAGCCAAAGTCTACACGTGAGTTGGGGCATGGGGCAGATAGCCTGGCTGGCTGGTGTTAGTTCCAGACAGACTGAAGTGCTCAGGGTCTCTCTATTGGGGCAAATCTCTCTGCTCCATCTTCATGTGGCCTTCTACTCCGAGTGTGAAATCTCCCACCACCTTCCTGTGATGAGGATACTGTCGTTGTATTTAGGGTCAATCCAGATAATCTAGGGAAATCTCCCCATCTCAAGATCCTTAATTTGATCCCATCTTTTGCCACATGAGGTGACAGTCACAGGTTCCAGGGTTTAGGAAGCGGGTGTGTCTTTGGGGCCACTACTAAGCCTATCATGTTTGGCAAGCCTTCCTTCAGGAAGCTTGCATTCTAGAGACAGTCTGGAAAGGAAGGAGGAAACGAATAGGAATGGTGAGCATGTAGCTGCGGTGGGGGATGACTGTGCATTCAGAAACCCCCCCTGGGGAGATTCTGGTTCATCAGAGGCTGAAGGGAGTAAGGCAGCAGGCCGAGAGGTCCTGAGTGCAAATGCCCTGAAGCAGCAGCCTTGGTTAGACAGGGAACTGCCTGCAAGCGAAGGGAAGAGCAGTAACAGAGAGATGGCTGGAAACCAGGTGGGGTTAGATAGTCCTTGCAGGGCCTTTTAGATTCTGGTAGTGGGTTTGGATTCTATTCCAAGACAATAAAGGAGCTGTTGAAGGATGTCGGCTGTAGTGGGATGTGAGCCACTGAGGATGGTGCCTGAGATGGGGCAAGGCTAACAGATGCCCCTTACTCAGAGATCACCCCTTAGAGAGGTAGGGGTGGAATGGGAGGCTGCCTCTCTGGTGCACTATTGCCTGGCTACAGGCTTTGCTGGCCCCAGGTGCCCCTTACGCTGGGCACCTCCCATGCTCCAGCCATGCTGCGAAAACTCAACACCCACATTTGTAACAAGGTGTTCTAGCTAAGATGGGACTCCAGCATTTTGAAATCTCAGATCCTGTGCTTTTACCTTTAAGCTAAAGGTGAAGCTTTAAGAAGCCAGATTGCCTGGGTTTGAATCTGGAGACAGACACTTAACTATGTGAATGTGGGGGACCCCCATAACCTTCGTATACTTATTTTCCTCCTCTAAAAAATGCAGACAAAATGGTGACTGCCTTACAGTGTTGTTGGGAACTGGTGAAGGAATAAACAGGCACACAGCTTACACAGGATCGTGGACTAGGAATCAGAAAATCAATGTTAACCGTTGTCATTTTATTTTCATTTTACTTTATTTTTTTGAGACACAGTCTCACTCTGTTGCCCAGGCTGGAGTGCAGTGGCGTGATCACAGCTCACTGTAGCCTTGACCTCTGGGGCTCAAGCCATCCTTCCACCTCAGCCTTCTCAGTAGCTGAGACCGCAGGCACACATCACCACACCTGGCTAGTTTTTGTTTCTATTTTTTTTGTAGAGACCAACCTATGTTGCAAGGTTGATCTCGAACTTCTGGCCTCAAGTGATCCTCTTCCTGCCTCAGCCTCCCAAAGTTCTGGGATCACACACATGAGCCATCATGCCTGGCCCATTAGACTTTTAGTTTCTGTAGGAGGCATCTTTGAGAGCAGCCTATTCTTTGTGTTTTGAAAAAGGGAAAAAAATTAACAGGGCATTTGATTTTACACAGAAAAAGCCAAGCTGCAGCTCTGGGATGCAGAGGTTCCAGGCAGCAAAAGAAAAACACTTGAGAGTTTTGTTTTGTAGAATCACAGCAAAGGTTGTCTTCACTCAGGGCAGAAATGTGAGAAATTGCAGAAATAGAAAGGAAGCGAGTTTCCTTACAGAGTCTCAGAAAGCTGGAGGAGTGTGTCGTTGGAGAAGAGGGCCATATGGTTGGGGCAGTCCCTCTTCGAGGGGATGCTAACCCCTTTGTGGGCTGTGGTTTCAGGACTTTGAGCCTAGTCGCACCCAGGAGCTAGTTTGCAGATTTCCATCATGCTCTGTTGTTCTCTCCTAGTATTATCCCAGTCAGGTCTGGTCCTACTTTGCTTTAAGATGTAGCAGCAGTCTTGACCACGTGTGAGCCGAAGCATTCTGGGGAGCAGTGGGGCCTGGGAAAACTTGTTATGAGATGTCGAGAGATCACCCGAGATAAGGAGAGTGGGGAGCTTGAGTCAGGAGGTGAGATGAGGGAATACCAGCCACAAGCTGGTATCGCCAGGGTGGGCAAGCTCAACCTGTTGATTCCCAGGGCACAGAGGGAGGGGAGCTGGATGAAAGTTGGCCATACGATGACCAAGGAGGATGAAGGCTGGGTCTCTTCTGCTATCGGACACTAAAGGGCAGCCAGACCCTTGGGAACAGTGGGTGTCTGGCATCTGGGTTACATCTGGCTTACATCCTCCTAACTATCCTACCATGGGGTACTATCATGGGGCTTGTTTTACAGATGGGGAAGCTAAGGCGCAGAGAGTAACTTGCTCTCAGTCACACAGCTGGTAAGTGGCAGAGTTGGTATGTCCACTGGGTCTGACTAACCCCAGCCCCTGCTGGTCCCCCAGGGAGCAGGCCCTTGCCCCGGTTCTGCAGGAACTGCAGTCATTGGCTCCTGCTCAAAGCCTCCCAATAAAGAGAATTTGGGGGAAATCCCTTCCGCAGGAGAAGCTGGTGAAAGACAAGCCCCCTTCCTGGATATTCTCAGCACAATTCAGGACTTGCTAATTACTCCTGGGCCCTACCTTTCTCTTCTCAAGTAGGCGGCAAAGTTTACTGGTGATTGCGAAGTGATTGCAGAGCGGTTGGAGAGTGAATGGATCCGGAGCAGCGTAGCAAACAGCGCAGTCTGGAGGGCTCCATCCCGCCGCAGGGCCAAGGCCTTTCCTGCCAGTCTGACGAACTGCCGGTAGATGGCACTCTGAACCCGTTCCCCGGCCCCCTCCACGCCCTGGATCCGCCGTCTGCGCCGGTGCGGGACTCCCCGGGAAGCGCCTGCGATTTCAGAGCAAGAGCTGTTTCTGCACTGCTCCAGTCCTGCATTTAACAGACGCTTATGGAGCACCTGCTGAGTACCAGGGTGTGTCCTGTGTGCTGGGTGTTCAGCCTTCCTGGGAGAGGATATACAAGGCCATCGCAGGGCCACTGCAACTCAGTGTGACCGCAATTAGGACCGGAGAGCACTTGATTTCGAAACTGCGCCTTCTGGAAGAAGATTTCTAAACTTGCGCCTCCTGGGAAGAAGGCTAGAGTTAGTGTTGCCGCAGGGCTGTGCCTCAGACGACCAGGCACGACCAAGCACACAGGTGGTGCTCAAGAAATGAATGGGAGTAGATGAGGGCATTCTGGAGACTGCATGGAGAGCCAGGGCCTGCCGCAGCAGCAGCACCAGCAGTGGCGATGGCAGCAGCGGGGTCGTTTCCAGGGGACTTGTTCTTTCCGGTTGCACCTCTAGGCTCTGCGGAGTTTAACGACGAAGCTCAGCCTGGGCACCTTCTCTGGAAGATGGGTGCCCTAGCTCTGAGGGCGTCCGCCGCAGCCAGGCCTCAGGGCTGGCCCGGGCCTCTGCAGGGAGCTCCAGCTGCAGGGAGCCCCCAGAGGAAGCAGGGGCGGCAGGGAATGAGTGGAGGGGGGTGGGGTTGCCAGAAAGAGGGAGGTGCTGTCTGCATTCAGTACCGATCAGGTGGCTGGCACCTTACTGAGCCTGAACGATGAGCGCTGTCTCCTACGCTGTCCTCACAGCAACCCTTTCCAGAGACGTTCTCGTCCTCGTTAGGCATATGGGATAATGGAGGTTCAGAGAAGGCAAATCTCAGGCATGAGACGAGTGACCCATCAGGAGAAGCTGAGCTGTGAGCACAAGGAGTAGGGTGCGTGGAGAAGAGCAGGGTCAGGCCCCTCCTTTGCTGGTGATAGAGAGGGGGCCTGTTGTGGGCCGCTTGTGAACATATCAGTGCAAAGAAGCCTTCCACAGCAGCAAGCGAACACCCTCCCGGAGTCAGGCCAGCTCCTGAGCACAGGCGCCACCAGGCTCCACCCGACTCAAGCCCCCAGATCGGCTCTCATTTCCCAACGGAGTGCCTGGCTACCCAGGCTCATGGCCTCCGGGGACCACAGGACAGAAAGTGCAGAGGGTAGGGTGGGGAGGAGGGTCAGTAGGAGGCCTCCTCTTAGGACCTGCAGTGCTTCCGGGCCTCACATAGGGTCATCCACCTTGGAAGGCTCCTGCAATGTCGTTGGCCTGGTTTCTGGTTGAAGTAATGTGTACGGCCTGATTCTGAGCCCAAGTCAACCAATGATGACTGCAACCCACACCATCTCTAAACTCCACTCCCAAGAAACTTCTCAAGAAAAAAACACCGGCTGCTTGAATACTCTCCTAGGCGCACTTCATCCCCTTTTTCTTTTTTTTCTTCCTTCAAATAGTTCATTATTTTGCATGGAGATTTTGCTTTTCTTTGACTATTTTTTTTCATATATAACCTGATAAAAGGGCTCCCGTTATTTCAGAATATATTCTGGGCCCTATTCTGTGCTCAATTACACACCATCTATAGTTGATTTTCATGAAATTTAAATAACAAAGAGGGACGCTTATGTCATTTCTTCCTTATAAAAATACACCCTTGAAATCCACTCTCACTGGAAAGCTGCAGCCTGTCTGCAGTTTAACAGCTTGTGTGTCCGGGGGTACGCACTGCCTCATTAGATGTGCATGCAGAGGGAGGAGTGTCTGAGTAATAAGAGCTAAATTTCACTCACTGTCCCCAAGTGGAAACAGACTGCCTGGAATGCCCAACTATATCCTTCAGGGCTCAGCAGCATCTGCTGGTCTCTGCAACACTGACAGGCCACTGTGGGCTGATGGGGCATTAGAGATGCATCCTGTGGGCCATGGATCCAAGGAGGGTGTGTGTCTGGAGGGACCTGGAGTGGATGGAGGCTGCCAGCGGACCAGGGAGGAGCACCCAGTGGCAAGATATTAAAAACTCAAACTGCGCCTACCCCTCATGAGCCCCTGACGGCGGTCAGCACCACGAGGACTGCATGCTTCATAGCCCAGGCAAAGGGAGAGTGGGAATCCTCCAAGGCTTGACCAAAGTCCTGGGAACCAAGGTGGGGGCTAAGAAACAAGAGGGACCTCTGTGATGGGGCTACTGGTGGAACTATGGGGTGATGCTATTTGACATCTAACTCTAAGTTCCCCTCTTCTGGGTTGTGTTCTCCATATGGGGTTCTGCAGAGGGCATGTGTCCTGATGGGGGGCTGCCCAGGGCTGCTGAGAGCACAAGTATCTGGACTTGGGGGTGTGTATGTGTGGGCAGGGAGGGAGATTCTGCCCCAAACCTAGCCTTCAGATTCCCTACATCCCAGAGCCTACTGCCTCCCACCCTCCGGGATGGACTTTCCACAGAGGAACTGAACTGGTTTGCTCCAGTTCCTAATATCAGGGCTCTGCCAGTGGGTCCACTCTCCCGCAGGCTCCATTCACATAGTAGGAAAACTTGGTTAAGTGTATGAGTTTCACAAGAACTTCCTGCCTCTGAGTCTCCCCTCAAAGAAGCCAAAGCACAGCAGAACATCCACAGTCATAGGAGCCACTTGGGTTGCACCTTAGGGCCTGGACATGACCCAGGGCCACTTGGTATTTCATTCACAGGGGCTCCCCCCACATCCTTGGGCCCAGCCTATGATCCTAACCATGTTGAGCTGGGGTCTGGTTCTCCTAAGGGTCTCGAAAGCATCTTAGAGGAGGTGGAACTTGGGTGGGCCTTGAAGGGTTTGGCACCTAAGAGGACATAGTGGAGATGTCTGAGTCGAGGAACATGTGGGCAGAGGCCAGGAAGTGAGGTAGTGGGACTCCAGTTTGGAAGAAGAGAAGAGGGTCTGTGGCAGCTACATTTGGAATGGATGGTTAGGAAGGTCTCCCAGAATTGTAAACCAGGATGAACATATGTGATATTGTAGGATTAGGAAAAAATTCTACAACAACCCTTAGCCACTAACTGTTGTTATAATTCTTGTTCAGATGTGGGTGCAGGTAGTATGGGCAATGTGTGGGCAGTGTGTGAGTCCTGTACTACCTGGACCCACAGCTGAACAAGAATTATAACCACAGTTAGTGATTAAGGGTACAGCCTCCTTTAAATCAACTAGGAGGGGGAAAACATCAAAATGAAATACAAACAGAAGCAAATAAACCTAATTTGTACTTCCAGGGAACAGAATAACTATACTAAAGGGAGAAAAGGAAACCCAAGTAACTGTTGGACCCAATACTTTTGACTACATACCCCCAGTGTAAAGGCAAAGAAAGCTGCACACCAATATTGAACTCTACATAGAAAGAGTGCCTTCACAGTGTTATGGGTATAGCCATATACTGTGTATTGTAGGATTGAGCAAATGAATGAATATATTAAAGTCGCAAATAGTGAACTGAGGAAGGTTTGCAATAATTCTATGGAGTTGGATTGGAGCTGGAAGATTGGAGATATGCACACACACACACACACACACAGATATATATATATATATATATATACACACATATGTGTACATATATAATACATATATTTCCTAGTTCTGTATAATGAGATGGTCTAGAAACAATAAAACCACAGTAGCAATGAGCACACTTACTCAGATTTCAGTTTCTAAATACTATTGACGAATAAAAAGAACCAGGGTTCCTTGTAGGCTGTCTGATTTCAGGGCTGAGACAGGAAAAGTACAAGATGAGCCTGCAGCATCTTGTTACGTCAGAGAATAAGGGAGTATGCAAAAAAGGATGGAGGCATGAAAGGACAGGAAAACCAGCTTGAAGAGGCTCCCACAAGCTGCATCTGGAACAATTTAAACATCAAATAAATGATAGTATTGTAACCCGGTGGAATAAAAGAAGAATCTATGAGTCTAAACTGGCATAAATAAATTAACAATTAATCCATGAATAGAAGGAAAAGCATTTCTGTATAGTAAAATGCCAACTAACAAATGCAGAAGGAATGATGGAATTCAAAAATCATCATTTTGCAAACATTAAGTTATTAAATAATAATATTTGCAAAACCAATTCTTGATTCAGGCAAAATCATCAATAAATGCTCAAACTAATGGGTGAAAGTTTGATGAGGATCAGGATATTTATGGTCTCAAAATACCTTTTCACTTATTAGTTACAAAGGAAAAATAGTAGCTTCACAGTGGAGAGTCCCGGCAGACTCTACCTTAACTAAATGATTAAAATTAACATCCCCAACGTGGAACAATTCAGCATCAAGCACCTTCTGATAGGATACACATCACTTCTTTGGTATTCCTGCCAAAACATATAACCTGAATGTCATTATGGGGAAAGAAGAGAAAAGTCATTTTGAGGGACATTATACAAAATAATTGGTCTGTACTTCCCCCAAAATGTCAAGGTCATGAAAAACAAAGAAAGGCTGAAGAACTAATCCAAGTGAAAGGAGAGAAAAGAGATGACAGAAAATAATTTCATTGCCAAAACAACAGAGTGGGAGATAGGAGATAGGTGTGCAGAACCCAGCAATGCAGGATTCTGAATGAGATTCTGGCCTGGGAGAAGCAGCTGTGAAGGACATGACCAGGATAGTAGGATAATCTTGACTATGGACCAGGTGTGAGATGATAGCATTGTGTCACTGTTGAATTGCCTGATTTTGATCATAGTGCTAAAGTTATGTTAAAGAATGTCCTGGTCAGGCGCGGTGGCTCACGCCTGTAATCCCAGCACTTTGGGAGGCCAAGGTGGGCAGATCACAAGGTCAAGTGATCGAGACAATCCTGGCCAACATGGCGAAACCCTGTCTCTAGTAAAAATACAAAAATTAGCCAGGCATGGTGGCTGGCGCCTGTAGTCCCAGCTACTCAGGAAGCTGAGGCAGGAGAATCGCTTGAACCCAGGAGGCGGAGGCTGCAGTGAGCAGAGATCACGCCACCGCACTCCAGCCTGGCGACAGAGCGAGACTCCATCTCAAAAACAAACAAACAAACAAACAAAAAAGTCCTTTTCTTGGGAAATACACACTGGAGTATTAGGGCTGATTGTCATGCTGTCTGCAACTTGCTGTCACATAGTTCAGTTTTTTAAAAGTGGGCATCTGTCTGTCTATCGGGAGACAGATAGAATGAGAAAGCACATGCTGGGAAATGCAAACAACTGGTGAATCTGGGTATTTGGGAGTTCTTTTTACTACTCTTGAAACTTTTTTGAAAGTTCAAAATTATTAAAATAACAAGTTACCAAAAAAGAAAATCCACAACCTGTACACACTCTTGTGTGGGCTTTTAAATTGCTATGAAGATAATAATATCTGCCTCTGAAGGAGGTTGGGAGGAAATACTGGGCATTTTGTTAGAACTTAATAAAGGAGATGGATTCTTATTACTAATGTCTACTTTCACTTATAATTATTTACAAGGAAGGAGGGCTCATTCCTTTGTCCTTCTTTTGGATCAGGGGATTTGTGCCATGCTCCTGGTCATGTATTGGGCCCCTGCCCCGCCCCCTGTGCACATGTCCCAGTTCCTCACCACTGGTCCTAAGGTCAGCAGAGCTGAGTCTTTGATGTCCTGGAATCTCTGGGGCATATCCCAGGAACCGAGAATAAGGCCGAAATTCTCCCTGACTCATCCTTTGCAGATGCTTTGGGGAATATCTGAGGAGGTCCACCTTCCAATGAGACCTTAGCAACTGACAAATAATCTACCCGAGGATGGTGGCGAGATGTTTAAAGGTGAAGACTGTCCTAACTGTCTAAGTGGGCAGAGGGTGAGGCTGGTGTTAGAAGCCCAGATAGCCCCACATTCTGCTCTACCTGGCGAGAGCTGTAGAAACTGGCTGGTCATTGGCTTCACAGTTTCCTTGCCTGCTCTGGCCTTCTTGCCTATCAGAGCCTCCAAAATGCCAGGTCCCAATTCAACAAGGTCAGTCATTTCAACCTTGCAGCCCGTCATCTCTTGACCCACCGTTTTCAGTCCACCTTTTCCTCTGGGCTAGGCAACCCCACTCTAGCTGCCAGTTCTCTCAGTCCTCTTCAGTCCAGGGGTTCTAAAGTGTGTTACAAGGACCCCTGGGGAGAGGGTCCCTAGGATCCTCTAAGGAGGTTTATATGGTCCTTGTTTTTCCAGCTACATATCTATTTGAGATCGGATCTTCACATACTTCAACAACATAGCAGAACAGCTTGAATGCAGAAGTAGATAATATGAATCTCTCTGTTGCGTTCTATTAAGCCATTTCAAGAGATTTACAAGAACATAAAGCAATGTCATTCTTCTCACTAATTTTTTGTTTTGCAAACTATGTTCTTCATAAATATTTTATGTTAACATACAATGGTGTTATTTTAAAATAAATATTTTTCTTTTGATTTCTAAAAAAGCAAATATCAATAGATGCAATTCACATAAACAAATGCCTTCCAGGATCCTCAGTAATTTTTAAGAGATCAAATTGTTTGAAAACTGCCACTCTAGCCCCTGACAGTGTTTTAATAAGAATAGGCTAAGGGGCCAGGTGTGGTGGCACATGCCTGTAATCCCAGTGCTTTGGGAGGCCGAGGCAAGAGGATCACTTGAACTCAGGAGTTTGAGACCAGCCTGGGCAACATAGTGAGACCTCTTCTCTACTAAAAAATTTTTTTAAAAAATTAGCTGGGTGTGGTGGCATGTGCCTTTAGTCCCACCTACTAGTGGGGCTGAGGTAGGAGGATTGTTTGAGCCTGGGAGGTCGAAGCTGCAGTGAGTCCTGATTGTTCCGCTGCACTCCATCCTGGAGTGATAGGCTGGAGACCCTGACTCAAAAAAAAAAAAAAAAAAAAAAAAAAAAGAGAGAATGGGCTAGGCTGTGTGGCAGTCATAACCCCAAACCCCAGTGGCTGAATGCACAAAGAGTATTTTCTTGCTTATGCTATATGTCCACCATGGATTGATGGAGGGTTGTCTTCCACTTTTGCCCTCAGGGAACTAGGCTGAATGACAATATCCTCTCTGGAACATTGTGGGTCACTGTGACAGAGGAGGACAGCTAGAGAGTCTTGTACTAGCAATTAGTGCTGCAGCCTAGAAGTGGCAGGGATCACTTGGACTCACAGCTCATTGGCCATTCCTAGCCTAATGGCTCTGCCTAACTGCAGTTGGGGGAGAATACAAGCCTCTCTCTGGTCAGTGTCCTGAAAGAGAGAACTGGTAGAGGCTGAGCACCCGTGGTCTCTACTGCTCCCGACTTTGGAGTTTTTCATAGCACCTATCACTTTCTGACAGCCATATCAGTCATATTAGCTACCGACTAGCTGCCTCTCTGGTATGTAAGCTCTTTGAGGGCAGGTTCCTTGTCTCTTGTTCCTTTCTCTGTCCTCAGTGCCTAGAACTGAGTCTGGACCATGGGAGGGACTCAGTAAATGTGAGCAAAGATGAATGGGGTAAGGGTGCTGACTCCTGGTCTCTCTGGGTGGTTGAAGGCTCAAATAGGGCTGCATCTCAAAGTGCTTCCTGGCCCTATAGCGCAGGATGTGCAGTAAGTAAGCACACAGGGCTCCTTTCATCCAGATACATGGGGCACAGTTCTACATGCTGGTGCTGGCCAAAGTGTACCTGGAGAGTCTGCACCTGCAGGTGGAGCCTTGGCCCAGATAGGCAGGGAAAGGACTCCCATGATGAGGACCAGGGGTGCAGCCCATTCACTGGGAGGGCAGGTCTTTATTTGGCAGGTCAGAGCTCCCTTTTCTCCTAGCCAGTTGCAGCTGTGGGCAAAGACTGGGCTGCAGCTTCTGTGAAGGATACTGGAGAATCAGCCCTGGAGGCTCCTGCAGAAATGGCCACACGTGCATGGCCGCAGGTGTGCTCCGTTAGCTCTGCAGCCCTGCCCTTTCCCTCCAGAATGCTGGTCTTATCAGCCAGTCCCACTGGATCCTGATGTCTGATGTGGGTTGGGTTGGGGGCAGCATTTCTAATAGAGAATGTAGCCTGGTTGGGAGCAGGGTGAAGGCCCACATAATTCCGTAGGTGTAGTTGGCCCTTGAAAGAGGGTACAGTGGTAGGCCCAGGGAAGAGACAACAGCATTGGTTGGTCAACCTACTCCAAGAAGCCCTGAGGCAGAATGCCTTTCAGGATTTTTATGCCCTTTGTTGGAGGAACTGACTCAGACTTGAGGAAGATTCCTGAGCAGGGGCAATTCACTTACCTCCCTCAGGCTCTGGTGGTTTCCGCACTCTTGGGGTACAAGTAACTTTTTTTCCCAAATCATGGGGCCTATGGCCAGACACAATATTTTTGTTTTATTTCCAGGACAGGAGAGGTAGTTTGGATGATAAAATGCTGTGATTTCTGGACTGTGCAGAGCAGAGAGTTCATGGAAATAACACAACAGAATACAGCACTTGAAATCAGGGTCAGCCCAGAAAACTGGGGGCAGGGGCAGTTGCTAATATTTTCAAACCATCTCTATGCCAGTGCAGAGTCTGAACGCAGACAATTCATTTCAATTCTGGCTCCCTCGATTAACCAAATGGCGTCAGGTGCTGACTAATTAGAAAAATCCCTGAATCTTAGAGCACTTGGTTAATGAAGCTTGAAAAATTAAGTGCAAGTGTCCACTATTTTGTCTAAACACATATGAGAATAATTGTGAAAACAACGATAACAACAAAAACCAAAAAGAGCTGGATCATTTTTAAAGCAACTTTAGCCAACCTGGGGAAAGAAAAAGACCAGAGCAGCCAGGTTTTGATGGAGACCTGAGCCAAGTGGAATGTGAACCCCAAACCAGCTTCAGCAACCAGTCCAGTGTTACAGAGAACCCAGGGCTTGTATCATGCATAATTCTAAATTCAAGCAAACCAAAACAACTAGGACCTGAATTCAAAATGAATCCAAGCATCCATTTTCTAAGGTTATTAGAAATCATCATCAATATGGTCTTTAAATGACATCTGCTGGGGACTGAATTGATATCTCCTTCGTGTGGAGCTTCCAGACTTGAGGTACAAAGAAAAAAACAAAATAAAAACAATAAAATTAAATACACAATTACCATATGATATAGTAGTTCTATTTCTGAGAATATTCTCAAAAGAATTGAAAGGAGGGACTGGAATAGGTATCTGTATACCCGTGTTCATAGCAGTTGTTTTCACAATAGCCAAAAGGTGGGAGCAACCCACGTGTCCATCTACAGGTGAATGGATAGACAAAATGTGGTATATCCATACAATCGAATTTTATGCAGCCTTAAAAAGGAATGAAACTCTGACACACATCACAACATGGATGAACCTGGAAAATATGCTGGTTAAATAAGTCAGTCACGGAAGGACACATACTTTATGATTCCACTTAATACGAGGTCACTAGAGTAATCAAATCCGTGGAGACTGAAAACAGAATGGTGGGTGCCAGGGGCTGGGGAGAGCCAGCAATAAGGAGTTGGTGTTTAATGGTTGCAGAATTTCAGTTTGGGAAGATGAGAAAGTTCTGGAGATTGATGGTGGTGATGGTTACACAACAATGTGAATGTACTTAAATGTCTCTAAAGTGTACACCCAAAAATGGTTAAAATAGCTGGGCGTGGTGGCTCACGTCTGTGATCCCAGCACTTTAGGAGGCTGAGGCAGGTGGATCACCTGAAGTCAGGAGTTCAAGACCAGCCTGACCAACATGGTGAAACCGCTTCTCTACTAAAAATACAAAATTAGTCAGGCGTTGTGGTTCATGCCTGTAATCCCAGTTACTTGGGAAGCTGAGGCAGGAGAATCGCTTGAACCTGGGAGGCAGAGGTTGCAGTGAGCTGCGGTTGTGCCATTGTACTCCAGCCTGGGCAACAAGAGCGAAAACTCCATTTCAAAAAAAATAAATTGTTAAAATAATAAATTTTACATTATGTATATTTTACCACAATAAAACAAAACAAACAACAGGAGTGTGCCCCATGGTTCTTAGTCTGTAAAGATTCTTTGTGAGGGAGACACTGAGCTGCTGTGGATGTCCTGGGGGGGACCCTGTGACACCGGCCCAGGCACTTCAGGGGCCATCTGATGGCTCTGAAGGGCACGGGCAGAGAAACCCAAGAAGGGGTCGCCAGAACGTGGGCTTTCTTTCACCTTCTTTGGGGGAGCGGCCATCTCCCCATCAGATGGCCAAGGACCAGCCCGGAGGGGAACAAAGCCAGGAGGGTAATTTAAAGGTACCCGTCTTACCCCCTCCAGGGGTAGCCCCTACTATTTTACTGAGCTCCCCACCCCGTTTTCTATCAGGATCCATCAATCATAAATATGCACGAATAACTGAGGCCCAGATCCTTTCCCATTTCTTCAGTGGGGCTCCCCAGCACTCGGGACAAGAAGGAAATTTGGAGGCAGGAACTCAGAGGAATCGGGCGGAACTCACGTTTCCAACTGTGCAAGACAACTCCCTGGAACTCACAGCAGCCATCATAATTATCGCTTGCAGAAGGGGTCTTATCACATAACAGCTTTCTCACTCCTCAGGGGGCAGGGGGTGGGGCCCAGTCTCAACCGCAGGGACTTGTGTCTTCATTCATTATTTCCCAAACAAGTCAGTAGAAAATTGAGGTTTCTGAGCAATTTGCAGATTAATAACCACTGGAGATGTGGGTCCATATAACCTCACCAAGCGAAAAAGTGAGACCCTCCCCTCTCTCCTTCTCTTGAATAAGGACCTACAGTAGATATCTTAAGAAGCAAAAAAAGAGAAAAGCAGAAACGTAAGTAACCTTTCCTTTCCAGCATAGCAACTCTACTTGCAGCCCCACCGCCCAGCAACTCCTGGATTAATCTTTCTTTCTTTCTTTTCTTTTTTCCTTTTTCTACTCAATGGATTGTGGTCAAGGCCATTGTAACGTGAGCAGTGCCTCGGAGGGGATTGGCCGAGGGGGCTGTGAGGGGCCCCTTTCACAGAGGGCTAATTGCGTTTCAGACCACCAGTATTCGGGAGCTACAGATGTCTTCCTTCATTTGCCTAGGCAGTACAATTGGACCCATCTGTTGCATTTATTCCGCTGGCTCCCCTGCCCGCCCCCTGCCCACCCCCCCACCCCCTTGCCCCCGTACCCTCCCTTCCCTTGTCTGCTAAGCCTAAATTGAAAACTCATCAAAATGTAATCCAAGAGCAGTTTGGCTGCCGAGCTGCTGAGAAGGGGCTCGGTGGGAATAAAGGCCCCCCGCCACTTTTACACACGGGCCAGAGCCCGGGGAGCCGGGTCACAGGCAGCCTTAGGGGGGAAAGTGAGAAGTTAGCCGGCAGATGGGCTGCTCCACGCGGCCCTATAACCTGATGCCTCCGAAGAGGGGCCCTAGCAACGAGCTGGCCTAGTCTGGAGGACGCCGCTGCCCTGGAGGTGGCGACCCCACCTCGAAGGCCTCGCCCCTGGCCCGAGATTTCAAACAGGGCTGGGGCCAGGGCTCATCACTCTCTGACCCCCATCTGCCCTCTCTAGCTCAAAGGGATTTCCAAGGCAGAGAGGGCAGGGACGGCTTGGCCTTGCAAGGGTTGGGGAATATGGCACTCGGGAAGGCCGTCTGCCTGGCCTGGGGTGCCCCCCTCCTGCACTGCCCAGGCCTGCCCTCTGTCCACTCCTCCCTGGCTGCTGCCTCACTGCAGGCTCACACCCTTTCCTGCACCTCCTCCCCTTTCTCCCATGCAGGCCATGAACTCTAGAAGGTAGGGTAGTGCTGCTGGCACCTCTGCGTTGCCCCACACTCTGAGTCTGGTTGTGGGGCTGGCTTTGGGGCTCTGCTCTTGCCATCAATACAAGCCCTGGCTGCAGTCTCTTTTGGGGCCCCTTTCTGACACCTGCCCCAGTGTGGGCCTGGAATGGGCCTGTCAACCCCCAGAAGAGCAGATGGCTGCACCTTCCTACTTGTCTGCAGATGACTTCTGGGAAAGGGCAGGCTTCCAGCGATCATGATGTTTTAGGATCAATAGGCTTGAAGGAACAGCTATGGTTAAGATTTCATTGAACTGGGTGCCTATGAGGGCTTTAACACCTCCTTGTTGCTGAAATGTTGTGAATGTGGGTTTTTTTGTTTTTTGGGTTTTTTTTACTTCTTTTTACTGAAATCTACAGTTAAAAAAATTCATAGCAGCTCAATATAAACACACACACACACACACACAAAATGAAAGCAAAAGATGCATTAACTAATACTTCCTCTCACTCAATGCGATGTCTTCTGATATTTTCTATTCTGATATTCCATTTCATTTCATTCAATTGTTTGAAATGCTGATCATCTCGATCTGCTAAATTGCTTTCACAATCTACAGAAACAGCCGTTCTCAACACCCACAGGCATCAGAACCCAACCTTGAAATGCATAAAAGAGCAGGCTCCTGGGCTATCTCAGAAAGTTGGGATAAGTGGTGGCGGGGTGAGGCACAGAAAAAGGCATTTGTGACAGTCCTCTCCACCCCTTTAGGGGATTCTGTTGCACTTTGAGAAACGCTGCTGCTTCCAATGTGCTCGGTGGTCTCAAGCCCATAGTCTGAGCTGGAAACAACAATAGGTTGACCATGGTGGTCAGCTCAAGGTGGGGCGTTCCCAGGTCGCCTCCTCCCCTCTACCTCCCCACCATCCTTAATTAAATCCTCACCCAGTGAGAGTGTAGATGTCAGGTCTGGCTTGGCTGGCTTTTAATTGAAGTGTTAATTTGCTGCTGCAGAGAGTAAGGGCTCTGCAATTCTGGAGGCTTCATTTGCTGCCATCCTAAGCTGATTAGCTTTGTTGGGGTGGCTGGTGGTGGTGGGGGGAGTGGTACAAGCCACCAGCAGGGGAGCTAGCTGGGCCAGAATCAGGCCTTGGAGCTGCCTTTGCGGACAGAGGGCGGGCCAGGGCCAAAACCTTCTGCACCTGCCTCATTCTGCCCACCAGCCACCAGGCAAACACCTGCTCAATGGGCCTCCAAGGCATCGACCTGGTTTTTGCACCCCCTCCCTTCCATCTTGATGATAAAGAGCCACCTTTATCCTGTGACTCTTCTGCTCACACACCATTGTCTAAACAGGAACAATCAGCTTCTCAACTTGATGCTCAAGGACCCCCAGGAGTGGCTCCAAGAGCACCTTCTGGGGCTCCCCTCTTCCATCCTCCCTTCATCCTAGCCAGGCCAGGCTGTTTCCTATCCCCATTTGCACTGTGTCTCCCCTGCCAGTCCCAGCCCTTTGTTCTGATGTGCCTCCACCTGGAATGCCCTTGCTGAATTGTGCCAGTCATGAACCTGGCTTTGACTTCAAGAACAGCAGAATCCTAATGCTCCTATGATGGCTTCTCTCTCTCTCTCTCTCTGTGTGTGTCTGTCTGTCTCTTAGCTTTGCTCCCTCTGTTCTGGTTTTGTGCTCATATGAAGGCAAGATAGTATCATCCATTCCAGGCTTACATCCTATGAGCTAAACAACCCCAGCAAAAAGAGAGTGTGGATTTCTCATTAGTTCTAGCAAACATCCTGAAATAGAGTCTAATTGCTCAGCTTGAGTCTCTTATACACTCAACCTAGCATACATGTAAGGACACACTTGTCGGATATTTTCTTAGAAGTGAAATGGTGGGCTTCGTGGAATGGTCATTTCTTGCGTATCCAATATTCTCTGTCAACACCTCTGCATCATGGAAGCCAGTGAGGTTTGTATGGCCTCATGAGATGCACAGTTGTCTGGGTGTCTAGGATAAGCTCTGGAAGAACCTCATGCATGGGTTCTCAAGGATCCTAGATTTGACACTGTGCCTTTGTTAAAGTTTGCTTAAATCTTGTGTCTCTTAGTGCATTAATAGGCAGTTGAAATAGCAGCTCCCTTGCCAGGTGGCATTTTTGGTTGGCATTTAGGATGAGACTGGCCCACCCTGACCACCGGAGTTCAGAGCCAGCAGACTGCTTAGCTAGTGTGTGATTTAAGAGGTGTGCATGGGTGTTTCTCTTGAGATGTTTCATGGTAACGATAATAATGGCTGACATTTATCAAACACATACCATGTGCCAGGCACTGTGCATTAGTCCTCACAACAACCCTATGAGGTGGATACCATTATTATCCCCAATTTACACATGAGAAAATGGAGGCACAGGGAGATAAAGCAGCTTGCCCAGGGTCACCTAGCTAGGAAGCAAAGATGGGTCAGCTCCCGGGTCTAGGTGTGTAATCACTTTGCAATGTAAAAACAGCAGCGGCAACAATGATAGCAACTGTGTTGCCTCTCAATAGTTCCGACCTTTGGTTTGATGTGAGAATTACTGCAGTCTTACTTGGTGTTCTCCTCTTGGCTTTGTAGTGGGGTAGCTTCTTGGCAGCTTGTGGCAGGAACAATGCAGATATCTACCCAGTGCAGGCTTTCACATTTCTCACGGTGCCCAAGTGGCTTCAAGGAGAAGCGCTGACTCCTGCCCTGGCAGTCAGCACCTGGACCCAACACCATCTGACTTTACATCAACTTTATATTACATCACTCTCCCACTTTCCAACCATAGCACTTTCTTACTGGTCCCCAAACATGATACCCGTAGGTATCCTTAAAAAATAGAGCACAAAAACTTAAGTACTAACATTTTATTGCAAGTTCAACCCCAGGAAGGCAGAAGTAATGGAAAAGAGGGGTGAGAGGGCCGGGTGCAGTGGCTCACGCCTGTAATCCCAGCACTTTGGGAGGCCAAGGCAGGCGGATCACGAGGTCAGGAGATCGAGACCATCCTGGCTAACATGGTGAAACCCCGTCTCTACTAAAAATACAAAAAATTAGCCAGGCGAGGTGGCGGGCGCCTGTAGTCCCAGCTACTCAGGAGGCTGAGGCAGGAGAATGGCGTGAACTCGGGAGGCGGAGCTTGCAGTGAGCCGAGATGGTGCCACTGCACTTCAGCCTGGGCGAAAGAGCGAAACTCCGTCTCAAAAAAAAAAAAAGAGGAGTGAGAGGAAGGGAGGGAGAATAAATACAAGAGAGAGTGTATGAGCTAGCCACTGTGTGGTTACCCACAGAGGTGCCTGCTTGGTCTTGCAAGACACCTTCAGAGAAGCTGCATGAAGACATTTTCATGAAGCTGCGTGAAGCACCACACAGTTCAGAGGAGGAAGGGAGAACTGATTTGCTGGCTTTTGTCTCTGATTGGTCAAAGTCCTTCCCTGCCCTCCATGCAGGGTATCAATTGCCTTATCCTTCTGGGCTGTGCCACCTGGCCCTCCAGCAGTTACCAAAGAAGCCAGGTCCCAAGACAGCAGTGGTGGCATCTGTAGCTGAGCCACAACATGCTGGGTGAGCCAGTGAGCACACAAACAGTGCACCCACCTGTCCACTACAGCCTGCAGCCTCTCAGGCCTGGTGGAGTGAACTGGTTGATATGCACGCATGGGAAGTTTCTGGGTGATATCTGGTTATGCTGTAAGTGACAGGAGGAATGAGAAACAATCATCAGAACAATGCATGCCAGAAAGCAAGGCACGTGTGCACATCTTCGTTGGCACATAAACAGTCTAGGAACCACTCCTCTGTGCTATGTCCCTTAGGGGGGCACTCACCTTTCCCAGACAAGTCAATCATTCCCAAATCTGCCTGTCCGCATCAGCAAGCACCCACTTATTCCTCCATTCAGTATTGAGTACCTAGCCTGCTCCAGGCTCTGGGGATACAGTGTTGACTTAGACACAATCCTGGCTTCAGGCAGCTCAGTGTCTCCCAGAGAGACAGACCCATGAAAAGTCACTGCATCACAGAGTGATGAGCACAGTGATCAAAAAACACCTGGGATACTGAGAAGGCACCATGGAAAGACGCTATCCAGAGTGACACAAAACCCCAAACAAGAGCTGCTTACACAGGTAAATGTCTATTTTTCTCTCCAAGTTTTCTGTCCATGGCAGTCATGGCACCTCTGCTTCACAAAACCCTCAGGAATCAGGTTCCTCCCATTCCTAGCTTGTGGCCTTCATCCTCATCCCCTGAGATGGTGGTACTGTTCCAGGTGGCAGGGTAAAGGAGAAGATGAAGAAGAGGCAAAAGGCATTCTCCAGCCCTCAAAGAAAGCTTCCTGGAGGGTGCCGCATGCAGCCACCTTTGCTTAACATTCCACTGGCCAGAACTGCATGGTTTTATATCGCTTCAGTGGAGACAGGGAAATGTCATTTTTCTCTTGCTCATGTACCTAGCTAAAAATTCTATCATGGCAGTCTCTACCACAGACACATAACACAAAGAGGTGGTGGTGGTGGGAATTGGGGCGGTGGTTCTTGGAGGAAGTGGCACCTGAAGTGTCTTAGAAGAGGAATGGGCGGAGGGGAAGGGCTATTCCAGACAGAGGGTGGCATGTGAGCAGAGCACAGGAGTGCAGTCCAGCAGCACGCCGCTCTGTGTGTGCATGTGTGTGCATACGTGTGTGTGTAGACACAGCCATGTCCAGGGGATGCTGTCAAGAGATCATGCTGGAAGGATGGGCAAGTCATAAACCATGTGGCTCATGAACCTCAAAAAGGAACTTGGGCTTTATCTCCAAGTGCAGTGGGGAGCCACTGGCACGTTAGGAAGTCAAATCTGCAAAAGGAGATGAGTGGAGAGAGGAAGTGAGAGGAGAGGAGGAGGCCTCCCAGGCTGCTGGGCTGGCGACGGGAGTGGAGGAGGAACAGGCTGGAGGGTGGGGAGGATCAGGTCATTTTGTCAAGTTCGAAGAAGTTGACTAAGGGTGGAGAGGGCATTTGGGGTGGAGGAATGTCTGAAGGAGTGAAGGTGGAAGAATTGGACAGAGAGAAGGCTGGAAACTGAGTCTGGGGTGTGTGTGTGTTTGTGGGGGTGTGTGAGAGTGCATGAGTGTGTAGGCATGAGGGTGTGTGTGCGCTTGTGGGGTGTGAGTGTGCAGACACGCGTGTGTGTGAGTGCTTGTGTGGTGAATGTGGACATGAGTGTGTGTGCTTGTGGGGTGTAAGTGTGTGGACATGAGTGTGTGTTTGTGGGGTATGAGTGTGCAGACATGAGTGTGTGTGAATGCTTCTGTGGACATGAGTGTGTGTGCTTGTGGGTGTGAGTGTGTGAGTGCTTGTGGGGTGTGTGTGGACATGAGTGTGTGTTTGCGTTTGTAGGGTATGTGTGGACATGAGTGTGTGTGCTTGTGGGGTGTGAGTGTGTGGACATGAGTGTGTGTGTTTGTGGGTGTGAGTGTGTGAGTGCTTGCGGGGTGTGTGTGGACATGAGTGTGTGTGTGCTTGTGGGGTGTGAGAGTGTGTGAATGTGTGTGAAGCTTGAGGAGGTGGATGATGACCACATCTGGAGTGTGGCTATAAGAACAGTTCGAGTGGTAAGAGTTCACTGGAGTCACTTGGGGCCTGCAATTGTGATCAGCTCTTCAGGGTGAGAACTGGTTGTCTGATCAGATACTGAGATCTTCAGAGGCAAGGCCGGGTGGAGGGGAAGACAGTGCCTAGGTCACTGTGGCTGTTACTATCATCACTGTCATCATCTCTGCTCAGCTGTGGGAGGGGAGGGGGGTGCTGGGATGTGGCATCTGGTGGCTTAGAGAGCTATTGCTTCACATGTTTGTTCCTGGATGTGGAAACGCATCCCGGATAGATCAAGGACAGGAGCTGGGCCCGAGCCAGGCCTCAGGCAAGAACTGTGGGTCAAGGTGCCAGTGCCTGCGGTCCGGTGGGGTACATAACAGTAGCTAGGAAACCAGGCAGGCCTCTGCCCAGTGGAAAGCTCCCTGCATGGAGGGCCAGGCACTGGGGCCTGGTCTCCTAGTGCCCCAGGGATAATAAGGACTTCAGAAAGGACAGCCCCGACTCAGGGCTCAAAGAGGCTTTAGTTCCTTGTTTGGCGGCTTAAAAAAGGCAAACAGAAGCTTTTCTCCTTTGGGGATCAATGTGAATCCCAGAAAATCCCATTATTTCCCTTTGAGATCAGTGGCCTGCTCTTGAGGGCTTTCTCTTCCCCAAGGCAACAAGCCCTCTCCTCACCCTGTGTGAGCATCCTGTCCCTGCGTGGCCCCTTAGGTGAGGGGGTGGGAACGGGGCACAGGTGAGCCCCAGCTTGCTTACAGCTGTTTCCTCACCCCCTAGTCCACCCTGATCTCTCCGCAGCCCTAGGAGCAGGGAGTTGTATGTAGAGGTGAGATGGGGTGGGGGACAAAGCCACTAGAAAAATGTTTTTCAATTTTTCCTTTTCTAGGAAGTCATTTTTGACCTCAGAAAATGCCTGAGAGGTCCTGCTTCTCTAGGCTGCTGCCTCATTTGGGGTCTGCATCTGGGTTGCCACTTCCCACCAGGATTCTCAGCAGGTGGGATGCATATCATCATGGGAGGATGTGCATGATGGTGGAAGATGACATTTATTGAGCCTTTACTCTGGTACCTGGCACTGGGCTAAGCTTCCTTAATGTGTTTAAGAACTCTATGAGGAGGGCATTATTATTATCCCCATTTTACAGAGGAGGAGACTGAGGCATGGACAGGCCAAGTCACTGACCAGGGATGTCCGTGGTAGGTGGCAGAGCCCTGCCTGGTTCAGAGGACATTGAGGAATTGGCCATGAACTGTCAGGCTTTCTAGGAAGTTGCCCCTTATTGGGCCCCTGTTTAGACTAAAACAAAACAAAACAAAACAAAACAAAACACTCCAGTTTAATTTTTCCAAAAAAGAAAATCAATGGAGCATGCCTGACCACCTTCGACCACCATATTGACCACCAACAGCCAGCCTCCTCCTTTCCGAAATCTTCATCCCAAACTCATCTATCCTGTGTGTGCTGAGCACTAAGCCAGGGCCCAGGGGAAGAGCAACCAAGCAGAGATCACTCCTTGCTATGTGCTGGGCCTGTGACAAATGCTTTCCAAAACCCCTGGCCTTCATAATCCTTACCATTTGGTGATCAGAGCTGACCCTGCTGGTCTGTGATGCAGTAATGAGGGGGGTGAGCCCCAAATGAGGAAATAGGGTCTCAAAGCAAGGGCCAATATCTTGCCTAGTAATGTGGAGTCTAGACAGGAACAAGGATTGTCTGACTTGGGAACTCACACTTTGATTCACTTAGGTCCCCACACAGCTTGATGATCTCCTGTGCAATTTTTTTTTTTGTTTTGAGATGGAGTCTCGCTCTGTTGGCCAGACTGGAGGGCAGTGGCACGATCTCGGCTCACTACAACCTCTGCCTCCTGGGTTCACGCCATTCTCCTGCCTCGGCCTCCTGAGTAGCTGGGACTACAGGTGCCAACCACCACGCCTGGCTAATTTTGTTTTTTCGTATTTTTAGTAGAGATGGGGTTTCACCGTGTTAGCCAGGATGGTCTCGATCTCCTGACCTCGTGATCCGCCTGCCTTGGCCTCCCAAAGTGCTGGGATTATAGGCGTGAGCCACTGCGCCCGACCTTCTTGGAGTGACTTCTAAATGGGTGAGATGTTGGCAACAAGTCCTTCTCTGTCACTTCTAATTCAGATGAATGTGGGCAGGGTGTACCGGGAAGCTCAGAAGCCCATGCACTCTGTTTCCTGGGCCCTATTTGACTCTGAGACACACACACACACACAGAGGCACAAGGACACGCAGCCCTTACATGGGAGTCTTTTGGAGATGTGCTTTAATGCGTAGAGAAGAGTCTTTCATTAGCATTGAAATAGGTGCTCCAGAGAGCACTTGAAAGCTGTTTGCTCTTTCAAGTAGGCTAAAAGTCCCCAGCTCTCTGGAGCCTGCACCGTGGCTGGCCTTACGCCTCTCCTGGAGGAGTCTGCTCCAGACTGGGATGTGGGGTTTTCAAGCCAGCTGCTCCTCTCACCATTCCCAGGAGCATTTTGCACATCCCAGCTGTGGGTTTTGATCCAGGGAATGTGAACAGAGGGGCCCTTGTGGAGCCCAGGCCTGGCCCAGCTCGTCCCTCCTGCAATTGTCCTACCCAGGGTGACCACCTCTCTCCCTCTGGGCTTCCCTTCACTCAGGCAGGACTGATCTGGCTTAAAGAGGCTGTGTCCCTGCTGGGCCTCTTGGCCTCTATGTCCCCCCCAGGTGGCCTCTGGGCAGACTGATGCCAGATTTGCACTCACTTAGCCTGGAGAAGAAGTTGGGGACCGATGGCCAGAGATCAAAGGTTAAGAGGGGTTAAGCCTTCACCCCAGAAGGTCACCCATCAGCCCTGAGACAAGTATCTCACAGGTATTTTCCTGAAACCTAGAGCAGAGTTAGGCCTTCAGGGAATGTTCATCTACTTACAGTCATACGACTGAATGACAGGGATATGTTCAAGAAATGAATTGTTCAGTAAGTTTGTGGTTGTGCAGAATCACAGAGTGTACTTACACAAGCCTAGATGGTATATATGCTTTTATTTATATATTTTTATATGGAAAACCAAATGTCCAAGCACCATTACTGATAATCAGTCATCTCTCCTACTTGATCTGCAATGTCAGTATCAAGTGCCATATGTCAGATTTCTATATGTGCTCCCTTATAATCTTATGGGACCACTGTCATATAAGTGTGGCCTATTGTTGACTGAAAAACGTTGTTGTGCAGTGCAAGACTGTACTAAGGAAACACCATCCTCCCGGTATAGAAGGTCCATACCCCAGATTTTATGCAAGTCACTGCCTCCTAGGGTCTGTTTCCCCATCTTCCCAATAAGGAGTTTGGACTTGACTGATTGACAATCAGTGGCAGATACTTCATTATCTTGGTCAATTAGAGCCCTTAAATACATTTCTGCTCTCAGACAATGAGAGGAAATTAGTCTAGACAAGACAGATAAAAGGGAAAAGGATAGTTGGACTTGATCGGAATTCCTAAGGGAGGTTGTAACATTTTTTTCCTGAGGATCTTGGTGATCAGAGCAGACCCTGCTGGTCTGTGATGGAGCAATGAGGAGGGTGAACCCCAAGCTGAGCCTTAGCCCCTTCCCATCTGCCCACCTTCCTTTCCCCTTCCCAAGAGGCTATGGTGAGCAAATGGCTTTGATTCAGAGGGGCCTGATTCATCAAGCCTGATCCAAGCTCGAGGGGTCTGATTTGTCCTGAGCACACAGTAGAGTTCCATCCAGTGGGAATGGGTGGGATATTATCCTACCTGCCTGCCTCTCAGCCAGGGGCAGTGCTATAGTGCACCAGGATGGTGGCAACCCAGAGGTGTGCGCTTCATGCAGAATGGACACACCAAATGTTGTGGACAGCTGCAAAAAGCACCACCAAGGCTACACCTTTGATGGGCATTGTGTGAGCAAGACCCGGTGGAGAAGGAAATTGAAGGGAAAGAAATTTCACAGGCTGAACTTTTCCCCCTGCAGGGGCTCTCTGTTCCCATTCAGAGGAGTGCTCAAACTGTCTCTCCAAGGCACTTGGGTCAAGGCCACAGGCTCTTCCAGGACTGCGGAGGAGTCCCATCTTGGTGGGTCAAAGGAAGGCAGCTGGTCTGGGGAAGGGACACCCGATGTTGACAAGGGGGCACTGAGGACCTGTTGGGGCTTCATAGCATGGCTCTGGAGTCAGGAGGAATGTGGGTTAATCCCAGGCTCCATTTCTGGCTGTGAAGCTTGGACAGGCAACTTAACTTCTCTGTGGCTCCCCCCATCAGATCTACACACGGGGGTAATAATGGAGCGTCCGTGAGCAGGCATGTGAAAACACACAGAGAGCGCCAGCAGCGTAAGTGCTCAACAACTGATAAGCACACTACAAATAACAAGAAGAGGGCGCCAGGCATTGAAAGAATATGATGTTCAAAGTGATTACTCCACTGTGAGTACTACCTGTTACTTTTTGTGGCCTTTGATCCAATCAACAGTCCCATGGAGGGGAACTGCTGCTGTCCCCATTCTACAGAGGAGCCCACTGAGGCTTGGAAGTGGGCTTGGGTTTGAGCCAAACCTTGGGTTCAGAGCCCTATGCTTACCCTGACCTTAGGCCTTGGGCACGGTGCTCCATAAGGGCAGAAGGCTGTGCCTACCTTCATCCGTGAAGAAGGGTGGAGGGGCTGAAGGAACACCCATGTCCCTGGGAGAAAGAACTGGAGAGAGGTGAAAATGGAAGATTTTAAAGGCAGAAGTAGCTGTTGCTCTCATGGCTTGGCTCCTGGCTGCATACCTGACCAGGACACAGAGAGGGTTTTAGGACCTGCCAAGGCCCAGGGCACAAACCACAGAAAGTGGATCCAAATGTGTGGGCTCAGCAGCCTCCCTGATGGGGGCTTTTGAGACTGAGTGGGTGGGGGTGGGGCCCACGCTGTTCTCTCTCCCAGCAGGGATGGATGTGGCAATCAGGGACAGATGGCAGTCCCCTGAAAGGCAAATGGGAAGAGAGAAGAAACCATTGCCTCATTGGCAGGAGAAGGGTCAGCCTAGGAACAAAGCTCATGGAGAGAGATACTTCCCTCCTGGGCATTTCTATAATTGGGGGCCTTGCCCCACTTCTCCCCTGGAGCAGCCTGGGGACCCCAGTAAAGGTGGCACTGGCAGGACAGAGAGGACAAATGGGTCAGAGCTGCCCAGTGGTTGTGTGCAAGGGCTGGGGATGGCAGAGCTATCTCACCCTGGGGTACCTTAGACACGCCCTCTGTTCAGATCCCAACTGTGAAATGAAGCAGATGACAGTGCCCACCACAGGCAGCCTCAGGTCCAGGGATATTCAACTGGCATCACCTAGGTCAGGGTTGGAGTATTCCTGCCCACTTCTCCCCTCCACTCAGTACCCACTGAGCTTTCCAGGAATCTCACTGTCATTGTGGGGATATTGAGGCCCACGAAGGGGAAAATATTTTTCTTACTATTAGTCTTGTGGAATGTCTATGGGAATATCTGAGGGCTCTGGACCCTAAATCAGGAGCTTTAATGAAGTGAATTGGCATTGGGTGGTGTGCGTGTGTGTGTGTGCATGTGTGTTGGGAAGCTCTGTTTGCCCTGGGAGGTTTGATGACAGGGAGAGGATGGATGACACTTGGCGTAGGCAATGCTGGACACCGGGGTGGTCCTGAGCTTACAGCTAAAAGAAAAAAAAATTTCCACTCGGCTTTGTGAGTTACTGAAAGCTGTCCCTAGAGGGAGAGTCTCCCCATTTCTCCAAGAGCCCTGTGGTAATCTCCTCAAAACTCAGGCACAGCCTCTGGGAAGCCCATCTCCGGAGCCCTGGACCCCTGCAGATGTGCCTATCTTCCCCTCCTTTCCCTCCCACTGCCGCATCTTCTCGGAGGGTAGAAACTGGGTGAAAGGAAGGAGCCAGAGACAACAGGCGCTCCACAGCCTGTGACAGGTTGAGCGACAAGGCGACCCTGTTCTGCTTCCCACCTCAGCTGCACTAAATGGGGCTGCACTGAGGGAATGGGGACCAAAGGCATTGCCAGTCTGCCCGAGAGGATGGGGATGGGGGTGAGGTGTGAGGAATGGCCACGGACCCAAAGGACCAGCCACAGAATAAACAAGGACAGCTTTGCACTCCATGGCCCTGAACCCCAAGTGAAGTTTACAAGGAAAACTCTAAGCCTTTAAAACATCTTCCTGAACATCACCCCACATGATACTAAAAATAAAATGCTTCCAGATCCCACATTGAATTAAATTTATATAGAACTATAGAAGCTAGTGGATTTAAACTTGACTAGTTAACAATGTTATATTAGAGACATTTACTTCAATGCTTATGAATTTCGTTTTTGCCGTGTTTTGTTTGTTTTTAGAGCCAGTAATGTTTTCTCAAGTCTCAAACCTTTCTTTAGCCCCGAAGAAAAAGCCCGTGGCTTCGTGCTTATGTTTTGCGGGGTGGTGGCTGTGGGTGGGGTTGGCTGGGTGACGGCCTGTCTCCCTCCGCTAGCCTCCTGGGGTCCTTCGGGAGGCGCCAGATTGTGTGGGCGGCATCGCCTGGGGACAGTGGGATGGCGCTTCCACCCGGCGGAGGGCAGAAGCGTCTTCTTGGCTGGCTAGGGAAGCTCCGCCGGAGTGGCCTCCTCCCCTCCCCCAGGCCGGGGAGGAGGCCGCCGAGGGCTCTCCAATTGGAGAGCCTTTCATCTCTTTGTTTTTACAGTGATTAACCCGTCCGAGCGCGCTCCGAGCGTGGCTCCAGGCAGCGCAGGGGGAGGGGAGAGGAGGGCTGGGCAAGAGAAGGGAGGGAGGGGGGCCCTGGGCTTTGTCGCTTTCAGGGAACTCTGCTGCCATAGCAATGGGCCTTTCTAAGGCCTGACTTTGATTTCGATTCCATGAAAGAGCCTGTCTGCCCAGTCTCGCGAGTGGAGAGGGCGTTCCGTCTTCCCCAGACTTGCCCCGCGCCCCTCGGACTTGGGGAGGGTAGGACGCAGCAGCAGGGCCAGGATCGCCGGGCCTGCAGGTGGAGGAGGTAGAGGAGCCCGGGACTTAATTTTGGGTACACCTCACCCCTCCTAGGGTCCCCCAGGATGGGCGCCTGGCCTTGCGCGCCTGTTCCCCTGGGAGCCACTTCGTCTCCCTGGGTGTCGGGACTGGAGGGAGGCGAGCGGTCCAGCCCCTGTCCGGCCGGAGGGAGGCCGGGGCACCTGCCGGTCTTTCCACCTCTGCATGCATTTCACACTTTCTATCCTGTTAGGCGTCCGCACTTCTATGCCAATGAGGACTCCCCTTCCCACCCCTGTTTTTTTATGTCATGTGGATTTAATCTAGTTAGAAGATTTTATGCTTAAAATTGCATTGTTAACAGCAATTGTTTAAAAGGGGGCCGAGAGCGAGGGCGCCCAATCTTTGAACTGGTCGGGTTTTGCATGCCTCCGCTCCGAGCCCGTGGAGCGCTGCACAAAATCGTCTAGCGCGGAGCAGGGCGGGGAGGGGGAGAGACACAAAACAATCCTCGGGCTTTCTCGCTACTGAGCCTTCGGGGCCGTTTCCCCAAGCGCAAACAGATGCAAATGTCTCTGCAAACATTGCACAAAGCTATTCAGAGAGAGGCAGCCTCTCGCGGCCTCAATAGCCCTTTAAACTTAGTCCAATTGCCCCCAAGTAGAGGTAAAGAGTCCACATGCATTTTTTCACTTTGGCTGGAAGAGGGGCGGAGGGGGCGAGGGCCTTGGGGAGCAAGGTATGAGGGCTGCTCTGGTTCAGCGGTTCGTGCCATCGACCCGAGCTGCAGCGTGCGGAAGACCGGCAGGAGAGTGCGGTGGCTCGGGGGACTACGGGCTTCGGGCCGGGCGGGGATTGAGGTGCAGCCGAAGCTGGTGCCGCGAGAATGCGCGCACCGGAGAGGCCCCCGGGACCTTTCAGGCCCACAAACGCCGCGCTAAATAGCCACGCGCACAATAGCATGAAAGGGCTCACTCGGACCTTACTGCAACACAGTAGATTCACACCCCTCCGAGGGGACTAATAAGCTTGTAACTAACGCGCAACGCTCCGCGGTGAGAGCGAGCTTGCGCCCTGCTGGCCCCTCGCAGTACGCAGACTCAGTCTTTCAGCGTCACTCGGAGGCCCAAGGGCAGCCGCTGCACGGAGGGCCAGGCATTTCCTTCTAACCTCGCCAGTAGAGGAGCCTGGGGCCTGCCGGTGCAGTCCTTAATGCACCCCAAACTCACGTGGGGCTGGCGACCCCGGAGGCTCGGCATTTCCTGGCCCTTCAGAAGACGATGTCGGGACCTCTAGACTCCAGGCTGAGCGAGGAAGAAGCTCCAGTAAAAGATGCCAGCGTAGGCGCGGTCTTAGCCAGCTGTGGCCAAGCCGCCTCCACCTCCAGTTCAGGGCTGGGGCCTTCTTTCCCGTCGCCGCACGCAGCAGGTGCTCTGGACGCGAAGGGCGGCCTAGCCAGAGCAGGCAAGTGCGCTGAAGGCCCGGAAAAGCCCCTTCCACCTTTGCCCTCTTCCCCGCTCTGGGAGACCTACTTCCATGCCACCCACATTTGCTGAAGCCCCTGGGGTTTTGCCCTCACCCAGCTTCCGACTTGGTGGTCTTAGGGACAGAAATCAAGCTATACGTAGCTCCAGAGTCCCACGAACCCTTCCTTCACAGTTAAGCGAGAGTGGTCTAAGCCAGTTGCTAGGGTGGGGAAGAAGTCGCCTCACAAAGGACTGGGAATATTTAGGCTTCAGAGGCAGCCCGGAGGTGTATAATCTGCAGGCGGCTGTCATTCCTGAGTCCCTAAACTTTATCTTAAGGGCAGAGGTCTTATTTCACTCCCCACAGGAAGTGGCCCGTGGAAAGTGTTCCCCGCTGTCAGTGGAATAGATGAGTGAGTTGTGTGGTGCTCTGGGCAGGGAAGTCTCCCAAGCGCTCAGCGGTGATTGACTTTGGGTGTCAAGGAAGAAGCCTCCTAACTTCTGGTAGTAGATACTAGCCCCAGAGGCCATCCAGCCGCTCCTTTGTTAGAGCCGGAGTTTGTGAGGCCACAGCGCTTTCCCCACCTCAGACGCCCAATAGCATGCTACTGTGGTTATCCCCATCTTTCGGATGAGCACATCCAGGTTTAAAGTTGCCGTCGCCTGCCAAACAGTGGCAGAGCCAGGATTCGAGCCTTGGCAGTTGATTCCTAGGGTCTATTATGAGTTTGTTACAAACCGAGCTTCTTTCTTCTCTAACCCCACCCCCACCCGCAGCTCTGGAGACCATTTCTCCAGGCTGGGGGACGCAACCTGCCTCCCAAGAGGCGCGTCCCTGTCGCCTCAGGCAGGTGCAGGCCGGGCGGGCGCGTGGGGCGGGGCAGGGGCGTTATCTCCTGACCGAAGAGGGCCGCACATCTGTTTATCTCTGAAGCGGCGCTGGATTGGATTTCTCGATGTTTATCTCCCTCAGAGGAACAGCGCGCTGGGGCTGCGGAGAGCGCAGCTGCGGGCCGGGCAGTGATTGACAGGTCGGGAACAGGGCCTCCCGCCCCTCCTCCGTCTGGGTGGGGGGCGCTTGGCTGCCCACCGCGCACCCCATCCTAGAGCGCTGCAGGTGAGCGTGCCGGCGGCCAGGTGCCTCCGAGTTCCTCGGTTACCCGGCGCTCAGGCCTGCTCCTCGCTAGGGACCACTTAGCGGAGCCAGAGAGATTGCAGTGTTGACTTAGTGAGGCAGTTTAGGGCGGGGGTGGGGAGCGGGAGAGGTAGCCAGTGAAAAGGTGGATGAAATCCTAATGAGTCAATTTCCTAACCTGCCAGAGAGGCAGCCTAGGGGAACCACGGGAAGTGCCCTCTGCTCTCAAGAATGCCTGGAGCTAAGAGGGGAGCCTTAGTACCCCGAAGAGGTACTGGGAGAGGGAGCTTCAAGGCCATGAGTAGGGCTGCTTCAGGAGGCTGTGAGGTCACAGGAAACCCAGAGTTGAATGTTTGTCTACCTTCCCTAGCTATACCCCCTACCCAAACCAGGCGACCTCCCCACTTTCTTCTCCATCATTGCGGTTTGTACTTATGTACACACCCACCTGGCATGGTTGTGTGGTTGATGAAACTGGGCTCCTGCGGGTAGGGCTGGAGCATGAAGTAGTGTTCAGGCAACACTTGTTGCTGGTTAGGACTACTGGACCTTTGAGGAGGCAGGCTGAACCGTGGTGTTGCAACTATTGTTCACAAGCCACCTAGGATCATGGGAAAAGTCATCTGGATTTTGATCTTTTTCATGCTGGGGCCCTACTTGGTAACTGTATGTCCTGGTTTATTACATGAATGTCAGCATATGTTGTTGACCTTAATTCTCCCTGCCCCAGTGGCTGCCTTAGAAATGTGGCATGTCCCTCTAAAGCTTTCATTTAGTGCCCTCATTCCAGCCAACATCCAGCTGCCCATTTTTCACTTTCCAGCCCACTTCAGAGTGGGCTGGATACCCTTTGTGCCCCTGACACTAAGGGACAAGTAAGCATGTCTTATCCCTTGTAATGGTGGTCTGAGGTCTGGAATGACTGCAGACAGGACACTCAGGAGCAATCTGAGCAGTGCATACTCTGCCAATTGCTGTGGACTCAAACTCTATAGAGGACATTGGTTGGTCTTATATATATGCTGGCCTGGCAGTGTTGATGGCCCTGTATCTTCAGTGATGAGATACAGGTGCCTGGATTTATCATTTCACCTAGGTTATATATAGCTGGCTAGTGGCAATAACCCCACAATAAACTGGTGTGACTTTGATGGGTGAATGGATGGTGGCTGGCCCCATTTGGGACAAATTTCCACCTCCTCAGGCAGAATGGGCACCAACTCTGTGTGTGGGCAGGAGGGCCATAGGTTGTTCCAGAGTGCCAAGAAGTGCAGACTCCTGGAAATGAAGCAGGAACTGGTGTGGGAAGCCTCTGGTGTCCTTCTAGCCCTGTGTTCTAATAAACGTTTAATGTCAGGTGGGGCGAGTGGTCCGTGAATGCTACCATGTTAGTTTCCTCACTTTTTATGTTGTCCTACAGGAGCAGAGCATGGCTCATACGAACTATTATCAAATCAGAAACCACAGCTTCCATGGAGGGCCACCAGCAACAAAACTGGTTCTCATACAACGAAAAATGAGGCAGCCCAAGGTTGCAGTGTGTTCTGCTGCGTGTGTATTTACCTTTTCCATAAGCTGCGCTGCACTCAGGCATGGTTCTCCCTGGCTGGGACCTCTGTAGGGAGACCAGAGTGCCAGGGAAGGTCTTACCAGTGCCCTATTTCTTGATGATGAGTCATGATGAGGCTATTACAAAACAAAGCCTGTTTCAAGAAATGAGTAGTTTTGGCTGATTCAGGCTTCAAGACTTGAAATCTGTTTCCCTTTTGTGAGTTAGAGCAGCTCCTGTTAGCAGTGGCCATTAACGTTGGTGTCTGCCAAGACAGAGGCCCAAGCAGGCCAGGGCAGGCACGGCTTTCTCTTCCCAACTATCACACACAGGTGGAACTTAATCCATGATTCCCTTTATTTCTGAAACAAATCTTTATGTTTTCTTTCAGAAGAGACCTTAATGGCCTCTTACCAAGAAGAGGCTTAAAAGGTTTTCTCTCTAAGAACCAGGTCCTGAACATCTTGAGGTGAAGAGTCAGGAATGGGAGGAATTTAACCACCCAGAGTTGCTGGCAGCTGTGAGGGGAAAGCCTGGAGCCGTGTTTGAGAAACAGGCTCCACAGGGGTGGCTTAACTGAAGAGAGGAGAGCAGATCATGAGGCTGGAAAGATGGGCTTGGGGAAGGACTGAAGAGTCAGTGCATAGCCCTCTCTGTCCTCTGGAGCCTTGAGAATATTCGCTTTTAGAGACAGATAAATGGAGAATATCCCGGGCACACCACCAAGCCCTGCCAGGAGCTGAAGCCAGGGCTTAAAGCATCATGTGTGAAGGTCCCTGGGCGGTGCCCTGGAGAATCCCGGCAGAGGCTTCCTATCTCTGGTTATTGTTTCAGCTCTCCACACACCGCTAGTCCCTCCATCATTTAGGCCACAGCATTGTGCTGGCTGTGGCTACTCCCTGTTTCCCATCCCATTGTAACAGACCCCTTTTCGACCAAGTCCTTTCAGTTCGAACAAGAAGACAAAGGCTGGCCCTCCAAGGAGAGGCTTCTCTTTCTAAATATTTACCCTGCTGCCCTGATTCATCATTAAGACTTCCTTTGTGTGGAGCTGCACAGGCACAAGTCATTGCCCCCCAGCCCACCATGCTTGACATGGCCAGTGGTTCAAGCCTCCCTGTCCTTCCCTTGCCTCCTTTAGGGGTAAAAGATGCAGAGGCTTGAACCACTTCTCCCTTCTTGCCTTCTGGAGAGGCTCTGGGCCAGCCACTGGCTGGCAATGCTCAAGAGGTGCCTCTGACAGTGCAGGTTTACTTTCTTTCTTTTTTTATGTGGTCAAAGGATATTTGAAGATTGAAAGTTCACTAAGCATTTTAGGAACTCATTCCAAGGCAGCTCACATTCCTTCAACAAATGTTGATTGAGTACATGTGTGAGATGGGCCTTGTCTTTCCTTCCAGAGCCCTTAGAACCCAGCATAAGCCTGATGCGCAGAAGGTGCTTAGAAATACCAAGAGAATCACAGAGCAGCCACGGGAGGAAGTCATCAGACAGAGAGGAGACTCCTTGCCTACCCTAGCAAGCTCTTTTTCTCACAGTTTTACTGCATATGGTTCTGATGTCACTTCCTAGGCAGGTTTAGCTTTTTGTTTCTGTAGAAGACATTTTCTGGAAAACTGCGTAAGTTAGGTTGTTGTAAATTGGAACCTTGGAATTGTCCCAGACTCCTAGAAATGGGATAAGAGGTGCAAGAGTCCTTATCCAAGTGGTTTAACAGCAGTAAACATTTGTTGTCTCACTGTTTATGTGGGTCAGAAGTTTGGAAATGGCTTAGCTGTGTGGTTCTGTTGTGGGGTGTCTCGTGGTTGCAGTCAAGATGTCAGCTGAGGCTGCAATCTTTTGAAGGGGTGACTGGGAATGGAAGAGCTGCTCCCAAGATGGCATGCTCACATTGTGGGCAGTTGGTGTTGGCTGTTGGTGAGGGCCTCAGTTCCTCACTTTGTGGACCTCTTCACTGGGCTGCTTGAGTATTCTCAAGACATTGCAGCTAGCTGGCTGCCCCCAAAGCAAGTGTTCCAACAGTGGCAAGGAAAATGCCACAATGTCCTTTCTGACCCAGCCTTGGAAGTCATAGTCCATCGTTTCTGTAACATCCTTGCATTAGTCTGTTTTCATGCTGCTGATAAAGACATACCTGAGACTGGGAAGGAAAAGAGGTTTAACTGAACTTACAGTTCCACGTGGTTGGGGAGGCCTAAGAATCACAGCAGGAGGCAAAAGGCACTTCTTACATGGCAGCAGCAAGAGAAAATGAGGAAGAAGCAAGAGTGGAAACCCCTGATAAACCAATCAGATCTCGTGAGACTTACTCACTATAATAACACAAGAAAGACTGGTCCCCATGATTCAGTTACCTCCCCCTGGGTCCCTCCCACAACATGTGGGAATCCTGGGAGATACAATTCAAGTTGAGATTTGGGTGAGGCCACAGTCAAACCATATCAATCCTATTGGTCAGCCCTGATCAGTGTAGGAGGACACTACACAAGGGGCTGAATACTGGGCGGTGAGGATGACTGGAGTGGTCTTAGAGGCTATCTACTGCACCTTTTAATATGGTACATATTTTCTTGTTTATTACACTTATTTTTCATTGTTTTTCTTTCACTACTAGCTCTTTGAAGGCGGGGTTCTTTGTCTTTCTTTGTTTCCCAAGTTTCTAGAATAGTGCCTACTACATAGAAGGCATGAAATAGATATTTATTGAATTGCATTAATTTGATTTGAATTATTTCCAAACAAAAATCAGTTCCCCCACTTGAAGGGGGTGGGGGAACTGGTAATTAGTGCTTCTGACTTGTGTTTTTAAACCAAAGAATCCACTGTCTCTTATTACTACTTATTAGATACGTCCAGTGTTCGCTATGTTGGCCTTTTTATTTTATTTTTAAAATAAGGCACTCTTGTATTTGAAGGTAGCTACTAAGCAAGATTTACAGGGACATAATCCTGTTCTTCAACTCTACAGGAAATAAAAGGGATCTTTTAAATCTTTCTGTTCCTCAGTTTCCTCATTTGAAAAATCGAATATTGCTGACTATATACTAGGGTGTTTTATGGATTAAATGAGATATTTTACTTTTAAAGGATTAAAAGTAAAGTATATCTCCTACAGTAAGCACCCAAAAAATAAACTATATCAGTCAATTTTAGAGGTCATCGAGTCAGGAAACAGGCTGTGAGAAAGGTGGAGAAATCCTCTCTGGAACTTTTAGGACTGCCTGGATAATGCATCAGGCATGTTGTCCTGTGCCGAAAGTATGTCGTTAACACCCGCACTGAGGCTCCTGCTGACTTGGATGACTGGAAACAACCTGGATGCCATTTAGGAATCTTCCTGGGCAAGTTGAGGAAATTGTGCGATCCACTTGCTAACTCAAGAGCACGTTTAACAGGCTATCATTTGAGATCCTGTAGGTACTGGTCCTGGGCTTGCAGAGATGATAGAAGTGCAATCTTTGGCCTCAGGGGACTCACTGTCTTTAGGGAAAGACAGACAGATAAGCCACTCATTCTGATATAGTGGTCAGTGCAGTTGTTGAGTCCCTGGACCCTTGGGGAAATAAGTGGTGCGGAGACAGCATTATAAATGGGGTGATATAAACTAAGTTTTAGGGTTGGGTAAGAGTTGGGAGCATAAATGATAGGAAGCAGGGAAGGTTATGTCCCAGCAGAGGAAACAGCTTGGGCAAAGGCCTGCAAGCATGATATGGGTAGGGGGAGGGAGCACGTGGAGGTCATAAAGACAGATGAGGCTGAAGGTACAGAGGAAATAAACAGGCTGGAATTTTATCCTGTAGGATTTTTATTCTGTACCCCTGGAAATAGGTAAACGAATAGTGAGTGTGTCAGACTTGTACTTTAAAATCCACTGGTGGCCTTCTGGAGGACAGACCAGAATGGGTGAGACCTGAAGCAGGGAGATGAGAGGGGAAACTGGTGCAGGGACCCTGCAGCCACGGGTAGAAATCGTGGATTGCAGGATTCCACTGGGCATGACCCAGGGACACTCCCAGTCTCATCTGGAAGAAGAACCTAAGGTTTCTTCCCTGATGATCTGCCCCAGTTACTGCCAGTGGAGGGAGTCCTTGGGGGACCACCTTACTATTCAAAAGTGGAAAACAAAGGAGGCAGGGATTTGGTCCAATGACTTTGCACCTGCTCTCTTCTACTGGAGAGGAGGACACCTATTTCAGAAGAGAAGTCCACAACCCCCTATTTTCTCCTTTATTCCATTTGAAATGCTACTGAAGCCTTTACAATGACCCTGTACTTACTCCCAGCATTTAATTTTATGCCTGGCTCATCGTACACTTGGGATAAAGACGATGGTTACATGATTCATTTTCTTCTGGAGACCAGGGCCTAAGACCCACCAATCTTTACCTCCTCCATAAAACATAGCACAGGGTCTAGCTCTTTTAGCAGAACCCAGTAAGTAGATGACATTGGCAAACGAATTCAAGCACTGCTTTCAAACCTTTTCTGCAGGGAAGGTGTGCGCCACATTTACACATACATGTACACACATGTGCCTGCCTCCCCGCCCCACCCTACCCCAGGCTATTTTCCAGAATAGGATTTAACAGATCAGTCTCCACCCCATTCCCTCCCCACCCTGGGTTCATAGCCAGGGAAGTGAAAGATGAGCTGAGTGCTTTTTCTTTTGAGTCAGATGACTCAGATCTCAGTTAAAGGGAGACACATCTGTCATGCTCAGCCTGGGGACTTTGGGACAGGTCTCTGGGGCCAGCCTGCAAATCTTGAACTAACTCACTCCCTTTGATGGGTGATAGGGAATCCTCCACCTGACATGCAGGGACAGAGGGGACCCTGGGTCTCCTGTGCCTCTTCCCTCTGCTGCTAGGTCCCTCCCTCGTGCTGGGTGCTCACTGTAGGGATCCTCATCTCCCACTCTGTGTGTGAGGCAAAGGCGGGAGACATGTGTCAGGTTTTTGTGGTGGAGAAAATCTGGCAGCCCTGAATTTATTCCTGAATCTACCATCTGCTGAGTGTGTTCTTGAGGATTATGATACATTTTTTAAAGCAGTGGGGGAGGTGAGAGGGTGAAAAACTGGTGATTCCTTCTCCACCTCTTCCCTGCTGTTCTTGGAGCCATGCAGAGCCAGGCCTTGGCATCCTGAGGCCGGGTGCACCTGGGAGTCAGATCCAGTCTCAGGTCTGGCTCTGCCACTTTTCTGACCCTGACATTTAGTCTGTTTCCATCATAAAATGGGACAAACATGCCTGCTGTTCACCTGAGGACCCAATGAGTCACTGTATGCATGAGGTCTTTTAAACTGTAGAGGTATTTGGGCCTGCCATTAGTTGATGGTGCTGAAGCAGAACCTAAGAGCCAGCGTTCAACTAGGACCAGGCATGCTGCCACTTGGGGACATCAGTGCAAGGTGTCGCCACAGCTTTCACTCCCAAGCATGGATGGCAGGGAAGCTGGGATGCAGCTTTGGAAGCTGACCTTTGGTTATCAATGAATTAAAATTCACTGATTGCTAAAGGGGGCGGGGAAGAGAAAGGATGAAGCTGGCACCTGCTCTAATGGGGTGGGTAAGCGTGTCCCCTGCCCCCAGCTGCAGCATCCTGGCTTGGCCTCAGAGTCAGACAAATGTCTTTTCTCATAGAAGAAAGGAAGGAGAGGGGGGAGCAAGGCTTCAAGCTGAGCCACAGAAGGGAGTACAAGGTTGAATCAGATGACCCCACCTGCTCTTTCCCACCCCTTTGTAAATACTTCAGATCCTAGAAGAAAAGGAGCATTTTCCCCAGGAAAAGTAACCAACCATTCTGGTTTACCCAGAACTGAGGGGATTCCTGGGATGCGGGAATTTCAGTGTTGAAACAGGGACAGTTCCAAGTGAACTAGGATGGCAGGTCGTCCTACCCCCAAGGTAACTGCCTCCAGATAGTTTATTACTTCTGAATAGATTGCTCAGCTGATCCCTTTATTAACTACAGGAGAAGCAACTTTACTCCCCCTCCCCGCCCACCCCTAGGAGTAAGAGAACAAGGAAACTTCATTTCATCTTAGATTTCTGCATTGGCAGCACTGTGATTGGTAACAAGGAATGGATGATGGTTGAAGCACGCTCTTTGATTAACTGAAGGTGATCTACATAGGTCATGGTGAGATATGTTGGAAGACATAAGGCCCATTAAATGCATAATTCATGTGAAAATGGTGAGCTCAAAGATGTTCATCTGGCTCTGCCTGAAAAGAAATCTGAAATAAAATGGATATGTGTTTACCTTTTTTGCTGGAGTTGTTGCTGGTAACCTTGGTATTTGAGGGTTGTAAATGCATGTGCCTAGGGTTGTGTGTTATGGTGGGAAAGGCCTGGATTTGGCAAATTGATCCTCATTTGAGTCTTTGCCTTTCCACTTATTCTCTTTCTCTGAAGGCAGGTATTTCACTGCCCCCAGCCTTAGTGTTCATATCTGCAAAATGGGTAACATACTTACCACAAGGTTGCTTTGAGGATTCAAAGTCACACCACCTATAAAGTGCTTGGCATGCAGGCGCAGTGGCTCACGCCTGTAATCCCAGCACTTTGGGAGGCCAAGATGGGCAGATCACTTGAGGTCGGGAGTTCAAGACTAGCCTGGCCAAAATGGTAAAATCCCATCTCTACTAAAAATACAAAAATTAGCTGGGCATGGTAGCGGGCACCTGTAATATCAGCTACTTGGGAGGCTGAGGCAGGAGAATCGCTTGAACCTGGGAGGCGGAGGTTGTGGTGAGCTGAGATCGTGCCACTGCACTCCAGCCTGGGAAAAGAGGGAGACTCTGCCTCAAAATAAAATAAAATAAAATAAAATAAAGTGCTTGGCATGATCCCTTAACATAGTAGAGATCTGACACCATGAAATCCCTCACATCTCTCAGGGATCTTAACTTTTCCTTTGGTTATATATGCTTTTCTAACTTTTTGTTCTTAGCATGTTTTACAATATTTGCTTCATGCAATGGTACACACATAAGACAAACATAAGTTACAACACAAAATGAGTACCCAGAAACTTATCACCCAACCTAAGATCTAGAGCAGGGGTCCCAATCCCCAGGCCATGGGCCTATACCAGTCCATGGCCTGTTAGGAACCAGGCCACAGAACAGGAGGTGAGTGGTTGAAGCTTTGTCTGTATTTATAGCTGCTCACCATCACTCACAATACTCCCTGAGCTCTGCCTCCTATCAGATCAGTGGCAGCATTAGATTCTCCTAGGAGCGCAAACCCTATTGTGAACTGCACAAGTGCGGGATCTAGGGTGTGCACTCCTTATAAGAATCTAATGCCTGATGATCTGTCACTGTCTAGTTGCAGGAAAACAAACTCAGGGCTCCCACTAATTCTACATTATGGTTAGTTCTATAATTATTTTTATTATAGATTACAATGTAATCATAATAGAAATAAAGTGCACAATAAATGTAATGCTCTTGAATCACCCTGAAACCAACTCTTGACCCTGGTCTGTGGAAAAATGTCTTCCGTGAAACCGGTCCCTGGTGTCAAAAAGGTTGGGGACCATTGATCTAGAGCATTCATTTCCCAGGGCTGCCATAACAAATTACCACAAACTGGGTGTCTAAAAACAAAGGAAATTTATTCTCTCACAGTTCTGACCAGAAGTCCAAAATCAGGGTGCCAGTAGGGCTCAACTCCCTCCAAAGGCTCTTGGAAAGAATCCTTTCTTGCCTCTCCCAGCATCTGGTGGTTCCTGGCATTCTTTGGCTTGTGGAAACATAAATCCAATCTTTGCCTCTGTCTTCACTTGGCCTTCTTTCCTGTGTCTGTGTCTAAAACCTTCTGCTTCTATCTCTTAAAAGAACACCTGTCATTGGACTTAGGGCCCACCAAACATCCAGGATGATGTCAGCCTGAGATTCTTAATTACAACTACAAAGACCCTATTTCCAAATAAGGTCACATTCACAGTACCAGGAGTTCAGACTTGGACATATCTTTTTTAGGCGCACTCTTAAACCAACTGCGATCATCATTACGAGTTTCCCTCTGCCCATGCTTTTTCCATTAATGTTATATTTCTTAAGAGTCATTCATATTGATGTAAGTAGCTGTAGTTCATTCATGCTTAATACTCTGTTGGGTACTAGTACCCCAATACATTTATCCATTCTCCTGAAAATGGATATTCAAGTTATTTCCACTTTGAGGCATCATAAACAATGCTTCTTTATCTCCTGGTGCTCAAGTGCAAATGTTTATCTAGAATATAAGACTAGGAGTTGAATTGCTGGACCCAGGGTAATGGATGAATAGCATTTTGTAGGATGATGTCAAATTGTTTTCCAAAGTGATTATACCAATCTGCATTCCCATAAGTCAAGTACAAGATGCTCAAAGTGATTTTTAGTCCAGCAAATGTCAACATTTCAGGATTTGTCTTCTCTGTGGTGATAAGCATTAGATGATAAGACCTCTTCTCTCCTGATTTTTTCTCTATAGCAGATGATTTCTGGTGGGTCTCTGCCCACGGAGAGAAAGTGCTAGGCCCTGCAGTCTCACCTGCTTTTGGCTGCATAGGCCCTGCCTGCTCTACAAATCCATCTTAATGGGTCATTAGAGGTGCCTGGAAACTGTAATTATGGTATAGCATTTCACAGGCTTACAATTGAAGGCTGTTTTCTAGACGCCCAAGTGAAGTCTATTGTGGAGTGATGCATCTCAGAGAGTTTGCACCCAATATAATCAATAATGAATATAAAAAGGTGCTTGCCTTTGGCACGAGGGAACTCTTACTGTGAGGGCAGTGATATAGGCATCCCCTAATTGGTTGAAATGACAGGTATCAGGGCTGGTGGAGTGGCAGGTATGCTGATACCTCATGATAGTCAAAGTAGAACGGTGTATTCTGGGGGGCTTTTTCTGCAGAGGGAAGGGGGACAAAACACCATTTGTCCCAGTTAGATCACAGAGCCCTCACTACAGTGACAGAATATGAGCACAGTAAAGGATTCTAATAAATCCTCCTGACTGATAGGGAAACTGAGACCCAGAAAGAAGATATAATCAGCACCTGCTGTCAATGTAGGCCTTAGGGAGAGCTGCATCTTGTTTTGAAAGCCTAGCTAATTGTCTTAGGTTGCCTTCTCTGAAAGCAGAACCTGGATCAGGTATGTTGAGCAAGCTATTTATTAAATGAATGCTTCCAGGTAAAACCTATACAGGATATTCAGGGGAAGAAGCTAAGCAAAGTTGTGGGTTCAGCTGACGTCCGGCCTTAGCCTGATTTTTTTTTTTCCTCTAAAGAAACCAGAAAAGAAGGCTGATCTTATAGGAGGCTTTGGAGTATGAATAGCGCCTCGAGATTGTTCCACCATGTACCCTCATTGCTGGATCATTGGCTGCAGGCTGCCCCGAGGGAATGGAGTAACCACCTACATGTTTCCTTGCTCCCTGCAGCTGAAGGCAATTCTGTTAGAAGCCAACAGTCACAGCAGCTGATGCGATTATTATTTGGGTTGGGGAATGGTGTGTGGTCAGGGGATGAGGATTTGCTTTGTGCATATTCTACTGGTCACCATCTAATACCAACTCATGCTTTAGACATCAGCTCCATGATAGTAGGGATCAGAAATGCAGAACTAGGGAATTAAGGCCAATGTGCGTCATCTCCCCCTTCTCTTAGAATCTGCCACCTCCTGTCTGTGGCAGGCGAGATGGTCACATTCTGTTAGTGCATACTTCATTAGACTGCCTTGCCCCCAGAAGCTCCACCCATTTTTCTCTTTCTCCTGGGCCAGGAAAGTCCCTGGAAGAACTCTCTCTCTAAATTGTGGGGAGAGCCAACCCGGCAGGGCCTCTCTCTTTGGGGGTCTTTTGGGGCATTGGCAGGATGTGGCTAGGGCAGCAGCTGAGACTCTCTCAGAATTAGAGAAAACAGAAACTACTCCCAGGATGTCAAACATAGGGAAAAGTGTACCAGGGAAGGGGGAGGCAGAATAAGTGGGGACTGGAGTTATTGCGATTTGGATGTAAATGATCTCTTTGGCCCACGGGCTGTTAAGTTACTTGGGTGGAAAAGGATGTAAGCACACCAGAGGTGAGAGCCAGAAGGAGCCTGTTAGTCCACCCCTCACCTCACAAATCTCTCATCTCCTCTCTTCCTCTTTTCCTGACTTTGCATCCCTTACCAAAAGGCCTGAAAGGGCAGATGGGCAGGGACTGTGGTCATCCTCTAGGAGATGACATCAGACTGTAGAGATGGGCTGGGGTTGGAATTCAGAAGGAAAATATTCTGTTGCCGTGATTCCTGCTCAGTGGATGACATCCCTTTCCAAGAGGGTCCCCAGTAGAGGGTGCGGACAGAGGAAGGAGGCAAGTTGGTTCTCTTCCCTTCCTATCCTAGTGGTGTCTTTCAGCTCTGACCCTGGCTTTGCTCGCAACAGCTGCTGAAACCATTTACTTCATCCAAGAGAGCAGAACTTGGTTCTCATGCCAGGGTGCAACGATCCCACATTTCTACACCCCTCCCTCTCCGCAGCCATCTGCTAGAGCACCTTTGTTTGCAGAGAACTCAACCTGCATCCTGCAATGAAGCTTTCTGTTCTGACTCCAGGAAATTCTTGATGCAAATCAGGAGCAATTAAACTAATATTTTTGAAGCTGCCATCATTCAGAGTGGCTGTGTTGGTGCGTGCAAAAGCCTGAGATGTCCCCTAGTAAATGCTGCTCACGTTCAACTCAGTAGACTTCCCAGAACTTACAGCTGTGATGTGCTGAGGCTGTCAGGACACTTCCAGAGCAGCAGCTGGAGAAGCCCTGTTGAGGGTGGGTGGAAAAACCTATACCCTGGGTGAGGTTAAGGCCACAGGGAAGGAGGGGGAACAGCAAGGGCTTTGGACTTCTTAATCATCAGGCTTCAATCTCAGGAGTCACCTGCGACCACAGATTTTCTGGGTGGGAAACCCTTATTGAATGCTACCATGGGAAACTCACCATGCTAGGTGAACTGGGAGGTTACTTGCCATATGGGGGGTTGAGGGACTCATGGGAGAGAATGTTGGGGAGCCATGTTGGACCTCCTGAAGCCCATGGGAGGACAAGGCGGTGGTATTGCCTTTTCCTGTTAAATGTTACAGGTAGTGTGTGAGCTCATGGTTGGTGCCAGCTACTTGATCTGACCTGGTCATGTCCTTGGTCACCAACTTCAGGGCTGGCCTCAATGGGATGGGCTGGCCCTGTCATCACTTTGCTTTTTCTGTCAGGAACATAGCCTTCCCTGTCAAAAATGAGCATGAGGCTGGGCGCAGTGGCTTGTGCCTGTAATCCCAACACTTTTGGGAGGCTGAGGCAGGTGGATTACTTGAGTTCAGGAGTTCGAGACCAGCCTGGACAGCATGGTGAAATCCTGTCTCTACTAAAAATACAAAAATTAGCTGGACATGGTGGCACATGCCTGTAATCCCAGCCACTCAGGAGGCTGAGGGAGGAGAATTGCTTGAACCAGGGAGGCAGAGGTTGCAGTGAGCCAAGATGATGCCATTGCACTCTAGCCTGGGTGACAGAGCGAGGCTCCATCTCAAAAAAAAAAAAAAAAAAAGCATGAGATCTTATTAAAAGAAGGATATAACATATCCAAAGATATCTATGTTCAAAGAAATAATAGACCTAAATGTAAAAGTTAAAATTATAAACTTTCCAGAAGAAACCTGGGAGAAAATATTTGCAATCCTGGCATAGGCAAATATATCCTAGATATGAAACAAAAGCCTGAATGATAAAAGCAAAAGATACTGTTAAGAAAATGAGGCCGGGTGCAGTGACTCACGCCTATAACCCCAGCACTTTGGAAGGCCGAGGTGAGCAGATCACTTGAGCCCAGTAGTTCAAGACCAGCCTGGGAAATATGGCAAAACCCCATCTCCACTAAAAATACAAATATTATCTGGGCATGGTGGTGGGCGCCTGTAATCCCAGCTACTCAGGTGGCTGAGGTGGGAGGATCACCTTAGCCCAGTAGGACAAGGCTACAGTGAGCCGTGATCCCGCCACTGCGCTCCAGCCTGGGTGACACAGTGAGACCCTACCCCAGAAAAGGAAAAAAAAAAAAAAAAAAAAAAAATAGAAGACAAGCCACAGAATGGAAAGTAATAGTTGTGATGAGTATGTCTGAAAAAAGAGCTGCATCTAGAATACATAAAGAGCCTTCCCAACTTATCATAAGAACACAAACAATATGAAAATAGGCAAAGGAAAAAAAAGTGGCAGGAATGAACTCTGATAAAATTAAAAATACATAACATGAGTTTTGTTTCAGAAATACATTTCACTACTACTTTGATTTTTTTCTTTTCTGTTATCTCTCTCATAGTAGTGTTTGGGATTAACCACTATCCACCACATATGATGCATTAATCTGATTGTATAAGTGGGCAAAGAACTTGAACAGACACTTTACAAAAGAATATATATATATATATATATGGTCAATAAGCAGAGAAAAGAATGCTCAACATCATTAGTCATGAGGGACATAGAAATTAAAACCATAATGAGATGCCACCACACACACACTGGAAAGCCTAATATTGAAAAGAATGTGAATATCAAGTCTGGGCAAGTATTTGGAGCAATTATATTTCTCACGTACTGCTGGCAGGAGTGTAAAATGGTACAGCCACTTTGGAAAACAGTTTGGCAGTTACTACCAAAGTAAAACATACACTTATTATATGACTCAGCAATTCCACTCTTTGGTATTTTCCCAAGAGAAATGAAAATATATGTCCACTCAAAGCTACTTGGGAGGCTGAGGCAGGAGAATTGCTTGAACCCGGGAGGCAGAGGTTGCAGTGAGCCAAGATCACACCACTGCACTCCAGCCTGGGCAACAGAGGGAGACTCCGTCTCAAAAAAAAAAAAAAAAAAAAAAAAAAAGTTATATATGACTGTTCGTAGCAGCCTTATTCATAATAACTCTAAACCAGAAACCACCCAAATGTCCACCAACAGGTGATGGATAAACAAATTGTGATATGTACATATGATGGAATGTTACTCAGCAAATAAGAGTATGAATTACTGATGTATATAATATGACTAAATCTTTAAAAATTATGCTGTGTGAAATAAACAAAAAAAAAGCACATATTGTTGATTCCACTTGAATGGAATTCCAGAACCAATAAAACTAAAGTGGCAGAAAGCAAATCAATGAGCACCTGGAGCCAGGGGAGGAGGAGAATTGAATGAAAGGGGTCATGAGGGAATTTTCTGGGGCAATAGAAATGCTCTATATCTTGGCAGCAATAGTGGTTAAATGGGTATATTCATGTGCCAATTATCAACAAATTGACACTTAACGTGTGCATTTTATTGCCTGTAAATTATACCTCAATAAAGTTATTTTGATGCAAAGAGGAAGGTGATACTTTTGGGTGATGGAATTAAAGATAATTTTTATTTTAGTCTTCATGCTTTTCTATATTTCTAAGTTCTCTAGAGTAATCTTATCACTTTCCTTAAAAAACAAAAACAAAAACACTGCCACTGTGGAAATGTTCTCTCCAGCTTGGAAGCCTCAACTCAGAGGCTGTCTCCTTTGGAAGACTAGCCGGTGCCTCAGTTGGAATGAATTACTACCCCCTGTTCTAGGTGCTCATTGCCCTTGTTGGTGTCACTGCTAAGCCATTGCATTTGGCCTTGGGCTAGTGTTACTACCTGTGTAGTTGGTTCCTTGTCCTGTGGGCACCCAGTAGTATGAGGGTTGGGCCTAGCACAGAGCCCCAAACATGGTAGGCAGCTATTCGATGTTTACCAGGTTAAACTGGGATTTGTCAGGCTATTTGGTTTCGGGGGGCTTTCTTATGTTGTTTAAGGACTGTCATGACATGTATAAAGCAAGGCCTAGAGCAGTTGAGAGCTTTGAGTCCAAGCTCTACCAATTACTATCCACATAACCTCTGGCAAGCCCCATGAACTTTCTGAGCCTCAGTGTCCTTCCTGCAAAGGTACCAATAGTTCCCTGTTGTGAGACCTGAGTAGCATAGTGTTTGGCACACAGTAAGTATTCAGTTAGCACTGGCTGCTATTGTAATTATCATAGTTATAACAAATAATAATATAAATTGAGGGGACTGCCCAGATGGGAAAGTACTAAGAAATACGTAGACCGGGCATGGTGGCTCACGCCTGTAATCCCAGCACTTTGGGAGGCCAAGATGGGGAGATCTCTTGAGCTCAGGAGTTCGAAACCAGTCTGGGCAACATGGCAAAGCCCTATCTCTTAAAAAAAAAGATTATTCAGGCATGGTGGCATGTGCTTGTAATCCCAGCTACTCAGGAGGCTGAGGTAGGAGGATAGCTTGAGTCCTGGAGACAGAGGTTGCAGTGAGCCAATATTGCACCACTGCACTCCAGCCTGGGCAACAGAGCAAGACCATCTCAAAAAAAAAAAAAAAAAAAAAAAAAAAAAAAGAGTAAAAGAGAAAAAGAAATTCACAGGTAAATGGAGCAAAAGTTTTCTTCCCTGAGAAAGACCGTCATTCCAATTAGTGGGTACGTCACATCAGTCTTTAAAGGCCAAAAAAGGTACATGTGGACACAAACACGAGAACAGTAAATACTGGGGACTGCAAAAGAGGGGAAGGAGGGCGGGAGGTTAGGCTTGAAAAACTGCCTGTCAGGTACTGTGTTCACTACTTGGGCGACAAGATCCTTAGAGCCCAAACCTCAACGTCACGCAGTATACCCAAGTAGCAAGCCTGCACACGTAACCCTTGAATCTAGAATAAATAAATAAATAATGTACATTATTTTGTGTTAAAAATTAAAACAAGGCTAATTGGAAATTAATTTTCTTCCGCATGAATTTTTTTGAGAAAGTCAAAACCATTTCCCAAAGAAGCAGACATCCCGAAAGGAGTTTGGATTTTGCTGGCTGTGCTCTTCATTCAGGTATCAGGTGGCAGCCAGGGCTCGGTCTGAAGGAGGCTGGCTTTCTCTGAGTGTTTGCTGGAGCCGGGCTGACACAGATCTGACAGAGGTTGTCAGATCTCTGAAGAACAATCGACTTTCTAAGCAGAGCCCCTTCTCTGAGTCTCGCGGTGCCGCGTTACATTTGTAAATGCCAGCGCGCTGCTAAGCACGTCCCCGTGAATAGAAGTGTTTTGATGTTTTGTTTTTGGTCGGAGATTGAAGTCCAGTGTCTTGGGACCCAGTGACTTCGGCTGACCTTCCTGCTACATGGACAGGGCTAAATTTCAACCCCTGGAGGCTTCTGCACACAAAACCTCATGCCTCGCAAGGGCAGGTGCAAGGAAACCCGGCGGAAATCTGAAATCTTCGCTGCTTCAGAGACCCGAGCTCACTTCTGTCAGAGGAATTAGGTTTCACAAGCCCTTTTTTATGTAGGAAGCATATCATTAGGGGAATCTGGCAGGGCAACTTATTAAAACTACTGCCTATGGCAGAGAAAAAGCCATAATGCCTAAGGACATTCAAAGGCAAATGGTGTGATTTTTATTTCTAATAATTCTTGCAGTATCTTTGCAAGAGAATTGCTTGGCCAGAGTGACTGACTTCTAGCTGGAGATGACTCTGATATTTTAGGTCTTGCTGGTTTTGGAAAACATTGTTTTCCTCAAAACTTGTATTGCTGTTTTGAAATCAGGAGAGACCTTTTATTTCAAATGTTTTAATTGAGTAAGCAACTTAATAAAACCTGTAACTTCACCCTGTCACCATTTCTGAACTACTATTGACATCTCTCTCTAAGTTCTCCAAACTTGGCTTTTTTTTTTGTAACATAGCTAGTTTTTGAATCGTCTTGATCATGTGGATGTAGTTTGCAATCTCTTTCCCTCCAACATTTAATTTAAGCTATATAGTTTATATAGTTGTAATAACTGCTTTTTGGTAGGTAACACTTTTTCATGATGCAATTCTGCTCTTCTCTATTGAGTAATTCCTCTGGGTTTGAGTACTTAGGGATTTTTTGTGGTTGTTATAAATGGATTTTCTGTTCATCTTGTTTATCGAGTTTTTCTTTTCTCTTTTCAATATTTCCTTTAGCTACATTATGAAAGATGGCCCTGGAGTTGTCTGATATTTGCAAGAGCTCTCCCGTCTTCCAGCCCTGCCTCTTTCTCCTCCTTTTAAAAACTCCAGACTTGACGCACACCTGCAAGGTCTTCCTCGGCCCCTCCTCTGATGTCTGAAAGAGCCCTTCACACGTCAGTGGCCGTGAGTTTCCCATCATCATGGGAAACTCCTGCTTTTGTTCTTTGGGCAATCTCCATGAGGGGTTCTCAGTAAGAGCTCATGTCAACTGACCTCAGCTGGGTGTCGCAGAAGCTCTACCCTTGAAAAAAGCACACTCCATGCCATCTGTAATTTTGGTAAATACTCCTTCTCTAGACAGTCATGCTACCTAAGTTATTCATTTATTTATTTATTTCAGCAAGTGGCTGCCTTATGGATGACAGAGTTGCTGAGGTGAAAGTAGCTCATGGCGCGGGATCCAGCACCTTCTGCAGTATGGTCATCCTTGTTACTGGGGCTGATAGGATCTGATGGGAAGAGCTCAGTTGTGTCCACCGTCATTTTGACAGGAGACATCCTTTTACCTTCATGAAGCCCCACATGATCTGGCTCCTGCCTCTCTGTGATCACCTCCGCCCTCTCCTCCACCTCACTGGTTCCACCCACACTGACGTCCCTCCTGTCCCAGTCATTCCTTTTGCTTGGAGTGCTTGTCCCTCTGATTTTAGCAACAGTGATTCTCATCACTCCATTGTCAGCTTAGTGATCCCCTCTTCCGAGAGGGCTCTCCTGACCACCCCTTCTAAAGTGGTTCCCATTCACTCCTTAGCACATTTTCTTCTTTAAACTTTTGCAGAGCTTTTTTCACCAATGATTTTTTTTGTTTACTTAAGTAGTTGCTTGTTTATTGACTATCTCTTCCAGCAATTGATAAGCCCCATGAAAGCAGGGGTCCTGTCTATCTTATTCCCCCAAATTGTAGAACAGAGCCAGGCACATAGTTGGCATTCAACAGATATTTGCTGAATAGGTGAATGGATCATTTGCTCAATAAGCACTTATAAATGCTCCTTGGTAGACATTATGGAATCCAGAAATTTGAAGCTGGGTACACAGTATGTTCTCAGTAAATGCTGGTGCCAGCATTGCTTTCTTGCAGATCAGTGGTCAGCCCAGGGAGACCAGACCCACTCCCCTGGCTATTTCCTTGTATTACCTCTTGGTGAATGGCAGCAACAGCTCCCTGGGAGACACTATAAGGATGTTTAGGACACAGTACCCTGTGCAAAGGGAGTGCTCATTTACATGCATTTATCCATTTTATTCACTAACCAGTACTCACATAGTACTGTCAAGAATTCTGAATCTGAGACTTTATCTTACTGGCAAGCTAACAAGTTTGCCTGCCACCATTTCATTCTGATAGAAGATAGGAGACTCTTGGGTCAGAGAGGAAGGATAGTTTATCACTCACAGCAATTGCAGAGTATTAGCATCTTTTTAGTGATACCTCAAGCCCTGACTTCCACAGAGTGACACAAAGAGGGCCTGATGACACCTGCATGCTCAGTGAGTTACATGAGAGGAGCCCTGAGCTTAGGGAACTTGACTATAATGGACAGTCTGTCTGCCCTTTGCGCTGGAGGGAGACACCATCTCTATCTTCCAGAGTTGTTTGATATACATGTCTTTGAAAAGGTAGTCCAGAACAAAGAGCAGTCAGTGCATCTGCTCACAAGATGTGCAGAAATGCTTGGGACCTGTGGAGAATTGCCTCACAACAAGAAGCCTAGGAGGCCCTCAGATTTGTTGAATGAATGAATGAATGCCAGGTGTTGCATGCAGCATTATATAGTTAAATAAGACATAGTTTCTGTCATTAGAGTTCATGTCTTCTTGGCCAGGTGTGGTGGCTCACACTTGTCATCCCAGCCCTTTGGGAGGCTGAGGCGGGTGGATCACGAGGTCAGGAGATCGAGACCATCCTGGCTAACATGGTGAAACTCCGTCTCTACTAAAGAATACAAAAAATTAGCCGGGCATGGTGGCAGGTGCCTGTAGTCCCAGTTACTTGGGAGGCTGAGGTAGCAGAATAGTGTGAACCCAGGAGGTGGAGCTTGCAGTGAGCCGAGATCGCGCCACTGCACTGCAGCCTGGGCGACAGAGCAAGACTCTGTCTCAAAAAAAAAAAAAAAGAAAAAAAAATAGAGTTAATTTCTTCTTGCTGGGGAATGAATTGGTAGGGCAGTACAGTGGGTAAGTGCTTGTGCCCTGGGATCAGATGCCTTGATTTAAATCCTTCCCCCACCACATTGCATAGCTTTGGAACCCTGGCCTTGGATTCCTCATCTCTAAAATGGAGATAAGAGGGTTATTGTGATTATATAAACCAATGCAATTCAAAGTGCTTGGCTTAGTGCCTAACTGCTGGTAAGTATCCAAGTAAATGTTAATTACTAGGTTGAAGTATATGAAATTACTATTTCTGCAGTTAAATACTAGCAATTTAATATGATTCAACTTAATCGTATACCCACTATTATTAATCTTTTGCTTGCTTACACATTATGGTATGTAAACAATTGTGATGTGGAGGTGTACTCTGGGTCATGGGAGGCAAGCCTGGAGAGGCGGAAAGTATCTCAGGAAAAGAAATGGACTTGGAACCAGATGCAGCTCTGAGCCCCACCTTCTCCTCTCATTAACCTTGTGACCTTGGGTGAGCCACTTAACCTCTGAGCCCCTTGCCTCATCTGTGCTACAGATACAATAATCCCTTCTACTTCACTGGTCACTGAGAAGCTAATGTCAGATGATGGATGTGAAATTGCTTTGTAACCTGGAAGACACTATACTCATGTGCTCTTGCTCAGGATGGAGAATTCTCGAAGGCAGTGTGATTTGAATCTGGGCTTGAGCCAGACTATCACTAGGTATAATGTAATATCCCTCTTAAGTCCTCCAATCATGGTTTTACATTTGAAGTATAGCATTGGTCACTAAACTGCTGTGTTAGGATCAAGTTATATCAGTCATGTTTGTGTTTAAGGCCTACAGCCTTCAGCAGGGTAGGGACCATCTGGTGACCACAGAAAGATCATTTCATTACAAAGGGTAATTGGCTTGCAGCTAAATCAGTCAATAGCTAACATTTATCAAGCTCCTTCATAAGCCACGCCTAGTTTTAGCTCTTTACAATAATTGCTTCTCACTGAAACCTTGAAAAATCCTGTAATATAGGTGGACACTATCATTATCCTCCATTTTATGGATGAGGAGACTGAGGTGAAAATGAAGTTAAAATTAGAAAATGGCAGAACTGGACTGGTCCAGTTCCCTTTTAAGTTCCCTTTTAAGAAGCACAGTTGTTTGAGTATTGACATCATTACATTGCCTGAGCACCCTCAGTAAAAGAATTACCAACCCTTAGTTGGCCCCATACAAGGAAGGCAGACCCCAAAGCCATCTTTCTGCAGCAGCTATAGTTGTTTAAGCTGCTACTGTTGCATAGTCATGTGCTACATAAGGACATTCTAGTCAATGATGGACCTATATATGGTGGTCTCATAAGATTATCATACTGTATCCTTTTTCTTTTTTTTTTGAGACGGAGTCTCGCTCTGTTGCCCAGGCTGGAGTGCAGTGGCAAAATCTCAGCTCACTGCAAGCTCCACCTCCCAGGTTCACGCCATTCTCCTGCCTCAGCCTCCCGAGTAGCTGGGACTACAGGCGCCCGCCACCATGCCTGGCTAATTTTTTGTATTTTTAGTAGAGACAGGGTTTCACCATACTGGCCAGGCTGGTCTTGAACTCCTGACCTTGTGATCCACCCACCTCTGCCTCCCAAAGTGCTGGGATTACAAGCGTGAGCCACCACGCCCAGCCACTATATCCTTTTTCTTTTCTGAGACAGAGTCTTGCTCTGTTGCCCAGGTTGGAGTGCAGTGGCATGATTTCGGCCCACTGCAACCTCTGCCTCCTGGGTTCAAGCAATTCTTCTGCCTCAGCTTCCCGAGTAGCTGGGACTACAGGCGCCTGCCACCCCGCCTGGCTGATTTTTTGTATTTTTAGCAGAGACGGGGTTTCACTGTGTTGGCCAGGCTGGTCTCGAACTCCTGACCTGGTGATCCGCCTGCCTTGGCCTCCCAAAGTGCTGTGATTACTGTCATGAGCCACAGTGCCTGGCCTATAATACTGTATCTTTACTGTACATTTTCTTTCTTTTTTTTTTTTTTTTTGAGACGTAGTCTTGCTCTGTTGCCCAGGCTGGAGTGCAGTGGTGCAATCTTGGCTCACTGCAACCTCCGCCTCCCGGGTTCAAGCAATTCTCCTGCCTCAGCCCCCTGAGTAGCTGGGATTACAAGCACCCACCACCACGCCCAGCTAATTTTTGTATTTTCAGTACAGATGGGGTTTCACCATGTTGGCCAGGCTGGTCTAGAACTCCTGACCTCAAATGATCCACTCGCCTCAGCCTCCCAAAGTGCTGGGATTACAGGAGTGAGCCACCACACCGGGCTCACTGTACATTTTCTATGTTTAGATATACAAATATTTACCACTGTGTTACAATTGCCTACAGTGTTCAGTACAGTAACATGTAAATGTACAGGTTTGTCCCTAGTGCTGTAGGATATATTACGTAGCCTAGGTGTGCAGTAGACTGTACCATCTAGGTTTGTGTAAGAACACTCCGATGTTCACACAATAAGGAAGTGGCCTAAGGATGCATTTCTGAGAACTTATCCCAGTGATGCAAGACTGACCTTGCTGATGGAAGTTCTGCTTCTCCCAAAAGCAGCCGGAGAAAGCCAAGTTGTGCTGGTGACTTGAAGGCTGTTAGAATGATTCCATCCCTCTATCTCTGTACACTGCTGTATACACTGCTGAAAAAGTAAGAACTTTGGTTTTCTTTTGTAGACATCCTCTGTGGTATGAAAAATAATGCTCGACTTGCTTGCTTTTCCCATATGTTTTGAGCCTATGCTCTCTCCAAAAAGTTCTTGCTTTTAGCTTTTCCTGGACTAAAGCATTGGCCCAGAGTCAGCAGATAGCTGTCCTTGTGGAGGTCCCAGACAATTAGAGTAAGGTTTGGCTTCTACAGCAGAAAGGCACAAAGATACAGTGGTTTAAAGAACAAAGTTTATTTCTCATTCATGTAATAGTCCAAGAAGAGTATTCCAGGCTGCCAGGTGGCTCTGCTCCATGCAGTCATTCAGGGATGCAGGTTCCTTCTAAGTTGGCCCACTATTCCCTAGGGCAGTGCTTCTCAAACTGTATATGGTGAAGAACTAATTTCTTCTTTTTTATTTTTTTGTAAAAAGTAATAAAAATGAATTTCTGAAAAAATAAAAGAAAAAAACCCCAAAGACACAAAATGCAAGCCTACACTGTTTTGTTATTAGATATAATAGCCATAGTATTACTTACTTAAATTTCTGTAAAAGTTACTAACTTCACCCTCTCAATTTCTGTACTTACCTCTTTGTTGACTGGTGCTAGAAACCCTTTGAGAAGGACTGGTCTGAAGCTTTGTCATCATCCCCATGGTTGAAGCTGGGTTGCCATCATGTTCAGGTGACAGTCATGGGAAAAAGAACAGAGGGTGGACAAGGCCCCATAACACCCCATGATTATTTTTATAGTTTTAGTCAGGCTTATTGAGGTATAATTTACATAAATTTCCCTTTTAAGATGCACAGAGGTATGAGTATGGACAAATTGTGAAATTCCTAAGACATAGACATAGAACATTTCCATTACCCCCCAAAATTCTCTCTTGCTCCATTTTAAATTAATCTCCTCCTCTTCTTGTTTCTGGAAATTGCTAATCTGGTTTCAGTCCCTACAGTTTTGCGTTTTCTAAACACCATATAAATGGAATCATACTGTATTTCACATTTTGAGTCTGCCTTTTTAAAAACCTAGAATAATGCTTAATTCATGTTTTTTGTATGTATCAAGAAATTGATTTTAATTGGGTATATAATAATTTCTTTATATATTATGTTGACAGGCACCTGGGCTCAACTAGGATAGTATGAATAAAGATGATGTAATCATTTGCATCAGGCCTTTGTGTGAACATGTTTTCTTTTTTCTTATGTCCCTAAGAGTGAGATTTCAATGCCATATGGTAAATGTATGTTTAATGTCAAAAGAAATTGTCAAACTATTCCAAAGTGGGAATAGTACTCCCACCAGGAATGTATGAGAGTTTGAATTGTTCTGCACTCTAGGCAGCACTTGGTATTGTCAGTTTTTCTAATTTTAGCCATTCTAGGAATTGTGTGATTGTGATATATCATTGTTGTCTGAACTTGCATTTCCCTAATTGTGTTGAGCATATTTTCATGGGTTCATTTGCCAACCTTATCTCTTCTTTGGAGGAGAGGACAGTTTTAATTTTTTTTTGCCAAATTTTAAATTGGGTTGTTTGGGTTTTTTGTTGTTGATTTGTGAGAGTTCTTTATATATTCTGGATACCAGTCCTTTATTAGAATGTGTTTTGCCCATATTTTCTCCCAGTCTATAGCTTATCATTGTTAACTATCATTGTTAACTTCCTTAACAATGTCTTTTGAAGAGCAGACATTTAAAATTTTTTATAAAATACAATGTCCAATTTTTTTTCTTTATGGCTCATGACTTTTTTTTTTTTTTTGAGACAGGATCTTGTTCCATCACCCAGGCTGGAGTGCAGTGGCATGATCATAGCTCACTGTACTCTTGAACTTCATAGTTCACTGTACCCTTGGATTTCTGGGCTCAAGTGATCATCCACCTTAGCCTCCCAAGTAACTAGGACTATGTGCATGTGCCATCACACCTAATTTTTATTTTATTTTATTTTATTGTCAGGGTCTCACTATGTTGCCCAGGTTCTTTTGTGTTTTATTTAAGAACTGTCTGCCTAACCCCAGGTGGCAATGGTTTTTCCGATGTTTTCCTCTAAAAGTTTTACAATTTTAAGTCTTACATTTTGAGATAATTTTGTCTATGGTGTGAGGTATAAGATTTGTTTTTATTTCATGTGGCTATCTAACGGTATCTTAGCATCATTTGTTGTAAACACTATCTTTTCTCGGTTGAATTACCTTGGTACCTTTGTCTAAAATCAATTGTCCACATATATGTATGTTTATTTCAGAATTATTTATTTGGTTTCTTTTATCTCTGAGACTATCCTTTCACAAATACCACACCATCTTGAAATCAGGTGGTGTGTGTCATCCAACTTTTTTCTTGCTTTCCAAAACTGTAGCTATAGATGGCTATGTTGTGTGCAAATAACGACAGCTTTTTTCCTTCCTTTCAAATGTGTATGACATTTATTTCTTTTTATTGATTTATTCCACTGACAAAACTCTCAATACAATTTTGGATAAGAGTGATGAGAGCAGAATTCCTTGTCTTGTTCTTGATTTTAGTGGGAAAACATTCAGTCTTGGAGTATGATATGAGTTGAAGGTTTTTCATACATGTCATTTATTGTGTTGATAACAATTTCTAGTTTGCTGAGATATTTTTCTTTTCATGAATAGATGCTGAATTTTGTCAGATGATTTTTCTGTATCTATTGTAGAGATTATACTGTGTTTCTCTTTTAGTCTGTTTATAGGATATGCATTAATTAATTTCAAATGTTGAAATAAATTTGCATTCTTAGGATAAACCCCATTTAGTCATGGTACATTTAACCTTTTATATACTGCTGGATTTTATTTACTGCTATTTTATTGAGGATTTTTACGTATATGTTCATGAAGAATATCATTTATAGCTTTTTTTGCTTGTAATATCTTTGCCTGGTTTTGATATGAGGATAATGCTGGGCTCATAAAATTATTTAAGAATGCTCTTTCCTCCTCTCTTTTCTGGAGTCATTTCTATAGAATTTATATAATTTCTTCCTTAAGTCTTTGATACATGCTACAGACTGAATTGCATCCCCCCAACCCCAATTTGTATGTTGAAGTCCTAACTCCTAATGTGGCTGTATTTGGAGCTCGGGCCTATAAGGGAATAATTAATGTTAAATGAGATCATAAGGGTATTGGTCCCAATCTGATAGAATTAATGTCCTTTTGAGACACCAGAGAGCAGCTGTCTCTCCCACTCTCTCTCTCTTTCTCCACAAACACACCAAGAAAAGGCCATATGAGGACATGGTGAGAAGATTGCTATCTGCAAACCAGGAAACGGGTCCTCACCAGAAACTGAGTCAGCCAGAACCTTGATCTTGAACTTCTAGCTTTGCTTACAGAACTTTTAGTACATAAATTTGTCTTCTTTAAGTCACTTAGCTTATGGTATTTTGTTCTAGCAGCCGAGGCTGACTAATACAATAGACTTCTTCAGTGAAGCCATCTGGACCTCGAAGTTTCCTTATGGGAAGTATTTGACCACAAATTTCTTTTTCAGATTACCTATTTCTCTGAGATTAAGCTTTTGTAGTCTTTGTTTTTCAAGAAATGTGTTCATTTCATCTAAGTAATCAAATGTATTGGCATAAAGCTCTTTAAAATATTCTCTTATTATATTTATAAGGTCACATGTTCTGGAATAATGTTCCGTCTTCAATTCTGGATACTGATGACTTATATCTTCACTCTTTTATTGATCAGTTTGGTTAGAAGTTTATCAACTTTGTTAATTATTTTTTAAAAACCAACTTTTGGTTCCATAAAATTTTTCTGTGGCTTTCTGTTTCCAATTTCATTGAAGTTTGCTCTTGCCTTAATATGTCTGCCTTTCTGCTAGCTTTGAGTCAAATTTTCTTAGTTTTTCCATTTTCTTAAGAAGAAATCTGAATGACTGAGTCCAGATCTTTCTTGTTTTCTAATAAAGCAATTATTAATGCCATGCATTTTCCCCAAAGTACTGTTTTAGCAACTTTCCCAGAATTCTGGCAAGTATTTTCATGTTTTCATTTTTGTTCAATTAAAAGTATTTTCTGATTTTTCTTGTGACTTTTTCTTCCATGATTGGGTTATTTAGGCGTGTGTTGTTTAATTTCTAATTATTTGGATTTTTGAGATTTTTTTTCTGCTATTAATTTCAAGTTTAATTCTACTGTGCCAGAGAATCTACTTTGTATGACTTGAATTTTTTTAAATTTCTTGATATGCCTTTATGGTCCAGAATATGTCTTTCCTGGTGAATATATTATGTGTGCTTGACAAGAATATATTCTGCTGTTGTTGGGTGGAGTGTTCTACAAATGTCAATTAGATCAAGTTAGTTAATAGTGTTACCCTTACTGTTTTTCTGTCTGCTTTCTTTTTTTTTTTTTTTTTAAGGCAGAGTCTCACTCTGTCACCCAGGTTGGAGTGCAGTGGCACAATCTCGGCTCACTGCATGCTCTGCCTCCAGGGTTCATGCCATTCTCCTGCCTCAGCCTCTGAAGTAGCTGGGACTACAGGCGCCCACCACCATGCCTGGCTAATTTTTTTGTAGTTTTAGTAGAGACGGGGTTTCACCATGTTAGCCAGGATGGTCTCGATCTCTTGACCTTGTGATCTGTCCGCCTCGGCCTCCCAAAGTGCTGGGATTACAGGCGTGAGCCACCACGCCCAGCCCATTTCTGTCTACTTTCTTTATACATTACTGAGATACTGAGAAATGGGATTTGAAGTCTTTATAGTTGTGGATTTATCTATTTGTTCTTTGAATTGTATAAGTTTTTAAATGTATTTTGAAGGTTCATTGTTAAGTGTTTGCACATTTAGGATTGTATGTCTTCATGGTGAATTGTTCCCTTTATCATTATGTAATGTCTCTCTTTATCCTTGGAAATAATCCTTCTTCTGAAGTCTATTTAGTCTGATATTAATATAGCCATTCTAGCTTCTTTCAATTAGTATTTGGATGGTACATCTTTTTTCTTTCCTTTCCTTTTAATCTGTGTATAACTTCACATTTGAAGTGAATTTCTTGTAGATAGCATGTAAGTGGGTCTTGCCTTTTTGTCCAATGTGATAATCTTTGCCTTTAAGTGTAATTTACATTTAATATAATTATTGATGTGATTGAATTTAAATCTTTTGTCTTCCTAATTGTTTTTGATTTGTCTTATCTGTTCTTTAGTCCTTTTCCCCTCTTCTTTTACCATCTACTTTTAGGTTAATTCTTTTTATTATTTGTTTTTATTTCCACTATTGGCTTATTAGTTATACCTTGTTTAAAATTTTTGGTTTACAATATACATTGTTAACTTATGTGAGTCTACCTTCAAAGAATATTATACCACTTCATATAAAGTGAAAGAATCTTTCAAGACTCTACTTTCAATTCCTCCCTCTCATTCTTTGAAATATTTTTGCCATATATTTTACTTTTACATATGTTATAAGCCCCACATACATTGCTATTCATTTTGTTTTATACAATTTAAAGTCACCGAAAATAAGAGAAAAAGGGGTCTTTTACATTTATTTTTACCATTTCCTTAACTCTATTTCTTTGTATAGATTCAAGTTTTCATTTGACATCAAAGTTTTATGTATACATACCAAAGTGTTTGTAAAAATTCTCACATGGTAACTCAATACAACGTTTCCACTCTAGTCACCAAATGTGTGCAGGGATTTCTCCCCACCAGCAGACAACTCTGCAGGAGATTCTCCAGCAGACACCAGTTGAGTTTCTTCTAATTCGATTCTGACACTGTCTACCTGGAGATCCCATAGGTTGAGGGATCAGTTCCACAAGACTGCCGCCACTTTAGATGGCAATCACAAGCAGAGGTTGTGAGCCGTACTTCTGACTGACTGGCTATAAATCAGGGTTCCCACAACTCCATCCTTGGGTTTGATTAATTTGCTAGAACAGCTCACAGGACTCGAGAAAATCCCTAGATAACTGGTTTATTTAAAAGGATATTACAAAGGATACAGATGAAAAGCCAGATGGGAAAGATGCTTAGGGTGAGGTATGGGAAAAGGGGTGTAGAACTTCCATGCCCACTCCTGGTGCACCACCCTCCAGGAAACTCCATATGTCCAGCTAACTAGAAGTCCATCCAAACTCTGCTCTTTTGGGGTTTTATGAAGGATTTATTACATAGGCATTATTGATGACATTATTGGCCATTGGTGATCAACTCAACCTTCAGCCCCTCTTCCCTCCCTGGAGGTTGGTGGGTTGGTCCTGACACTGTATTTATACCTTGGTCTTTCTGATGACCAGCTCCTATCTTGAAGCTGTGTAGGGGCTGCTAGCCACTAGTCATCTCATTAGCATTCAAAAGACACTCTTATTCCTCTGTAGATTCCAAGGGTTTTAGGAGCTATGTGTCAGGAAAGAGGGACAAAGACCAAATATGTATTTAACAATATCACAAAACTTCTTCTTCTCCAAGATCTTTCCTTAAAATTTCATGTAGCACCGGTCTTCTGGCAATAAATTTTCACTGCTTTTGTTTGTCTGAAAAAGGTCCTTATATGCCTTCAGTTTGGAAAGGGTTATTTTCTCTGGTGGGTATAGAATTCTGGGTTCATAGTTATTTTCTTTCAGCACATTATGGTATCACTCTATTGTCTTTCGGCTTGCATAATTACTGATGATAAAAGTGTCATATTTGTTATCTTTATTAATTTGTATTCAGTGTGTCTTTTTGTCCTTTGGTTACCCTCAAGATTTTTGCTTTATCTTTGGTTTTCAGCAGTTTGACTATAATTACAATGTGTCTAGTTTTTTCTGTTTTGTTTTGTTTGAGACAGGGTCTTACTCTGTTACACAGCTAGAGTGCAGTGGCACAATCATAGCTCACTGTAGTCTCGAAATCCTGGGCTCAACAAATCTTCCTTCCACAGCCTCCCAAGTAAGGACTACAGGCATGTGCCACTGTGCTAGTCCATTTTTGCATAGCTATAAAGAAACACCTAAGGCTGGGTAGTTTATAAAGAAAATTGATTTATTTTGGCTCATGGTTCTGCAACTATACAGGAAGCATGGTGCTGGTATCCGCTTCTGGTGAGCCCTCATGAAGCTTATAATCATGGTAGAGGGTGAAGGAGGAAGCAGTGTATCACATGGTGAGAATGGGAACAAGAGAGACAGCAGGGAAGTGCCATACTCTTTTAAGCAACCACATCTCATGTGAACTCACTCATTACTGTGAGGATGGCACCAAGCCATTCATGAGGGATCTGCCCGCATGATCCAAGCACCTCCTACTGGCCACACCTCCAACACTGGGGATTACAATTCAGATTTGGAGGGGACAGACATCCAAACCATTAACCACCACACCTAAAGTTTGTTTGTTTGTTTTTTAACTTGTTCTGTTTGGAGTTTCTCTGAGGTTGTTGAGTCTGTGCTATGAAGTCTTCCATTATTTTTAGAAAATTCCAAATCATTATGTCTTCAAGTACTTCTTCTGCTCTGTTCCTTCTTTCTTCTTTTGGGACTCCAATTACATGTATGTTAAACTATTTTCTATTTTCCCACATTTTTTCAATGTTCTGCTCTGAACACTGAACTACCCCACTCTTTGTTTCATTGTGTTTCAGTTTTGATAAAGTCTGTTGACCTATCTTCAAGGTTACAATCTTTCCTCAGCTTTCCAGGTTACTGCTGAGCTCATCAAATACATTTTTTATCTTGGATATTCTATTTTATTTACTAGCATGTTAATGTAACTCTTTCTTATAGTTTCCATTTCTCTGCTGAAATTCCCCATCTGTTCAAACATGTTGCCCATCATTTCCAACAGAGTTTTAAAATATTTATCGTGGCTATTTTAAATTTCCTATCTGAAAATTCTCACATCTAGGCTTAATGTCTAGGCTGTATCTGAGTCTGGATCTGTTGATTACTTTATTTCTTGGGAGTAGGTTGTTTCTTAATCTTTTTGAGTGTGTCTTGTGATTTTTGATTAATGTTGAGCATCATAGGTAGAGGAACAGTAGAGCTTGAGGCATAATGTTATGCCTGGACATGCCACTATTTTTGTTATGCAGTTAATATGTAAGGAGGGGTGGGTGTTCAGTCAGTCTAGTCAGGAGCTGAGCTTAGTTTGTTTTCTTCTAGTTATTATTATCTTCAGTGGGATTAGTTTGTTCTCATGCTGCTAGGAAGAACTGCCCAAGACAGGGTAATTTATAAAAGAAAGAGGTCTAATTGACTCACAGTTCTGCATGGCTGGGGAGGCCTCAGGAAACATATAATCCTGGTGGAAGGGGAAGCCAATACATCCTTCTTCACATGGCAGCAGGAGAGAGAAATGCCAAGCAAAGGGGGAAAAAGACCCTTATGAAACTATCAGATCTCATGAGAACACACTCACTGTCATGAGAACAGTGTGGGGGAACTGCCCCCATGATCTAATCACCTGACATGAGGTCCTGTCCCCAACACATGGGGATTACAATTCAAGATAAGATTCTGAGTGAGGACACAGGCAAACCGTATCATTCCACCCCAGTCCCTCCCAAATCTCATGTCCTCACATTTCAAAACACAATCATTCCCTTGCAACAGTAGTCCCTCAAATTCTTAACTCATTCCAGCATTAACCCAAAAGTCAAAGTCCACAGTCTCATCTGAGACAAGTCAAGTTCCTTCTGCCTATGAGCCTGTAAAATCAAAAGCAAGTTAGTTACTCCCTAGATACAATGTGGGTACAGGCAATGGGTAAATACACCCATTCCAAATGGGAGACATTGGCCAAAACAAAGGGGCTACAGGCCCCATGAGAGTTCAAAATTCAATAGGGCAGTGATTAAACCGTAAAACTCCAAAATGATCTCCTTTGACTCTATGTCTCACATTCAGGTCACACTGATGCAAGAAGTGGTCTCCTTTGGCCTTGGGCAGCTCTGCACCTGTGACTTTGCAGGGTACAGCTCCCTCCCAGCTGCCTTCACAGGCTGGCATTGAGTGCTTGTGGCTTTTACAGGCACACAGTGCAAGCTGTCAGCGGATCTACCCTTCTGGGGTCTGGAAGCTCCACTAGGCAGTGCCCCAGTGGGGATTCTGTGTGTGGGCTCTGACCCTAGATTTCCCTTTCACACTGCCCTAGCAGAAGTTCTCCATGAGGGCTCTGCCCCTGCAGCAAACTTCTGCCTGGACATTCAGGTGTTTTTGTACATCCTCTGATCCTCTAGGTGGAGGTTTCCAAACCTCAGTTCTTGACTTCTGTGCACCCACAGGCTCAACACCCCATGGAAACCACCAAGGCTTTCACCCTCTGAAGTAATGACCTGAGCTGTACCTTGGCCCCTTTTAGCCACAGCTGGAGTGAAGCAGCTGGGACGCAGGCATCATGTCCTGAGGCTGCACGGGGTGGGGGTGGGGGGGGGCGGGGGGAACCTGGGCCCTGCTCACAAAACCATTTTTCCTTGCTAGGCCTCTGAGCCTGTGATGAAAGGGGCTGCTGTGAAGGTCTCTGACATGGCCTGGAGACATTTTCCCCATTGTCTTGGTGATTAACATTTGCCTCCTCGTTACTTATGCAAATTTCTGCAGCAAGCTTGAGTTTCTACCCAGAAAATGGGTTTTTCTTTTCTATTGCATGGTCAGGCTGCACATTTTCCAAACTTTTATGCTCTGCTTCCTCATGAATGCTTTTCTGCTTAGAAATTTCTTCTGCCAAATACCCTAAATCATCTCTCTCAAGTTCAAAGTTCCACAAATCTCTAGGGCAGGGGCAAAAAGCTGCCTCTCAGTCTCTTTGCTAAAGCATAGCAAGAGTGACCTTTACTCCAGTTCCCAAAAAAGTTCCTCGTCTCCGTCTGAGACCACCTTAGCCTAGAGTTCATTGTCTATATCACTGTCAGCATTTTGGTCAAAGCCATTCAACAAGTCTCTAGGAGGTTCCAAACTTTCCACATTTTCCTGTCTTCTTCTGAGCCCTCCAAACTGTTCCAACCTCTGCCTGTTATCCAGTTCCAAAGTCGCTTCCACATTTTCATAACTTTACAGCAGTGCCCTACTCCTGGTACCAATTTACTGTATTAGTCCGTTCTCACACTGCTATGAAAAACTGCCTGAGACTAGGTAATTTATAAAGGAAAGAGCTTTAATTAACTCACAGTTCTGCATGGCTGGGGAGGTCTCAGGAAACTTACAATCATGGTGGAATAGGAACCAAACATGTCCTTCACATGACAGCAGGAGAGAGAAGTGCCAAGTGAAGGGGGAAAAAGCCCCTTATAAAATCATCATATCTCATGAGAACTCACTCACTATCATAAGAACAGCATGGGGGAACTTCCCCCATGATCTAATCACATCCCATGAGGTTTCACCCCTAACATATGGGGATTACAATTTGGATTACAAATCAAGATGAGATTTTGAGTGGGGACACAGCCAAAGCATATCAAGTGCACCACAGGCTTCCAATCCCGTCAGCAGTGGACTGTTACTATGTTCTTTCATTAGAGTGGGATGAGGGGGATGCAAGAGGTTTTTGTTTTTGTTTTTTTTTTTTCTGTTCTCCCTCAGCTTTCAACTATTCTTGGCTGCCTGTGCTCCAGGGGGGCATCTCTATCTATACTCTTGTTCCTCTTCCAGGACCAGACTGATGTTGCTTATTACTCAATGTTAGGCTCATAACAGCATCCAGCCTCAGTCTTTGGCAAGTCCTAGGCATCTTGGCTTCATAATTAAAGATTTCCAGCACCATACCTGCCTGGCAGGCAAACCCTATCTTGGTTGTTCTGAGGAAGGAAGGAATTTCCTTTTTCTCTCCCTTCAGAGTAGGAGACTTTGTTTGGTATTGGTACAGGATCCTTACCCTTCCCCCAGGAAATACGGTGTTTGCCTCTACTTCTCCTCTAGCAGCAATTGATCTTTGCCTTTGTCCTGAGGTTGAGATGATTTCCTACACCTCTACAAGAAGCAGGTGGATTTTGTTTCTATTTCTCTATAGAACCAATAGGTATATGCCTATATTCTAGGGAAGATAGTTCACCTTCTTCAGTGGCTTAATGTGTCTGCTTAAAGGATAGAAATCTCTGGGAAAATGAGTGGGGTCTTGCTGGGCCTTCTCCCTGGGATGCTCCCCTCACCAGAGATATTGGCATGACTTCCCCACTCCCTGTCTTCATCCAGTCCTTTGCTTAAATGTAACTACATTCAAAGACCTTCCTTGACTACCTTTTCTAAAACAGCAACCATTCTCCGACTCTGGCATTCCAGAGTCACCTTCTTTTACTTTATTTTTTCTCCTCAGAACTTACCACAATCTTTCATAAATTTATTTTGCCTTTCCCCACTAGAATGAAAGCTCCTTTGGGCCAAGAACTTTGTCTGTCTTGGTTACTCCAGTGCCTGGAAAGGTGCTCAGCACATAGTAGGGGCTTGATGAGGAGTCACTAAAGAAATAAGAGAATGGGTGGAATCTTTATTTTACTAGTTCGTCCTAATCTTCCCTTCCCTGCTTTCACAAAGGCTTGGAAGCAGTGTATACAAATATATATGTTGGCTGGGTGTGGTGGCTCACGCCTGTAATCCCAGCACTTTGGGAGGCCGAGGGAGGTGGATCACCTGAGGTCAGGAGTTCAAGACTAGCCTGGCCAACATGGTGAAACACTGTCTCTACTAAAAGTACAAAAAACTAGCCGAGCATGGTGGTACACATCTGTACACCCAGCTACTTGGGTGGGTGAGGCAGGAGAATTGCTTGAACCCAGGAAGCAGAGGTTGCAGTGAGCCAAGCTCATGCCATTGCACTCCAGCCTGGGCAGCAGAGTGAGATTCTGTCTCAAAAACAAAAACAAAAGCCAATAAATACATATGTTAAACCAGGGCAAAAATAAATGTAGAGATAAAGGTAGAGAATGAAGAAGCCTTCTGAAGTGCCCCCTGGTTGCTTAGTGGAAGACTATGTGGAGGATAGAGACATGGCTGTCAGCAGGGAGGTCTATGTTCTATCATTGTTTAGGATATTTTAGTAACCAGCCTGCTCTTCTCCTACTCCCACCCCACCCCTGATCCCCTACCCCACCCCCTACCTCCACAGGTGCCTGTGGATGAATGAGAGTTTGCTGCAGGAAGAAAGAGGTCCCTGAGGTGGGGATAAGCATTTTTAATCACTTTTCTTCTTTTCCCCTATTTGAGAACTCCAAGAGCTGCACATATATGCTTACTTCCTTAGAAGAATAGAATTAACTGGCGGGAGTAGAGATACCCCCCACCAACGATGTTGTTAAAGACTTTTCTTTTTGGAAAGGTGCTCTGGGTCCTGGAAAGGTGCTCTGGGTCGTACATCTTGAGTTGTGAGCCTATTGTGACAACAAACTTGAGGATACGGTTTGCTATGTTCAGTCTCAGTGGTACATGTCTTCCCCCCTGCTTCCAGTGCTGCACATATGCAGCTGTATGAGGCAAAGCTCCTGCTCCAGCTGTTTGCCAGTGCTTTCCCCTAGGATCTTGGACAATAATCAGGACACAATCTGTTGCTCTCTTCCCCTGTCCCAGACACGTGTGCCAATATTACGGCTGGACTCTCCATAGGAGACTTGCCGTTCTTGAATCTGGCCCGTGCCCTTCAGAAAGCTACAGCGAGTCACTTCCAAGCATCCTATGCAAGGGAGAGCAGAAAGTCTGATGCAGACCATTTTGCTGTTTGCGCTAGGAAAACAGAAGACACAAAGCTAGTCAAATGAATCAATTCTGAGACAGACAACAGAGTGAGACCCTGGGCTGGGTTATTTTAGAGACACAACTTTTTCCTTGGAGCTTTTAGCAGAAGAGATTTGAAGATTTTCTTGAATGACTTTGTCTCTCTGGGGGCACTTAGAGAAAGCATTCAACTTCCAGAACCTTCTGCAAAGTAGCCTTTGTGTCTGAAGGAGGGTGCCTTGCCAATGGCTGGGCTTAGTGATGCCTTCAGGGACCTAGTGTATGGATCTGTGGATCCAACTCATCATGATAACATGTGAGGAGGGAAAATGCTTCCATAAGTAGAACCTGCTATCAGTGACTGTACTCTGGCCCTCTGCTTCTATGTGCCTCCTAAACAAATATATTTTCTCTATAAATATCATTCACTGTACCAGCTTTGTGTTCAGGACACATTTTCCTGAACCCATTCCCATCTTCCTCTGTACCCTTGCCACCAAATCACTATATTCATGAAAAGAAGAATCCAGTGGGGAAAAAAAAAGATTTTTTTTTTTTGACACAGGGTCTTACTCTGTCATCCAGGTTGGAATGCAGTGGTGCCATCAGGGCTCACTGCAGCCTCTACCTCCCTGGGCTCAGGTGATCCTCCCTCCTCAGCCTACTGGGTAGCTGGGACCACAGGTGCACACCACCACGCTGACTAACTTTTGCATGTTGTCCACAGTAGTCTTGAACTCCTGAGCTCAAGTGATCCACATACCTGGGCCTCCCAAAGTGCTGGGATTACAGACATGAGCCACCATTCCTGGCCGAGATCTGGTCTTAATAATGTGGGGTAACTTGTGAGCTGAGGAAATAGTAAAAGCATTTTAGGAACTACCTCTTGTAATTACCCACATTCTAAAATTTTAAAACAAAAACTGCTACTAGCTGATGCTGTTAGCTAATTGTCAGACAACAGACAAACACACTGCAGCCAGAAAAATCCCCACTGAGTTTGGGCAGCTGATTTCTCTGGCATCAAATGAAAGCTTTAGCTATTGCCCCTGAGGCCTGGCTGAGCAAGCCCTGCACCCGAGCCCTCCCTCTGTGTGCCCCCCCCTTCCCCACCACTATGGGCCACAGCGGGTGTTAAGTGTGTGTGTGTGTGTTGGGGGGATGGGGGTTGAGAAGAATGCAGGCACCCTAGCTCACAATCTTAGGCAGCTACACACCCCACTCAGGACACCACACCAGCATGATTCATCCCACACCTCACAGACAGGGTGAACTCGGCCTCAATGGACAACAATTTGGAGGCATTGTTTACAAATTAATTTCCCCCTCTAAATAGGCTGTTATAAGAGTGGACCCTTCTGCTTGCCTAGCCTAGGCCCACCTGTCACTGGGACTTCCTAACCAGTGATCACACTGTATTGATCTTTTTAATCCCCTCTCTTTGAAACACAGAGCCAGCTGATGTGGAGTTCCTCAAAAGAAAGACTCTCCCACTGCCCCTACCTCAACAGGTAGCTGCGGATCCGGGGCTAATTCCCTACTAAAAAGTCTTAATTGGCTTATGGGGAGCCTGAAAGATCTCCCTTGTGTTTACAAGGTGAAAGGAATGACAGATCCCAAATGCCCTAGTCTGTCTTTATCCGTTTCTTGGTGGAAATCAGGTGCGTTTTATTTTTAAATTGTTTTTGAAACAGGAACGGAGGCTTTGGAGGTGAGTGGGATAGTGTTTCACTTTAGTGGTTGAGCCAGCAGGGAAAAGCAAGAAAAGCCCTAGAGACACTAATATTAGGCAAGAAACTTGGCGACTTATTTTTAGTTTTTATTTACAGGAAGCGTCTGCAGTACAAAAATGTAAACTTTGATAGCTCATAATAGAATAAACTCTTTATGTACAAAAATACATTTTCATATGAATGAAGCATCTTGAATAAATTAAAGTACTCTCCAGCCCTGTGCCTGAATAGCTAAGCAAGAGTCTCCAGTTCTTCCTAGAGCGAGCCTGCAGTGGTGGGGGTCGGGATCCATAATGCATGAAGCCCACTCCTTGTCTCTGCTTTTTAAGCCTTTTCATTGTATTGTCAGCCGGCTCAAACCGAATTTTCATGCTCGTTTTTCTTCATTAGAGTTCTACAAATTGTAAAATTGACTTTTCACCTCGTCTTCAGGGGCTGATCTGTCCCTTTTCTAAATCACACTGAAGTGGTGGCTGGGGTCAGTTCTGAGCCAGTCACAAAGGAGGTTTTGTGGAGTTCAGAAAGTGCAAAAGGAAAGGCCGTCTAGGGGCGGGCAGGAGGGGCGCTGGGCTGAGGGCCGGAGAAACAGACCAAGAAGCATCCGCCGCGAGGGTGCGGCGACCTAACAAGCGGCTCAGGTATCCCCGACTGCTTTAAAGCTCCCGCTTCCTCCCTCCGCCTGGAGAGGGGGTCCCGAGGCGGCAGCTGGGGCCCCATCTATTGCCTGCTGACTAGGGGAGGGGGAAAGTAACGGTGTCTATAAAGGGCCTAGTGGTAAGGGATGAAACAGGGCGTCGTGTGGAGCAAGTCTTTGGGCAGGCTTGGGAAGGAGAAAACAGGGTCGCCGGGGCGGTAGGTGAAGTCTTCGGAGGCGGCTGGGCTACTGGGGTCAGAGAGCGGGGAGGCGGCGGCGGCACCTGAGCCCCAGGACTCCGCGTCGCTGGCGGGGCTTGGGGGACCGGGCAGGCAGGGGACGCACTGCGGCGGCAGGAGGCGCTCCCGGGCACCGCCTCCGGGCAGCCCTTGATCCGCCAGGCGCAGTGTCTCGGCCAGAGCCCAGATGTAGTTGTAGGCGAAGCGCAGCGTCTCGATTTTGGTGAGCTTGGTGTCGTCGGGGAACGAGGGCAGCACGCTGCGCAGTGCGTCCAGGGCCGCGTTCAAGTTGTGCATGCGGTTGCGCTCGCGATCGTTGGCCTTGACGCGCCGGCTCCTGCGCAGCGAGTGCAGCAGCGCCTCGGAGCGGACCCGCGTCCGGCCGCGGCGCCGCCGCCTCTCCTGCTCGTCGTCCTGTGCCCCTGGAACCTCAGACGCCCGGGAGATATTGGGCGCGCCCCTGCGGGCCGGCGCGGGCGGCCCCGAAGCGGAGGCTGCCTGTTGGAGTCTGGCACAGTCTTCCTCGTCGGTGAGGAAGCCGGATAGGTCACTGCCGCTGCTGCTGGCGCAGTCGAGGTCGGAGATGCGGGTCTCAAGGGGGGCTGGCATCGTTGCGCTGTGCAGGACCGACGGACAGATAGAAAGGCGCTCAGAGCGCTGCAGCCCGGACTGAGGGCAGAGCCGCCAGGGCGCACTTACGTTCCCAACAGCCTGGGGTTGTTACTCTGTGCCAGTTGCGGGTGCGAGAGCCTGGAAGGGTGCAGGGGCGCACGGAGAACTTGGCCTGGCCTCCTCGCCTCGCCTGCAGGGGCCACGCGCCCGGCCGGTCTCCTGAGTGATGTCGCCGGCGATCAGATCAGCTCGTGTGAGCACCGAGTGTGGCACACGACTGGCCTCAGGACCCCTTAAGTACCCGGCGCAACAATGGGCGCCCCCCTCCCTTGCCACCTCCGCCCCCGCGGCAGCCCGGGTGAATGGAGCGAGGCGGCAGGTCATCTCCGTGCAGCGCCCGGGTATTTGCATAATTTATGCTCGCGGGAGGCCGCCATCGCCCCTCCCCCAACCCGGAGTGTGCCCGTAATTACCGCCGGCCAATCGGCGGCGTCGCGCGGCCCCCGGAGTCGGCTCGGGCTAAGCCGGCCAGGGCGTCTCTAGGCAGTGAACAGAGGCGGGGGCGGCGGGCGATTAGCGGCCGAGGCACGCTCCTCTTGGGGCGGGCTGGACGCCCCTCGCTGGGGTGGGACGGGGAGGCGGGGCGCGAGCGCGAAAGTGTGAGCCGCCCAGTGAGTTGCGGAAACCTGGAGGGTACTTGGAGTTTGGCTTCGCATCCCCTCTCCAGCTGCTTAGTGGTCGCGTGACTTTGGACGAGTAATTTAACTTCCCTGAGCATTGCTTTCCCCACCTGTAAGATGAGACAAAAGTTTACCCTGTGGAGGATGATCAGATATAATGTTTGTGGAACACTAAATGTGCAGCATCCGCTGAACAGGGTGAAAATCATTTTTAAATAGACTGGAGAGTGGCCATGCCAGAGGCACAGGGCGCAGGGCAAGGATAAGTGTCGCTGCTCCGTTCAGGCTGATGAAGAAACGGGAAAGAATCTGTTGACCTTCATCTGGGGAGTGCGAAGAGGAGAGTGGAAAAGAGGATCGGGTGATTTCCCAGGTTGCCTTGAGTCTTGGTCTCACCCTTCCCTTCTTTCCCTTCCCTTCTCCACCCTCCTCCGCACCTCTGCCCACAAGTCACCTCAAGATTCTTAATAAGAATTAATAATATGAGAATTTATATAAATAATAATATGAGAATATAATTATTAATATGAGAATTTCCTTTTCTTCGGCGTTCCTGAAACCTTGCCTGCCCCATGCCCGGAGAAATCCGTTGCACACCGTCTCTTGAAGCCCTGCTTGCAGCCTCTGTGGCCCTCTTCAGGTCGAGCCAGCCAGGGGATCCAGCTCCCCTGGCCCGAGAGAGAGCTGGCCTCTGGAGGGCAGCAGGTGACAGTGGAACCCCTTTCCTCCAAACCCCCTCCCGCCTTCGGTGTCTTAAACTCGCCTATTCCAGCAGGTCTTCCCTCTGCTTGTCAGGAGTTACTTTTCTCTTGTCACCTACACTCACCCAGGAGCCACAGTGGCCCAGACATCACCCAACTTTGTACTTGGAGGATAAATAGTAAGGAACAGCACTCGATTATAGGATGAGGGTATTAAAAACAAAATGAGCAGCTTTCAGCAAAGTGCCTGCCCCCCACCTGATATCCAAGTGGTAGCCTCAGGCCGGATGCCTGGCCTGCTGCCCTGGGAGCCTAGCTGACTCTTTGGGTTGGGGGGGGATTGGCCCCTTTGAGAAAGGGGGCTGTGTAGTGGCAGTTCCCACCTCGACTCACTGACCAGCGCTTGCCTTCTGGCTCAGGGGACTCTGCCCAGCTGTCCCCTTCCCCGACTGCACCCTGCAGGTACCCCTGATCTCAGTGGAAGGCTAGGACACAGTCATATATAAGGGCTTGAGATTTATTAGAAGTCACAGCAAGTGGCTTCGACCAGCTCACTCAGGAAAGGGCAGTTGTTGGATGGATACGGGGGCTTCTCAAGAACTCAAGGGCTTCGAGGACTTGTGTAAACCAGCAGGAGCCCAAGGGTCCTCTCTCTGCCCCCCACCTCTGTTTCTCTCCCTGTGTCAGCTTCCTTTCTTTGGACTGCCACAACAAAATTCCACAAACTAGGGGGTTTAAGGCAACAGAAGTTCATTCTCTTACAGTTCGAGAGGCCAGAAGTCTGTAAGCAAGTTTTTGGCAGGGATGGCTCCTTTTCGGAGGCTCTGAGAGAAAATCTGTGACATGCCTCTCTCGCAGCTTCTAGTGGTGGCTCCTGGCCATCTTGGCCATTCATTGATTGGCAGCTGTGTCACTCCAATCTCTGCCTCCTTTCTTCATGCGGCCTTCCTCTCTGTGTCTTCTCCTTCTCTGTCTCTTGTAAGGACACTTGTCATTTGATTTAGGGCCCAGCTAATCCAGGATGATTTAATCTTGCAACCCTTGCCTTCATTATATCTGCAAAGATGCTTATTCCAAATAAGATCCCATTCTGAGATTCTGGGTGGACATATCTTATGGAGGCCCACTATTTCAACCCACTACAACAAATGGTTTTCCAAATTCCTGAATGAGAGAATTGGTTTGGCCAGTGTCACTTTTTTGGCTGACAGGTACCTGAAGAGCTTTCCTGTTGAGAAATTTGAATGCATGAGAACCCCTTCCCCATTCCTAGCAATTAGGGTGTGGCCAAAAGATTTTAGTACAGGCAGTTAGCTGCCCCATTTGCAATTTAGGCTCAGAGCTGGTGACAGTCTAGAGTTCACTTGTGTCATGGCAACAACCCAGGAGAGCCAGTGACCAGTGGTGGAAGAGGTGGCCAGGAACCAGTGGACATCCTGTCTGAACTCTTCCCAGGGCCAGCCCTTGTTCCATCTGTTTTTTGAGCCTGGTTCTCCAGCCTTCCCACTGATTGCATGAGCCCTCCCATAGTGGGCCTTTCGTGAGTGGGGCTTTTCTACTTCAGATAGCCAGGATTAGTGTCTGCGGTTTCATAAATAAAACACCAAGTTAAATCCTCAGGTTGCTGAAGCATAGAGAATTATCCTTGTATTATTTTGAAGTAATCCATTGGCTATGTTGATTGCCTGTGCTGGGCCAGGCACTGTGCTGGACACTGGGGTGACAGGGGTGATAAACTTGGCTGATGGGTATCATGGGCTCTGAGTCTTGCAAGCCAGGGTTCAGTGCCAGCAGAACCTTTGGAAATTATTCATCTATCCACTGCACCTCATACATGGGAAACTGAGGTGGGAGATGGGGAGGTCTTTTTTCCAGGTTACCCCAGGGATCGCTGGTGGTCAAACTAGGCCAGACTCAAGAGTCCTTTCAGGCCCTACTCTATGTTCTTCCATCATAGTCAATCAACAAATATACATGGAGAACCTACTGCATGCTGCCCTGTGCCAGGTGCTCTGTGGAGTGTGAAGCAGGCCTATAGTCCTAAAGGAGAGGAGATGTAGCATTAGGACTAGAGAGGTGTCGAGGGCCTATTAAGGGAGCAGATCTGAAGAGCATTGTGCACCTCCCAAAGGGAAGGCTTCTTGGCAGAGGGGGGACTCGCGAAGGCCTTGAAGGATGGGTGGGATGCGAATAGACAATTTAAGGAAAGAGAGGACTGGGGGTTACTATAGTGGCTATGTGGGAGCTGGTCTGGAGGATAGGGCTTCTGGGTGAACCCAGTGGAAAGAGGGTAAGGGGGCAGTTATGGTGGCCCTTGAATGGCCAGGGCAGCCTTCCTTGTTCCATTCCATCTCCTCCTCTTGCTTCTTTCTCTGAGCAGGGCTGTTAAAATTGTTCTAGTCATTCACTGTACAAGGACATCTGGTAGAGGGGGCAAGTAAGGGCTGAAATCTAGCCTCTCTACCACCCGCCAAACCATGCACCCTGACACGGGCTACACCTGTTCAGTGAGGGCACCTTGTCAAATATGTCCAGACGCACCTTATGAGCTAGCAGTAGGTCTGTGCCTTCTCCTGCCATGCTTCACTCCCTTTCCTGAACCTTAGAGAGCTGAGCAGGCAAGCATCCAAGCCTTGCCCTGCCTGCTCCTGGCTCTTGGGCAGGGCATGTTGTGGCTCCTTCTTGGCTGTTAGTGCCTACCCCTTGTGCTTTTTATAAGTGCATCTGCAGGGGGCCCTCCTATAAGTGATCTACTGAGGATGGAACTGAGCCCTGGCAGGATGAGAATGAACGGGCAGCTTAAGAGGCCCAGAGCCTCTCCTCAAGAGAAAAAGGCCAGGCCACAGTTAGAAGGATGCGCATGCTTGCCAGGGAAGATGAAAGTTTCTCCTGCCCCTTGAAGCCTTCTAAGCATAGTACCTGAGTGTACCCTCATTCTCAGAGTACGATAGAAGGTGATGTGGGCATGTAATAAATCCAACCACAGCAGGCGCCGCTATGGTGAGCACCACACCAGGTGTTCTGCCTGATGTGTGGACATCCAGCTGCCAATCTGCTGGGGGGCAGGGGAGGGTAGCCAGATGTTCCAAGGTGGGGCAGATGTTCCAAGGGACTAAGGATTAAGCTGGAGCTTCTTACACTGTGGCTACCTGGGGTAGTAGTGATGGTGGGGGTCCCCACCCCGTACCCCTGGAATCAGAATCTCTGGAGCACATGCTAAAGTCACTATTGACTGATACCTAGAGCCAATTTATTCACACTAGAATCGATATTTTGCATTAGCAACCACCCTCCTATCTTGTGCTTGCCTCAGCTCTTGAAGCAGGTCAAGTACATTTATGTGACAGCTAAGATGAGCTCCAAGGGCATACCTGTTCCAGGCAGCCCTAGGGATCTGACTCAAGACTCTGGTGGGACCAGCAGGGATGTGATTTTACTTCATCATCAAGAAGGCCTTTCTGGCATCGACACACTGATGAAGATACAGCTTTCTTGAGAGGTGAGAGGGAGGGACTCTCAGGGTGCAGCAAGGTGTTGGATGCTTCCAGGGTCTTGAGAGACTTGGTTTATTATTATTTTTTAAATAAAGGCCAAAATAGGGGAGAAATGGTGGTAAATTATAAAAGTTTACATATAATAAATCAATGTGATTAACAAATAAAAATATAAAGGAGTCTGTGCTGTTCACAAGGCAATTTCAGGATTTTAAAGTGACCATCAAATTATAGTGCCTGTAGGCATAGAGATCCAGGGATGGATCCAGATTGGAATTTGTGACGGAGCATCTTCCTCTACCCTGTCAGTGTCTCAGTGACCATGTGTATGACCTCATTTGGAGTTAGAGTCCACAGCCTTCCAGCCCTTTTGTGGATGCAAGGTTGAGCCAAATAGCTTCTCTGCTGGTTATCAGAAACACTTCAACCTGGGGTTAAGAGATGCTGTAACAGGAACTGGACTGGAAGGTTAGTGTCCTGTAATAACAAGTACTGAGATGATAATCTGAAGGGGCTGAGGGGAAGGGGACACTATTACATTTCATACTTTCCTTGCTAAATTTTTTAGCTCAGATTGATTATTCTCCATCCCCTCCAATTGGTTAGATAGAATATTAATTTCAGGAGTGCTGTGGCACTTCCATGTAGACCTGAGTTTTGTGGGGTTTCAAAGCAAAGTTGTTTTGTTTTTTACAGTACACATGAACTTGCAGCTGCAGCTTATGACAGGAGAAGGGAATGTTGTGGGCACCTTACTCAGCCACTCACATATTGGGGACAGGGCAGTCAGTGCACTGCACCGAGTTTGTAAGGCCACTGGGCAATGCTGATATCTACAGCGGCATCCTTGTTGGGGAATTTTACACAAAGTGAAGTTGTGGAGAGTTTTACACAAAGTGAAGTTGTGGAGAGGGCCACCCTTTATAACAAGACTGCTTGACTTCGATGATGATTTTCTTTCTGAAGCTATCTGGGGGGCATTTGTATTGGTTTTGTGGGTGGCATTTTAGAAAGAAAGTGTTGTGATCTTTATAGAAAAGAAGGAAGAAAAAGATGCAGTTCCTCAAGAGGAAGGGATGAATGATGAGGCTGGACACAGAGCTTGCAGGTTCCTTTCAGTGCATCAGATACACCCAAAGATATGCAGTTGGGTTTCCATATAAGAGAAGAAGGGTGGGGTTGGAAAAGAGAAACAATTCTCTATTTTCTTTACTGATGACCCATGACAGTTGTGGAAAGGGGGGCAAAAGAGAGGGGAGAAACGAGGCAGGAGGGGGGAAACAGAGGGGTCTTTCAGTGACAGAGCAAGGAAAATGGCAAATTATCCATGGTTTCTAGAAATCCGTGGAGGCCCCCTCGGCCCCTGCCCTGCTAAATACAGTGCCGTCTGTATGCATTTCCCAATTTGGAGATGTCGGCTTGAATATTGCTCAGCATTGTCTGCTGATGGGTTTGGTGGAGTGCAATCTGCCTACATGCGGGATGAGTCCTGGGCTCCAGCGGAAGCTCTGGCACACATCTCCTTTATTCTGTGCTGTGTCCAAAATGCCTCCCCAAATGACACTGGGCAATTCTGCAGTCAAACATATTATTTCCACAAGCATCTGTCAAGTTTGATTGGGGTTCTCTAGCCTGCACTGGTATGGGGGGACAGCATGTGCTTGGGTTGGCCAAGGTTTGAAGTGCGTTCGTGGTTAGCGCCAGTCTTGGGTGAAACAATGTCCTTTTTGTGCCCAAAGGCCAGTGGGGGAGGCGAGGGGGGTGTGCACACTTGTGCAGGGAGGGCCCACGAGGGAGGGTGCAGGCCCTGAAGAGGGGGCAGGTGGAGGTGATTGCCCCACCCCTCCTCAGCAGTGAGGCCTGCAGTCATTTTCACATCAGCTGCTAGAGGCTGCGAATCCTTCCAGACCCACCTTCAAAGCCTCTGAGTTTGGTTCTCTTAGAGTTCTTGAAGTTAAATCTTCTGTGCTCAGATAAAAACAAAAACCCTAACCATAGCCCCGCTGTTGCTGTCACTAGGTTTAGCTCCCCAAATCCAGGCTGCACCTGCCACAGGAAGTTGCTAAAGCCAGGGTGAATTTTCCTGAGCAGTTTCATTTTTGCCAGCTTCGTTTTTGAATTCTTAAGAAGGTCTTTACTAGAGATTATAAACACATTCCCACCCACCCCCCGGCCCCCCGCATCCCTGGATGCTTGTGGGTCAAGTGTGGGAAAACTGTGTGAGGGTGTTTTCTTCTGTGTGTACAAAAGAAGTCACAGTGAAATGTATCCTAATGGAATCTGACTATTGGTTTATGGAAAGAATTCAGAAATAAACACAAAAATTGCTAAGTGTTTTCTTTTTGCTTTTCTCTACCTTAACACTCAGCTACATAAATTCATGTTGGATTCAAATACAAATGCATTTTGTTTGTAGTAATTAAAATGTTTTAATGAGACAACCATAAAATCCACCATTAATTATTTTATTTCAAACACTTCTGCCTTCTTTTGAACCAGGTCTATTTAGAAATAGTTTAGAGAGTGGCCTGCAGTTTTATTCTTTCCTCTGCATTATACACAGGAGTGGAGAAGTCATTTATAAATAATTACACAATGTTTTGGGTCTTTGGGCTTGTATAATATATCAAAGCGATTAGTACACTTATTGTTCCATTGTAAAAGCTTTTTTTCTCCTTTCAGTTTCACTTGCCTTGTCTTCTAGCTAAACCTTTTTCTGGAAATCTTTTGTCTTCTTCATTCTTTTTGCTTGTTACAGTCCAGGAGCATTCTTCTTATTCAAACACTCGCAGCAGGGGCAAAGAAAGCGACTTCGGCCGCATCTTAAGTTTTACCATAACTTTCTGGCATTTTCTTTTCTTCCAGTTTTCCCAGACTACCTAGGGGCAGTGAAGAATTACAACATACATGAATTATTAGTACTCCCCTCGAGTTAAAGGGGGAGGAAAGCGCCTCATTTTCTATGCCCCCAAGGGACGGACCGAGCGGGCAGCCTCTAAACAATGTATTTATCACTTTGCATCTCTTTGGGACGCCGGCCGCGCCCCCACCCTTGCCGCTGCCACTTCGGTTTTGCTCCGGCTGGGGAGACCCGGCGTTTCTGGATTTCTTTTATGCAGCCACAAATAAAAGCTCCTAGGCTGGAAGAAGGGGATTTCCCCCCAAGTCTTGAGCAAACGACCCTAGCGCCGTGGCTCTTCCTACGGCGGGGGCCTCGGAGAACCCGGCGGGGCGCGCGGGGGGACGCGTGGGCACTGCCGCGTGGGCGCCCTGACCTCGCGCCCGCGTGGAGCGAGAGCCGGGACTCTGGGCCAGCAAGTTCCAGTTCCCCGATGGGGCCGGCTCGCCGCCGGAGCCGCGTGACGGGATTAGGGCCGCACGAGAGGCGACCGCGCCGCGGCCTCCAGCCACGTGAGCACAGACACAGCTTCAAACGTCCCCAACGCACTAATCCTTGTTATCCGGCAGGATGACCGCGGCCGCGCCAGCACCCGGCCTGCCTCCTCCGTCTGGCTGCGGGCGGGGAGTTCGCCTGGCTCCCGAGCCCCAGACACGGATTTGGGGCCTGCGATGACGATCTACCCCACACCATCCACATTCCTGGGACCCTCGGGGCAAGGTCCTACAGTCCTTGGTGACCACCGCGCCTGCAAAAAGCGGTGGGAAAGTTGTTACGCTTAGAAAACTACCAACACGCGCATGCCTGTAATCCCAGTTACTCGGGAGGCTGAGACAGGAGAATCGCTTGAACCCGGGAGGCGGAGGTTGCAGTGAGCCGAGATCGCGCCACTGCACTCTAGCCGGGGAAACAAGAGCGAAACTCCGTCTCAAAACAAAAACAAAAACCAAAACCAAAACAAAACAAAACCTGCCGCCGCTCCGGAAGAGCTGGGATGGAGAATAAGGATGAATTCTGGAGGGAAATCCGGCAAAACGGGCATTGGCACTAAAATAGGACATTCGTTAAGGAAAAAACAAAGATGGCTGAAGAATGGAGTATGGCTGAAAAAAGCCCACTGGAGAGGTGCTGATAGTCCCCTCTGGGCGCCTTCCGAGGTTGGGAGGGCATTCTGGCCCCCGCCCCTCCCCGCCGCAATCTGTCGGGACCCGTCGGGTTTCCATATGAAGGGTCGAGCCGGCGCCTTGGGAGCGCTGAATGGCCGCTCGCGGTCCGGCGGGCGCGCACGCCCCGGGGCCCGGGCTGGATTTGGCCGCATTTGCATAGCAGGTGCTGATGCTTGTCCATTCTTACTTAAAGAAGTTTTAATATGGGATAAATTACCAGGAACTAGGAGCTGACGTGGGCGGGAAAAAAGGAATCGTGTCGCCAGCCAGTCTTCTTACCGCTGCCTGGCCTGGAAGGATAGGAGGGGCAAGGAGAGAAATGCGAAGTAAGATTCGATTTTAAAAGTCGTCACCTTAAGAAGCTATAGCCTCTCCCCGTATTGCCCCAAAAGGAGTAAAGAGAAGACAGGAGGGAACTTTAATCAATTTGATTTTAGAATCTGTTTTGCCGCGAGTAAAGCAGTAATCCCAGGGATAGTAATACGATTAACCAGAGATCTTTGAGTCAGAAAGTCTGGCCGAGTTTAAAATGTTAATCCCGGCCCTAATCCGCCCCGTTGGCGGGGGTGGAAGTGCTGCACCACAAGGAGAGATTGTGTTTTCTTCCCCTGCTCTTAAAGAAACATCCGCGAGGTCCGCACCGGCCCACTTCTAGATCAGGACGAATTCCTTCCCTGGAGTGCGCTCCCAGGGCTGGCGGCCTCAGGGCTACCGGGGGTCAGGGCGTGCTCTGGATAGGTTTCTCTCCCAGGGAAACCAGGCCCCTGTGGCTGCCTGGGGATGGCGGTGGCCTCCGGGTTAATTCCAAGTGTTTGGAATCTTGCAAAGGCTTGGAGCAAAATGGAGTTTCAAAGTGGTGGGATTTTGAAGAGATAGAGGCTGGGGTGGCTTTCATGGCCCTGCCCCCCAAATCCCCTTTAAACTGGACACATGCGTATCCTCAGGGACAATCTGGTTTTTAAGGTTTTCAGGGTCTTGGGGACTGGAGAAGGGGAATGGCGACCGCACACTCCAGCTGCCAGAGTGTGCATCTGCTTATTGGCTTCACGGGAGAAATGTCTGTAGTCTGGGGACCCCTGAGAAATCTCCAAATACTTGTGGCCCGCGAGGGGGCCAGGGTGAGGAGAGGTGGACTTAGCCTGAGCACTGCTATCCCAGGGTCTCCATACTAACATGCTGTCAGACTCATGGAGCCAACAGACCACCTGCTCTCTGAGGGGTCAAATACTGAGGCTCTTAATTCCTTTGCCCTCTGGCGCAGGACCCTTCCTCCTCCCCTCCTGGGCCCACACACTGCTTTTTAGGGTTCAGCCTTCTCTGGTCGCTGGTGGTTCCTCTCTTCTGGCCCAGTTTGACAACACTTTGGGGCGAGTTCGCACCTGGATCTTGCGGCAGGCCTCTAACTTGCCCCAAGTGCTTCCCAAGGCCTGCTTTCCCTGGAAGGCAGTGTGAGATGCCCAAATGGACCATATGGTTTAGAGCGAGAGCCTTGGAGCCTACAGACAATGGGAAAGTGAGAGGCCCAGGTCAGTGGCGGAGCTCGGAGCTCGAGAGGCTGCAAACCTCCCTTTCAGCCTAATGAAGCTGTTGTCTGGGGGTAATGATGCAAATGCCTGGGCCCTTTCTTGCCCGTGGTAGTCTAGAACGTGATTTGTCATACAATCTGAATCTTTGGGAGGACTTTAGACAGAACCTCCCCCAAAGATGGAGATGAGCCATATGTGCACTTTGCATCTGAAGTGGAGATGGGGGAGGGTGAAGAGGGGACCCCGCCCACTCCGACTTCCCTGAAGGACAGCGTTCTGGCTGGGGCCTGACAGCCAGGAGGACGAGGACGTAGACCTCGATAAGCCTAGGGCTGCCTGACCCTGGGGGCTCATGAGTGGGTGCAGAGCCACAACATCTAATCACAAATTAGCAGTGTGTGTTGGAAAAAAATGTATGCACAATCTGGATATGCTGAGTGGGGTGGTCGTTGCTGCCCCCTCATTCTTTGTACCCCATGCTGGGAGATGAGGACAGAGAAAAGGACATTCTGAATGAAATACTCCCTTAGTGACAATGCTTAGATTTCACTTCTTTGAGTGCCCCGCTGATGTTAACTGGGGCCTGGATGAACACTTTATGGAGTATTTCTGAAACAGAATTAGTAAAAGAGAAGCAGGGACCAGGTGACAGGCATCCAGGCCTGGGGAAGGTGGGGACAAAAGAGAGGGGAAGATACAAACCCAGGTGAGGCAGACAGAAGGAAAGTGGGAAAAGCAGCTCCTTGGTGAGAAAGAGAAAGTTGGCATTGCTCCTTATATAAGGAAGAGAGGCAGCTCCCAATTGCAGCTCCAGCTCTGGGCACTGTGGGTTCACCCGAAGTCTGGGGACACAAGGACATTACTCATTATCAATCTAAGTAAGCCAGGTCACAGTGGAATGAATCCAATAGCCCTTTTTGGGGGCAGGGGATGCAATAGAGAGGCACTAGTGCCCCAACATGACTGGAATTGGAATAGCAATGACAGTGAGTGCTGGGAAAAAAGATGCCTGTGGGTGGAGTCTACAAAGGTGACCTCTCCACATCTGCCTGCAGACTACCCCTTTTTCTTCTGCACCACCCTTTTCTGTACCCTCAGTGCTTGGCAGTGCCTAGCTTTTTCCAGGTGCCTGTTTGCATGAGCACTGGGAGTGCCCAGGGCCAGGATGCTCAGTGTCAGTCCCTCTTCTTGACTTCATCATCATCACCATCATCATTCATATCCTTTGAGTATAGTTGACGCTCAAGGGATATTTGTGGAGGGAATAGATTTGTGCATGGGCACCAGGTGTTCATGCCTGCATGGGTGCTGACATGCATGGATACATGCGTGCACATACATAGCTCTTCCTCACCTTAAGGGGAGAAGGGCATGGGGTGTTGGATTGCACCACTTCTCCAGGATTACTCCACCTCCTATAACCTGAGAGTTGGCCCACAAGTTGGCACCAGCAGCCCCAGGCCCTCTGTGATGGGTACTCAGCACTTGGCTAGAAGAGGGCTTGCTGGGTGGGTGTTCATTCACCCATTCTGTGGTTGTGTAACTTTAGGAGATAAAAGTGGAGTGGGATGGGAAATGGAGGCACCGTAATCTGTGGAGGAGAGGTCCCTAATTACCCCTGCTGCTGGTGGGCGTCAGGCAAGGGCAGATAGAAACCCTGGCCACGCCTTTGCTGCTGCGGATCACTCCTGTGGCCAGTTAGTTGTCACCAAGCTGTGCCAAAGCCCTGGCCACATGATACTCTTTCTGCTCCCTCAGACGCCTCCAGCCTCTTCTCTGGACACTGAGGGAGAGAGAAGTGGGGAGTTGTCACGGTGACAATACCAGCTCTCAAAACCACAAGCTGCTCACCGCAACACCTGCTACCACCCAGAGAGGTGTCCTGGAGTGGGATCTGGGAGGTGGCTCTCTTAGGGTTTGGCACAGGGTGGGGTGAGAGTGCTGGGAACCTAGCGGGACCAGATTTTCTGCTAATTTGAGGGCTACGCAGAAAACTTTGTTTAGAAAAGCAGGAATCTTTCTAGAACATCCCAGTCTTCCTTCTTTCTGGCTTTAACAAATATGTCCCAGGTGCCTGTTTGCATGAGCACCAGGAGTGCCAGTGTCAGTCCTGCTTGACTTCCTGACTCCATCATCAGCATCACCATTCAGATTTGTATAAAACCATTTGTAAACTAGTTTTGTGAGGGAGACACTCAGCTAAGCCCTCCGTATGTGGATTATATTAAATCCATACACAAACCTGTGACTGGTGTATTTTGTCTGCCTTTTAAATATGGGGAGACTGAGGCTTGAGGAGGTTAAGACTTATGTCCAAGGTCATAGGGCCAGCAGGCAGCAGAGCCCGGGATGGAACTCAGGGCTCTCTGGCTTCAGTGCCCATGATCTTCACCATTCACCATCCTCCTTCTGCCCCATTATGTGAACACCTGCTCTGTGGCCAGCTCCAGCAAGGTGCTGGGGCCGTGGGGATGGAAGCCGTAGTCCCACTCTGTGAGGGAGGGCAGTCCTCAGCTGTGGAGGTGGGTGGGGCTCTGTGGGGAAGGTGGAGAAGGTCTGTGCTTGTCTGCGGGTTGGCTGCTCTTGTGGGGAAGGGCCCTGACTATGGGCACACAGGGGACATTGTTGTGTTTGGAGCTGGTCTCTGTTCCTGTTATCTTGGTGAGAATTGGGAGGTCTGGGTTCCCTCTGCTACCTGGAAAAAACCCCTTTTTAAGCCTCATCTCCTGAATGTCAAAAAGAGATGATGAGGGTGGGAGGTGGAGGGGTATAAGGCATCCTCCAGGGACTTGGAGACCAGCTAGAGATCTCCAGGATCCTGGGAGCAGCACTGCCTTCAGCTGAGATCTTGGGGAGGCAGCTCCATGTGTGATATTAAACTATCTGCTCTCCAATCTGTTTTCCCTACCCACACAGGGGGTCGAGTTTATGAGGGGCCCAGAGAACTAAATGGGCAGTTTCTCTAAGCAGTGGAGGGAACATTCGGTTTGGTGTGGCGTTCATGGTTCTAGAGTTTGTGGGCTGTCCTGAGCTTCTTGTCTCTATGTTCCTGCAGAACTCAGCATGACCTTGGCACCAAGAGACCCTAGGTAGCATATGTTTATAGATTCAGAAGTTGTTCATTCAGTTCTTTTATTCATTCATTGCCATGCTGTTTAATCAACTTTTTCTGGGTAAAAGATCACTTAAATTCCCCACCTAAAACCCTTCAAAAGTTTTTCATTACACTTAGAATACCTCTGTGTCTTCATTTTAAGTGTGATTAACAAGGCTCTGGATTACCTGACCCCTGCCGACCTGGGAGGGAGGTGGTATCTCAGCCTCATCTCCAGGTCCTCCCCCTTTGCCCTCTGAGCTCTAGCACACTGGCCTTCTCTGTGTTTTTCGCACTCCCCGGGGCTTTGCACTCGTGCTTCCTCCTGCCTGGAGTGCTCCCTGTATTGCTCCTTCTCAGTCTCCAGGTCTGGCCTCAGAAGCCCTCCTGATCCTGGCCAAAGCCACCCTTCTGGCCCCAGCAGTCACCCCCATCGCATCACACTGTCTCCACTAGCAAGTCAGCTGGGAGCAGTTTATATATTTGTTTACCTGTTCCTTGTCTGCCTCTTCTACTAAACTGAGAATTCCACATGGTGGCAGTACCTTGTTTAGCTTATTACCTCATGTTCCCAATGTCTAGAACAACTTTTGCCACATAAGAGTTGCTCAGTATGTTTTGTCGTTGAATGTGGACATGGATCTAACGTGTTTTAAATGATAAAGTGACTGCCCTGCCATGACATATGGAAGCTGGGAAGCTCCAGTCAAATCTGTCTGAAGAGGAGAATGAAGCCTGTGTGAGTGATTTGCTCCACATTTGTGAAGCTATGTGCTTCTAAGTGGGGTGTGTCCAAAGTGAACATGGGGCATGAGGATGTTTTCTGACTTGGTGGACAGAATATGGAAGACCTGACTTCCATAGGGTGATTTTGTGTCAAGCATGCACCCATGGGAGTCTCTGAATCATATTGTGTGTGCTCAGAGGAACCCTCTGCACTTGCCAGAGTAAATATGTCTTTTCATTGTGAAAAACAGCCATGCAAGCAGCTTCTCACAATGTAGGAAAAGACATGAACAGGGTTTCCAGTCCACATCAGAATGCTCACCAGGGCCAGGGAAGAGGAGGGCCTCCTCAGAGTGAGAGGGCACAGAGCAGTGGCTGAGTGCGGGGCACACCTGGGTCACAGCATCAGCAGCAAGAGGCCTGGAACTGGCTTTAAGGAAAGCCACTTGCGAGCGCACCTCCATCGTTCCCAGGAAGCACCCTGAGGTATACTTGGGGTGGGGGAGTGTGAGGAGCTCTGGCCCCATTCTAAGTCCTCAGCAGCCCTCTGAGTTGCTCCCCAGCACTCTAAGTCCTGGCTCTTCCCCGTGAGCACTGGTGGTGGGTCAGCTGAGGGCTGGTGGGAAAAGACTCCACTCCTGCCATCAGAGAGGTGGTGGTTGGCCTGGGGACAGGAGCAAAACAGGAGCATGCCAAGGAGCCAGTGAACGGGATGCAGCTCTGCTTACACATGGCCATGCACTCACCTGACACCCGCCAGCCACTGATGCGCCTCCCAGGGGCCGGGATCACCATGTGAGGTGCTGGGAAACTGGAGAAAACTTCATGGAGCTGCTGTCATGGAGCTCACATTCCCATGAGAAAACAGACCCCAGTCACATAAATACACACTTCTGATCACAGCAGGTGGCAGCAAGTGCTAAATGTACAGGGTGACATTGTGGGGAAAATCAGGAGAGACCTACCGCAGCTGGGGTGGCAGGGAAGAACTCTGAGATGACTTGAAGCTGAGACCTTGAAGGATGAGAAGGAGCCAGCCATGGGGTAAGCTAGAGGGAGAGCATTCCAGGCCGGGCACTAGCAGGTGCAGACTCTGGAGCAGGAACGAGCTTCTAGTGTGGGAAGAACTGTGGAGGACCAGTGGGTATTAAGAAAGCCTTGCCTTGAATCCCAGCACTTTGGGAGGCTGAGGTGGGCAGATCACCTGAGATCAGGAGTTCAAGACCAGCCTGGCCAACATAGTGAAAACCCGTCTGTACTAAAAATACAAAAATTAGCCCGGCATGGTAGTGGGCGCCTGTAATCTCAGCTACTTGGGAGGCTGAGGCATGAGAATCACTTGAACCTGGGAGGTGGAAGTTGCAGTGAGCTGAGATCGCGCCACTGCACTCCAGCCTGGGTGATGGAGTGAGACTCCATCTCCAAAAAAAAAAAAAAAAAAAAAAAATAGCTTTCAGGAGCACAGGAGCAGGATGCAGAGACAACTTTGAAAGACTATGCATAGCCACATAACATGGACAAGAACAAGTGTCTGCTGAGCACTTACCATGTGCCTAGCGCTGTGCAGATGTTGCACACAGCGTCTCATTTCCTCCTCACACCAACTCCACAAGGTGTGTGCTGTTACACTCCTTATTGTGCTGAGGGCAATGGAAGCTCAGGCAGGTGAAGTCAGTTGCTAGAGGCCATTGAATGGTGGCATCGAGTTTGGAACATAAGTTTGATTCAAGAGGCCAAGTTCATAACCACTAGGCGATTCTGTCTCCGATTCTGTCTCCCCTATATAGGGCAATACAAACTGCCACACACCTGCTCAATGGAATGGGACGGAAGAGGGTGATACCAAAGAAAATTGCAGTGAGGACCTTGGGCTGTTGGAGGGATTGTGTAGAAAGCTGTGTGGACAATCACACGAACAAAAGTCATCATTGAAGCCACATCCCACCCTCAGGAGTTTGCTCTCTCAGGAGGCGGCATCCAGCAGAGCTAGCGGCCTTAGCTGTCCAGAGGTGGAGAACAACGCCACCTGTTGGTTGAACAAGATATGGCCGCACAACAACTTGGCATTGATCCGTCACCCATGAAGTGTTTATTAATCATCCATTGGGTACAGGACCCACAGCACTGGGCTGTATGTAAGACTGTGGGAAGAGAAGTGGGATGAGAGGTGAGGGGAATGCAGGAGAACTTGGAAGCACAGCTCTGCCGCGCAGAACCGAGAGGTGTGAGTTGGAGCCTGGGCCGCCCATTTCTGTCCTTTCTTGTGGGTGCCTAAAGATCTGTGAAAATAAACTGAAGGACAGCGGAAGAAGTGAGGGACCTGGATTGGCCTGAGAAGCTTAGAGAGGCTCCATCAAAGAGGCAAAACCTGAGCAAGCAAGGACTTGGAAAAGCAAAATGGTATTTCTGCACACCTGTGAAATGATGTATGTACAAGCTATTTGCTGCAGTGTTATTTGAAATATAAAAGTTGGGAATGGCCCATGTGTCCATCAGTAGAGGTGTGGGAGAATAAAGTATGTTACATCCATATAAAGGAATGCTGTGTACCTGTAAAAAATGAGCAGGCTCTTTATGCGTTGATATGGAAAAGTCTCCAAGGTGTATTGAAAAAGCAACAATACGGCCAGTTTCTCTCCACCTCAATTCCAAAGAGGTGGCTTTTGCTGCTTATTTTACAGGGGGAGAGGTCACAGTGTAGTTGGTAAGGTCCCCTGATCTTCTGCCTATACCCTGCCTCTATTATCTGCCACTGTCTCAGGCCTAGCCTGGTCTGTCCATATGAGCAGCTATGGCACTGCACTTTGGGTGCAGAGAATGGGGTTGGGACCATGCCTCAGTTTCCATGAAACTCAGCTTCCTGTCATGACATAAAGCATGATGGGGGGAGCCTCCTTTGCTATTGCCCCTGCTCCCCAGATCTATAACTAGGCTGCATTTACCTATTTGTGAAATGAGAGGGTTGGGCAAGGTGACCTGCTGGAGGCCTTCCAGAATTTGGTCTCTACAGCCTTCATGTTGAACACTTTGGAAAGCTTATGACACTTCTCAGATAATGGGGTCCAATGATATTCTGGTGGGTGTGGCCTCCCCCTCTTTCTATTACAGTAAGAATGACCTCCCTCTGAGCCTTAGCTAGAGACAGTGTGGCTTCATGGAGAGAGTATTAGACAGGGGGCTGGGGAGGGAGGGCGTTCTAGGCTGTGACTTTGCCCCTTCAGGACCTCAGTGTCTTCATCTGAGTCACCAGGAGGTGGGTGGACAGGGCCCTCCCCAGCCTTGCCTTTGTAAGAGGCATCCTAGGTTCTATGGTGGCAGGTGCAGAGGCCAAGTCCTCTAGCTCAGCTGATCCCGGCCAGTCTCTCTCCCCTTAGCCTCGAGATGAGTTTGCTAACACATCTGGTGGGAATGAGCTGGAACTCTGTATCTGTGCAAGTGTCCTGCCGATTACTCAGTAAGTGCTCCATAAAGGGAGGATAGGAGATGCAGCAGGGATGGGCTGCAATTGAAACTTTAACATTATCTCCAGGGATTTAGTGTATAAATAAAAATAACAGGCTGGAGAGAAGCCAGGTATCATACATCTTTGAATTGACCTCTGTTTCTAGACCACACCATATTATATTATGAATTAATATTTTTTAAGAGCCTGACAAAATCTCAGAGATCCTGTGGCAACATCTCATTAGTTTTGCAGGAGTTCAAATCATTTATTTATTTCATGTAGACCAGAGATGTGACATTTTGCTTTGGCATTTTGTCCTCTTGAGGACCTCAGCAGATGGGCATGGCTGTTGTCTGAGGGCCATTGATGGGCTCTCTCCCAACCAGTGGGCCCAGCTGCTGGGGAGCTTCTAGAAGTTGATATGCAGCTATGATCCCAGATGGGACTTGGGCTAAACTTCCTCACCTGGCACAGCACTGAAAAGGAGTGATGGAGGAGGAAGTGAAGGTGTCCCATGAACTTTTAGGTAACGTCTTTATTTGGAGCATTTCCAAGCCCTGCATTCACTCTGGAAATCATTTGTCACTTCCAGGGAGCTGTTTGAGCAGCCACGAGGTGGAGCTCAATGCCTGCCTACCAAGGGCTCCTCTTCATTCCCGGAAGCCTTTTCCAGAGGGGGAGGGTTGGGAGGTGGGTGCAAAAGACTTGGAAAGAAAAGTGCCCAGAGGGCAGCTCACCACCCTCCCTCGCCCCTGTTCCTTGATGGGGATTGTAGAATCTCTGCCTTGAAGGGAAATCTCTTCTTGACACTCAAACCAGACCCCTTCTGCCCTGCCAAGTTAGCAGGGGTTTCCTTTCTTCCTTCTGTCCTTCCTTCCGTAAACTGAAGCTTGAAGTGGGTGCCTCATTCTCAGAGCCGATCTGGGGCAGTGTCCAGCTCCCAAGTCTACAATTTCTCCTAGTATGAGTTTCTCTTTGTGTTGAGGTGGCTTTGGTATTTTCCTCAATGAATTGCTGCATTGCATGATTCCACGAGGCAGTTTTTTTTTTTTTTTTTTTTTTTTTTGGCAAATGGTGCTCCCTGAAGTCGTGTAAATATGGCAGTCAGTTATTGTATCCCACCAAATGGAGAACTCTGTACCTAGCAGATACTCTAAATATGTAAAGAAAGAAAATTATTGCTATTAAAAAAGACCTGCTTCCTTTTAAAAAAGAAGTATAAGCACAGGAATAAAAATCAGACATATCAAAAGAAGTATAATTAAAAGAAAGGCCAAGTGCAGTGGCTCACGCCTGTAGTCCCAACACTTTGGGAGCCCAAGGTGAGAGGATTGCTTGAGCCCAGGAGTTCCAGAAAAGAAAGTCTCCCTCTGCTGACTTCAGCTCTCTTCCCTGGAGGCAACCAGTTACTCGGGGGCTCCTCCAGAAATATATGTGCTAGAATGTGCATAGAATTGTGGGTGCTTTTTAAATTCTTAATTTATTTATTTTTGAGGCAGAGTCTCACTTTGTCACCCAGGCCGGAGTGCAATGGCATGATCTTGGCTCACTGCAACCACTGCCTCCCGGGTTCAAGCCTGTAATCCAGCTACTCCTGCCTCAGCCTCCCAAGTAGCTGGATTACAGGTGCCCGCCACCATACCCAGTTAATTGTTGTATTTTTAGTAGAGATGGGGTTTCACTATGTTGGCCAGGCTGGTTTCAAACTCATGACCTCAGTTGATCCACCTGTCTCAGCCTCCCAAAGTGCTGGGATTACAGGCATGAGCCACCGCGCCCGGCCTTATTAACATTTTACTTTAGTATGGCACATTTGTTATAATTAATCAATACAAAGACGTTATTATTATTGTTATTATTTTTGAGGTGGAGTCTTGCTCTGTCACCCAGGCTGGAATGCAGTGGCGAGATCTCGGCTCACTGCAACCTCTGCCTCCCGGGTTCAAGCGATTCTCGTGCCTCAGCCTCCCAAGTAGCTGAGATTACAGGCACCTGCCACCATGCCTAGCTAATTTTTGTAGTTTTAGTAGAGACAGGGTTTTGCCATGTTGGCCAGACTGGTCTCAAACTCCTGACCTCAGGTGATCCGCCCGCCTCGGCCTCCCAAAGTGCTGGGATTACAGGTGTGAGCCACCATGCCCAGCTGAGACATTATTATTAACCAAACTCCATAGTTATTCCAATTTCTTTAGTTGTCACTAATGTCACTTTTCCGTTCCAGGATCCCATCCTGGAACCACATTGTGTTTAGTCATCATGTCTCCTCAGGCTCCTCTTGGCTGTCGAAGTTTATGACTTTCTCTGTTTTTGATGACTGTGACAGTTTTGAGGAGTACTGGTCAGGTATTTTGTAGGATGCTAGAAATGGGCATTTTAAATGATAATACATTGTGTCAAACTATCCTAAAGAATGCCTGGACCAACATTACTTTTGGATCTCAGGATTCCCCAGCTGGCTTTTTGTGTACAATCAGTAGGTGACTGGAATAATAAAGAATAGAGTCTGGAGTTCCATTTTATCTGGGGAAATTGGTCAGAGGACATTTATTTGGGAGCAGCCCATCTGGGTGGGTCAACTGAAAGCTTCTTGAAGAGGAGGAGGAACATTTCCTACCTCAACATCAGTCTGACCTACAGACTCATGGATCTTCTCACTAGCTGAGCCCATGCTTTGGAGAAGAGTAGGGGTGCCAGATGTTGGGGCAAAGAGAATTCATCTGGAGCCTGGCAGCTTTGGCTTGACTCCTTACTTTGCCACCTGTTAGATATGTGGTTCTTCAGAGCCTCAGAGCTTTAGGTTCCTCATCTGCAGAATAGGGACAAGCATTCCTATTATCTGGAAAGCTGGAGGGCTTCATGAAATAGTCACATATTTCAGGCTGGGTCTGGCATATTTTAGCAGCTCTAGAAATGATAGTTTTGATGATGATGATGATGATGACATGATGATGATTGGCCCAGAGAGGAATTCCAGGCCCTGAGAAAGCAAGAGATCTTTGCTTTTAGAAGCTGCTTATTCTTCATTCAGCTGGAAACACTCCCTTTCCTATCTGAGAGAGCATATCTGGAGAATGGACTTTTGGGATAAATATGCGGTTTTAGGACAAGTATATTAAACTCACTTCCACTGAGTGGCTTCTTCAGAAACCTGCCTGTATTAGTCTCTTCTCAAGCTGCTAATAAAGACATACCTGAGGAGGGGTAATTTGTACAGGAAAAGAGGTTTAATGGACTCACAGTTCCGCCTGGCTAGGGAGGCCTCACAATCATGGAGGAAGGTGAAGGAGGATCAAAGGCACGTCTTATATGGCAGCAGGCAAGAGAGCATGTGCAGGGGAACTGCCCCTTACAAAACCATCAGATCTCATGAGACCTACCCACTATCATGAGAACAGCAAGGGAAAAACCCACCCCCATGATTTAATTACCTCCCACCAGGTCCCTCCCACAACACGTGAGGATTATGGGAACTACAATTCAAGATGAGATTTGGGTGAGTACACAGTCAAACCATATCACTGCCTTTCACCTTATTTTTGAGGACTGCAGTTGAGGCTTGTTTGTGAAACTACAACGCGTCGATTTCTTTGATTTCCAGGCACTTGAATTTAAAAAAACTTTCTGAGTGTATTGAATTTTTCCAAAAATGAGCCTTTTGGTGTTCTAAAAAAACCGGCTGATTCTACTAGAATGGGGTAGAAAATGGGAACTGCTCAATTACTCATGAAAATCTTCTGCCAACAGTTTCTGAACTCAAAGGAACAACCTTGCGATGTGGAGGAGAAAATGGATCCAACGTTTTTTCCGGGGATTAAAAGTGAGTCGGAAATTGCCAGGACTTGGGAGAAAAAGGCTCTTGTTGAGTTCCCCTTTGAATCACCGAGTCCCTTTCTCTCAGAGTGCTAAGTGTTGAGATGCAGCGTCCTTACTGCCTAGAAACCCAACAAAGACTGGCTTGGTGGCTGCTTTCAGGTTTCAGTTCTATGTAGAATTTTAACCATGAAAAGATACAAAGATTGGTTTCTTCTGAGTCCTTAACTGAACACCACAAAGAGGGACAATTAGAGGGGCACTAGGCTACTGTCTCTCACCAGCTGTGCTGCTGCTGTTTGGAATCTTGGGACCCTAGGAGCCACATGGGGTACACCATCCCAGCCCCCTCCATTCCCAGTGCTCAGACACACACCACAGACTCAACCCTCCAGGGGCGGCGCTTGCTGGGTGCTGGGGAGGCTGCCTGCTGCAGTGGAGAAAGGATGGATCTTTACTTAGCTTTGTAGGCTGGTATGTCACTGACTTGTTGGGTGTCCTAATCTGTAAAATGGAATAATAACGCCTGGATTGGAGGCCAATTATTAGGATGAGGTGAGATAATCATGGATACTGTTGGCATAGTGTATGAAGGCAATAACGGTAGCCATTTATGTAATATAGTTGTTCTCTCCATTGTGCCCACCCTTGATTTATAGTGCAGATACCCTTCTGCCCATCTTTCAAAGCCCCCTGTCCACCCACTACCCCAGACCATTCCCAGCTCCCTATACTCTGCTCTGACTGAGCAGGTCTCCATGGTTTCCCCTGTTCATCTGCTGGTTACACATGTGAATAAGGGGCTGGTGCCCCTGACCTTGAGCAAACTTCTCGATCTTCCTTATAAATGGAAAGGGATTGTGACATCTCCCCCCTAGGGATCACTGCAAAGGAAAAATTAGACAGTGGAAACCAAGTACCTAGTACAGGGCCTGGCCCCTGGTAGATGCTGAATAAAACCCCCTTCCGCCGCCTCCCCCTAGAACGTGAGCCAGAAAGGACATCTGAACAGACAAAGCAGCTCCCACAAAGGCCATGCGCTGCCTATACGCATAACTTAGGAGGCTCTCTCAGCAGCTCACCTGGTTTGTGGTGTGCAGCAGAATGGGCATGTGTCTAGAGTTTGCACTCAGACTACTAGGTTCAAATCCTTTGTCTGCCACTTTCATCAAAAAGTTATAAATTTCTCTAAGCCCTAGATTACTCGCCTAAAAAAGGATTGTAAAAAAACTACCTAACATTTAAATGATTCCAGGATGAAATGTCAGGAAGCATGCAAAACAGCCCATAATCAAAACTCAGCAAATTATTATTGGTGTTCAACAAATATTTGAATAAACATTTCTACAGTTTTCACACGAATAGTTTCACTAGCTATATATACTTAGTAAAATTGTGTACTATAATATACTTACTTGTATCCTGACCTTTGAGTATTCAGTTTCCTTTTATTTTTATTTATTTATTTTTACCTGTGGTAAATGATGCTTCAGTGAACATCTCCATGCAGATATCAATTTCTTCCACTGAAAGTCTTCCCTGAGGATAGACTCCTAGAAATGGCATTGTTCACTTAAAGGGCTTATTCAGCAATTCCTGAAGATATTTCTATAATACCACACTGGAAAGAGTTGCTGCAGAGAGATATTTGATAACACAAAACACCCAGAAAGGGTTCTGTTATGCTCAGCAATCACTCCTAATGGAGATCTTCCTTCCACGCTAGCTTTTTATTTTACTCTATTAGGTTCAAATCCATGGCTTTAAACCTTGTTACATTATGTGATTATTTCAATTTTGAATCCATTGGGGGCTGTTATTCATAGGTACTTGTTTTTTAAAGCCTTGTTAATGATAAAGTTGATGTAATTATAAAGTTATTTATTTTTTGCAACGGGGCTTTAACCAGTTTTTCTTTTTTGCCTTTATTTATTAGACTGAGGGGTTTGACTCTAACTTAGGCAAAAACAGAATGAGTTGGCTCCTATAAACTGAGAAGGGCTGTACAAGGCAAAGCGAGATCCAGGGGCTAACCCATGCGGTCTTAATCCCGTCACTCCATTTCTCTGCTCTGATTCCTTCTGTGTGTTGGCTTTGGTCTCAGGCAGGTTTTCTTCACAGGACCTCAAAACAAACTTCTGGTTCTCTGAGTTCAAGTCTTTACGGCTTGGGACCCAAAGAGAAAACAGGCCTCTTTTTCCAGCTTCCATCTAGTAAATCTTGTGAAGTCTCTCACTGGCTTTCTTGGGTCAGGTGTCCATATCTGAGCCAATCAATGTGCTGGGGGAAGGATCCTGGGCTCTGATTGGCCAACCTGGGTCATGTGCACCCAAGTCCTGTGGCTAGCATCAGAGTGCATGGAATCATGATTTACAGCTCCCCTGGGCTTCACGGGGAAGAGAGGGATGCTGGATGAAGAGGAGGGTGAGTTACCGAGCTTCTCTGGACGTCAACGTCCTGTTCTGTGAAACGGAGATTACAGCAGTGCCCACTTCCCAGGCTGGTTGTGCAGGTTACATAAAACAATGTGCTTGTCACTCTACCTGGCATGGAGTAAGTTTCATTAACTGTTAGTTTTGAGGACAGCCACAATAGTCATACCTACTAGGGTTAAGTAAATCTGATTAATATAAAGGCATTTTACCTGGGCATGGTTGCCCTGTAGCCCTGTAGCTTTTGAAATGGGAGGAGAGTCACCAAGTGGCATTCCAAATGTCTTCCTAGAAATGTTGGAAAATCCCTAATCCTCCCTGTGCACTGTGCCTGGCACAAGGCAAGAGCCTCTTTCCCTTCTTTCATTTTTATCTTTTCCTAGTCTTCAGGCCCCTCCTGATCTCTGCCCTGTAGCTACTTTTTTACCCACCTGTAATTATCAGCAGCTACCAATTACCCAGCCACCCAATTGTGGGGAAATAAGGGTAACTGTGGGTTCCTGGGGCTCGATCACTCCCTCCCAGAGGTGCATGCCCAATCAGAGGGTAGCAGGAATGGACGAAATCCTTCCCTCGGGCACCTAAGAAGGTGACTGTTGACTGCATTTTCTACCTTTGAGAGGAGTGCCAGCCTTGAGGGTGGTGTGTTGTGTTCTCAGATTCAGTGCAGGGCAGCCCACGTGACTCAGTTGCTCTCACAGTGCAGCAAGATCTAAGATCTAAAATGATCTGTCTCCTCTTCCTATTTTAACATCTCTTAAATCAAAATATGCCTTCTAATAAATGTGTGTATTGTAGGTAGTGGATTACCAGCCCTCCGCAGCCCCACGCCTACCTCCATCTTATATTAAATTGATGCTGCTTCTTACCATCAGTGGTGTCATAAAACAGAAATATAGTAATGTGCATGCTAAGGGACTATAGGCACTCAGGGACTGTGCTAAGCATTTATGTGCATGATTAGGTTTAGTCCTTCTAACTACCCTACGAGATAGGCCCAGTTATTATCCTCATTTAACTACTAGAGAAACTGAGTCTCCAAGCGGGACTTTGGCCAAAGTTGCATGGTTTGTAAGTGGCCAAGCCAGGATTCAAACCTAGGCAGCTCTTTCTGATTCTAGAACTGTGCTCTTATCCGATACATTATAGTTTCTTTGTTAGTTCCGAGGGTTAGATTGTGCAGCGAGGAAGCATTCTACTTTGGTTTTTATGATCAATATCTGGGTTAAAAGGGGAAGTCCCTCTGTTCCACCATGCCTTCCCCTCCCCAGGGCACCCACCTCAGGCGCCAAGCGGCACGCAAGTTGCAAAGGCACCACAAGATGGCGCTTTCGACCTTTCTCCTTAATGTGAGCTCCGGGCCCGGACTGCCTTTCCCTGCACTTCCTGTTAATCCATAGAGATGTGTTTAGTGGAGCTGCTGCTTGACGGTTTTCCGCAGAATTAAAGCCTTGCAGCCTGTTGGAAAAGAAACAGGCCATAGTCGCGGTTGGACGCCATGAAGGGTGTGTGCACGGAAAAGCGGTGCTGTGTGGACAGAAGAACTCTGTTCAGCACCCAGATGGTGGTTGGAAACCAGTGGTGGCGTTTGGTCATTTCACAGTAAGCCTCTTCTCCTTAGGCCGATTCCTCAGTATCAAAAGTTCTATGAGTTCACTCAAGAATCTGTTTGAAAAAGAGTGAGTTAGGAATTTCAGTGTCCCTTCAAGAGCTTTTGAGAAATCTCAAGTCAAAGGCTTCCCGAACCTTCTCCCTCCCACCACACAGCCGCCTGCACTGAGGAAGGCTGCTGTGGGGTGGGGAAGTGGGGGGCACCTTGGGGAGAGTCTACCTGCTGGGCTCCGGGAGGTACCCAGGTGTGGGAGGGACGCAGGACACCCTTCAGGTCAGCTTTCCAATGACTCGCGTGAATGAATGTCACAATTTTAGGGCTGGCATGTCCTGGGTGGGAGGGTCCCAGAACCTTCTGGTCATGTGTGGATGATAACATTTCCTAATGATTCACAGAGTTGAATATATGCTCTAAAAGAAGAACCTGGACATCAGGGCTCAGTTCCAAGAAGCATCCTCCCAGCTTGCTAGCCCCAACTGACCGCTTTCCTTGTTCTCCCTCCTCCCAGCAGTTGTAAAACACCTACTCTGTGCTAGGGACTCACAGGGGCTAGGAATTCTGAGACAAAATCTATTCACTATTGTTAGGGATCCTACATCCTAGTTGGAGAAACACACATATCTATAACAATGCGGTTTAATGTGGTAATGCTGAGGTGTGGTAAAATAGTGAGGCTCAGACAGGCCTGGGTTGAAATCCTGGCATGGCTCTCTGGTAGCTGGGTATCTTTATGCAAGTGATTGAATCTCCATCAGACTCAGTTTTCTTATGTATAAGACAAGGACGGAAGTATAGATGTCAAAAGGTTGATGTGAAGATTGAATGAGAACTTGGGTAAGGCACCTCGTCCTAAGCTTAACCCAGGGAGATGCACAAGTTTCATTGATCTCCTTACCCTCTAAGGGATTTGCAAACATTTTCAGTACACTGGGTGATAGAATGTGAATTCCAAATACTTCCCAAAGGTTGGAGTGACAGGAAAAAAACTGGTAAGATTAATTGGGGCATATGTAAAGTGGTAGGGCTAGCTTCAAAGGATCAATTACCCCAGTGTAAGATTGGAGTGGAGATACGTGTGGCATGAAACTCTGCTCTTGTGTGATGAGGCCTTGGGGACCTATTAAATGCTTTCTTAATGGATGTGACTGGGTGGCTGAGAACATTAGCAGACTTAGATGGGGTTAATAAAAGTACTGTGTCCAGGACAAAGAAAATGAGCCACAGCCACATAGCAGTTGGTTTGGGAGGGTGACCTGGAAGGCAGGGGCCTGGACACCATCACCTAGAATGGCTGAGAGGACAACAGGGTTAGCTCAGGAGAAGGTCAGGTATGTCCCAGCATGGCCTCTGCCTTCTGAACATGTCAAGGGCTGGTACCTGAAATAGGCATTGTGCTACCTCTGTGTAGCTCTGAGGATGGAACTCAGGAAGCATCTTTTAGTGTCCCGATTTAATACTAACACTTTTTAGCATGTGGACTTTTCCAATCATAGAGTGAGCTGCTTTTTGAGCTGTGAGGCTCCTGTTACTGGAGATATCCAAGCCACCTCTGGATGCCCTACCTGGGATTGTCTAAGGCAGGAATTACTCACACAGGGTCCAAGGAGCCATAAGGATGACATCAGGGAAGTCCAAGAATCTCCTGAAATGGTTTGCAAAATATACTGGGCATTTTTTTTTTTCAGGGAAAAGGAATCGTAGCATTCATCAGCTTTTCAAGGGGGCCCAGACTTCAAAAGCAGTTAAAAAATTTACAGCTTCAAAGAAATTTTTCTAGTGGATATAAGGTGGGACTAGATTCTAAGGTATTTCTTCCCCCAGGTTTAAGATTCTTTGGACTGTTAAATACATTTTTTAAGAAACACAAATTTATTATTATTGACTATTATTCACTGTGTGCTTATTATATGCTACCCAAAGTGCTAGATATTCTATTTGAATGGTCTCATTTAGTGTCTCAAGAAATTCTTTGAAATTAAGCACTATTATTATTCTTATTTTGGAGGTGATGAAACAGGCATGGAAGTTTGCCCAAGGTCACAGAAGGTTTCAGATTCCTCTCTTGGTAGATATGTTCTTCAAGTTTGGCCTTTTTATGCCTTATAAATGTAATGTTGGCCGGGCACGGTGGCTCAAGCCTGTATGCCAGCACTTTGGGAGGCTGAGGTGGGTGGATCGCTTGAGGTCAGGAGTTCTAGACCAGCCTGGCCATCATGGCGAAACCCCATCTCAACTAAAAATACAAAAATTAGCCGGGTGTGGTGGCATGCACCTGTAATCACAGCTACTTTGGAGGCTGAGGCAGGAGAATCACTTGAACCTGAGAGGCGGAGGTTGCAGTGAGCTGAGATTGCACCATTGCCCTCCAGCCTGGGTGACAGAGCAAGACTTTGTCTCAGGAAAAAAAAAAAAAAAAAAAAGTAAAGTTAATCCAGGTTGGTTAATCCAGATTTTATAGGATATAAAACTAAAGTTTCCCTTGGACATATTAAAGGCAGATGATAATAATAATAGTAATAATAATAATAATAATAACAACTACCATTTATTTACTGCCTACTTTCTGTGTTGAGACATTTATCTCATTTAATACTATAGTTGTAAAGTTGGGACTGGGAGAAATTATTTTCTCCACGGGCCCCTAGACTTTGAAGGAGAGGGTTGAGGACAGCTCTGCAGACAGCTGGGGGTGGACATTGGGCTGGGGGTCTGGGCCCCTTTGTGTATCTGTTCCCATGAGAAGCCATTGGAATAGATTTCCAGGGAAGTGCAGAAAACCCCTAGCATCTGGAGTGGGTGGGCATCCAGGTAAGACAGTGGCAGCTGGACATTTCCTAAAGTCCCAAGAACAATGCTCTGGCCCTGGGCTAAACACAGAGAGGAAAATTGAGGCGGTAAACCTGAAGGGTTCAGGGGCCGCCCCAGAGCTGCCTGGCTCCAGGTGGCTCAGAGAGGCTGTGACACCAGCAGGGACCCCATGGCTGCATCTTAGGTCTCTGCCCTCTCTTTCACCCCAGCTCCTTCAGGCTCAGGGAAAGGAGCAAGTGAGTAGCCTTCTGGTGGACTAACACTCCAGAGTTAGGGAGTCCTCGGCAAGGTGGGGAGGGAGCTGCGCCTTTGGGTCTGGAAGGATCCCCCAACCTTCTCGGCATGCTTCAGCCTTCTACAGCCTCCTTGAATTGGAATAGGATGTCAAAGGCCCATATCCCATTACCACTCCTCTGAAGTAGCTAATCCCTCACTTAAAGCACATGCCAACCACATTGTCAAGGAAAAGTTTGCCTCAGTCCTCTTGGAAGTGCAGCTGCCTGGCTGACTTTTGTTTTCTTGAAACCAGAACCTGATGCTTAAATCGTCTGGGGAATCTCATATGGGCAGACACATGGAGAGAGGGACAGTGTTTTTTATTTAGTTCTTCATTCAACAGATGAGTCTCCAAAATACCTGGTGCCTCCCAGCGAACAATCTGACAACATCAGATCCAGGCTGCAGGGAAGGCAGGCCAGGCTGGAACAGGGGATTTTAGGGTACTCTATGGGGTTAAAGAGTTACCATAACTTCTAAAGGGCCCAAACTCACTTAGGAGTTGGTGATCCAAGCGGAGAGGTTGACTGATCATTCCTTAGCCGTCATATATACTTTTCTGCTAGGCCCTTGTCAGTGGGGTGATTATACAGTATATCAGCCATACTCGGACTCTTTTGAGAGTGAAAGGGAACATTCTTCATAATTGCATTGGGTCAATTACCATAAACCAGGACTGTCTCAGGCCAACCAGAATATATGGTCATCCAACCTAGGAGTGTCCAAAACTTTTAACACTGCCCAGGACAATTTAGCTTCTCTAAACCTTAAGTTCTTCATCTGCAAAACAGGACTTATAGTGGAGTTTGGTGAGAAAAGAAAGTGTGGTTGTTGCTATTGTGTTGGTTAAACTTTGCTCCCCTCAAAATATGTGGAATCAGCAGGATTGGTACCCTAGTAGCTATAAATGAATTGAAGGGTATGCTTTGTCTCGTACTTTTCTTGGCTTATGACATTTTTTTTGGCTGTACCGATGTGAATACTTAACTCCAGTCTATCTTTGCAGGCCATTATTTCAGGGGAAAAAAGCCTTTGTGATTTAGAAATGATTCTTGTGTGAGCACTGCCTTAAAATAACAATGGGTTGAAAGAAAGAGCTTGTTGCTTCACCATCCCCGTTGCTCTGGGGGAATAACTTTGAATATTAGATCGGAGTCTCATCTGCATCTAATTAGACATGCCTACCACTCATCCCGGAATATCAACTCTGTCCTCATTGTGAAATGGGGCAGATTATTTGAAATCCAGCTTTGAATTGATTTTTTACCCAACAGAAGATCATTTTGCTTCTAACCAAAACGTTGAGTTGAACTTGACGACATCATGGTCATTTTGCATCTTCAGTGTATTTGGTGTTGGGGGAAAACCAACCCTGCTGCTCCTCTACTCAAGTGGAATTTGTGTCTACCAAATGAGAGCTGGAGCAGCCGTTTCACAGCTCCGGGGCTCCCTTTCTGCATCGGGGGAGAGGCCCTAGAGGAGCATGTGATTTCTGCAGATGTCTGCCTGTAGGAGACAGAACTAGACACCAGCAAAACAAACCTGGCTGAGGCTGGTTGTTCGTGTGGCCCAGGTTAACTGGGTGATTAATCTCCATTTGATAAACAGGGGGTCAGCCCTGAGCCGGAGCATGAGAGCACATTGGAGCATCCTGTGGGCTGGGGTGGACAGGAACTGTAAGACACTGCGTACTTCAGAGAGCAGACAGTCTCCTTGGAGCCCGACACACGTGGGTTTGAATCCTGTCTCTTCCACCTGCTAGCTGTGTGAACACGAGTGATGTGTTCACCTCACTGAGCCTTGGTTTCTTCATCTGTAACATGGAGCTTCAATAGAACACCCCCGTTGTGGTCGTTACCAGGATTCAATGAGATAGGGTATGTAAGGCCCTCCACACAGGGTCTGGCTTACAGTAGGTAATAATTACACTAGTCCTTGTCGCTGTCCTCACGCAGCCTCGGGGAACTTGGAGAGCTCTTGGCTGAGACACCCGGACTCTCGGCTGCCCTCTGGTGGTGAGGCTCAGCGCGGACCTGCGTGGAGGAAGCTGGGAAATGTTACTTTGAAAGCAAGAAAATAGCTTAGGGTTTTAGTGCTTTCTTGAAGACCTCCAAGAATATCCATGTAACTTTTCAAAAACAGGAGGAGAAGAAAACACCCCAGGGGCTCTAAAAAGCAGCACGGTGTCTTCCTTGTGTGGGGGTTGAGCAGGAAGGGTTGTGTGGGCTTCTTTGCCTTTGAGGTTCTGGAGGCCCCCATCACGGTGTCCTGGCAGGACAGGCAGAGAGAAGGGAGCTGGGCGAGAGGGGAGTGGGGACTGAGGCTGGGGCTGGGCTCTGTGGACATGCGTCTGGGGCATGGCCGATGCTCCTGGGCCTCCTCTAAATCCCCCAGCGTTCTCTACTTCTCTGCCCCTGGTGCTCTGCCGCAGCTAGCCCATCTCATCGCACATGGGCATGGCGGCCACGGGCCATGTGAGAGCCAGGATGGAATCAGCACCTTTTTTTTTTTTTCTTGCCTGATAATGACTTGCAGTCTGCCATGAGCCTTCCCAGGACTGACAGATGTCTTGATCAGGGGTCTCCTCCTCTGACCCTGGGTGAGACACCCGCTCTTTGGGGCTGCCCCAGAGTCTGCCGTGAGTCCGTCTGGCAGTCAGACCAACAGGCAATTTCAGGCAGCTTCTTTGCCTCCCTGTATACTGAGTTTCTGGAGGGGCCATCTCCAGCATCCAGCACAGAGCAGATGTTTAATCATGCAACAGTAGCTGGGTGAATGAATGGCTGAACTCTGTCCTTGAGGATAAAGGAGCACAGCCAGTCATACCTCTGTTCCCCATGGTGCCCAGCAGAGTTTTGCACATAGCAGTAGCTCAGGAATGCGTGAAGAAAGCATGTTCTCAGGGATCTCCCTATGATCCTAATATTAATTCAACTGTGTTTGAGTACCTCGTAAGTGCTATCATAGATTCTGGGAGGTTTTTACAAAGCAGCATATGACACAGCTCCTGGTTTCTAAGAAGGGCTTCTTCTTAGATGCTCAGGTTCAAATAAAACTGTTAAATTGTAGTGCAGATTATGTAATAATTCAGGACCAAAATGAGTCACCTATATGGATATTAGAGTTGATACTGGAGGCAGGGTTGGCCCCATGGGTTTGTGACATGTGAGTTGCACAGAGCATGTCTGGAAAGGGCCCCATGCTTGGTTTAATGCCCTGCTGTTGCCGTCTAGAAATTCTTAATAATTTTTGAACGGGAGGCCTGCATCTTTTTTTTTTTTTTTTTTTTTTTTTGCACCTAGGCCTGCAAATTATGTAGTCAGTCCAGGATGACCAGGAGAAGCTCTGAGTGGAGTAGATCTGAGAGCGGTCAGGTGAGGTGGAGGAGTTGAACTGCAGGGCTAGGCTGGAGCTCTCTGAGGACATGGCCATGTTGGTGTCAGCCCACTACAGCACCAGGGCCTGCTCAGGACGAGCCTATGGGAAGTCAGGGCAATGGCATCTGGAATCAAAACAAGCCTAACTGTGAGGATGCAGTGGCTCCAGTGGAGGTGGGGCCTGTATGTGGGCCGGGTCTGCCCTGTGTGCAGAGGAGAAGCTTGCTCTTATCCAGGGAAGCCCATGAGAGCCACCAGTGCAGAGCCTGCTCTGAAAGGCCACCTGGCCTTGCTTTGCTGCACTGGGATTACTCTCTTTCCTGGAAGCTGGCAAGTGGACACCTCATAGGGATACTGGGAGGCCCAGAGAAGAGGTACAGGAAACAGGTCTGTAGCCCGGGAGAGAAGATTCTTCCCTGGAGCCTCGCACAGTTCTAGGCGCCTGTGGGTCCTCATTTGGTGTTTGGTGAAGTGTTTGGGCTCAGAGTCTATTCTTAGTGGTCAGGCTAATCCCTGTCTGCAGGAGGAAAGGGCCCAAGCTCTCCCTGGAAGCATAGCCCAGCCTCTGTTGTCCTGGGACCCCATCTCTGTAGGGAATGGAGATATTTACACGCAGACTCTCCACCGTTTCTGCGCTTTGACCAGCTGAGGCTTGACTTCCAGGACTTCCTCTATTGTCCTAAGCAAAGTGCTTCACTTCTCTGGGCACCTGCCACATAGCGCATTGTGGGAGTGCAGACAGAGCATGTGGGGCCAGTGCTTGGGTGAGTGCCCGGATCAGTGGCTGGACCAGTGTGAGGTGACACTGTTGCTGTTATTAATGATCCAATCTGTAACTGGGGATGTCAGAGAAGGGAGGGACCATCGGGGCCAGCAGAGTTAGAGGAGGGTGGCCTAGCACTAGAGCCACAGGCAGGACGAGGAGAGCCCCAGCAAAGACAGGGAGTGTGTATGGCTTGTTTACAAGCGGCACCCCACGGCCTGTGCTGTCTTGGAGCAGCTTTTGCTCTCGGTGGCCGGGGCTCTTCAGCCAGCTTTGTACACTGCCCTTCCCTCCTGAGGCTCCACTGGTGCTGCTCTGAGGCCAGGCAGGGTTCAGGGCTCCCAGCAAGAGGCTTGGCCTCTGCTCTGCCCTGCCCTGCCCTGGTATGCACTGTCTTCTGGGGCTCTTGCATTCTGTTCTGTCTGTTGGTCTTGGGGTTTCCCTGTCTAGTCTACCTTCTTTCTCCATAATGAAGGGAAAGGCAGGGCTGCTGCAGGGCATTCATGGTCACCAGCTCACTGTGGCCTCAGCTTGCCCCTCCTCCACCCCTCAGCAGAAAGGCTGCCAGGCCCAGCCAGTGGAGGGTGTGATGAGTGGTAGCTGTGTGACTCTGGGCAACTTTCTCAACCTCTCTGATCTTCAGCTTCCTCAGGAATACATGTGGTGTAATCTGAAGCCACCAGGAGGAAATAAGATGGTGATAAAAGCGTTTGTGGTAGCACCTTGCCGGGGACATGCTGGGACAGGGTACTTGCTGGGTGTCCTCATAAGTGTGTGCAGAACCAGTGTTTCAGGAAGCTTCCGGGGAGGTGAAGGGGACATGGGTGACTGGCTTCCAGTTGCTAGTGTAGCAGACAGGGTGGAGTCCTTCTGGGTGTGGAGAACCCAGGGAAGGCAGAGAGGCCTGTTTCAGGGCCTGGCTGACTTTAGGATACAGTGAGATGCAGGGCTGTGGGTAGTTGGTACAAAGTGCAAAGTGGCTGGTCTGGTGTTGTGCTTATTAAAATAGCTTCTGGCTGGGCATGGTGGCTCATGCCTGTAATCCCAGCACTTTGGGAGGCTGAGGTGGGAGGAGGATCACTTGAGTCCAGGAGTTTGAGACTGTCTTGGGCAACATAGAGAGATCCCATCTTGCCAGGCATGGTGGTATGTGCCTGTTGTCCCAGCTACTTGGGAGGCTGAGGCAGGAGGATCCCTTGAGGTCAGGAGTTCAAGGCTGCAGTGAACTATGATCGTGCCACTGCACTCCAGCCTGGGTGACAGAGCGAGACCCTGTCTCAGGAAAAAAATAAAAATAAAAAAATAAAAAAAGGGCTTCCATTACCACGTGCTCACCATGCCCTGGTATCCTGCTAAGTGCTTTACATGGGCTTACGACATGCAGTCCCTAGAAGCACCATGAGGTGTGCCCTACTGTCCACCTGTCCACCTGGCAGGAGCAGGAACAGCTCCAGTATCTCCCAGGCGTGGCTCCCAGATGCCCAGCTCCAGAGTCCCACAGCCTCCCAGGTGGGCATTTCCCACCTCCCCGAGTCCCCCTGGCATCTTGGGGCCCTGGACCCCAGGGTACCTTGACTGGCCCCATCTACTATCTTCTCTAAGTGGGAGAATATGAGTGATGTGCTCACCTCATTGAGCCTTGGTTTCCTCATCTGTAAAATGGAGCTTCAATAGAACCACCCCCGTTGTGGTGGTTACCAGGATTCAAAGAGATAGGGCATGTAAGGCTCCCCGCACAGGGTCTGGCTCACAGTAGGCAATAATTACACCAGTCCTCTATTGTTGCCGTCCTCATGCAGCCCCAGGGAACTTGGAGAGCCCTTGGCTGAGGCATCCAGGCTCTTTGCTGCCCTCTGGTGCTGAGGCTCAGTGTGGTCTTGCGTGGAGGAGGCTGGGATCGTGACCCTCTAGTTCCCTGTGCTCCAACCTGCCCGCTCTGATAAACCTGCTGCAGGGGTAGGAATCGTCGGGGAAAGAGCCTTAGCCTCAAGGCCTGGCTTCTTGGCTTCCCGACTGTAATGACAGCTCCACACATTCCACAGAGGTGATGGTGTTGACAGGTATTTGGGAAATACCAGTTTTCTTTCCCAGCATATTTGTCCTTATTTTTTCAGGACATGGTAAACATTTTATTGTCATCCTAGCTTAATTAAATAGAAAAAAGGTGGCAGTCTAGAATTTTGGTACATTTCAAATATATTTTATTACTTTCCATCTTAGAAAGAATATGAAACCTGCATGCAATGCTAATGGTTTCTGACATGTACATAGCATATAACACAGCAGTACAATGCGGCTTATACTGGGGGGCAGTGTGTGGAGGGGGCGTTCTTAAGGGTATATGTACAGAGGAAAGGGTGCATGGTCATCTTAGCTTTCGAAAGAGGACTGCACTGTTTAACACTGAAGAATTACATGGGGAATCACAAATATATTGCTTTAGTACTGCATGTTCTGTTGTGGTGAGGGAAAGAAACATGCTTTGAAGGTTTTCCCTTGTCAACAGAATGTGTGTCTGTAGCTGTGTATTGCGCATGTATTCATATATTTTTAAGTTTTCTCCTAAGGTTTTTGCTGACAGTGTTGGGAACCTCACATGCTTCTGAAGCATTAAATATTGAACCTGTGAACCTTTCAGAAATCCTCAGGTTGGGAAAGACCCCACACCTTCTTTAAGGATCATTTGTCTCGCCATCACAGGATCTTGGAAATGTTTCCTAGGGTGTGTAAAAATTAACCAGGGGGGAATGAAGCACATTTTTCTGGCAACCAAACTTGAGTTCCTCAAAGAACAGATGCAGAGAGACCTGCTCCTGCTTGCCCGGCTACAGGGGCCACTGCGGAGTCACACTGAGGCTGTGACCGGCCATAAGCCCAGGAGAGCCCGTGGCAGCTGTGCCGAGGCGCCAGGACCTCTAAGCGGAAGCTTCCCAAGCTAGGAATGGAGCAACACTGCAATGAAATGTGTCCACCAAGCTCATTGTTCCTCCCGGGCGCTTATAAAGCTCAGATGTATAGTGACGTATGGACAAATACAAAAAAGCATTTTTTAAAAAGGAAAGGCATGAGTTTTCCCCTTTTCGATAAAAAGCAGCCTGTGATGAAGTCTGGAGCACAAGAGAGATGGGTCTCCCATCTGGAAGCCTTTCGCACGCAGCTATAAAATGTAAAAACTGACCGTTGGTAAAAAGTGCTTCATAACAATATATAATTTGTGTCTTATGCCTGTGAGAAAGAAAGGCTTTTTTTTTTTTTTTTTTTTTTTTTTTTTTTTTTTTTTTTTTAATCTGCAAAGTCCTTTGCACAAGTCTCCCAACTGGTTTGGAGTTTTCCCTTCTGAGGTTTTTCACCCTATTCTTCGTAGACCCTGGGGAGAAAAAACACATGGGTAAGTGGCTCAGGACATGAGGCAGGCCGTTCACAAGCTGCTGGCTAAGCGGCTTCATTCACATCTGGTCTGCAGGGAATGCCCCTGTCCCAGAACTGCAGGAACCCCCAGGAGAAGTGGGAGGGATCCTTCTGAGGATGTGGTCCCAGGGACCATGAAAACTCACACCAGTGTGGCTTTGTCTTTTCTAACCATCTGCAATCTCACTTCTGCAATCTCATTTTGTCCTCAGAGGCCTATGGAACAAACCCGCTTTGCATATGAGGAAACTGAGGCACCACAGACTTAAGATTTGCCCAGTGGCCACCGACTGTTAGTGGCAGGAATGTAGTCTTTCTCTAGCATGGCGGGCTGCTCCCACACCTCCTTGTTTCTTTCCGCGTCTGTACTCAGCCTCTCTATTTAGAGAAAATAGCAAGGGTGGGAGGCATTCCCTTACTTGACTTAGGCTTGTATATTTCTTTGTATTTTGCCCAAATAATGCATGTCCTCCAGAAGAATGCTAGCTCTAGAAGCTGCTTCCTGGAGACAGAAGAGGTGGTTGGTGGGGTGGGGCAATGGTGCAGGAGGCCTGTGCCCCTCAGTCCCTGCTTCTGGCTGCATTGCCTCATCTCTACTGGTTCCCAGCCCCACCTTCCCCTCACCTCTCAAGCTGTGCCCAGTTAGATATTTTGCTTTCTTCTAGTTCTGCCCCATGGCTGCCCTGGGGCCATACGTTACACTTAGCCTATCACTTTTCTGTCTCGTTCTTGATTTCTGAGTAAGACCGCTGAATTATCCATTGAAATAAAATGCCTGACTAGGCTGCTTCCTGTGGTGGCCGGAAGCTCCCTGGAAGCTCTGGTCTCTGAAGTGCACAGAGCTCCTCTGTGTGGCCCCCATGCGCCTGAGCCCACCGTATACCCTTCTACTTCCTCCAACCTAGCTTTGGCATTCTCTTTCTCTCTCTCTCTGTACAAAGAGGACTTCAAACACTTCCTTTATCACTGTTCTATATTCATTAAGATATTTTCAACTTGTTTCAGGGGAGGGAGGTGGGGAGGGCAGGGACCTCAACACTCTAAGAAAGAGGGTGAACTAATTTTATAGCAAAGTGAGAGAAGGCCTGGTAGTGAGAGGCTCTCGTTGCTTTTGTTATTGGAATTTTCAGGAAAAAAAAAGCAGGGCCATGTTTAGACCTGTGGGTGCCTCCTTTTCCAGGCTGCAGCTCAGGTGGAGGGGAGGAGCAAGGTGAGCTAAAGGTTTGAGTATCCCCCAGCAGTCAGATCAAGATGCCCTCAGCCTCTTCCATAACCTGCCCATGGGATTAGCCTTCTGCCAGTTTTGATGACACAGGGCCTGGAGGGTGACAGAGAGTGGACTGCGCAGTTCTGGCCTTTGCCACATGAGCTGCCTGGCTTGACTAGAAAGAGGGCTTCATTCCCAGCAGATTTATAGAAAATAATTTCTTGCTCTCATCACTTTCTATTTCAAGCAACTGCAGATGAGGCTGTTTTGGAAGCAGCAAAAAAGGCTCAGGTATAGGGGTTGAGCCCGAGTGTCAGCTCTGGGAGAGCTGGTCACAGGGCTGAGCTTGGGGTAGCACGGCTGGGCCAGGTGAGGGGAGGGCAATGCAGGCACCCACTATGGCTGTACCTTCCACCCTGTGAGGGCAGCTCGTGGGGTAGCACCAGGAGGCCTGGTTTGCTGTCCTGGCTTTGCCCTGTGCTCCCAGGCAAGTCACCCCTCTCTTCCATTTAGCCTTGATTTCCCCCTCTGCAGCAGGGGTGCTGGCACTAGTTCCTGGGGAAGTCACCTGCATGGTGTGTGCATGCATGCGTGTGTGTGTGTGTGTGTGTGTGTGTGCGCTTCCTGATCATGCTATGCAGGCAAATGTGTAAACAGACTCTGCGTATTTGAGGAGTGAGACAGGACAGGCTACCTTCGCATGGTACAGGGGAGCTAGGAACTGGATTCTCCCTCCGAGGACAGACATAAGACCCCAGGAAACCAGAGATGGGAAGCCACCTTCTGATTTTAAGGAAACAGTGCCCAGTAAGTACAGGGCTGGTTCAGGGTGCTGGTGGTCTTAACACTGCTGCCTGCCTTGGTTAACAGTGGCTCTGATTTTAAAGAGCCAAACCTGTGGTGCCTTCCAGCACCTGCGAAGGAAGGAGTTTATCAGGTTTCTGGGCAGCAGAGGGAGTGGGGCACCTTGGAGAAGAAAACATGTTTCTGGCAAGGATCATCCTCAGCACCTCATGGTTTTATAGTGCAGTTTTATAGCCAACATACACAGTCACCTAAGTGGTCACATTTCACCCCACTGAAGTCCTCAGAGCTCCCCTGGCAGCCATGCCAGTGCTCACTCTGCCATTTAACAACTTACGTAACTGAAATAAAAAGAGGAATTAAGATTATAATGCAAATATTAGAGTGAGACAGACTTTAGTTTACAAAATGACAAACCTGCCATGCTTGCAAATGGACAAGAGATGGATAGCTAGCTTTGGTAAGTGGTGAGTTCCTTGTCCCCGGGGGTATGTAAGCATTGTCTGAGTATCTATTTGCTGTGGATGTTGTGGTGGGTGTTCACGTATTAGATGGGGCTAGATGACCTGGTAGGGGGGGTCCCTTCCCATCCTGAGAGCCACAGCTGGGTCTGGTGGGAAGGAAGGTGAGTAGAGGCGGGGCGTACCTGCGCTTCTCGTTCCAGGCGTTGTACCACTTGATGAAGCGCTTGGTGCTCTGCAGCTTGGGGTGCAGGCAGTGCTCCTGACCTCGGTACCTGGACACGCTCTTGGTGGTGATGCTGAAACGGAGCAGGATGAGGTGGAGGGTTGAGGAGCCTGAATAACATGTTGCCTCTTGTGTGGCCTGTGAGTAGCCCTGGGCTAAGTCAGGGCCCTGAGAGACTGTGGCTTCCTGCCTCCTCTCAAGGGAGCCGACTTATGTGCTCACTTCCAGCCTGGCTCTTTGGAAAGTTCTGGTTGTCCCCTTATTCTCTGACTCCATATTAGGGCCTAACCCTGTATGTAGTGAGCAGCCCTCACTTTTCCCCTGGGAGTCCTGAGAGTCTGGGATGGTCTCTCCCACCCCCAACCTCATGCAGTGTGTTGTCTCCAGGGCTCAGGCCTCTTTTGGGGAACAAAGGTCAGAGGACTCCCAGCCCCTCTGAGCCTGGGATCAGGAGGTGGAGAAAGCTAATGCCAGCAAGGTGCACGTGCCAAAACCTCTGTCCTTGGATTTGAGGAGCTCATGGCAAGGCTCAGACATGCCCCGCAGACACTCTGATTTCTGTCTCCTCAACCCCAGTTCCCTCTGACCCACCACAGATTGTCCCAGGGCCGGGCATCTCCTGATCCTGAGGCAAAGTCTTGTTGGCCTTGTGGGAGGTCCCAGGTATCTCACCCCTAAGCAGAAGAGTAAGACCTCTCTTCTGCACAGCCTGAAGATCTCAGGCCTCTATCAGCCCATGTCCCAACACCCAGCAGAAGCCTAGCCATGTGGTAGAGAAGCAGGTGTTGTGCAGACTGTAAGGGCCTGGGACTGAATCTCAAATTTGGCTGTGGGACCTTGGGTAACCTCTCTGAATCCAGTTTGGCCATCTGTAAAATGGGTATAATAATAGGACTATCTCACAGGGTTATTGGGATGATTAAAAGATACAATCTTTAGAAAGTACCCAGGACCTGGTAGATGCACAATTAACAGTTACTGTTACTAGTCATTGGTCATGGAAGATGAAGTGGCCAAGGGGAAAGAGTAGCCTTGCTGTGGGGGCTCCAGCCTGGAGGGCGAGGCAAGCCTGCTGCTCAGAACTTCTGAGCTCCTCTAGGCCACAGGCATGATAGGAGTTGTGGGTAATAAGAGACCACCTAGGGTATTTGGAAAAGTGCAAGGTGAGAGGTGAGGATGCCACTTCTTGAGGGGTCACAGCCATGCAAGCCATGATGGTAGACTGGGGTGCTGGAATGGGCTTGGAGGGCAAAGGGGGAGACTGGAAGTGAGAGTGGAAAGAGTGAGAAGAGAGGGACAGAGGTCAGCTCGTTCTCCACTGTTAACCAAATGGAAAATGTCATGGCTTATATGGGCTAAGTTCTAGAAGGGATAGGATTCCCATTACTTCAGTCTCCCAGTTGATGGGGAAAGAAAATCGGATCTTGCCACCAGAATGGGGGCATAATGTTCCTGGGCAACCTGTTCTCTTCCCTTCTCCATGCTCTGGGTTTCTGGGGTCCCTGCTAGGGCCTAAGCTCCTTGGGGCAGGGGCGGGTCTTCCTGCTGATGCCAGGTGACGGTGCCTGCCTTGACTGGACTCCTCTGTGACTCCGGGTCATTCCTCTAGCCTTGAGCACAGGCCAGGCTTCAGAGTGAACTCTGGTTGTCTCTCTCCCCCACTGTGCCCAGTCACCCTGCAGGAATTTAGCAAATGCTTTTCTCTTTCTGCCTACAAGGCTGCTTTAGCATTCTGAAGGAAAGGATGTGGCAATGCCTGATAAAAACCCTTTCTCAGTTAGGTCAGTGTGCAGGCTGTGCATCCCAAATCCTGAAGGTCAGGGAGAGCAGGAAGGGAGAGCAGGAAGGGTCACTCAGCCCTCTCACTACAGTGCTCAAATGCCACGTCATAATACTGGGATTATGAAAATCGGTTGTGGAGTGCAGACATGGGGATTTGTGACTCCAGCAACTATCAGAAATTCTGAGTCCTGTGACCCTCTCCTCCACAGTTCTGGCGGTGGGGGTAAGGGTTTTGGTGAGAGCTCCATGGACCTATGACACAAATTGCTCTTTCTAGAATTCGGACTCTCCTGGATCCTTCTGGGTGCAAGGACTCCCACTTGCAAAGCGGACCTCTCCCCCCGCCCCTACTCCTGCCCCCACCCCCAGCCTCAGCAGAGATTTCTGGGTGACTCAGGGTGAGCTGGAAAATTTGCTTTTGTTCAGCCTTTGTGGCTGAAAACCTGCTTTGCAAAAGTGCTGGCCCCTCATCTGATTTGGAGAGTTTTAGGATTGTGGAGAGGGAGAGGAGCCCCCAGCCCTCAGGGATGGAGTGGGAGGCTCTAGGGGGTGGGGTAGAGGTTTAGTAGAGGGTGACTGGATTGTGTGCTGATCTCCTGAGGCCCCTGCACGTTTCTACAAGGCTCCGTAAAGCCTTTCTCGCACTTGCCTAGCTATAGTTTTTCTCTATATGTGGAAAAGTTTAGCCAGGAAAAGAGCAAGCCTATTTACTGAGGGCTCTGTCCTTTTTAGGTATCACTGCGTCCTTTACCCTGCTTTCTTCCCCTGCAAGGTCTCAGAAACTTGTTTGGTTAATAGAGTGGTTTTCAGCTCTTAGACGAGTGAGATTTAACTTGGAATTCCCCTGTCATTCTTAGCCCCCAAACTGGAAGCCCTGAGGAGCTTGGAGCTCCTTTCCCAGCTCATTTGACACTTGGCCCCCACCCAAAAGGATTTTTGGGTATTTTCTTTGAATTTGGTCTGCAAGGCAAGGGGTAGGGACAAGCGAGTTAATTTAGGTGTCTGTGAAGGAAGGCAGTGGGGTCAGCTCAGTTCCAGTGGATTTCTGAATTCCCCTAATTTCAGCCTGACAGTGTAGCCCCTAGACGGGGATGGGGGGTGCTGGGTAGGGGTGTGCACTGCTTTCGCAGACACTGTGTGAAGGCCTTTGCGCCGGTGGGGGCCAGCTGGTGGAGGGCACTTGCCCAGACTGAGAATAAAGTGCGTCCTGTTTCTGGGGGAGGGGAAGAGGGGCCAATGGTCTGTGGCAAATATTTGGTAGCCGCTTTGCCAAGGGCTCCCTTCCTGGCCAAGAGCATATTGATGAGGAGGCAGCGGTGCTGGCCTCAAGTGGTTAATTGGGAAGGCGGAGGAGCAAGAAACTAAGTGTTCTCTCACTCTGCCCCAGTTTTTCCAACATTCCCCACATCCCCACCAAGCAGGGCTCCAGCCATGTGGCACATTAACCCCAGCAGAGCACTTTCTGCAGTACTGCTCCGTATCGGGGACCCACAAGGAGTACAGTCGGTGAGGGAAGCTCGTGGAGCGTTCTCAAAATAAAATCTCTAGGAGCCAAAAACTTGCGGTCCACTTGTCTCTGACTGGAACAAGGCTCTGAAGGAGAGTCAGGATTTAAGATAGTGTTTGCATTAGTCCTCTATCCAGTGACAGGAAGGCAGCACGCCTCACAGTTTGCGTGTGAGTGTGTTTTAAGTGATTTCAGTCTAGGTTTTCTGAGTTGGCACAAGGGAACCCTTTAACCCTTGATGGCCCTAGCAGAGTGGGTGGCCCATGGTACAAATAGGGAGACTGCTCATTTGAATCCTAGCAAGGGTGAACTTGGAGGCGCTGTTCCGGAGCGGGACAGTGACCCCCTTTCCCGACTGTCTTCCAGAGTGTCTCGCCAGCGTCCTAAGGACTCTCTGGGCAATTACAAAGGCTTTTCCAGGGCCTTGACAAAGTCGGAGAGAAATGTTTGTTAGCCCGACCCAGGCCCAGGCTGTGCCCTGGCATTGGGTTGACAGCAGTGCGCACCCCCTCAAGGTGAGGAGCGAGAACTCACATAACCATCTTCTCCTCGCAGTGCGGGTACTTTGGCTTCATTTCCAGCTTCTTCACGTCGCTGTAGCGGATCTTGGGTCCCTTCCGGGAGCACTTGCATTTGGACCCTGCGAGCGAGCGCGGGGCAACGGCTTAGTTGCTAGGCGGTCTCCTGCCCCTCGACCACCTTGGTGCCCACCCAGACCACCCCCCGCGGGATCCCAGGATGCCTAGAAATTGGCGCTTGGGTTCCCCAGGACAGGACAAGACGAGACGGCGACAAGGGGAGCTCCCCGCACTCACCGTCCACACGCGCGGTGTACAGCGCCAGCAGCAGCAGGAGCAGCGCGGCCGCCAGGAGCCTCATGCTGACCGGAGGGGCGCGGCGTGGGAGCAGGGACATGGGGAGGGCGCTGGCCCGTCGGAGCGGCGGCCCGGAGACGCCACCCAGCTCTGCTCGGCTTTCTCTGCCCGGGGCGCGCCTTCCGGCTCTGCTGGCTCCGGCTGCGCCGTCGGTGGATGCCCAGGGCTGTCTGTGGCCGTGCGCTGCGCTCTGCGCTTGTCTCCGCGCTCTCTCCACAGCCTCCCTCCGCCCGCCCTGGCCTCTTTTAAATCCGCTCCTGCCCTCGCAGCGAGCGAGCTCATTAATATGCAGAACCACTCGGTGACTCACTGAGATTTCTCAATGTGGTGAGGGGAGGAGACCTTCCCAGCCCGCCCGTCGCCCGCCCCGGGAAAGGACCCGCTATCGCAGCGGCGCACACCCGGAGCCACGCGCGCACACGCACACACACATCCGCTACCCGCTCGCTCACACAACACGCCGCCTTCGCACACTTGCACACCCATACCACAGCGCGCACACATTTCCAGCGTCCCGCTCTGCCTTTGGGGAGCCCAGACGGTGGAGAGGCTGCTGAAGGGCACTGCTTTTCTGAATCGCGTGGTTCTCTCTCTGGCCCGGCAGGCCAGCTTTTCTGAGCCGGCGGGAGACCCAGGCCCAGGGCCCAGATCCTCAAAGACCTGAAAGGCTTTTGGAGCAGGTGCCAAGTGTGAGTGCCTGCAGGCCTGACCCCCAAGGGCCCCTGCTGGGCCAGAACACAAGGCCAGTTCTGGACAGGGGCTTGTCATAGACTGTCCAGCAGCAAAGTCATTGACTGTGATCACTGGAACTGACTCAAAGAGGGTATGTGTGTGTGTGCGGGGGTGGGGACGGGTATTGGGGAGGAATTTTGGTGACTCCCAAAGGAAAGCTCCTTAAAGTGGGTCAGTGGCCTGGTGGCTGTGTGAGTGTCTGGGTGGTGGGGAGAACCAGGAGGAGTCCTCACTCTCACACTACTCTCCAAAGCCAGGTAGAGAGCCCTAGTGGAGAGCGATGACAGTGGTAACCATCTGGATGAAGGCCTTCCCATGTTCTAGACATTGTGCCAGAATGCGAGGTATAGTGGTGTGAGCCCAGCCATAGTGGCAGAAATTCCCTCCTCACTACTTTCCAGCACAAGTGATTTTACCGCTCTCAGCTTTTGTTTCATCATCTGTAAAGTGCAGATCATCACAGTGTTTCTGATAGGGTGGCTGTGAGAACTATAGAAATCGTACATGTTGTCAGTACCCAGGAAATGTTACTTATTGGCACCATCGTTTTATGTCTAATTTATCTATTACTTTGATTCTTACAAATTGGTACTTTTCTTCCAAGTTGGTACTTTTAATTTCTTTATTTGACAGGTGTGGAAACATGCTCTGAGAGAAGAAATAACTTGTCCAAGGTCACAGAGCCAGGAAGCAGGTGACTAGGCCAGGAGGGTCCTCAGTATATATGGCTGCAGAACTGGGACGACTGTCCCTGGACCACTCTGTTGCTTTGAGGCCTGTCTGCCCTTCACTTCTTGCTGCCTTGAGAGACCCAGAGACAGGAGGTGGATCATCTCAAGCTCTTGGAGTCCCTGGGCTTGGCTGTCAGGAGAGAGCTCACCCAGCTCTATGCCATCAGCCTGGCAGTTCCCTGGAGGCAAAAATGCCCAGAGGGCTTCTGGATGATGGGGACAGTCTGCTGAAGGGTGCAATGGGAAGAATCTGCGTCGTCTCTTCCCAACTGGAGAGCCCTCGCTGCTTCAAGAAGAAGCTGAGCCATGAAAAGCAAGCAGCGCCTATGCGTGCTGTTGTGCCTATACCTAAAGCAAAGCCAATAGCTGGACATTTGCATTTATGCATGAGATGAGTATGAGGGAGTGACTTTTGGCATTTATGTTAGTTTTTAACTCTAAAAATAATTTTTTAAAATATAGAAACAACACGTTTGCCCAGAAAAATCAGAAAACCCAAGCAGAAGAAAACTAACATTTTCACGCAAGTAAAATCTTGGGTGAAATCTTCCCAAAGCATCCTCTTTTTGCTTTGTGTGCACATGTACACATGGGATCAGGCTGCATGTAGTCTTTAATAACCTGCTTGCTATACCTATTAGCATATTGTGAACATCGCTCCATGTGGCTAGCCTTGCTACAACAATAGCTCCCTTAATGGTTTCATCTGAGGCCGGGTAGTATAATGGCTAAGAGGCTGGTGTCTGGAGTCAAACTGCCTGAGTATGCATCCTAGGTACTAGCTGTGTGACTTTGGGCAAATACCTTAACTCTATTTGGTATTGGTTTCCTCATCTGTGAGATGGAGATGATAATAATATGTACAGCATAGGCAGAATTAAATGAGATGGTGCATGTAATGCTTTTAATGTGGTCCCCAGCACAGAGTAAGTGTTTGATATGTGCTGACCATTGCGGTTATCATGATTTTAGATGCAGAGTATTCCGTCATACAGATGTACCAGAATTAATTTGACTACTCCTTGCTTGGATTGTTTTCAACCTTACCCTCTTACAACCAATGCTGTTTGACAAATATTCTTGTAGCTCTATTTTGGGGTAGGTTTTAATACATTGGATCAGCCCTCAGAAATAGAATCATGGGGCCATGGCACATGCCCATTTTAAGACTTTTCATAGAAATTGCCAATTGCTTTCCAAAAAAATATATTTTATGCTGCAAAGGAATTTCTTAAATACCAAGCTTTCCTAGAGCATGTAAAGTATTATTTTTTTATTAACGATTTTATTTCTAACATGTTTGTTTCAAGAATATGTTGATTGATTAACTGGGATCTAACAACACCAGCGATCGTGGGCACTGAGTTTTCACAGGAAAAAGTAGTTGGCTCTAGAAATATGGACCAACGTTCCCCAGCTTCTTGGGCTGGACCAGAGGTCAGACGTCCCAGTGTTTTGTCCTCAGTTACACTCCTCAGTCTGTGTATGCAGATCTCTGGTTTGCAGAAGGCAGCCACTGTGCAAGCAGAGCTGAGCCCTTGTTTGTGTGAGTTCTTCTGGAGCCATGGTACAGGAGAGCATGAGGCCCCTGCTGCCAGCAGGTCTGTGGGGGATGCTGCCCAACTGGGTGAGGGAGGGGGCTTGGCCCCTGACACACCTTCAGGGCACAGACTGTCTAGTGAGCCCAAGCCGAGGGCCTCTGAGCAGGTGGGCATGTGTGAGGTCGTTCTTTGTACAGTGGCACTGTCTGCTTCAAGGAGGTCCCTGGGGTACAGTAAAGGACAGCACACATGCCTTGCCTGTGTGTGTGCATGCATGTGTGCAGATGTCAACACATTCATGGTCATACTGGATTCCACAGAAGAGGTAGATGTGAAGTGTGGGGGCACAGAGGAGGGAGGAAGTGGAAACAGGACATCACTCCTTGAGGGAGTGGAAATTTTGCTGAGACCCCAGGGATTTGCTTATTTCTTCTCTTTACATTTATTGAGCACCCACTGTGTCCCAGGCGTTGTACAAGGTGCTGGGGGTTTGAGGTGAGCCAAGGCAGCTGTGTGCCTGTCCCCAAGCAGCTCAGAGTCTAGTGGGGAAGGCAGACATTAGCTATACAACCACAGAGATCAGTGTGAAACTCCTGCAGAGGTCAGTGTCCTGGAGGATGGTTGGTGCTAGGAGACTCATCAGGGGATCTGACAGGGTAACGAGGTGGGGACAAATTCCTGGAGGAAAGGGCCATTGAGTTAGATATGAAGGATGGAAAGGAATTAACCAGTGACCACAGGAGGGAGGCCGCTCCTGGCCCTTCATGGTCCCTGCTGCTCACACAGTGATCTCCTGGGGGAAGTCCCTGCTCTGAACCCTTTACTGGCTCCTGATCTCATGCAGAGTGGAAGCCAAGTCCCCAGCAGTGCGCACCCAATCATGACCAGCACCTGCCATGCTCCCCACAGGCTGTGCTCCAGATACTCTGCCTTGTCTTACCTTCAAACATCCAAGCCTGTTCCCACCTCAGGGTCTTTGTGCTCACTGGCCCCTCCACCTGCAGTGCTCCTCCCCAGGGGCTGACAGGCAACCCTCTTCTCCTCAGTGAGCCTGGGCTCCAATATTCACCATCCAGTTCCAATCCCACGAGCATACCCCCAACAACAGTCCCTCTCTGTGTTGCCACCGATTTTAGTTTATTCATTGTATGTGCAGCAACCTCAAATTGTACATTTTCATATTTATTTGGGGGTGCATTGTGGATGATCTGTCTGTGTCTGTGGGTGTCTGTCTTGCTCATCCTCAGTATCTACAACAGTGATTGGCATGTAGCAGGGGTTCACTCCCTATCTGTGGAGTAAATAAAAACATGTTTCAGGCAACAGCTCAGCATGTGAGAGTACTGCTGAATCCAGGCTGCACAGGCTACAAGGTTGCATGTGAGAAAGTGTGTGTGTGTGTGTGTGTGTGTGTTTGTGTGTGTGTAGGGGTGGCCATGGGGAGTCCATATTCCCAGGGAAGCCAGTTCATCCTCAGGGCATTTGTTTTAGAGATGAAGTCTCTGGGAAGAGAGGTGGTGATAACAGGAGTGTGACTTTCCAGGAAATCCCACAGGTGTCTGGGCACTACCTCCTTGGTCTGCTTAGAAAGGGGTCTTGACTGGTCAAGGCTGGTTTTCTGCCCTGGGAGCTGGGATCCAGGGCAATTCCTTCCCTCATTCTTTTAGTTCTTTTCGTGACTGACCTTTTCAGAAGAGGAGTCCTTTTTACTTCCCTGGCAGGACAGGAATCCTAGAATTCAGCACTGGTAGAGGCTGAGGCCACAACTGGCCTTCATTGTACATATGAGGAAACTGAGGCCCAGCAATGGGGTTGACTGCATACAAGATCTCCCTGTGCATTAATGTTAGCCAGCCTCCTGTCTCTGTGTCCTGTACCTAGCTACTTAGGCCAGAGCAAGATCCTGGGCTCCAGTAACCTGTCTGGCCCCATCACCACTCATGACATGGTGCGTCACCCCAAAATACCTGCTTCCATTGTGTTGTGTGGCTGCTGGCTCTGAGTCCAAGCCTGGCGGGTGCCTCTCCCTCTCCAGCTCCTCCCTCTGTCTGTTCACCTGCAGCCTGTGGAGTCTGGGCAGCCAGCTGCCTCCTCTGTGCAGCCAGCTGCCTCCTCTGTGCAGCTCTCTTTCAGCTACAGCCCTGCATGCTGACCCCTTCCCTGGCCATGCTCTGGGGTGAAGGAAGTTGAAGGACCAAGGTTCCCAAGAACAACCTCTTGTTTCGTTCTTCACACTGCAAATATTTAGAGATCCTGAGTAACTTAAGCCCAGAGAAAATGATGTGGGGGACAGCCAGGCAGTATTGAATTAGGCTTAAAGCAGCCCCGAGGCAGAGTGTATGTAGGGGGGCTCTGTTACTCAGATGGGTCACAGGGGGCACTGCAAGATTCCCCTAAACATGGGAGAAAATGCTTGCAGCAAATATGACAAACCAACAAGTAGCATTTATTCCACCATCTATTCATCCAACAACACTCCCTTACAGGCAAGCATCTTTATTATATTAAGAACACATGCAAAGATATTTCCGAAGAGGGCCCTAACATATAAATGAGCAAAGGACATCAAAGGACAATTCAGGAGAAAAAGAAAGGCAATTAACCAATTCATCAAAGAACATGCATCCTCTTTAGCAATGAAGGAAAAGCACAGCAGTGCTGCAGGATCACAGCATTTTGGTTTTGGTCCCACTCAATGAGGAAATGTTTATTTTAAATAGCAACATCCAAAGCTGATAATGGTAAAGTGAGGAAGCATCACTTAAGCATCACTCATGGGACTATCAATTGGTACAAAATTTGGGGAAGTTATATTTATAGTATGGTATCCAGACTGTTTGAAGTAAACCATTTCATCTTATTAACCACTTCAGAAATCTGTTTAAAATTCCCATAATGGAGAAATACCACATGCAAAGCTAGTCCTTGTTAAAAATAAAGATTTAACCTAAATACCCAACAATGGGGGATTAAGAAAACAATGAAAGCTCTAAATTTGTGGAGTAAATGCTTATGCAGTAAGTAGAAAAAATGCAAGGTTGTGTAAACACTGTGATTATAAGTATGCAAAACAGTAACCTCTGTACAAAGGATGGCAAGACAGAGTTACAAACATCATTCTCTTTGAGTGGCGAAATGTTGGGCATTGTTGTTGTAAAGCTTCTCTCCTTGCTTTCCAGTTTTTCAGAATGTTCTTGTTATAACAGCAACTCAGGAGCAGTTGATTCAGCGAGGGCTTGGGCAGCCTTAAGCCTCACTGAGCAGACCCTGGCGATGGGCGATGAGCACCTGTGCTGTGCAGGTGGCACTGCAGAGAGGCAGGTAGAGTCGTTGGTGGCGTGGGTGAGTCCCATGGTGAGGGTCTAGGCCCATCTTTAGAGCTGTCCCCCACTGCTTGGCACAGGGGAACAAGCAGCCCCTCCATCCGGCCTCACTTGTCCTCATTCTGCTCTGCCCCACCTCCTGCCTCTCTCACCAGCCCTGTTCCATGTTTGCAGCAGAGTCCTAGGCCTCTGTGCAGGCACCGCCAAGTCCTGTCTCCTTGGCTAGGCTGTTTGCTTTAGTTTGCCTTCCTGAAACTGCGAAGATGTCATTTTACAGGGAAGCCCTCCTTGACTGCACACATCTGCCTGACTCCCGTCCTAGCCCCAGGGTAGGAGAGGCACCTGCTGTCTGCGTGGCTCGTAGACCTTGTTGTCTCCAGTGCCACTCCTCACACTTGTAAAGGCTCCTATGAGGTCTTCTTTCAGGTCCATGATCCTCTGAGGTTGCTCTGTGTCTTTCTTATTAATTCTAGTTCCCCAGCTTGAGCACAGGGCCGGGCACACAGTAGGTGCTCAATGAAGAAATGATTGAATGCAGGATGAACGAATGCAGGATGAATGAATTAATGTGGATCACAGTTTATCACAGTCTAGTGTGTTACAGAGTCAGACTTCCTGGTTTAGAGTCCTAGTCTATCACTCTGTGCTTCTGCTTCCTTATCTGTAAAAAGAAGATAATAATAAAAAATAATCAGGCTGTGATAAGGATTAAATGAGCTGATATAGAACAAACATGTTGCACAGTATCTTGTCACATAGTAAGTGTTCCATAAATGTTCATTCTTGTTTTATGATTATTAAATCTCGTAGACTCACTCCCCTTATCTGTGGGTTGGCTTGGCTAATTTCTTTTGCTTTATATTTATGAAATGCTTATAGAATGCTTACTATGTCTCAAGGACTGTTCTAAGTGCTATACAAATATTAATTTATTTAATTTTCATAACCACACAAAGTAGGTTATCCCCATTTTACAGATGAGGAAACTGAGGAGAAGGATAAGTATGTTGCCCAAAATAACTACCAAGTGGCAGAGCTGAGATTCAAACCCAAGCAATCTGACTCTGGAGTCCTGCTCTGCACGGCCATACGCTGCCTCCCAGGAGGAGGGTGGGGGGATGCTCCCTACCTTTTGCCCAGGTGTCACCCACCACCTTCCTGTCTGCATGCTGCTGCCACCTGGTCCTCAGTTCTTCTCCCTGGAGGGCGTCCCAGAGTTCTCAACCAGCTAGGATTGTCAACTTTAACAAACAAAAAATACAAAATGCCCATGCAATATTTAGGGCATACTTATACTCAAAATTATTCATTGTTTATACTGAAATTCAAATTTAACTTGTGGCCTGTATTTTAACTGGCAACCCTACATCCAGTACCAGAGGGTGGTAATGTGGTGGTCCAAGGAGTCTTCTGCAGTGATCTCAGACACACAGACATGGAGCCTTCTGGGTCTGCCATGGGCGGAATGTGGGGAGAGAAAGGCTAGGCACACTGCTAAGCTCTCATAGGCCACAGTGGGCATTCGTGCTCTGATAGGGAAGCAGGCATTGAGGAGGATGGTTCAGGCAGAGACAACAGCTTAAACAACTGCTATGGGATGGGGAAGGTCAAGGAAACTGTAGGATGCTAACGGAGCCCTGTGCGTGTAGGGCAGGGATCTGGGCAGGGGAGGGAAGGGTTATTAGGCTGAATATGTAGATCAGCACCAAATTGTGCAGGGTCCTGGGCAGCTGAGGAGTTTGGGCTTCATCACCTGGATTATAAGAAGCCATTGGAGAATTTCAAGCAGGGTTGTGTGATTCGGTTTTGCCTTATGAGAAGATCTGTCTGGCTGCTGGACGAAAGAAGGATGGCAGAGAGGGAGATGGGAGGCAAGAGAAACCTTGGTTCAGGGAAGTTCTTGCCCAAAGGTCAGCATTGTATTTTTTTTGTTTTGTTTTGTTTTTTTGAGACAGGGTCTTGTTCTGTCACTCAGGTTGGAGTGCAGTGGTGTGATCTCAGCTCATTGCAACCTTTGCCTCCCAGGCTCAAGTGATCCTCCCACCTCAGCCTCCCAAGCATCTGGGACTACAGGCACATGCCACTACCCTTGGCTAGTTTTTAAATTTTCTTGTAGAGATGGGGATCTCACTATGTTGCCCTGGCGTGTCTTGAATTTCTGAGCTCAAGCAATCTGCCCATCTAAGCTTCCCAAAATTCTGGGATTACAGGTGTGAGCCACCATGCCCTGTCTTTCATAAAAGTTTTTGTCTTCTTATTCCTGAAATTCTTTGCCTTCTGAAAAAATGTAATGCACAGATGGAAAAGAAAAAATGTTCTCAGTCTCGTTTGCTGTCAAGAGGGAGTGTTTGTGATATTGGTGTTTTTATTTTTACCAATTCTGTCAGTGTGGTCTCTAGCACAGCAGAAGGGAGGAAGTGATTGGGTCTGGGGTGAGAAAAGATTGTGACTAATTTGCTTTTAATCAGTCTCTGGCAGCTGATGGAGGAGAACAGGGTCCAAGGTGTTCCTCAGAGGATTTACCTGCCAGGTAAATACTAGCCTTCATGAATCTTCTATGAAGAAAACTTTTCAAGCAACCATCTGAGACATGTTGCAATTTTCTTTCTTAGCAACTAGTCATTGCCTCTGAACATGATCAGGTTCTTAACGGTGAGCGATTTAAGGCCATAAAAGAATTGTCATAAACAGCTCCCCAGAGCCAAGAGTGCGGCCCAGATTTTAAGCACATAATGGAATCATATCAAAAGCAAGGAGGGGCAGCAGGAACCATAAATCCTGGAAGTGCAAAATCTGTCCATTGTGAAACTTGTGCTGAAGGGAAACCAGATGTGGATGCTAGAGAGAGAGGGCAGGAGGGAAAGTGTGGTATGGGGACTCTGAGAACGGGCCCCTATGTAAGGCTAGATGTCCTGCTGTGTGTTGGCGGAGGCCCGAATTCAAGAGGCTCAGAACCACGGAAAGCAGGGCGGGTTTGCTCCTGGTGTCGTGGCTGACGGTCCAGTGTCCAAGGAAGAAGGCAGAGGCCAGAGAATTAATGTTCTTGTAGCTACTGTTTCAGCTGGACTAACAGAAGTATTGTTCAAGTTTTTCCTGAGTTTTTGTCTTTGAAGATGAAACATTTGGGGGCAGTTCTTTAAACATGTATTTGAGCTATCACAAAGAGACTAAATTTGTTTATCCTGTGGAGGAAAAAAAGCCACTAACACATGTGGAAATCCATTTGGATTGGGATGAAAAACATGATTATCCAAGTTGCCATCCTTGGCCTGAAATGGGGGGTTTATTTTATTCTGGTAAGCAAAATCCTCTATAAACACCAAGTTGAGCCCTTGCTGAGTGCCTGCTCTGTGCCGGGGTTGCAGGTCTGCAGGGGCTGCGGGCCAGAGGCTCGGCAGGATGTCTGCAGGCCAGAGAGGCCCTTGCCAGCAGGCTGAGAGAATACTTCAAATGAGTTACGGATGCGACGATTCCAGATGGGGGGCTGTAAGGCAGTCCCATCCAGGTTGGGGATTGGGAATGCTTTCATGAAGCAGGTAGTGGAAATAGACCTTGAAGGATGAGGAAGACTGCTCAGGTAGAGAGGGGTGAGTGAAGGTGACCCGCAGGGACAGAGCAGCTGAGGTCCAGCCTGAGGTCAGAACACATGTGATGAGTCAGGGACTGGCTGGTTTGATGGGAGGTAGAGTATACACAGGGAGTGTGGGCAGCAAGAGGGTATTGGGGAGAGCCTTGAATGCTGCATCAGGAACTCATAATTAATTTGACTGGAAAATTGGATTTGGTGCCTAGGTCTGTTTGAGGCCATTTCAACTCCCATTTCACAAACAAACAAACAAACAAGCAAAAATAAGCAAAGAACCAAACAAATGATACCATTCTGAAGACAGTACAGCATCACTGAAGAGAAAAAGGGGCACATGGAACTTTCCATCCTTCCCAGAACCAGTCCAGGCTGTGCCCGTGCACAGAAACTTTCACATAATGACAGTCACACTGCATAATCCTGTGTACGCATCTTTCTTTGGGGCACACTGTTTCATAAACGCTGTATAATCCCCACTTTAAATGCCTAGGGAGGTTTAAAAGGTCCTGGGGTGAAATATAGATTTTATGAAATGTGAACAACTTCCAGCTAAATGATTTTAAATTTGGGGTTCTCAAAGAGTCTCTCTAGTTTATACTTGCAGTGGCTTGGGAAGCCCTTAGACCTTGGCTTCCCCATTTCCCTCAACCACATGCTCCCATAGTGCGACGAAAAGGGAACTGTGTCATGGTTGTCACAATCTGCCTGGTCCCTGATAGGTGGCTGGGCTGACACCAGGCACTGGGCTCAGTCCTGTAGGGGCTCCAGGTTAATTTTCCAAGTCAATATGCTGAAGGGCCAAGGCCCTGAAATATCAGCTTGTCAAAGTTAGTTTCTAGTAACTATTGGTAACATTTACGGGCCTCTGTGTCTTGCTGAGTGTGCCCATTTTCAGTGTATTTGGTGGTTGACGCATTCATTCATACTTTGAATTTGGAATGTCCCATGTGGTATTGCAAAAAGGGAAGATTTTAAAGATGCATTTTAATTAATTAATTAATGTATTCATTTATTTATTTATTTTGAGGCGGAGTCTCACTCTGTCTCCCAGGCTGGAGTGCAGTGGCACGATCTTGGCTCACTGCAACCTCTGCCTCCTGGGTTCAAGCGATTCTCCTGCTTCAGCCTCCCAAGTAGCTGGGACTATAGGTGCCCACCACCACACCCAGGTAATTTTTTGTATTTTTAGTAGAAACAGGGTTTCACCAAGTTGCCCAATTGGGTCTTGAACACCTGACCTCAGGTGATCCACCCACCTCAGCCTCCCAAAGTGCTGGGATTACAGGCATAAGCCACAGTGCCTGAAGATGCATTTTAAATCCAGTCTATTGGTTTTCATTATGAGGTAAATTCCCAGATTTGCTTTTTTTTTTTTTTGGAGGCAGAGAAAAGCACCACATTTCTGGTGGTGCCTGGGAATAGCGATTTGGGAAGTTCTTGTTCAGGGCTCCCTGTACCTATCCCATATCCATGGCAAGATAAAACCCTTTTAAGGATAGGGCTTTCCTCGTGCATATAGGGCCCCCAACATGGGAAGTCCATGTGAACTGACTCCCAGGGAACTGGACCTCCCTCCTCTCCTTCACCCCATCAATGTGCAGAGGAACACCCTCTGAGCAAAGCCTGCCTGGGTTGCAGTTGGAGAACCGTGAAGAGCTGGAGGAGGGCCTTTCCCACACCATCCCTGCCCATGGGCCTCTGGCCCCAGCCAGCCTGCAGGGCCTGAGAGCTCTGCATGGTCCCTGAGTGCCTTTGCTCTGTGTCTGGGCCTGTAAAACTGCTTGGAGCCCCCAAGAATGCACCACACTCCTCTTGCAAAATCACCCTTTATTTGTGTGGTTTTTTTTTTCCTTTTTTAAAATGAAGGCACCTGGTTCCCTTAAGCTCGGGGCTTCTCAGAGGGCTGGGGGCTGAGCTAGTGGAGGAGAACAGAGACCTGCTGGGGGACCGTAAAGCTTGAACGTTTCCAGGGCTGCTGCTGGCCCACCCCCACCCCAACACCTGTGCTGGGGATTACGCTGTTCCCTGTCCTGCAAAGAGGGTGGGAGGCTTTGGAGAAAAGACAATAGGCTGGCTTTGTGAGACCTGAGATCCAGACACGCCATGGCTCTCAGGCAGGGCAGCCCAAAGAGGGCATTGGCTGCAGGCCTACTGTGTGCTTTACAGACAACATCTCTTTGAATTCTCAACCCAGCCCAATGTTCGGCACATGCCCATTGGCGATGAGAATAAATGACTTTTTGGAAGTCACCCAGCCTGTGGGCAGAGCTGGCTGTGAACTCTCAACCCTCCTGACTCTAAGGCTCATGTGCCACCACAGCATCATCCTGCCTCTCAGTGCTGCCTGGCACTCAGGTAGGAGCCTCCAGGGTATCTGGGTGACCAGAGCTGCCTTCTCTCCAAAGCTTTTCCCTAACTGCAGGGTGCCTGTGATTCCACTATTAAGCTGTACTTCTCTGGGGTCCCTACACCCCCACGATGATGCAAGTGCAAAGCATCGGAGGTCACACAATGACCCTGCAGATATTCTCATGCCACTCTGGGAGGCAGGCATTCTGACCCCCTTTTAGGGTATAAAGAAACTGAGACCCAGAGCAGAGAAGGGACTTACTCAGGGCACAGAAGTGTGGCGCATTTGTTCTCAATTGTTTGCCTGATGTCTAGAATAGTGCCTGGTGCATCACTTGGATGTTCGTGGGATGGTCCTTCTGTGCCATGGAACATGACTCAGGACCTGGAGGCAGGAGCATGGGCCTACACCACCCATCATAGCTGCCTCCTGGGCCCACCTCCAATTTCAGTGGCAGCTGTGTTGGACAGTTCTGACTCACCTCTCCCTGCCTCAACTCACCTGGAGTGTTCCATGTATCCTGCTTTCTTCTGCAGCACTTGCTCCAGCCTACGCAGGTCCCATTGCTTTTCCTCAAACAGCCTGGAGATGTGGAAGGGGCTTTGGGTGGCCAGAGTGCATACCTCTGGGGCAGATCCCAGCCAATGGGGAGTGGGAGCTGGTGAGTGACTGTTCTGGCCCTGCCTTTCAAGGAGCGGTTCTGGGAGGCAATTGAATGCTTTCAGAGACCCTGGCAAAATGGGGGCCCTATTGCCTATACCTGTGACGTTGACACCCACCTTACCTTTTCTCCTTTTAGTCTCTCTCTCCCTGCTCCCTCCCTCCTGCTTCCTGGGATTTCTCCCAAATAGATCACTCAGGCTCTGTGAGCGGAGAACCTAAGCTAAGCAGCTTCTTGGCTGAACCTGCCCCCAACTCTTCAGAGGCAGTGAGGAACTCCTGGGATGGGAGACTTTGTAGTATGAAAGGCCTTTGAGAACCACAAAGCTCTGTGGTTCTGCTTGTGTTAGAGTGGGAAACAGGCCAAGTTAGAGGACTGACTGGCCCAAGGTCCCTTAGTGCCAAGGCAGGACTAGAGCTTGGCATCCTATCTCTGAGGCAAGGATCTACGGTGAGAAGAGGCTCCATGCCTGTCTCCTGGATTTGGTGAAGTGGTGGCAGGAGGAGAAACATGAGCTGATGTGCCACACACCTACTAAGCGCTGAGCCCTTCACCCCCGTGGCCTCATCAGGGAGGCGTGATGAAGCCTGGCCTATCAGGAACAGGTGTTTTCTGCTGCTCCAGGAGTGCTCTTCCATTCCTAAACATCTTAACTTTGTTCTGTCTCTGAAAGTTCATTATGAGATGTTCATGCCTTTGGGATGTAGTAAGTGCTGATCAGATTAGTACCAGGACTGTATCTGTAGAACGCATGTGTAACAGGTGTCACTGGCAAATGCACACCATTATAGAGAAGGGCGTGTTAAGGGCTCAGCTGGCAGTGCTTGAGGAAATAGCTCATAAAAGGTTAAATCTCTTGGAAAAGGAAAGTGGCAAGGTGTGATTTACTGGAAGAGGAAGGCAAGTCAGGAATGAGGGAGTGAGCGTGTGTGTATGTGTGTGAGAGAGAGAGATTGAGAGAGAGACAGTGAGAGAGAGCACCACAGGTGTGTCCTGAAATGGTCTAGAGATGGCCCTGAGAGGCAGCAAGGTAAAGTGAGGGCTCTGGGAACTTTGGGGAGAGCTGGTTCCCATGCAGGTACTAGAGAGTGAAGAACAGACATCTGTGGCTTTCAGAAACTCTGAAACTGCCAAAAGCATCAATGCCTTAAGGCAGAACTCTCAGGCCCAGAGAGAAAGAGAGAGTGCAGTGTGGGGTAGAGCTTGAGAGACAGAGACGCTTGGTATAAACATTCTATAACTTATATGAATATCACTGGCTGCCCTGAACCACCACTCAAGCTCCTGGAGCTCTAGCACCTGTCAGGGGAAATTCCCCACCAGAGATCAGCAGGACCCAGGCTCCCAGCTTCCTGACTCCTGTTTAATAGTGAGGGCTCAGGTCTGAGGACTCAGAGCACACTCTCCAGGCTTTCAAGGTTGTATTGCATTGTTCCCCCCACAACCCTCCTTTCTGATTGACCAGTCCCTCATTTCTAGTCATGGCTGATGGAGTCCTCAGTGTTCTCCACTCCTGAGGTCAGAAGCCAGGGCTTCTTGATCTTGGAATCTGTAGGGCTATGTGCATGGCAGGGCCACAGGAAGATGCTGAGTATAGGCTTCTTGTTCCTGCAGAGGCTCACCTACAGCTGGTTTTCTGTGCTGTGACCCACAGTCAGCCACAGGCACAATGCATGTGTCTTAACCTCAGGTCAACACTCAATGGATATTTCGTGTTTCTAGCCTCTGGCAGATCCAATCAGAATAGGAGATAAAAATGGGGCTTTGATGGATCTGGGAAGCAATTCCATTTAATTAAGTAGCATTTGAAGTTGATTAAGCTGCATCTGTGGTTTCCAGCACCATAGACAAAGTTCCAAGGGCTTCTCCCAGGAGGCAGATGGAGGACAGCGCCTTCAGGTACTGACTGATAAGCTAAAACTATTGCAGTGGTCCATTTCTGTGAGAACCTGACATCCAGGGCTTTGAGGAGTAGTCCCTACTCCAGATATTCTTTTATTAGATCTTGTACTTAGATTATGGATCTTGGAGATGTAATCGATGGACCTTTGAAGTCTGATCATAGCGTTAGTTGTAATTAACAAACTAAATGACAGACAAACATTCTGAAATGGGAGGAAGAGTTAATGGGGACATTATTGTTCTTTGTGGAATCATAGCTGGGAGAAATGTTGGAGTCAAGGCTTGCTAACTTCTGGGACCAGCCCCCCTGGTCACTGGCTGGATGGGACTGAATGCTTTGTGACCACAGGAACTGCATCATCTTGTTTACCTGGCACAGTATCTGATACACAGCATGGTCTTGCTAAATAATTACAGAATGAATGAACAGTCCCCCAAGGGATAGCCCTAGGTAAGAACACAAGGCTTAGTCAGGAGCAAAAGAGGAACTCTCAAACACGGTGACTTTAGTGGTCAAGGAGTCAGAGGGCTGCCACAATGACTTCATCTTCAATTTCTGAGGACCTGAGTATAAAAATCAGCTCTTTTAAAGCTTTGGTGTTGGCTGAGATAGACATCTATTTAGTTACAGAACTGTTCTTTGTTTAAATTTCCCTTGGGAGAAAGTGGCTTCAGTTGGGGATACTTAAGTAGAACCAGAGGCTTGGTGAAACCTGACACATCCCTGACCCCCAAGTCCCATTACAACCTAGAACACAGTAAGACACTGCGTGATGTGGTGGAAAGTCTAGGACTCTGGCGCCAGAGAACACTAGCTCCAAATCCTGCTGTCTCACTCTCTAGCTGTGTGACTTCTGGCACTTGATCTCAGTTTCCTAATTTGTAAAATGGAGCCAGGTCAGTACCCTCATAGGATGATTGTGAAGATTGCATCAGACTTACCCCAGTCGTTGGCATGTGGGAGGGGTCTGGACAGTGTTGGGGGGTCATGGTTGAACTAAACCTAACCCTAACTGTTCTTCCTCTTGGTTGGCCCCCAAGGGGAAGAGCAAAAGCAGAGCAGTAGGCAGCAAAGATGTCATTGTTGCCAAAGGGGTCAGTGAAAGGGAGTAGGTGAATACAAAAGCTGGCCACACCTCAGCTGCTCTCACAGCATCACTGCTTGGAGGGTGCCCAGATCCCTCCTATGCATAGCATTTGACAGCATGAAGAGCACCTTCACACACAGGCTCAGGTAAGCCTTTTTGTCTTCCTGTTAGGCAGGAGACCCAGTGATCATGATGCATATTTCACAGATAAAGAAACTGAGGTGCAGTGAGGGAAAGGGTGCTGGAAGTTCAGTTAAGATGGAATCAGAACCTTGGTCTCTCAACTCCTAGTCCAGGGAAGCAGGCCTCAGCCTCATCGATCTGAGGCTAGGCCTGCTTGGATCTGAGGCTAGGCCTAGGACACTGTCTCAGGCCTCATTTCCAAACAGTCCCTGGTGGAGGCAGGTGGAGCCCTCCATCTTTAGGCAGGCTGGTGAACCCACCTGCCTTAATTCTATGAACCCCCCTCTCCCTTACCCTGCTCCACTCTCATGCAGCCCCTGTCACTTGCTGTGTTTGGAGACAAGATTTTATGGGCAGGGCTATGGGATTGCTTGCCTAAATCCTTGGGCATTGCCATTCCCACTGTATGTCCCTGGAGTTGTGGGACATGGTGATTCCACCCAACCTCATGGGCTCTAGGAGGTCAGAGCTGCCAAGGGCCCCACACTGGATTGGAAGGTTATTGATGGACAGGCACCACCAACCAGGAACATAGAGCTTCCAATGGACAGACACCACTCACCATGGACATAGGCTCACCTATCCAGGGAACTCCCCCTTGGCAAGTTAGAAAAGCTGTCGTGTCTGTCACCTTGAAAACTTCAGAGTTTTGCTGGGTAGACATAACATTCATGTTTGTGGGACTGTTGTGTGGTGGCAGAAAGGAGGGGGTGAAGAGAGCAGGGGCTTTGAATTGAGATGGGCTTGCGTATACATGCTAGCTCTTTTTCTTAGATGTGTGACTGCTCTGAGACTCCATTTCTTCATTTGTAAATTAAGTGTAATTATTATTATATGCATCTCATAGTGATATTGTGAAGATTACATGAAGAAATACTTGTAAAGCCCATGACAGTGACTGGCACATAGTACATGCTCCATACCTGTTAACTGTCATTATCATAATTCACTCATTCAACCCAGGTTGCATCTATTCACACACGCATCAGTATAAGGCCCCTAGCAGGCACGATCACAAGCACGATGACTAAATGATCCTCTTGGTCCTTTTGGGCACCAGCCCTCCCAGAGTGGACATCATCAGGTGCTTTCTGTTTTCTGGGCATCTCCACCTGTCACTCGGCCAACCCCTTACCCTTGCCAGAACTGCCTCACTTAGGAGATCTGAGGCTAGGGCTGAAAAAGCAAGTCTGCACAATTTGTGAATTATTATTGATAGCCAAATAGTTACCCAACTTTATCTATTTTTGTGTGTATAGACATTTCATACAAAAATTTTAAAAGATTCTGTGAACATTCTGTGTATTTGATTTCCATGATTGGAGCCCTAGGGGTGTTTTTTCAGAATATTTTATGTAAAAGAGACAAGTGATAATTGTTTATACTCAATTGGTAACCATAGAGATGAAACTCCACCAGATCAAAGTATGAAGGTAATTAACTCCCTGCAAATTATAGTTGTTGAACTTATGCACAGAGACATGTGACTTCACTCATGGGCCAAGGAAAAATCTCTGGGGAAGGAAAAGGATTAGCAAGGACTTAACAGCAACACCATGTCCCCATACCTGTCAAGACCGAGGGTTTAGCCTCCGTAGTCCTCAAAGTCAGATGTATCTTGACTCTCTTCTGTTCACTTCCATTGTCTGAATGATCTCTTTCCTGACTCACTGAGCCGGAGGGTGTAGGCACTGAAATGAACAGAGGTGCTCAGTTGTCCATGGGGCTGCTGAGGAGCGAGTGGTTGTCAGCCCCTTCTTGCCTGCAGTCTCCATTTGCCACCCCCTCCATTCTTGAATTTGGACAAGGGGAATTTTCTTATCCTGTGTAAACTGCTAAGCAAGTGGAGCTTCATGCCCCACTTTTCATTAGATTGACCTTTCTGAGTGCTCCCTCCATACTGATTGCACTATCATTTTGGTAGCCTCCAAATGACCACAGGACAGCCTTTGGGAGACAGTTCTGCTTTAATGTGGTGTAGCGTAATGATTGGGGGTGCACTTGGCCGAGGGCTGAAACCCAGCTCTGCCACTGACTAGCTGTGTGACCTTGGGTGAGAGATGCTAAGTAAGCATGTCTATGACTCAGTCGTCTTTTGAAAAAAGAGCCAATAGTAGGTTGTGAGGAGATAATGCATGTAAAAGCCCCAGCATAGTGCCTAGCACATCAGACAGGGCTCTTAACCCCAGACAGAGAGTCAGTGACTTGCTCAAGGTCATACTTAAACTTATAAGGTTGATTTGAGGATTAAATGAGTTAATGTATTAATATTTACAGCTCATAGAGTAGTGCCAGGCACATATCTCTATCTCTATCTCAGACTGGATTCAATGCAGGAAATTGAAACCAAGTTGCAGATCTGAGCAAGAAGGGATTGGATACAGGGAATGAAGTACTACAAAATCATGGGAAGGGCTGACAGGGTGGCCACTGATGGGCCTCTGGGAAGGTTCCCAGGACAATTCAGAAGTCACCCTCCAGGTTAGGGCTACCTGCCTCCGACCTGCCTCTGACACTGGAATTAAGAGCTCAGGACTCATTCTTACAGTTGGGATCCAGGTACCAGAAAACTGGAATCAAGACTGCACTTGCTCTTGCAGTTCCACCAGGACACTGCAGAATGGACACTGGAACCAGCTGCAAAGGACCCTGCTTGCCGATAGAAACAATCAAAGGAGATGCGAGGATGGCCTCCACCTCACTTCTACTTCTCAAATCTGGTGTGAGTGCATCCAATTGGTGGCACATAGTTCACATCCTAAGCTTTAGCTACAAAAGAGTCTAGGAGTCTGGCAAATGTGTTGAGCTTTCCAAAGTCCCCACCTAGCTGGGTGCAGTGGCTCACGCCTATAATACTAGTACTTTAGGAGGCAGAGGTGGGCGGATCACCTGAGGTCAGGAATTTGAGACTAGCCTGACCAACACGGTGAAACCTTGCCTCTACTAAAAATACAAAAATTAGCCGGGCATGGTGCTGCACGCCTGTAGTCCCAGCTACTCGGGAGGCTGAGGCAGGAGAATCACTTGAACTCAGGAGCCGGAAGTTGCAGTGAGCTGAGACTGTGCCACTGCACTTCAGCCTGGGCGACAGAGCGAGACTCTGTCTTAAAAAAAAATCAAACCAAAAAACCCCAAAAAACAAACAAACAAACAAAAGCAACATCCCCAACTAGGAGAGTAGAATGGAGATGGAAAGAACCAGTCCAAAAGAACTCAATGCAAAGTGTTACCCATTAGGATGACTGCAAGTGATCAAAAAAAGTGACATAATTATTATTATTATTGTAGTTATGTTGGCTTTCCTGGGCAGCCTGGCTTCAGGAGGACTCACAAATTTGATTGTCCCCTATAAAACAATTTTAAGGATTTCCTTCTGCTTTAGGGGCTTCCCTAACCCAGTGGTTCTTCCTATTGCATTATCTCATTTAACAGCATCATCATTTCTCCCTCCACCATATTGCCTGTGCCAGGAACTTGGACCACTCTGACTTGTTTTCCTTCATCACTAACATGTTCACCTAACCACTCACCAAGCTTTGTATAGCTTCTACAATGGCATACTGTTAACTGAAGAATCATGAGGTTCATCAATATGAAAAGGAAAGCTTCATTTCTTATAAAGGGTTGCAGCCTGCAGGCTGGCTACCCTGCAGACTGGGAAGCATAGCCTGTGGCAGAAGCTGAAAGCAGGCACTTCAAAGAAGAAAAGAGTGAGGTAGGAATTTATGCTGAACAGGTCGGCTAAGTATATAAATATATTCAATAGGTTATAGGAGGAACTATGAATATTCATAAAGAGGGACACACACATGTGTAGTAAGCAAACATGCATGTTATATACATCCCATTTTCACTTTGGGGTGGAGTATTAACATTTAAATGCATTAAAATTAGGCTCTGTACATCATAAAGTGAAATGGAGGACACAGAGGCATCCTGTGCGCAGCGTCCGTAAACCAGCAGAACCAGTCTGTGGTCGGTGGTCTCTTATCAGGAAGGAATGCTGCTCAGTTGCTGTGTCAAAACAGCAAAAGTAGAGGGGAGTGCAGCTGGGCTGGATTCTATTTAACTCTTAGGAAAGAAAGTCTAATGGCAGTGAGTGAAGGAGGGGATATAACGAGGTGTGTCTGACCTCCCTTCTCGTCATGGCCAGGAACTCACTATTTTAAGGCTTCTCTGGGGTCGTCTTGGCCAAGAGTGTGACTCATTCAGTTGGTTCGGGGGCTTAGGATTTTGTCTTTACTTCTGAATACCAACTCATCCCTCAGCCCATTGCCACAGCCCTGTCAAGTCTTCATCACACTCTTGGAGATGGACAGTGTGGCTGCCTTCTCCCTGGCCTCCCAGCTTCCAAGCTTATTCTCACCCAGATAGTCATGCTTGCTTCTCATTTTGGGAACTGCTGTCTGAGTCTGTGGCTGTACACATCCCTCCCAGGCTGTCTGAGTTGGCATCCTTAGAGCTCATGGATATTGGAGTGCCCCGCTCCTGTCAGATTCTGATAGGCAGTCTTTGGGGGTTTGCTGTAATCAGGTCACCCATTGTTCCCCTTTCTCTTCTTCCTTGACCATGCATAAGTTGGAGGCTACTATGTCGTGTTGGGATCTGCAGGTAGTCCAGCCCTTTATCAATTGCTGGGGCACTTCTAGAACAACTGGAAGCAGGAGTGGGCTGCTGGGGAAACCGAGGCTGGGAGTTGTGAGGCCTAGGCAGCACTGGCTGTGTGAATGGCCACTCCAGCTGCATGTTTCTTCCGCATGCACTCCTGACCACAGACCAGCACAAGAAGCTGCTTGTTCTTCCTTCCTCCCTTCCTTATTTCCTTCCTTCCTTCCTTCTCTTGTTCATTTTATCCAGCCAGTGTTTCTTGGTGCCACCTTTGGCCTGATCCTGTATAAGGAGCTGGCATGCAGGAGGAGCAGCCTCAGTTCTGGCCTTCAGCACTCCCAGGCTTGCCCAGGATGGGGCTGCCTCCCCAGAAGCCTTGTAGAACTTTAAAAATATGGGGGACGTCAGCACATAGCAATGACCTTGGGAAGAGGAGTCTATTCCTGTCTGTCCCTGCCATAACATATCTAAGAAAAAAAAAAAAAACATTTGTATTTCTACATACTCCCCCTCCCTTGGCCAACCCCCTTGGGGCTCAATATCTCACTCATCACTTTTGCTGTGTTTGAGTTGTCAAGGATACTTCTTCTGGCCTCATTACAGCTTTTCATGCTGGGAACTGTGTCTTTGGGTGTGGTTTTTGATTGATTAAAAGTAGGTTAAAGTAATGAGGTAGATGGAGGCGCTTCTAAGGGCCTTCACGGCTCTGATGCTGATGGATGAGACATTTCAAAGGAACAACTTGGAGAGCAGATGAATAATGTGGTTCTCCTGCTCCCTGTGGGCGGGCCCTCATCCCTACATTCTCGGCTGCTCACTGCCCAAGCCCCAAGGCTATAAGTTTGTGGATTTTGAGGATCCACAAGTCAGGGACTGAAGTGCTGGAGTCCTTTGAGGGGGTGTACCCTGGGACCCAGCTGGACTTTTCCACCGAATGGCTGGGTTGACAGGGAACACATCTTCTCTTCTCCTGCTCAGAATTGTGCCCATGCTGTCTCCCTGACTAACCTTCCTCGGGCTCCTACCCTTTTGTAGTGTTCACTTCTGTATCTTTGTTCCTCCTGCTTGGAATGCCTCCTCCTTCAGGGACTGCATTTATTTTTCACTGTTGTGTCCTCAGAACCAAACACAGTGCCTGGCACATAGGTGCTCAAGTGTTTTTCTTTCTTTTTCTTTTTTATTTATTTATTTTTTTTGAGATGGAGTCTCACTCTGTTGCCCAGGCTGGAGTGCAGTGGTGCAATCTCGGCTCACTGCAACCTCCATCTGCTGGGTTCAAGCAATTCTCCTGCCTCAGCCTCCTGAGCAGCTGGGACTACAGGTATGTGCCACCATGCCTGGGTATTTTTTTTTTTGTATTTTTAGTAGAGACAGGGTTTCACCGTGTTTGCCAGGCTGGTCTTGAACTCCTGATCTCGTGATCTGCCCACCTCGGCCTCCCAAAGTGCTGGGATTACAGGTGTGAGACACCGTGCCCAGCAAGTGTTTTTTGACTAACTGACTGACTAAATGGATGAATGAACAAGTTAATCCTTCCCCAGCTTCACAGAGTTGGTCACATAAGTGGGAAGTCAAAAAACCAACCATAGAAGACACTGAAGAGTGAAGGGCTGACCACTGTGGGGAGGAAGTGACTAGGGAAGTTCCGACTGCTGAGGTCACCCCATCCGTGAGGCCACTCCATCCATGGGACAAGTAAGTCATTTAATGGCTCTTGACACCAAGGTGTTCATTTGTGATAATAACCGCTGCCTGCCTCCTGTCCTTGAAGCTCTATGGTGGGGGTCATGTAAGAACACTTTGCATACTGTTTTGTGCACATGTGAGAGGTTGCCACTGCTGAGGGCTGGCTCTTCCCACAGGTACCTCTTGCTGCCATCCTGGGGAATCTGGCCTTTCCTTAATTCTCACCTTCCTAGACATCTCTGGGAACCTTCCAGGGAAATATTCTTGTATCCTTGAGCAGCTCATGTGTACTTGAAGAATTCGTCTTCACCTTGTCTACAACTCCTAGGAGAAAGTGTCACTCTCCCCTCTCTCCATCTTGACTGGAACCCATGGGTCACACAGTTTTGAAGAAACTCCCTTTCCTCCCCAAGCTTTGAACTTCCTTACAGCTTTCTCTGGTGGGTCCCACTCCGTTGCTTCCCTGGCCATCTCCTGCCGGACTGCAGGGACAGTGAGCTGCTCATCTGGACTTCTTGCCCTCTCTGATCTATTCATCTCCCAACAGCTGCCAAAGCGAAGGCCTGGCTGAGCCAAAAGAAACTGTATTCTTGAATTCCTGGGGAGGTCACATGTGCAAGCTTTGATGTCCAAAGACTAGAGTTTGAATCCAGCAGTGTGCTCCCTTGCTCAGTGACCCCGGGTGGTCACTTAATGTTTCTGGGCATTGGTTTCTTCTTTTTATAAAACATGGTTAACAATGTCTACTGCACAGGTTTATAGTGAGGAATAACTTCAATGTTAATCACTTGTACAGTGCCTGCCACTTAGTAGGAGCTCAAAGAGGATTAGTGCACCTGTCTCTGGCACATGCTAGACATTTATCCAGAAAATTCCTATCTCTTAATTTTTTGTAAATAATGTGTACAGAGCCAGGGCCCACAGCAAATACAGTGAGCCTATAACATGGAGAGAATCAGCTCTGATGAACAAAAGAGGATAACTTGTATTTGGATTCCTATATGCTTGTATGTGCTGCTAAAGGAATTGAGAACACTCAGTGAGGCCAAACATTTCCCTCACAAATGTGTTCACCAATGTACTTTCCCCAAATCATTTACAACCCCCTGCCCCAAGAGATTCCACATCAGTTCAGTGAGACTTTGCCACAGGTGAGTGGACTTCTGCAGACCTGGGATGGACCTGGCTTCCAGGAGGCTGCCTCCCCTGCCCTAGTCCCCATAAATGGGCTTATGTACAATGGTTTGGTCATCTCTACTCCCTGAAGATTTTGAGTTATGGGGTTAGGGGTTCTACTAACTAAGTAGGTTTAGTTACTAAGTAGAATATTTGTGTGTTTATTTTCTTATTGCAAAGCATTTCCACCGGGGGCTTTGTAGCCATCAGTCCTTGCATGGAGTTTTCTTTTTTTTTCTTTCTTTTTTTTTTTTTTTTTTATTATACTTTAAGTCTTAGGGTACATGTGCACAACGTGCAGGTTTGTTACATATGTATACATGTGCCATGTTGGTTTGCTGCACCCATCAACTCGTCATTTACATTAGGTATATCTCCTAATTCTATCCCTTCCCTCTCCCCCCACCCCACGGCAGACCCTGGTGTGTGATGTTCCCCTTCCTGTGTCCAAGCGTTCTCATTGTTCAATTCCCACCTATGAGTGAGAACACCTTGCATGTAGTTTTCTGAGTAAAGAGGCATTTCACCAGATGGATATATGTCTGTTTCTCTGCTGGTCCCAGTTACACAAACTTGCACCTCACTGTCAGTCCATTCAGCTCTCACACCAGCAGGCCATTGCTATAGAGACTGAAACAGCTGAAAAGTGCACACCTGTGGAAACCTGAAGAAACCTGGAGGAACCTGTGCGCACGTCGGTTCCTTTGGTGGGGTCTCCCCTGACCAAATCAAATAGGCTCAGAGGGAAAACAGAAAAGTCACTCCCAAGCCTCCAGCCCAGGCCCATATCCTGGCTTGAGACTAATGTTCCAGAAGTTCCCCTTTTTGCCTGTCTCAGTCATACATTCATCTGGTTCCTTCTGTCCCTCTAGGCTCCTGAGGCCATGCTGGAATCCTCTTAGGAATTCCAGACACCAGCTCCCAAACCCTGCACCTGCACCCTGCAGCCTCACAGCTGCAGTGGGATTGCTTTCTGAAGACGCTTTCATGAGGTTGAAGGTAAATGACTTCAGGCAGATGATTAGCCTAATTAAGCTTAATGCCTCCTGCAATTACCATGCTGGCTTTGAGGAGTGTCTCATTCCTCCCATTCAGCCTGAGGGCTGAGTAGAATCCTGATGAGGCAGGACAGGCCTCCCAGCAGGCCCGGCCCTGCCTCTGGCCTCATCCCTCTGACGGCCCCTCCCTGTGTCTGGTGGTGGGGGGGTGCGAGCCAGCTCAGAGCCCTGGGGAGCCTGACCTCCTCAAGTGCAGGCTTGGTGGTGACAGCCAGCTTCCTGCCTGCCTCACTTAGGGCCCAAGGAAGGGGGGTTCAGAAACAGGGTGTTTCAGCCTTGGGGGAAGGACACAGCTCCCCAGACTTATTTGTTGAAAGGAGAAGGCGTTCCTTTAGCAATGAGATACTCATGGTTCTCTGGAGTGCTGGAAGAGGCCTCACTGTCCCTACAAGGCTCTGTGACCATGATCGGGCACCTTCTGTCACCTCCACTGTGAAGTGGGAGGTGGGAGGTGGAGGGTGGTGAGGTCTCTAACCTCTACCGGGATCAGGCCTTGTTGGTGTTTCCCCTGCCCCCTTCCCTGGCCAGTGAAATGAGTACAGGGGAAAGCAGACGGTGTGGAAAATGAAGAAAGAAATAAAACAAACAGCCTTGACTTATTGAGCCCTTGCTGGGTGCTAAATTCTTTGACATGAATTGTCTCATTTAATCCTCACAGTAACTCTGCGTGGTGGGTTCTGTTATTATGCCCTCTGTGCAGATGAGAAAACAGAGGTTTAGCAAGCTTTAAGAAACCTCAGAGTCAACCCCAGCCCGTCTGAGTCCAGAATCTGTCCTTTCCATCCTTGTGGATGAGGCACAGGTAGATAATTAACTGCATGAACAAGTAAATGAAAAACAAAAACCAACGAAAAGCAGTCTGTACTTTACCCAGCCCAGGGCCAGCCTGGGCCAGGTGCTTGATAGGCATCTCTCTGTCTCCTTAATCCTCACAGACATCCTGTCGGGCAGGTATAAGTGCCCCATTTTATTAATGAGAAATTAAGTGCAGATAAATCGAGCCTTTCCTGAAAGAATGAGTGGAGAACCGGCCAGTCCTGGGGCACTGAGGGATGGGGAGGCCAGGGCTCAGAACACCTGTAGCCAACGGCTCCTTGCTCTTTTGATGGTTATTTCTTTGGCAGTTTTTGCCTCTGGTTCCCTATGAATAGTCTGTTTCAGTGGGTCCCGCCCCAACCTTGTAGTTAACAGTTGAGATAACTGATGTTTGGGAAGAAGCTTTTTCCTACAATTGATATAAGAGTAACTCAGAGAGCTGGAGGGACTTTGACTAGATGGGACTTTGAGGTCTTAAATTCAGCATTGCCTCAATCACAGGAGACCAAACTAGAATATTACGGAGTCATAAAAGGTCAGGTGTCCAAAGTCCACAGCAGCAGCCCAGCGTGGTGGTCAAGAGCATGGTCTTTGGAGTCAGACTGCCAGGCGTGAACTCCAGCTCTGCCACTTGCCTGCTCTGTGGTCCCTCAGCGTTTCCACCTGTAAGTGGGTAATAGTAACACTCATCTCATAGGCCTTCTGTGGGGAGTTGTGTGCTTATGAAGCACTTAAAACAGTTTCTGGTGCAGAGTAAGTGCTATGTAGGTGTTCTTGAAATATAAACATTGAATGTCATTGAAAAATGCTTTTAAGTAATTTTGGGTATAAACTGTGAGCTGCAAAACTATATACATTATGCTTCTAATTTTCTTTATATGTATGCACTTATATAATTTGTAATAATGGCTATATATGTTATGGAATTTTGGATAATTTTTATTTATTTATAACATTCTCTATTTTCTACAAGGAGCAAGAATTACTTTATAATTTTAAAAATACAAAACAAAGACTTGTCTTTCATGCCGGCCTCCAGCCCCTATTCCCATTATGAGATTGGTTCTAAATGATGAGTACTGTATTCATCTGAAAGGCTGGGAGGTCTCGTCTGGAAACATCCAAAGGATTTGCATCTTCTGAGTGTGAGGATGTGGCCGGGAGTGTTTGCGTCATGCCTGTTTGACTGCCTTGTCCACAGTGAGGATGCTTGGGGAGAACCTCTGGGTGTGGTCTGCCTTTTCCAGGGTCTCATTTCTCCTGGGTTGTCTCCAGCTCCTGCAGAAATGCTGCAGGTATCCATAGAAACAATGGACCCTCTTGATTTAGCTTACCTTAGGTACTTGCTTTTCAGAAATGAGAACATTTAACATCTTCTTCACTACCTCTACCACTGCCTGACTTTCTTGCTGGGAATTTGGCCATTCTGAAACACATATCTTTGGAAGTGGTAGTGAACTTGGAAATTGTCCTAAGTTTGGTACCATTGTAAAGTCTCTGACTGGGTGAGATATTTCTGCACTGTCTTGGATCCCGGGAAAATGTTTATTTATTACAGTACCAGATATGAGCAGAGAAATATCTGTGGTGTCACAGAAATTACAAGTTTTAGGGAGATGGACTTCTGGCTTGGGAAGGTATTGTCAAAGAGAAGTTTGCTGGTTGAAGCCAGCATTTTACATGTTACCTATTATTTTCCAATTTAAGATTCAGCTCAAGCAATGCATATTTGAATACCCCAAATGGGCCAGATTCTTTCCTAAGCAATGCCACTGCAGAGGACTGGGAGAACAATTTCAGCCCTAGGGGAAAGAAAAAAAAAATCTGGCCTTTCAGCAAAGGTGAACTGGCTAAAAAATCCTGAGACTGGATTTGCATTGACATGAAACTAAGTCAGGGCTGGGCCTGCTTCTGGACAGAGACCCAGTTATTTGGACTGGCTCCTGCTCTACCAGGCTTACCTTTTTCTTCCACATAAAATGTCTGCATTGTCAGGGAGGTGGTCTGGGTTGCAAGGCTATCTTGACAAGATAGGGGAGTATGTTAACTTGAGTCAAACCTGAAGTTAATTTGAGACCCCAGAAATGATAATAGTTTACTAGGATCTGATTTTTCAACATTTTATTTTAAATAGTTGAGAAGCATTGATCTGCTGATAAATTATATCACATTTTTAATCCTCTAAGTGGACAAATAACTCCACTATACATCTGCAGAGCACCACCAGGTCACAAAGTGACTGTGCTGTATCTATGGCAGGCTCTTTTCATCCTTGCTGCAGCCCTGTGAGCCAGCAGCATTGTCAGGTCTGTTTCACAGGTGAGAAACCAAGACTGGAGAAGGTTAAGTGGCTTGGCTACAGGTCCCTGTCTAATGAGTGGCAGACCCTGAACAAGCCCCCAGCTCCTTTGTCTCTGAAATACCCAGGATCATTGTCATCCCTGGCACACAGGGTGTGCTTTCTTTCAGGGTCAGTGAAACTTGCTAGCAAGGGAGTTCCCTGGAAAAACAGCATCACTACTAGAGGTGTCTTTGTATCTGTGGCCTCTGAACAAATCTCCCCAACCATAAATAAGAGGTTTTCCAGGCCCAGCGAAGCTGCTTTGAACGTGTATTTGATTTGCTTTTATAGTTCAGAGGAGCAATAAAATGGCTAAAATTACCACTGTGACAATGAATTAGAATTCCTTGCTGACGAAACCCATAATTCTCTTCTGTTCCCTGCATACTCCCCTTCTTTACCGTGTGTCCTGCCTTGACTGCTTCTGGACTCATCTGACCCTCAAGAACTCTTACCCAGGGGACTTGGGCTAGACCTCAGGACCTCTCAGTGTCCACTGAGTTAACATATTTCCTCCTTCTTCTCATGCCCCATGGCTGCCCTTCCAAAGGCGCTGCCTCTGAGAAGCACAGGTTTCTGAATTCACTGTATTCACTGGTTTGGTTTAGAAGGTTCTCCAGCCCCTTTCCTTCCCCTACATTCTTACACTGCTGCCCTTGAATTATCAATAGCGAAAATAGTCGACATCAAAGGTTGAATTTAATGATGACCTACTTATCAAGTTCCAAATAGATCTGTAAATACAGCTGATCTCCAATCAAGGAGACCAACTCATTTCCATGTGTGCATGCATGTGCCCATGCATACATCTATCCATGTGTGCACGCATTCATCCTTCATCTTCCTACTCATGGAATTTCAGCACCTGCTTGTGCCAGATGCTGTGTTAAGAGGTGAGGTATAACAGCGAGGAAGACCGTCCTGATTCTTACCTCTAGGAGGAGAGATCCTCCCAAACTTTACTCTAGAATGAGATGTGCTTCAATCAGAAAAGTGTAGGGTGCATGTTCTGTTGGTGATTGCCTTTAGAAGAAGAGCATGCATGCATCTCTGAGTGTATATGTTTTCCTGCTTCTATATGAAATAAGTTAAGCCAGCTGGAAATTGTATTAGGGAAAAAGAGAGAAATTTCTTTAGCTCAGGATTTCTTAGCAAATAGTGATTTGTTAGTTCCTAGTGGAAGTTCATCTTGGTGACTTCAACAGGGGCCCATTTTTACTTTGGTAGGTATGTAAATCAGCACTCACCAACAGTTGAAGTAGGAGGCAGAACTGGCTTATTTATGGGGCTGATGTCAGGAGATTTGAGTTGTAGTTCCACTTCTGCCACTAACTTCTGTGGGATCTGAGGCAAGTCTCCTTACATTATTCTGCCTCTGTGTCTTCATTCTTAAAGTGGAGACTATACTTGTTTTCATAGTTCTTAAGAATATTATACAGATGTGAACATGTGTGTGAATTTTTAAATAAATGCAAAGCGGTGGAAGAAATGTACTTGAGTGAGTCTTTTGATAAATGGTCCAAGCTCAGAGATGTGTTCACAGCTGTTAGGACCAGCACACTTGTTGCCTTAGTTAGAGTGACATACACCTGGTTTGCCCAGACAGTCCTGATTTATGCCCAAACTCCTGGCAAAAGTATTAAGACTGATCCTTTATATGCTCAAGACTACCTTGATTGGGAGGAGAAATCATATGGTTTTCTTCCTATAGAGGACATGAACTAAGCAGAAGACTAACCTCTGTCTCAGTGGCACGAGTTCTGTCATGTTTTAGGTTCATCAAATGATGGTGGTCAGAATGGGACCAGCACCAGCCTGAGATCAGTGCTTGAGTATGTATAGCTCAAGTTAGAAGTGAGCAGCTGCTGTTCTTTTCTCTCCATGAGCGATGACTCTGCAGTTAACCTAGAGTGTCTCCAGATGAGCCAGCCAATGAGGTGGTCCCAGAAAGCTGGGTCCATTGGAGGAAGGGCAGATTTCTATGTGGGGCTGCACCTGTCTTCTCCCCCTTCCAGCCATGGCTCTGCAGTTACAGGGCACATGCTGGAGCATGCAGGTCAGTCGTGCCTGGAGGTGCAGTAACTTGATGAGGTTGCTGCACCGTGGCCAAGACAATGACTGATAGAAGTGGCTAGGCTGAGCAGGAAATGGAGGGTGCCTTCTTCTGTCTCCACCCTCCCTCTTCTCCCAAGGCTGGCCAAGCTAGAGTGAGAGGAAATTAGTGAATTGTCACTGGTGCCTGAGGCCCCTGACATCTGTCAAATGTGAGAGGGATAGTGTGTGTCCTTTGCTGGACTTGCTGCTTCTTGGGGTGACCTGGGACATGACTTTAGATCTTAATTGGAGGAAAGAGCATGAAGGTGTCTTGTCTTGGCCCTTTATTTATGGATATCTGCCATGTTGGGCTCCTATTTGGAAACAACAGCTGGCACTTTGGACGCTGAGCTTCAATTGGCATGACCTGATATTTCCTGGAGGTGGAAGGGGCATGGGTCTTAAAGTCCTAATGTCTGAGTTACAAGTTTGGCTCACCACTGACCCACACTGTGGCTTTGGGCTAGTTGTGCTTCTTCCCCAAACTTGTTTTTCCATCTCTAACTTGGGATTAATTTTTACCCCAGTGATCTCATACCACCTCATCTATCCCTCACTTAGGAGGTTAAGGAGCTTTGTGAACTCACAAGGTTACTTTATTTACTCACTGAGTATACACTGAGCACCTGTCATGTGGCAGCATGTGGAGGGTGCCAGGAATACAACTGACTGAGACAATCATAGCCTTGGCCCTCATGGAGCTGCTGTTTCATGAGAAGAGATTAATGGTGAATGACTAAATAAACTGGCAAATAAAATAGATCCCACTTTAAATAGTATGAAGAAAACATACAAGTTCTGAGATACATACAGGTGCCTGAGTGAGGGAAGGGGTACTGTTCAGACGAGGTGATTGGAGAAGCCTCATCTCCGAGGGTGACTTTTATACAGAGACCTGAACATGACCAGACAGCTGTGTAGAGTTGCAGAACCATATTCCAGACAGAAGGACGCAGAATGAGTTCCATTGACATCTCTGGCAGGTGGTTTACAAATCTTCCTTACAAGGATCATGGGAAGTAACCTGAGACCACTGGGTTACAGATTAACCCATGTCTAAGATAGGTAAGTGGAAAAAGCAAAGCGCAGAACAAGCTGCATAACTTATTATCATCTATATAAAAAGAGAATACGTGTACATTCATATATGCTTGTATATTTGCAGATATCTCTAGAAGGATATACCAGAAATTAGTGGTTATAGGTAAAAAGGGAGTCTTGGGGCCTATGGTGAAAAAGAGACTCACTTTTAATTGCATATCTATTTTTACTGTTTGATTTTTTAAACCACGTGCATATGCTACTTTAGAATAAGCTCACTTCTATAAAAATATGTATACTTATTTAAAGTAAATGTTTGTAGGCCATTTGGTAGCAAAAGCAAGACAGATATATGGGAGCATGGGTGTGTGTGGAATTTCCCAGGTGCCAGGAAAACAAGCCAGGTCTGGAACTGAGCAGTGCCTGGGGCCAGCTCCAGCATGGAGAGCCCAGGAAAGGGGGGCACGGTGACCCCAGGCATCCATCCACACATGCACAGACATATTTCCGTGGCCTTTCTTCTCACTACACCTGACAGGGGTGCCCATCTCCCCTCTCTTGTACTTCTGCTTAAACTCAATAAGTGTGTTTATTTGGGCTTGAAAAATCACAGCCTCAACCCTCACATATGTGCTGACTTTTAATATAATTATTTATGTGCACATTCGATTTTTTTTGCAGGATTAACCCCTAGGGCTCCTGCCACAGAGCCTCATGCCTCATGTAGTATTTAATATGTGGAACATATATAACAAATATTTACTTGCCCTGATAGGTTATTTATTTTTCCCTTTCCATGTCCTTTCCAGGGTAGTGAAGACATTGACAGCAATAATTTCATCAGATATTAGCATGAAAACTTCTAGTAAGTTTATAGAAAGCCAGTTGAATTATTGTGGAATGAGGTGTTGAGGTTAATTTAATCTTCAATTTTACTGTCTGGTTTACTCCCTTTCTGTTGTTGAACTTCCAAAAGCATGATTATGTTTACTTTCCTGCCTAAAACTTCAGTACTTGGAATCCTCTCCTCTCCAGAACAGAGCTGACAACCACTGAATAAAAGGAAAAGTTTAGTGAGCAGGTAAAATCATCCAAAGTTTACCATATAATAAGACTTTAATCTTACTCATATAGAAAATGCTTTCTCAGAGCTTATTCTCACTTTATACATAATTTTAATGAGTAGAATTTTCTAATTTGTATGTCTACAAAAATTTAGGAGGGTAGAGGAATAAGCAGATACTTTGACATTAGCAAGACATGACAGCCTAATAACATAGAAAAGACTTACAAAGTGCAGAAACTCAATTTCAAAAAACATAGTGTTGAGGGATGGATTAATAAAGGTGGGAGTGTTCCATGTGTCTGGAAACATTACAGTAATAGTTGTACAATCAATGATTCTGAATCTTCAATGTAAATTATGTTCTAAATCTGTTTAAAGAAGACAGAAGCCAAGCAACAAATTTTAGAAAGATGTTTTAAAATTAGAAATGGTTAAAAATTGTAAATGCTATGGTGCAAAGAATGTTTTCTTAACACTTGTCAGGCCGGGGTGCGGTGGCTTGTGCCTGTAATCCCAGCACTTCGGGAGACTGAGGTGGGCAGACCACTTGAGGCCAGGAGTTCAAGACCAGCCTGGCCAACATGGCGAAAGCTTGTTTCTACTAAAAATACAAAAACAAAATTAGCTGGTCTTGGTGGTGTGCGCTTGTAGTCCCAGCTACTCAAGAGGCTGAGGTGGGAGAATGGAGCTTGCAGTGAGCTGAGATTGTGCCACTGCACTCCAGACTCGGTGACAGAGCAAGACTCCATCTCACAAAAAAAAAAAAAAAAAAGGAAAAAGAAAAGAAAAGAAAAAAAAGAAAAAAAAATAAGCTGGGTATGGTGGCATGCACCAGTAATCCCAGCTACTAGGGAGGCTGAGGCATGAGAATCGTTTGCACCTGGGAGGTGGAGGTTGCAGTGAGCTGAGACTGCACCTCTGCACTCCCACCTGGGTGACAGTGTGAGACTCTGTCTCAAAAAAACACAAACAAACAATCTCACTTGTCTATGTTAACAACCAACATTGTAGAAAATAGGGAAAGAATAGAGATATTCCGATTAAAAGCAACAATGTGATAAGAATGTTCCCCCTTATTCCAACCTCTGCTACTTAATATGATTTTATGCAATAAGGCATGGAACCCAACAAAAGACACAGCTGTTGAAAAGAAACGGAATTGTCATTATTTAAAAATTATGTAGTTGCCTTCCAAGAAAACTTAAGAACATTGATAGAAATGTTATTAGCATTAATAAGAGAGTTCATTAAGGTGCCCAGGCAACATGAACGCTTTATATGCTGTGGCTTTCCTATGTATCAATATTAGCCACTTGAAAATGCTGTAATACAAAATATTTCATTTTAATTGTCTAACATATAAAATACCTAAAATAAGCAGAATAAAAAATAAGTTGGACAAATTTTAAAAATTACAAAACATTGCTGAAAGTCATTAAAGATTATTTGAATTGGTGGAAAAGAATACCATGTTTATGAATTGGAAGACTGCATATTTTCTAATTGATGCCTACTATTTTACATATTTATGGGGTACATGTGATACTTTGCTGAATGCATAGAATGTATAATGATCAAATCAGTGTTGTTGGGGTATCTATCGTCTTGAGGATTTATCATTTCTGTGTGTTGGGAACATTTCAAGTTCTCTTTTCCAGTTACTTTGAACCATACAATTTATTGTTCTTAACTTTGCTACTGAACATTAGAACTTATAACTTCTATCTATCTGTATCGTCTATCCCCATTGACCCACCTCTTTTCATCTCTCCACCCCTGCCCTGCCACGTACACACCCTTCCCAGCCTCTGGTATCTATCATTCTACTCTCTATCTCCAGGAGATCAACATATTTAGCTCCCACATATGAGTAAGAACAATGTGAAATTTGTCTTTCTGTGTCAGCCTTATTTCACTTAACATGATGACCCCCAGTTCCACCCATGTTGCTGCAACTTATAGGATTTCATTCTTTCGTATAGCTGAATAGTATTCCATCTTCTTCATGCATTTGTGGTTTATGCATACGTGGTTTAGTATACCACGTTTTCTTTATGCATTTGTCCATTGATGGACCTTAGATTGATTCTATATCTTGGTATTTGTGAATACTGCTGCAATAAACACGTGAGCACATATATCCCTTTGATATACTGATTTCTTTTCCTTTGTATGAATATCCAGTAGTTGGATTGCTGAATTATATGGAAGTTTTATTTTTAGTTTTTTGAGAAATCTTCAAACTGCTTTCTATAGTGCCTGTACTAACTAATTTATGTTCCTACCAACAGTGTATGAGTACCGTTTTTTCCATATCCTCACCAGCATCTGTTATTTTTTGTCTTCTTAATGATAGCCATTCTAACTGGTCTAAGATCATATCTCATTGTGGTTTGACTTGCATTTCCCTGGTGATTAGTGATGCTGATCATTTTTTCATATACCTGTTGTCTATTTGTATTTTTTTGAGAAACGTCTATTTAAGTCCTTTGCCCACTTTTTAATGAAAATATTTTTTGTTTGCTTGTTTTTTAATGCTGAGTTGTTTGAGTTTCTTGTATATTGTAGACATTAGTCCTTTATTGGATGAATACTTTGCAAATATTTTATCCCATTTTAACAGAGTGCCTCTTCACTCTGTTGGTTGTTTACTGTGCAGAAGCTTTTAAGTTTATTATAATTTCATTTGTCTATTTTTGTTTTTGTTGCCTGTGGTTTTGCAGTCTTAGCTATAAAACCTTTGCCTAGGGCCAAAGTCCTGAAGTGTTTTCCCTATGTTTTCTTCCAATGGTATTATAGTTTCAGGTCTATATTTAAGTCTTTACTTAATCTTGAGTTGATTTTTGTACATGGTGAGAGAGGGGTCCACTTTCATTCTTCTGGATATCCAGTCTATGGATCTATGGATATCCACTCTTCTCAGCACCATTTACTAAGGAGGGTATCCTTTCCCCAGTGTATGCCCTTGGCACCTTTGTTGAAAATCAGTTGACTATAAATACATGGGTTTATTTTTGGATTCTCAATTCTGTTCCATTGGTCTATGTGTCTGTTTTTACACCAACCCCATGCTATTTTGGTTACTGTAGCCTTGTAATATGTTTTGAAGTTAGGTGGTGTGATGCCTCCAGATTTGTTTTTTTTGTTCCAGAATTCTTTGGCTATTCAGGCTCTTTTATGATTCCATATGAATTTTAGGATTGTTTTTTCTATTTATGTGAAAAATGACATTGTTATTTTGATGGTGATTGCATTGAATCTGTAGATTGCTTTTGGCAGAATGGTCATATTAATAATATTAATTCTTCTAATTCATGAGCCTGGGATGTCTTTCCATTTGTTGTGTCCTCTTCAATTTCTTTCACCAGTGTTTTGTAGTTTTCCTTGTGGAGATCTTTCACCTCTTTGGTTAATTTTATTTGTAGGTATTTTATTTTTTGTAGCGATTAAAATAGGATTGTCTTCTTGATTTCTTTCTTAGCTAGTTCCTTGAAACACTACTGATTTTTGTATATTGATTTGTTACTCTACAACATTACTGAATTTATCAGACTTAAGAGTTTTTGGTGAGTCTTTTCTAGATATAATATATTATATGCAAACAAGGACAATTTGACTTTCTCCTTTCCAGTTTGGATGTCTTTTATTTCTTTCTCTTGCCTGGTTGCTCTAGCTAGGACTACCAGTACTGTGTTGAATAGGAGTGGCAAAAATGGGCATCCTTGTCCTTCCCCCAATTCAGTATGCTCTTAGCTGTGGGTTTGTCATATATGACCTTTATTATGTTGAGTTATGTTCCTTCAAATGCTTAATTTGTTGATAGTTTTATCCATGAAGGGATATTGAATTTTATTAAATCATTTTCCTTCACCTATTGAAATGATCATATGTTTTTTTCCCTTTTATTCTGTTCATGTGATTTACCACATGTTTGATTTTGTATATTGAATTATCCTTGAATCCCTGGGATAAATCCCACTTGATCACGGTTGATATGGTTTGGATTCGTGCCCTTGCCCAAATCTCATGTCAAATTGTAATCCTTAGTGTTGTAGGAGGGCCCTGGTGTGAGATGATTGGAACATGGGAGCGGATTTCACCCTTTCTGTTCTCGTGATAGTGAGTTCTCATGAGATCTGGTTGTTTAAAAGTGTGTAGCACCTCCCCCTTTTGTCTCTTCCTCCTGCTTCAGCCATGTAAGATGTGCCTGCTTTCTCTTCACCCTCTGCCATGATTGTAAGTTTCCCGAGACCTCCCAAGCCATGCTTCCTGTGCAGCCTGAAGAACTGTGAGCCAACTAAACCTCTTTTCTTTATAAATTACCCAGTCTCAGTTATTTCTTTATAGCAGTATTAGAACGAACTAATATAGAAAATTGGTACTGAGGAGTAGGGCATTGCTACAAAGATACCTGAAAATGTGGAAGCAACTTTGGAACTGGGTAATGGTTGGAACACTTTGGAGGGCTCAGAAGAAAATAGGAAGATGAGGGAAAGTTTGGAATCTCCCAGAGACTTGTTAAATGGTTGTGAACAAAATGCTGATAGTGATATGGACGGTGAACACCAGGCTGATTAGGTCTCAGATACAGGTGAGGAACTTAATGGGAACTGGAGCAAAGGTCACTTTTGTTATGTGTTAACAAAGAGGTTGGTGGCATTGTGCTCCTCCTCTAAGAATCTGTGTAACTTTTAACTTGAGAATGATGATTTAGGGTATCTGGTAGAAGAAATTTGTAAGTAGCAAAGCATTCAAGATATGGCCTGGCTACTTCTAATACCATATGCTCACATAAATGAGCAAAGAAATGACCTGAAACCAGAACTTACATATTTAAAAGGGAAGCAGAGGGTAAAAGTTTTGGAAAATTTGCAGCCTGGCCATATGGTAGAGAAGAAAAACCCATTTTCTGGGGAGGAATTCAAGCCAGCTGCATAGTTTGCATAACTGAAGTTTGCATAACTGAAAGGAAAGCAAGTATTAACAGCCAAGACAATGGGAAAAAGTCCCTGAAGGCATTTCAGAGACCTTTGAGGCAGCCCCTCTCATCTCAGGCCAGGAAGCTTAGGAGGGAAGAGTGGTTTTATGGGCCAGCCACAGGGTCCTGCTGCCATATGCAGCCTTGGGGCACTGCTGCCTGCATCTCAGCTGCTCCAGCTTCAGCCATGGCTCAAAGGGTCCCAGGTACATGGGCTGCTGCTTCAGAAGGTGCAAACCATAAGCCTTGGAGGCTTCAGCTTGGTGTTAAGCCTGTGGGTGCACAGTGCAAGAGTTGAGACTTGGGAGCCTCTGCCTAGATTTCTGAAGATGTATGGAAAAGCCTAAATGTCCAGGCAGAAGACTGTCGCAGGGGCAGAGCCCTCATGGAGTACCTCTACTAAGGCAATGCAGAGGGGAAATATGGGGTTGGAGCTCCCACATGGAGTCTCCATTGGGGGACTACCTAGTGGGGCTGTGAAAGGAGTTTCACCACCCTCCAGACCCCAGAATGGAAGCCACACTGACAGCTTGTACCGTGCACCTGGCAAAGCTGCAGACACTCAGTGCCAGCTCTTGAGAGCAGCCATGGGCACTGAGCCCTGCAGAGCCACAGGAACAGAGCTGCCCAAGGCCTTGGGAAAATACTCCTTGCATCAGTGTAGCCTGGATGTGAGACATGGAGTCAAAGGAGATTATTTTGGAGCTTTAAGATTTAATGACTGCCCTGGTGTGTTTCAAACTTGCATGGGGCCTGTAGCCCCTTTCTTTTGGCTGATTTCTCCCTTTTGGAATGGGAGCACTTACCCAATGCTTGTACCACCATTGTATCTTGGAAGTAACTAACTAACTTGTTTTTGATTTTACAGGCTCATAGGCAGAAGGGACTTGCCTTGTCTCAGATGAGACTTTGGACTGTGGAATTTTGAGTTAATGCTGAAATGATTCAAGACTTGGAGAACTGTTGAAAAGGGATTATTGTATTTTGCAATGTGAGGAGAACATGAGATTTGGGAGGGGTCAGAGTGGAATGATATGGTTTGGATTTGTGGGAGAACGAACTAATACAATAGTATATTACTTTTTTGATGTGCTGTTGGATTTGGTGTGCTAGTATTTTGTTAAGAAGTTTTATTTCTATGTTCATCAGGGATATGACCTGTAGTTTACTTTTTTGTTGTGTCCTTATCTGGTTTTGGTATCAGGGTAATGTTGGCCTCATAGAATGAGTTAGGAAGAATTTCTTCTTTTTTAATTTTTTGGAATAGAGGATAATTGGTGTTATTTCTTCTTTGAAAATTTGGTAGAATTAATCAATAAAGGCATCCAATCCTAAACTATTCTTTGTTGGGAGACATTTTATTACTGATTGAATCTCATTATTCATTACTGGTCTGTTCAGGTTTTCTATTTCTTTCAGATTCAATCTTGGTAGGCAGTGTGTGTCAAGGAATTTATCCATTTCCTCTAGGTATTCTAGTTTGTCAATATATAGTCGTTCATAATATTCTCTGATGATCTTTTGTATTTATGTGGTATGAGTTGTAATGTCTCCTTTCTATTTCAGATTTTGTATATTGGGGTCTTCTCTTTTCTTCTAGGTTACTGTAGCAAGTGATATATCAATTTTGTTTATTTGTTTTTAAGAAAATGACTTTTTATTTCATTTATTCTTTGTATTTTTTAGTCTCTATTTTGTTCAGTTCTGCTCTTATCTTTATTATTTCTTTTCTTCTACTAATTCTGGGTTTGGTTTTATCTTCCATTTTTGGTTAGTTGAGGTTTACCATTAGATTATTTGAAATCTTTCTACTTTTTTGAGGTACTCATTTATTGCTGTAAACTTCCCTGTTAGCACTGCTTTTGCTATATCCTGCAGGTTTTAGTATGTTGTATTTTGACTTTCATTTGTTTCAACAGTTTTTTAAAAAATTTTCTCTTTAATTTCTTCCTTGACCCAGTGGTCATTCAGGGGCATGCTGTTTAATTTTAATGTATTTGTACAGTTTCCAAAGTTCCTCTTGTCACTGATTTCCACTGCGGTCTGAAAAGATACTTGATTGATTTTGGTTTTAAAAAAAGTTTTTTGAGACTTGTTTTGTGCCCTAACATATGATTTATTATCTAGAATGTTCTGTGTGCTCATGAGGAGAATGTTCTTTAAATTTCTCTTGGCTCCATTTGGTCTAATATGCAGTTTAAGTTAGATGTTTCTTGCTAGTTTTCTGTCTAGATGATGTGTTTAATACTTAGAGTGGGATTTGTCGCCCAAGTATTATTGTATTGAAGTCTGTATCTCCCTTTATATCTAATAATTTTTGCTTCAAATATCGGTGTGCCCCAGTGTTGAGTGGATATATATTTAGAATTGCTATATCCTCTTACTGAATTTATCCCTTTATCATACAATGACCTTCTTTGTCTATTTTTACTGTTTTTGACTTAAAGTCTGTTTTATCTGATATAAGTATAGCTATTCCTACTTACTTTTGGTTTCTATTTGCATTGAATATCTTATTCCATTCCCTTATTTCCAGTCTATCTCTGTCCTTATAGGTGAGAAGAGTTTTTAGCAGGCAGAAAATAGTTGGATCATTTTTTTTTTCTATTTCAGCCCATCTCTATCTTTTAAGTGTAAAGCTAATCTGCTTACATTCAAGGTTATTTTTGATATGTGAGGGCTTATTCCTGTTATTTAAAAAGTTGATTTCTGGTTGTTTTGTATGTCCTTTGTTCCTTTCTTTCTCTCTTATTGTTTATCATTGTGGTTTGATGGTGTTCTGTAGTGGTTACATTTAAGTTTTTTCTTTTCTTTGTTTGTATGTTGTATTTGCTCTACCAGTGGTTTTTATGTTTTCATGATGGTAGTTATTGTTCTTTCTCCTCTGGGTGTAGGACTCTTACAAGCATTTCTTGTAGAGCTGGTCCAGTGGTGATGAATTTCCTCAGCATTTGCTTGTCTGGGAAAGACTTAATTTCTCCTTCATTTATGAAGGAAAATTTATCTGGGTATAGTATACTTGAGTGGTAGTTTCTTTCTTTTAGCACTTTGAATATATTATATCATTCTCTCCTGGCCTGTAAGGTTTCTTCTGAGAAATCTTCTGTTAGTCTGATAGGGGTTCATTTATAGATGACTAGATGCCTTTCTCTTTTTTTTTAGAATTTCTCTGTCTTTGATTTTCAACAGTTTCACTAAAATATGCCATGGTAAAAACCTTTTTGAATTTTGTTTATTTTAGGGAAACCTGAACTTCCTGTATCTGGATGACTAAATCTCTGGCTAGACTTGAGATATTTTCATCTTTTGCTTTATTTAACAAGTTTTCTAACTCTTTTGTTTTCTTTTCACCTTCTGGGACACCAAAAATGTGAATATTTGGTCACTTTATGATGTTTTATGTGTCACAAACACTTTGTTCCTCATTCTTTTAAAATTCTTTTTCTTTTAAAATTTTTGTTTGACTGGATTATTTTAAAACACCTGTCTTCATGTTCTAAGATTCTTTCTTCTGTTTGAGCTAATCTATTATCAAAGCTTTCAAATGTATTTTGTATTTCGTTTAGTGAATCCTTCAGTTCCAGAATTTCTATTTAGTTCTTTTTTTGTGATATCTAGCTTTTTGGTAAATTTCTCATTCATACCTTATTTTTCTGAATTATCTTGTATCTCACTGAACTTCTTTAGTAACATTATTTTGAATTCTTTAGCTGGGATTTCATAAATTTCTTTTTGATTGGAATCTGTTGGTGGAGAGTTATGGTGGTTCTTTTGGCAGTATTGTGTTTCCTTTCTTTTCCATGTTTCTTGTGTCCTTATGTTGATATCTGCAGATATGGTGTCATGGTGTCACAGTCACTTCTTCCAATGTTTTGAATTTGCTTTCATAGGGGACAACTGTTTCCTGAATATGCATCTATGCTGTTCATTGGGTAGGGTACTTTGGCTTTGATTCTGGCTGTGTTCAGTAGTGTAGTCTGTATATGATTTATTAGCTGTAAACAGTGTCAGTGGTGTCTATGATTTTCTTGGTGGCTTGGGGTATGGTTGTTAGGGGAGGCTATGGTGAAGATTTTTTGAGGGACTGGGATGCCAAGTGGGCCATACTTTGGGGACCTGAGGTGGTATCATTTGGCTGAGTATGCCTGTCCTTGGGTCCCACAATGATGTTCACTGGATTTGATGTTAGTCCAGGCAGGCCCATTCTTGGGCCTCCAGGTGGCTTGCTTGGGTGCCAGAAATGGCAACAGAAGTAGGTTGGGCAGGTAGGTGGGCTCTTGTGCCCCTGGGCAGCAGGAATGGCATGAGCAATGGCAATAGCAGTGGTCAGACAACCTTCTGGGACCCCAGCAGTCCATGTTTATATTGGCATGGTTCTGACAGCTTGGACAGGTAGGTCCCCAGAGCCACAGGTGATGCATGTGGGTGGCTGCCCACTATGTTGGTGGCAGTAGGTTGAGTGGACCTGACTTCAGACCCCAGGAGAAGTCCTCAGATGTCACTGGTGGTGGGCTAGGCTGGGCAATCCCCAGACCCCTGGATGGTATGCTTGGGTGTCATGGGGATGGAGCTGAGCTGGGCAGACCTTCCTTCGGGCCACCCAGTGGTATATATGGGTGCTGACTTCAGTAGTCAGGGACAGGGTGATCCCCAGGCTGTAAGCATGCACAGGTAGGGCAGCAGTGTCTGTGTTGTAGTCCTAGTCCTGCTACTGGGGAGAGCAGGGTTGCTTTTTCTGGAAGCACCCAAGATAGGAAGCTTTCATAGGGGGTTACAATCTTTACTCATACTTCAGCCCCGCAGCAGACTGCAGGTGGTAATTGCAGGCAGGGGAATTTGTCCTTGGGACATGAGAAAATGCATGGCCACTCCTCTGCTTGGGGAGTGGGGTTGTTGCTCCTGACTCTCACCTCAGCCCAGTGGCAGGACAGGACACAGTCTAGTGGGAGTTAGGCTTTTAAAATGGCATTGTGCTGCAGCTGCTTCAGACTCCAAGGTGTGTGAAAATCAGTGTGAGCTCCCTCTCTAGAGCAGTGCAGTCTCCAGGGTGCTCCAAATGTCATACTTGGGGCTGCGAGAGTTGAGGGGCTCTCCCATGGCTAGGATTGTAGATGTGTAGTTGTTAATCTGGACTACTGGAGATCTCTCTCTTACCCTTTCCCCGCGTTAGGGAGCCTCTCCAGACTCATGGCCAATCCCAGCTAAGCAGGCTACCTCCCTTCCTTCTCCTTCCAGATGATCTATTCAAAGTTTGATTATCTACATGCTATTTTGGTTCCTCTTTGTGTAAGATGCATCTAGTCAGCCATCTTGAAGCCCCTTCTAGGACTGAGTATTTTGAATGTATGTGACAAACAGGGCTGCATGCTGCCAAGAGGAAAAGTGCTATAGTTAACTGGATCCAAGTGCCAGCTTTACTACTTACTGGATGTGTAATCTTGGTTAAATTGCTAAATATCTCTGGGCCTCAACTTTCCCATCTACAAGGTTTCTGTGAGTTAATATGTGTGAAGGGCCTAGAGCAGTACCTGCTACATGGAAATGGCTCAGTAGATAGTAGCTGTCATTTTGATACTAATTTTTCTAAATTATGTTTTCAGTTTATGGGAATACCAAGCAAAATTCTAAAAGGATTTTTGGGAGAAATGTCACAAAGGTTATCTAGTAATTAACAAATTGGTAAGAATGGTCAAGAAAATTTTGAAAAATAAGAGTTGTAGGAGTATTTATATGTCCAGATATGTGTATTCCAAGGCCTTAATAATAATAAAATAATAGTTCTGACACAAAAATTGAAAGACAAATCGATGGAATAGAATAAAGCTTAAGAACAGACCCAAGTGGGATATAGGAATGTAGTTTATTATTCAGCATTTTACAGCAATTGGTAAGGAAGGGTTATTTGATAAATATACTAAGGCAATTCATCCACTACTAAAAAAAAATTAGGTTCTTTCACTATATCGGTGTTTTTCAAAGGTGTTTACAGGCATCACAATTCCTGGGAGCACTTATTAAAATTTAGGTTCCCAAGCTCCACCCCAGAGTGCAGAGTAGGGAATCCAGTTCTCATTAAAGTGTGAGAACTGCTGTCATATACCATACATTAAAATACATTCCAGGTGAATTAAGGAATAAATGTCAAAATTACCACCTTAAAGCCAGAAGACAATATAAAGGAATATTTACATTATCTTTCATGTTTATATAAGATCTTATATAGTTCAATAAGAAAAATATAAAAGCATGATAGAAAAAAGGGCAAAGGACTTAAATAACCAAACCATAAAAGAAGAACGGAGAAGGCCAAGAAGCATATGGAAAAATGCCAGACTTCACTGACAGTCAAAAAATGCACAATAAAACAATATATCATTTTTCATATTTCCAGAGGAAAAGTACTTGAAGAATTAGAAGATTCAGTGATACTGAGGACAGAGTGAAGTGGGCACTTTGATATTCAGGGGATGGGTGGGTACTTTGAACAAGCTTTCTGAAATGCTTATATCAAGAGCCTGAAAAATATTTATACTTATGGACCAGTCCATTCGTCTTCTCTAAATTTATCCTGAAGAAGAATCAGAGATTCACATATAGACTTATATACATGTGCAGATATTTGTTGTAGCATTATTTTAATAGAAAAAATTGGAAACAGCTGAAATGTCCAACAATATGGTAATAGTTAACTAAATCATGGCCCATCCATATGATGAATACTCTGTGGTCATTAGAAATCATGTTTTTGAAGAATCCTGTCATTAAATGACATGAAAAAATGCTCATAATGTATTAAGTGAAAACACCAGGATATAAGCTATATATAGCATGATTCCTTTTTTTAATTAAAAATAATCAGAGACATAGAGAAAAGATGGGAAGAAGAAAAAATGTATATCATATGTTAATGGTGTTTACATCAGGATGATTAGATTTGAGCAATTTTATGTTCTTTACACATTTTTTATTTTCCAATTTTGTGCGATGTACATGTATTACATTTGTAATGATAGCATGTTAATTAAAAGATAATAAAACAGATGAGACTGGCCAAGAGATTCTGAAATAAATGTTACTTTAAAATGGTAATAATAAAAAGACTGTGTTTCTGGATTTAATAGATCAGTGAAGCTGAATGGCTACGTTAGAATCTGATTATGTGAGGAGCAGGGGCCATGAAGATGGATGGGCAGGATGAGGGCTGAATATGCGGGGGCTTGGAGGGCACCAGAGCTTCTCAGAGCAGCTGAAACCCCTTCTGAGTCAACCTGCACTGCAGACTCCCCTCCACTGGGCGCAAATGAAATCTGTATGCTAAGGCACCTCTCCATCCTGTTAGCTACCTATAAACATGCTGCTCCAGCAAAGGGGGATGGTGCATGGACATCCCTTCTTGGTTTGTTGCTTTGAAAGGAAGAATTTTAGTATAAAGACTATAGTATGAGACTTTTAGCATAAAGAGTTTGCTCTTGGGAAGCCCTGAGGTTGCTGATACAATTCCCTGGCTAAGCTTTGTCTCCTCTTAACTCCCCATTTTAGTGCCTTACCTAGCTCCAGGATCCTCGTTGCTCACTGGCCAAGACAGCTGGTGGGGAATTCTGAAGACAGGTGTTTCACCATCGGCATGGTGCTCAAGGCTCTTGGCCATTCCAAATGGATGATAGCGTCTGCCTGAGGATACCAACATGTCTGGGGAAGGTTGGTCTCAGTCAGGTTTGGGAAAGCAGTGGAAGGCTCAGGGGTGTTGGAGCCATATAAACTGGGTATGGACTCCTCTTGTTGTTCAAACATGAAGGCTCCACCTGACCTCAGGCTTGTCCCTTCACTTCAGTAGTCTGAGCCTCAGGCCGCCCTTCTATAAACATGTTCCCCATTGGTAATAGTACCTTAAAGGGCCATGTGAGGCTTAAACAAGCAAATGTATGCAAGTGTTTATCCCAGCCTTACACAGAGGAGACACCCAGGAAATCACGTTTATCATGATTGTGGCCTTTCTGTTCTCCCTAACCTTGCAGAAATTTAGCTATTACTCAACAGTGTGTGGTGCCAGGTGCTGTACAAAATGTGCCTGACCTGTGCAGCAAGACTTCTGAGAACACAGGTTGTCATCATTATTACTGCTGCTGCTGTTGCTATGGCCTCTGTCCCCCCGGGTACCTCATGAGGAATGGCAAGGCTCTCCAGCCTCACCTTCACAGAGCTTACAGCTTTTGGATCTCTGTGAGAAAGGGCTCCCTGTGCTGCTTCTCTTGTCAGTAGGAGAGGCTCTGGGGATGGAAAGCACGGGTGGGAGCGGGGGGTTGGTGTGGTGGTTCCGTGAAATGAGCACAAAGCCTGGTTTGCCTTTCTGTCTTCAGCCTTCTAGTGTTTGCAGCTTCTGCTCACCGTTACCTCCTTAGCTGGGTGCTTGAGAGTTGCTGGGCAGGGTGGATGAGGCATCCTGAGAACCTAGGAACCATAGCGCAGTGATGGGGTGGGGCACAGTGTTGACATTTCCGTCCCAGAGCATCTAGAGGCAGGCAGAGCAAACCGGGGCTACCCGCAAGTGGGACATGCAGGACGTAATGGAGAGGCAAAAATATTTTAGGTTCTATACAAACTTAGAAATGTCAATTGTTTTGTGTTTGGGTTAGTGGATGTTAAGAAAAATAAAATGCATTGAATGAGTAAAACTAAGTAAAAGAGAGTCATTTTCATGTTAATATGGAAAATAAACATTAAATAATAGTGTAGATGGTAAATAGATGATGGCAGAAAAATTGCAACAATGGTGTGAGAATGACTGTTTGGCAAATGCTGTTCCAAGGGAACTGGGATTCTATGCCTGCCTCTTGTAAAGTCAATATGCCTTCCTGATTTGTCTGTTTTTATGGGTCTTCTTAAATGAGTACTGGCAAGGTGGGGAACCCCTTAAATTAGTCCAAACCCAGAGGAACTTTATCAAAAGTTGGTGCTTGTTTGAAGCGTGTTTGAGTCTGTAGATACATAGAAAAGACAGTGATTGTTTTTGGCTGGTGTGGCTGGCTTGGCATTTTCTTGGCTGGATCAGACGATGGAGAAGTTTGCTTTTATGTCTATGGCCAACAGATCAGATTTGTGGAACACTGTTGATCCCAATCTGGTGACAAAGCATTGCTAATACAATGAAGTGATGTGGTTTCCTTCTCTGTATGTGAACTGAGTTGTGGAATATCGCTGTGCCAGGCCCGGGGCTGGCAACATATTCTGATCCCTGTCCTTGTGGTGCTCTCTGTCCACAGGGGAGAGGGATGAGCCATGTGCTCAGAGGTCCTCACTGTCTTTTATTCAAGACAAGGGCCATAGCAGCCATGGCAATCAGAAGAAGGAGCGGTTTCCCTGATTTGAGGAAGGGTGCAGCCCTGATAGGTGAGGGTGAGATGAGGAAAGGCCTCCCAGAAGAAGTGACGGTTAACCTGGTCCCTGAAGGGAAGGGTTTTCTGGGTGGGGAAGAGTCCTGCAGGAGGACAAAAGGCATGGGCACAGGCACAGAGGCTGCACAGCACCAGAGAGCCTCCACTGTGTGCTGTGAAGATGGAGGGGCCCTGAGAACAGATGAGGGGCATGAAGTGGAGGAGTGGGGACAGAAGAGACGTGACTAGCAAGATGGGCAGTCCCTCCTTGGGACTGGAGGAGGTCACAGTTCCTCACTGAGAGGTGAACTTGTTTCTAGAGATCTTGGTCAGGGTCCTTCTCATCCACACCTAGATGGCTGCACTCCCACAGACTCTGTGGGACATGATGTGGCCCTCTGGGTAGAAGAGGAGGACTGCCAGAGCCCAACATGGACTGTCCACCTCTGCAGTCTCACTCGGGAGTTAGCTCTGGGGCTTAAGGTTTAGTCTCCTATTGGTATGCATCTGCTCCCAAGATTCCTTGTGGCAAGCTTGATGGTATCTGGGATTTTTGGGTGTTTTTAAGGCCTTCTGAGGTGCCCCCAGGTAGAACAGGGGGAAGAAGGTCATTGATAGGAGAAGCAAGAATGCAGGAGACAAACCACCCTAGACTCTCTCCTATAGTGCTGGCTATGACAACAACCAGAAAGGAGACCCTCAGAATCCCACTGGGTCAGCCTTCACATCCTGGTAAGGGGCAGGAGTGGACACATTCTGGGAATGCAGCCAGTTCAGTAAATCTCTCCTGTAGGTATCTCCAGACCCCAAGAATGACTTCCTCTAGATGAGCTAAGTGGCCACCACTGCCCCATCTCCTGTGTTTGGGCACCCCCTGTGCTCTCCAAAAGTCAACAGCAGGCCCTAAAACCCAGGCTAAACCTGATGAAATAAACCTCAGGGCAATGGGATAGGACAGGGGTCAGGGTAGGCCAACTCAGCATGGCGAGGCTGGGACGCCAAGGGCCTGAGTCTGCATGGTCAGTCCTGCCTGCCTTCACTCCCCTTTTCCATTCTCTGATGAAAGTTTGGACAAGGTGGGTGGCAATGAGCTTATTTAAAGTGACAAATTCCTGAGGCAGATGCTCAAGTATAAACAATGTTTTTCCACACCCAGCGTTTTTCTGCAAAGTGGGATTTCTTCCATTTTGTCCTATAAACATCCATGGGTGCGTGACCTCTGCTTAAATGTCAGAGTCAGTTGTTTCCAGCATTACTGGCTCCCAGGTTTTAATGTGTGTTTCTGGTGAACAGAGGCTTTTTAATGTTAGAACATTGAGCCCTCAAGCCAAAGCCTTGGCTTATCCAGGGAAAAAGAAGAATCCATTTTAAGGAGAACTTTGGGGAAATATCCAGAGAATTCCAGCATATATGTGTGTGCATAAGTGTGTGTCTGTGTGTGTGTGTGCTTGCATACATGTGTGTTTCTGCAAAGCAGGCTTCCTAATTCCTCTTTAATGTGGACAAACCACTTCGGTGCTTCTCTTCAGAATGAATTAGAGGGTAATGCCCCAATCTATGCATCCTAGCAAGTTCTGAAAGTTCAGGTCGACTATATCATCCTGAGAGAGCTGGCTTTATGGGCCCATTGGAATGTAGGGGGTGGGGTGTGAGAGCTGGGAGTTCCAAATTCCCCTGGACATATTGCCAAGTTTGGGTGATTTTTGCCTGCACTGCCCTCAGTCCCAGATTGTCCAGGCCAGACCTTCCGATGCTCCTTGATCAGTGACTGACCATCCAGGGTCCAGCCAGCCACCCACCTTGGCCTGCTGGTTGCCTTCTTGCAACAGACCCATAGAAGTAGCCCCACTTATGGCCTGGCTCGGCATAGGAGGTGGGAGCCTGGGGAGAAAGGAGCCCATCTGTGAAAAAAGGAGAGCCCAGGATCACGCAGAGGGAGGGAGGTGCTTATTGTGGGAGAAATGAAAGAAGAGTATTGGTCCTTGGACTGCTGCTGCTCAGATCCATGTCAGGCCCTGCTCTCTCTGCCCCATGGGGTGGCTGACTGCTCGAGCTAACATTTCTCAGGCCCCCTTGCCTCTGATTTCTGTCTATGTTGGGCCAATAGGAGGCACCAATGGGAGACTGGAGGGTGGGAGGAAGGAAGAAGCAGGGTATTTCTCCTCATGTCTGTTTGGGGCAGTGTCTAGGACAATGGCTGCATCCCCACTGTGGTTCCATTATCCATGGCCAGCCCCTCTCTCTCAATCTGTGGGCCCAGGTCATGACTATGATTCTGTCTCCTGGGCTCTAGTAATGCTACCTCTTTCCTTTGACCTTCGAGCCTAGAAGTGGTGGCGGATTCCTGCTAGTGCTAAGCTCTGGGTTGTCCCCTCTTTCCCCGTGTGGTCTTTCTGTTCTTCCAATACTCTGGAACTTGTTTCTTATCTTAAAACCCTTCATTAAAGTACTTCATGGTTTTTTGACTGGACCCTGACTGGTACAAGGACTCTCCTTCCCTCTTCCTCATCTCTCCTCCTTTATTTCTCTCCCATCTCCATTTTGCTGAGGAGTCAGCATTTGCTGCAGTGAGCCACTGGTGGTATAGTCACCCAGTCCTATTATTACTACATTGTGCATATACAGTGTATTTTAGTGTTCATGTTAGGAGAGGAGGGCATCATTGAATGCCCTCCCATGGTCACTCCTGTCATGGTGGGACCTGAAAGTTATTTCTTTACCCACCTCCCTCCTTTAACATTTGTGGAGCAACTCTTCTCAGCAAAAAGACTCTATGCACGGTTGGGGGTGGGGACTGGGGCCTGAGATGAAGGATACAGGCCCTGCCCACCATGACCCCCTGCACACTGAGAATGCTGAGGCATGCACACAGGTGAGGGTGATGTGAGGCACCGCCTGAGGAGGGTGGCTCAGGGAAGTTGGAGAGGGAAGCCTCCTTTGACACAAGGAATTTGGCTTCTCTTCTAGAGAAGGTGACATTTGGCTGGGTTTGAAGGATGGGTAGAATCTGGGGAGGTGCTTGTAGGGGTGATACTCATAAAAGACATTCTGGGATTAGATGTGGAGTCTAAGACTCCCAATTTCTCTGAATAACTGCAAATTTCCCAATTGCCCATCTAGGCCTTAGTAAAGACTCCAAAAACCTTTTCGTGGAGGTGCTACAACTACAGAAGGGGGTCAATTTACACCCCGAGGAACCTGGGGAGAATCCCTCGGAGGTTTTAGGCAAATGCAGAATATCTTGAAGGTCCCTGTCTAAGGCTGGGTTATCCTCTGATGGACTCTACTTGGGATTTAGGGGGCTTTCCATATATCTGCTCATGGCGAAGGGAAAAGGTAAGTTGTTGGAGGAGAGAAGAACAGAAGAGGGGTGACATCAAGTTTGGGTTCCAGAGGTCTTCTGGAGAGATCATCCCAGTAGATCTGGATTAGTGTAAGGCAGCCTGAGGATGTGGGTCCAAAGGGAGGTGACGTTGGGCAGATTTACATCAGTCAATGGATGGCAGTGTCTTCACCAGTCTCTGTCTCTGCATGAGGAGACCTGTCTTAGAGGATGGAAACGCCTTCACCACACCCAGGAATATGGCAGAACAGAGATGGTAGATATAGGACAAATACAAGAGGAGCCTCTCTCCCTCTTTCATTCCCATCTGTCCTCCCTCCCTCCTATTTTGGAGGGATGTCAGAGGCGTCATTACCAAGATGGAGGGCGGGATTTGAAATACATCATGGATTTAATAATGGAGATTTGTGGGATTTCATCTTGCATGTCTCAGGCCCCTGAGGCCACCCCATGTCCAGATGAGCATATGTGTGAAGACAAGGATATATGTCCACAGCACTGGGGCCAGGAAGCTGCAGCTGGTGCTAGGTTAATTTCCAGAATTAGGCTACAGTCCCTTTTCATAAATTCCCCAGCAATTAGAACAGCCATTAAACTGTGACTTTTTAAGGGGGAGAAATTTCATTATAGATCCAATTTTGCCTTGGGCTGCTGTGGATCATTTCACAGAAATTCAGGGCTAGAATGGCCCTGAAGTGTCATCCAGTGCCAGAATCTCCACCATTATAGCCTTTTTCTTTTTTCTTTTTCTTTTTTAGCAGCCCAGCTTAAAGAAAGAAAGGAGGAAAAAAACCCTGCTGGACGTTGGATGTACAGCCAAACACCTGGGTTGGGATCTGAATGCAGAAAACAGGCATGGAATGCCAGGAACGCAGCACCTGTGGCTAAGTTGTGGTCTCACAGGTCAGTGTGGGCCCTGAGCACAGGACCCCACAGTACCTCACTTTGCTGGCTGCCTCTGAGAGGCAGTTGGGTACACAGGGGTTGGGGGTGGTTGTCAACCTGGTGTTATAAATGATCTTGGGCTTTGGAACCACATAGACTTGGCCTCTAATCCCAAGAGACCCTGGGAGGTGGGGGTGGAATGTGGAGTGAGGAAGTAAGAGATGGAAGAGAAAGAAGCCGATAAAAGGTGTGTTAGCCAGCAGGCTGACTCTGTGGACACCTGAGGATGCATCAGGCTCAACAGCTCTGGAAGACTGTGTGAAATGTGATCTGTTATCACAACCAAGGAGCAAGGGAGCTGGGGCATTGATCCTTCAATTCCCCATCCATCATGGGTGGAGGGTTGCTCTCAGTGGTAGGGCGTGTTAACTCTCCAGCACTTCTGGCCTGCTCTGCACATGGGCTGAGTGGGCCCATTGGCCAGAGAAAACCCTAGGGCAGAAACTATCAAGAACTTGCCGAAAGTAGTTGGAAGTCACAGGCATGACATGAGAATGAGGAGGAGAAATGGGCAAGGCACCAGCAGTGACTGCCACAGGTACCTGCCACAAGACCCCAGAGACTCATGATCTGATCAGTCCATCCGTGTGCACCTGCTGGGAACCCAGTGGATGATCCTCTTCACCTCCACCAGGAGGATTTGTTCTTACCCACAGCTTAGGAAGGGATCATGCATATGCCAAGGAATGAATGGCTCAGCTAGAATATGGGAGGTCACTGAGAGTTCTGGGGAGGCAGGCCATAGTCACCTTTCTGCTGATGTGGAGCCTGTCTGGACTGGAGGGTACCCCTGGGCTCAGCAAACTCCCTTAGACACATGGGCTTGGCTGGCTTCCTCCTGCCTCTGCTGTAATCCCAGGAGGCCTCCTTGAAATGTTTCTTCTGCTGCTCTTTCTAAGAAAAATCTTTTCCTTAGCTTTGAGACTTGAACACTCAGCCCCATGAGGGTAGTTTGGAGAAAACTGCCATAGCTAAGCTCATTCTCATGGGGATGAGGAAACCAATACTCCAGCAAAAATAGGCAGATCCTTGACTTGAGCATCCAGGGATGGGGACTTCAGGATAAAGCCAATGGATGGAAATTTAGAAACTAAACATTCCTCTTTCTTCTGGTGGTCAGGGTGGAAGGACAAGAGATGAAAGCAGGGGAAGATGGTTAGGCTGGGCACCTTTTTTTTTTTTTTTTTTTTTTTGAGAGAATCATGCTCTGTCTCCCAGGCTGGAGTGCAGTGGAGTGATCTTGGCTCACTGCAACATTTGCCTCCCAGGTTCAAGTGATTCTTCTGCCTCAGTCTCCTGAGTAGCTGGGATTACAGGTGCCTGCCACCAAGCCTGGCTAATTTTTGTATTATTAGCAGAGATGGGGTTTCACCATGTTGGCCAGGCTGGTCTTGAACTTGTGACCTCAAGTGATCTGCCTGCCTTGGCCTCCCAAAGGGCCGGGATTACAGGCATGAGCCACCGCGCCTGGCCTTAGGCTGAGCAGTATTCTAATGAGCACATCCCAGGTACTTAACAATAACGCTCCTGGACCTGGGCCTTGTTTGAAGCTGGCAGCATCATCTCTACACTGTTGGACCAGATAGAAGACGTGGAATATGCCAAAGCCTTTGAGTCCTTGTCTTCCGGCATCGACCCTGAACTTCCAGCAGAAAGCCTCGAGTTAGATGCATGTACGTTTTTCCTTTGGAGAAATAGACAGTTTTGTGGCTAGCTTTATGATGATCAAAGGTCAGCTGGGCTGAGCGTGGGGTTCTCCAGGTAGCATTTTGGACATGGTTTGGTTAGGAGAATAGAGAATGGAAAATGAGAAAAGGAAATAGTCTGTAAGAGGGGCTTCTTCATTCAAAGTATTGATTGGCTCTGCATTCCTCATGGTGGGATTCCTTTAATGGACTGATGTGTTTCCTGGGAAGTGGGCTCAGAGTGCGCAGGTTATGCTCTAACTTTTGTGTCCAAGATATGGAGGCGGAGCCATGGCTTGTGCCTTTGGGATATTGGCAGCCTTTTATCTTCACAGGGCTCCCATCTGTTTGGCAGCTCAAGAATTGCTCTGTGCAACTGGCACTATAATAGTTCTCATTTTAGAAAGGTTTCAGGCCTACTTAATGCTCTGGGAGGCCAAATTCAAAGCTGAAAGCTCCAGGGTGACCCAACAAATGCCTAATTTTCCAGAACTAATCTGTCCTGCTCAACTTGTCCCCTTTCCTCTCCCCAGATCAGCATAACTGTCAAAGTCATTCTCATGTTGTGCAAAATGACAACTGTAATCGCAGAAGAGTGGAACAGGGCTACTCCAGAGGGGAGAATCTGTTTTGAGGATGATTCATTTAAAATGTTGTTCTAAGACGTTGCTTTGCAATTTATCCCTATACGGAGGACTGCCACATGATTTAAAGAGTTTCTCAATCCCATCTTTAGTGTAAATTTAAATGGGTATAACTTCCTGTGGAATATTTTTGCTCTTTATCTAAAACACTGTTAAGCAGAGGACTGCTTTTGAAGTCCAACCCAGGGGAGGGGGAGGTCTTTGAGACGATGTCAGCCCACAGGTGCCTCCATGTTGTTTTTCTTCAGAGCCCCTCTACCTATGTGGTTCTTGGCCTCCTGAGGATGAGCATGAAAGAGGTGTGTAAGGCTAACTTCAGTGTGACAACGCATGTGGCCTTATTGTCTTTTGCAGCATCCTTTGGAGGCCCGATCCATGGTGACATCATGAGTTAGCAAGATGACTGGGTCATAGAAGGTTTTGTCTTCTGTACTACAGTGCGTAGGCTTTGTCTTGAGGGCCATGGGGAGCCACTAAAAGGTTTCATGCAGGAAAGCGGCAAGGAAGTTTGCTGTCTTAGAAGACTGACTCAGGCTTCCATGTGGAGGATGGATTAGAGAAGGGAACCTGGAGGCACAGCGACCTATTAGGAGGCAGATATGTTTACCCAGGTGGGAGAAGGAGTGGTAGCCTGGACTCAAGAAGGGTTAGATGGAATGCCAAAGAGAGGCACAGTCAAGAAATACCTAGGAGGTAAACTTTAGCATGCTCAGGGATTGATTATGAAGTACAGAGGAAGGAGAAGTCTAGTTTCTGGCCAGAAAACAGAATGGGTGTACAAAGTCAAGGTTGATTCTGGCCTCTCTCATTCTTGGGAATGTCTCCACAGCACCAGGAGGGCTCTTCTCTATTGTAAAAAACAGAGAGGAGCCTGGGCAGAACAGTAGGAAGAACATTCAAACCCATGTTTTGAACTATTTTTTAAATCATCATTTCCCAGATAATGTCATTATACTAATTCGAAAGGGAGCAATCCAATTCATTTTCTATTTGTGGTTGCCAGCCCCATGAATACTTAATGGTTTTGGATTACAAAGCCTTCAGCAGTGGCTCTCATGCAGTCAATAGGATTGGAGGGAGAGGAGAGGCCGGTGTTGAGGTATTGATAGGCTGTGTACCTCCTCATGTGTCTCCTGCTTCAATAGCGTCTATTTTGAGCTGAGTTCTTTCTGAAGCTCCGGCAGGGTGAGGAAAACGAGCATGTTTCCTGCTTCCAAGGCTGGCTGTCAGTTCAAGAAATGATCTGTTGTGACAAATGGCAATGGCTTCAGGTTATGTGGGAGGACTGCAGCCCTAAGACGGGCAATTATCTCTGCAGTTTAATAGTGATTTCAAGTGGGGGAGGGCAGCTAATCTGTACAAGGGGAAGATGACAGACTGTGGATGGATATTATTTTTATAGGTTTCTTGAAAGAAAGTGGGCTGTACAGTTTATTCACAGACACAATGCCCATGAGAAAGGTGCCTGGGCTGGAAGAACTGTGTGCTTGAGGCATAGTGAAACTCATCACAGACATTGCTAGGGACTGAATTGTGTCCCCCTGCCCCACTCATATGTTGAAGCTCTAATCCCAAATGTAACTGTATTTGGAGATAGGGCTTTCAGGAGGTAACTAAGGTAACTGAGGTCATAAGGGTGGGGTCCTAATTCAATAGGGTTGGTGGTCTTATAAAAAGAGGAAGATCTCCCTCTCCCCTGACTTTCAGTGCACGTGCCAGGAAAGGCCATGTGAGCGCACAGCAAGAAGGCAGCCACCTGCAAGCCAGGAAGAGAGCCCCCTCCAGAACCATGCTGTCTCTTGATTTTGGATTTCAAGGCTCCATAACTATGAGAAAATACATTTCTGTTGTTTAAGCCACACGCTTTCTTGTGGCAGCCCAAGCAGACTGAGGTAGACATGTAGATGTGAGGATGATCTAATAGTGTCTCATTTGAACAAAACAAGTCCACTCTCATGGTACCAAGTTGAGAACTGGCAATGAAAACTAATTCTTCTGGATTTAGATTTTTAATCTAATGGAGAGGCAGGCTGATTTTCCTTTCCTCTTCTTGCATCAGTGATGTGGCAAATATCTTGTTTGCTCAATTTTAAAATCTGCATAAATATTGTGATCTTTAAATTTTTTTTAACTTAATTTAAATCTTATATTGGCAAATGGCTAACATATTCCTCACATAACTTCTGAATTCTCTCAGTATCAGGGAGGGTAGATGCATTTCTCCCAGAGCTGGAGCTATTTTCAGAGACTAAATTAGAATTGGGCAAGGCCAAGTGCATTCTTCTACTTCTGTTGCTGTGCTGTGGGGGTACCTTGCCCATGGCTCTATCTCTCACCAGTCCTATTTGCTCTCCAAAAACAAGGTAAGAAGGCAGGGCCAATTCTAGCCTTGCCTAGGTGGTGTGGGGGTGCTGTGTGTGCTTGGCCTGTGGGCTATGCTGCCTCCTCAAGAGGGATGTGGTGGACACTTCTGTTAACGGCCAAGGAGACGATGCTGGCACAGGGTCCATCCTGCAACCCAGTGTACCAAATGCAAATAACAGGCATCTCTTCCAAAATCATCTAGGACAAGCCATTCAGGAGGGAAGGGTGAAATACCTTCTAGAGCTCAGCTGTGACCCAGGGAGTGGAAGTCCTGGCCAATGGCCAATCATCATGGGGCCATGGGACTCCTAAGATATGTCCAGTTTATGTTGAGCTCAACACCATGGAAGGACACTAGAGAAAGAGAAGGCTTGGGCCCTACCTTCCAGGAGCTCATGATTTCCCTAGGGAAACAAGACAAACCCAAAGAGAAGGTCATAAAAGACTGACTTGCATTGGAAGATTTTTGAGAAGGGAAAGCAGTGATTTGGGGTTCAGTGTTGTCCTGGGTGGATGACATAGTTGACACCTGTGTTTAGAAAGGCCTTCTGGAGGAGAGGAGCTTGTTTGGACCCTCAAAAGGGGATGAAGTCTGGGAGTCCCAAGACAGAGCTACAATGGCTTCCTCATTTGTTTGCTCACTAGGCAAATACTTTTTAAGAATCTGCTGCATGCCAGGCCTGTGCTATGCCACCGTGTTAAGAAGAAACCAAGTAGCCATAGCCACATCAGGGAGAGTCATCTCTCCAGGGCAGATGGGGCTCTAAAGACCAAGAACTCTGGAGCCAGATGAATTCCTTATTCATGGGAGGAAGACAAGTGTCACCCAGGCAGCGAGTACTGCTGTTGCTGCAGCTTTGTTTTATGACAATGGCTAATTGCCTCCATCTGTGTCTCCTCTGACTCCACATACCCGTCCTTCTTCCCGGTGGCCCCCCGTGTCTCTGTTCCACATGGGAACAGGATTCCTGGGGCTGGCCTCTGAAGGTGTCCTCTGTCTGCAGGAAAACTCTAGTGATTGTGACTCTGCCCTCTGGCCTCTGTGGGTGTACCAGCGTGTGGAATCCAGGGCTATTCCACAACTACAGTGGGGCTGGTGGAACATTCTCATGCCACAGATCAGGAAATCATCTCAAGACATCTGCCAGCTCAGGGCTCTGAGAGGGATTGCTTGCCAGATGCTGAAACTGCGTTTATTGAGCTGGGGTCTGGTTGTAATGGTAGTGTTGGATTCAGACCTCTGCTAAGTCCATAATTAAACAGGTAGAGTGGACAGACCTGGGAAGCTGGTAATGATAACACCAACAACAGCAACAATCCCAGGCATGGGACCTCTGTCTCCAGCTGGGATAAGAGATGTTTTGAAACCTTGGCACTAGAGGAGCCTTAGAGGTTATCTTACCAGCCAATGCTTTAGTGCAGGATTTCATCTACAGATTTTCTTAATACTGGTCATTTAGCCTTGAATGAATCAGTGGTATGCTGGTAAATGTTTAACAAGTGGCTCTCTGGAGAAAGTAAAACAGTCTTGATTTGCGGTTGTCAGTTTCCATGGTATAAATAGTCCCACCATGGCTGGTTTCAATTTACCAACAAAACATCCATGAACGCAGAATTGGGAAGAGATACTGACAGCTAGCTCTCACGAGAAAGTATGAGCCAGATCCTGCATACCACTGCTTTAATGGGATACCGCTAAGTGACAGGAAACCCACTACCTCTTGGTACAGCCCATTCCAGTCATCGTTCCTTCTGTCTGAGGTCTGTCAGATTTGATACCTTTTTGAGGACCTAAGCAAATGTCAGAAAATTATACCCAGCCAGAGTCTGTCATTCTTTCCTATTAATGAGTAGTCCCCCGACTCCCCATTCCCATTTCTGGTTCCTATTTCTACAGATATTTAAAGAAGAAGGGAGTTAAGATTAGAGGTGAATGATTCTCATGAAAAAAGAGTAATGATTATGTACTGGTCTTGGATAATAATCTTGTACTGACCCCGAGATTGCCCACATATAGGTTACTCCAGATCTAGCTCATTACATTTCCAGTTAATTTCATTCGACAATCACAATAAAGCATCTACTTTGTGCAGGCCGTGTGCTGGACACTGTGGGGAAACAGTGGGTGAGGCATGGTCTCAGCTCTTGGTGGCTCACTGTTTAATGAGCGAGAGACAAGTCAGCCAAGACTCTCAAGTATTTTGTTCCATGAGAGAGGGGCAGAGAATGTGCTTGGAGGTCTCCAGTTGTAGAAACGTCACTTCTGACTGGATGGTCAAAGAAGATGATGTGAAATTTTAAGCCTCAATGGTAGTCATATGTAAATTGCTACAATGTTTGTGGTTTGCTATCTTTGGTGTCCCTGCTATGGGAAGGGACCAGTTTCTGTGTCTGACTTCTAAGAGCAGAGAACACCTTCCCCATGAAGCTCTGGGTAGCTTCTGTCACACATATGGCTGCAGGAATCTGCTCACGTTGCAGTGACAGGCAGGGGATTTAACAGCACCATCATTAGGCCTGATCAATAGCTCAGCCTGTGGAATGGAATAAGCCCATAGTTCTTGTATTAGAAACATCATCTGTAGCAACTGCATGCACAGTAGCCAAAGTCTTTAGATATTGGACTCTGGTGCCAATTTTCAACTTCCATTACCTCGAGGTTGAGTAACATTATATTCACACGCCAGAAAACATGTGGGCTATTGATAGCCAAGCCAGGCCACATTCTGCATCTCTGCTGAAGTGGGGTCTGCTTCCCACGGGACTCAGGAAGAACTCCCCAACTTCTATGCTGCCTTGGTGCAGAGGGATAGAGAGGAAGAGTGGGTATCCGTTACAAGTAGGGTGGAAATATAAAAGATGACCTTTAAAAGCCAGCTGCTGTGAACAAACACAGCTACTCACAGCAGTAAATGGCATTTGTTTAATAGCCATTTAGATTTGGAGTTGATATGCACAGTGAGTTAAACTGACCCTGTCTCTGACCTTCAGAGTTTATAATTTATCACCAATGTGGTCAACACAAATCACCAACAAGTAAAATTTCTATCACATGCTGGTTCTGAAAATGGTGAAACAACCTACACAGTGAAACCATACCTTCCTGCTGGAGTTGAACCAGAGGAGGAAATCTTCGTAAAGAGGTGGCTGCTGCAGAATTCCCAGGATTTCCAGATTAAATCAACTAATTAATTAATTCTCTTTCTCTCTCCTCTTCTTCTTCCCCCCGACCCCCATGCCTCCCACTTCTTGGAAAGGAAAGTTCGAGCAAGCATGAAGGAACACAAAAAAGAGAAAGATGTTACCAACTTCAAGAGCTTCAGTCTCTGAAGCCAATCAGGGAAAACTGGGTGAAAGATTGTTGCGGGGTTCATTTATTCATGGCCCCTAACTCCTTAGTGTTTTCATGCTAAAGATCAAGATGAGGAGTACAGCAATTTTATTTAACCCAGTAGGTCTTCTTTGGCCAATGTGTTTTTCCATCGGGAGAGAAATGCAAGAGTGCTGAAAACTCTGGTAGATAGCAAAGCACAGAAAATCCCTTTCACAAGTAGCAGAGACTTTGACTGGTTACAAGGTGGGTTAGGGGGCTCAACCCCTGTTCTTTATTAAGGTGGCATCCTCAGCCTCCTGTCATTTTTCGGGAAACTAATTGGAGACTCTACTGACTAGGCAGGCCACATAGACAAGGCCTGTACTGGATGTTTGGGCTGTATTTGTTGTTGTTGTTGTTGTAGCTCAAGTACTTTGATTCCTGGCATCAGAAAAGCCCAAATCTAGATCAAGAATGAGTATATTTTTCATCACTTATTCTATTTCACCAATTTTAAGATATACTTTTCTCCTTATTTTCCACATTTTAACATCTATAAAATTAAGGGCATTGTGCAGTTACTGTCAGCCAGGGAACAGTTGTGACATAGTTGTCATCATCTATGCATGTGAAGACCTGGTCTTAGCTATTAACGTATTCGCTGCAATTGTGTTTTGAAGCTGTATGCATTTTGATTCTACATATGTTAAGTTTAATTGAAATTTGTAATGTTTTAAAATAAATTATACTATGCTTTGGTATTGAAATAAAACAAAAAAAGAGTAGATGTAAAACTGATATTAGTGAAACAAATATTAATATTTGTCACTGGAGAAATAACCAAAATTCTGTATTTTCTTGCAGAACACCAAATACTGTGTGAAAATATGGCTTACACTTTAATGTGCCAACAAATCAAATCACCTGGGAATATTGTTAAAAATATTTGGTAGGTGGGGGGAGGGGAGGCACCCTGGTGATATCAATGCTTCTGGTCCAGAACACAGTTTGAGTAACAAGGCTTTACAAGACCTAAACAAATAAGTTAGCCACAAGTAGATAAAACTGTGCTCATTTTGTTTCTGAGTTGTGTGCAGTAGATTGTGTATCACTTAAGTCATGCTACTAAAGGAAAGAGAAATACTAAATCCCCAGGGATAGGATGAAAGAAATTTTGAAGCAATAATGGTGTGATTGATTTCATGTGTCTCACATGGCTATTGATAAGGTATCATGTCACAGTTTAATTTAGGTACCAAATATAATGTCTTACGATCAATTGGCCTCAGATTTAATGAAAACCATAATCTGCATACATCATTGTCTTTATATAAATCATGATACACCATGTTTCAACTCTATATAAGCACCATATGAACCTTTCCTCTGCATCTTGTCAAGAAAGCCAATGACAAGGTATTATGTTCTCAAAAAAACCCAGCAAGACAAAACACAATCTTAAATATAAATGACTTTCATTTCTTTCAAATTTTTGCTCTCACCTTCTTCTTCTAACTAAATGGATTAGATACTACATTTTAAATTGAATTTTCAAAGAACTTAAGTAGTATTAGTCTCATAGCCACGCTGTCTGATTAACCAAGAAGCTAAAATAGGAAAAATACGCGGCCCAAAAAATGATGTTCAGATACCAACAGATATGAAAAGTGCATTCAATATGTTCCTTCAGGCAACAGTTACTTGGCACAGCTGGGGCTGTTAACTACCAACTTTGTCTTTATAATGGTTCTAAGATCATCAGAAGTTACTTTTGTGCCTAAAGGGCTATAGTTCAGCTAGGGAGATGCCAGACAATGAAAACTTTCAGTCTCACAGCTCTTATGTGTTGTTCAGAAAGCTTTATATTCCACGAACACCCATCACCAGCTTTTTTGAAAAAATAAAATATAGCAAATCAAAATTGACAGATGAGGCAGAAATCAGAGTTTGGGCATGCAATGGGGTAGGATATTGTAGAGGACAAGAATTTTTCGGAAATTTAAATAGGAGTCCTTGGATTCTTGGCTGAGGGCTGCAGTGTTTGTGTATAGGCGGAGAGTGGCTGCTCAGGGCCTGGGAGCTTAATATAAATATAAGAGGTCTCAAAGAGCTCAAAGATGAATTATGATCAAGCCAGAATGGAGAGAACTCAATAAGCATCTCAAACATTCAGTTATTATCTTGGAAAGGTCATGTATTAGGAATAAGGACCATGCTCTAGAGTAAGGTTCATACCCTGAGACTAAGGAAAAAGAAACAAAACCCAAACTAGATCCGTTCTAACAAAGAATAAAATTAAACTCAGCGATATCAAGAGGACCCACCAATGACAAGTATCTTCTAGAACAAACAGCAATAGCTTTTAAAGGATGAGAACATTATTCAGATTCCCAAACAGTGGGAACAGTGTGAGGAATACAACAAAAATTACTAGACATACCAAGAAGCAGTAAAATGTGATTGCTAGTCAAGAAAAAATAAAAACCATAAGGCAACCCAGATGTTGTAATTAGCAGACAAGGAATTAAAAACCTTACTATAAATATGTCTAAGAACTTAAAGGAAAAGATGGACTTAATGGGGAAACAGATGAAAACTGTAAAAACAAACCAAATGGAAATTTTAAATTGAAAAGCACAATATCTAAAATGAAAAATTCCTTGAATTGGATTAACAGGAGATTGCAGACTGTGGACGAAAGGGCCAGTGAATTGGAAGAGAGAACAATGGAAATGTTTCAATCTGAAGAATTGAGAAAAGAAAGAGTTAAAAATTGAACAGAGACTCATCTCCTATGGGAAAATAGCAAGCAATCTAACATATGGGTAATTGGAGGGCTTCAAAGATAAGAGAGAGAATGGGGCAGAAAAATACTTTAAGAAATAATTGGCTCAAAATTTCCCAAATTTTTTGGAAAACATCAACTTCAGAAGATCAGCAAACCCCAAGTAGGATTCATTTAAAAGAACCCATACCAAGGGACATTATAGTCACTGGCTGAAAACAAATAAAAAAGAATAAAACCTTCCACATGATATAATACCTGACAAAATATTATACAAGAGGAAACTAAAGACCAATATCCCTCTGAACACAGACAAACATAAAAAATCCTTAACACATTATAAGGAAATTGAACCCAGAAATATATAAAAAGTATTATACTAGTTATGACCAATTGAAATTTATCTCAGAAATAGAAGCTTGGTTTACCATTTAAAAATTAATAATCATAACTCACTATGATTAAAAGAACAAAAAAGAAAAACCATATGATCATCTTAATAAATACAGGAAAAGCACTTGACAAAAATTCAACACCCATTCATGATCAAAATTCTCAGAAAACTAGGAATAGAAGGGAACTCTCTCAATTTGATAAAATGCATCTATGAAAAATCTACAGCAAACATCATACTTAATCATTCAAGACTGAACATTTTCCCCCTAAGATCAGGAATAAGACAAGGATGTCTGTCATTTCTATTCAACATTTCTATTCAACATTTCGTTGGAAGTCATATGCACTGAAATGGAGCAAGAAGAAATTAAAGACATATAAATTGGAAAGAAATAGAACTATCTTTATTCACAAGCAATGTCATCTTGTATGTAGAAAATCTTGAAGAATCTACAGAAAAAAATACTGGAATTAATAAAATGAATATCATTGCAGGTCAACATACACGATTAATCAGAAGCTTGGCTTGGGACATGTTAAGTCTGAAATGTCAGGTTGGCAGTTGGATTTGAAATATAGGGTTTGAGGAAGAGGCCTGTCATGGAGAAATAAATGTAGAAATAGATTTTAGAAGATATTTGTGACCTTTGGATGAATGAAATCCTCTAAGGAATAAGGATGGAGAGGAAAGAAGAGAGGCCCAAGGACTGAGAGTCCTTTGGTGCAGAAAGTCTTTTAAGTTTCACACAGTTGGCTCTTTCTCTGGGTCCTGATTGTGAGAAGAGGGACTTGTGGGGCTTGTGCTGTGGTGTAGAGTCAGTATAAATCAATATTTGCTCCAAGGGACTCTCATTTGAAGAACAACAATAGGCTCCCAGAGGGTACTGGAAATCTTGCTTACATAGTCAGTTCTCATTAATACTAACTGATGCTCTCCAATCAGCATTAGTGATGACCTCTTTGGGTAGCTGTAGGGCAGAATTTGTCCCTTCTGGCTTGGGAAAGGGGTCATATGAATCTTATTCCCTTGCTTACCCAACAGGAGGCATTTCTGTGATAAACTCCAGCGCTGTTTCTTTCTTTGGCTTTTTTATTATGCTTTGGCATCTCATCTAGGCCATGTGCAGTATCTGTCTCTGGGGCTCTGTGGAAACAGGAATGCTCCAATACATCACCATCATCCCCATCATCACCATGCTGCTAGTCGCAGAGTGCTCACTTGGACGTGTCACTCCTCTTCCACCCCCAGAACCTGGAAGATGAAAATGCTGGGCATTTCATATAGCCTCAGGCTATTGACAACTAGTGTAATATATAGAGCCAGATGGCTTTACATATTTTTCTGAAGGCAGAACATAGCTTGTCTTTTCTAAGATCTTATCTCTTTAATGAGCAGTGGTAGTATAATTAAGGCCTTTCTCCAATGCTATGGATATGTCAAACCTACTGGGAAGTTTGTTTAGCTTTTATAAATCAAATTGGTTTGGACCTTCGCACACTTGGGGGCCAGTTCTGACATCTACTGATGGTGGCTGTCATAGTGGTGTTTGGTTTTCTCTTCTCACAGGGAAATTACCTTTGTTTAGAGGGAGGCTTCTTGGATGGTGCTGATTACTAGGGCCAGATGGCTGCTTTTAAGGCAAAGGTAGAGCTTGGGATGAAGGAGTGTTGCTCTCAACTGGGAGGTGTGAGAGGTAGCAGGGCTCTGGGAAGGAGCCCTTTGGCATGGAGCAAGTTCTTACCTGGGAGAACCCAGGACTGCCCTGTCATGGGCAGCCCCTGCCTGGTGGGCAGGACCAAAACCCCTTAGGTAGCTTGCTTGGCTCTGCTGGCTCAAAGAGGTCTACAGCATGGTTCCCCAAAGAGCCAGGTGGAAATAGATGTATTTGCAATTTGCATTCTAAACAAGCTGTTTGGAATAAATATGCTGGCTACATTGTTTTCTTGGCTCTTATTCATTGGTTAATAATGTGTTATTTTTTTGGAAATAGCTCTTTCTCTGTTGGCTTGAAAGATGAATCCAAGGGAAATGTTGTGTTGGATTCTGTGCTAATCTTTCAAAACAACACGTGTGCAGGAGTGGTTTGGTCAAACCTGGCTACGATCTCATAGAAACTCATAGCGAGTGGATCCAGACAAAAGGGGAACTGAGGATGAGATGAAAATTCTCTTGGCAGGTCCTGACTCAAATGTGGCTCCTGATGGGCACTTGCTCAAGAGTAGAGAGAAAAGGGCACAGGCTCAGATGGTATCCACAGGACTAAGCACATCACTTATGGCTTCTGCAAAGAAATTGAGAGACTATCTCACACATAGGCTCTGAGGGAGAGGACCCAGGCCAGTGGGAGCCAGGGCGGCAGCAACGCAAGTCCTAAACCCCCAGCACACAGGAAGGGAAGTGGGCAGAGAACAGTCAGCAGTCTGGGGTGCGCTGAATAGACTCAGCCCCCAACATGTATGTCAGCCGTCCCGTCACCCGGACTGCGACACATCCTTGGTGGACACGATGTATTGTTCTGAAGCAGGTTCTTTTTACAGACACAGCTGCTTGATTATGTTTTTGAGTTGCTTCCTGACGGGCGGTGGGGAAAAAGCTGAGAACAGCTGCAGCCTCAGTGAGAATGAGGCCAGAGTCCTTGTGTGTTTTCAGCCCTTCTCAGTTTGGGGCTAAACACACAAGACTCTGTGAAGAGAAGGCTGAGCTGAGTTTCTAGGCCCTTCTATGGTGACCAATTCAGAATGTCAGTCAGCCACACTTGCAGGAAGAGCCTCTGGGCTGGAAGTAAGGGTGGAACAAGAATTGGTTCTTGGTGCCAAGATGGCCCCATCACTGCACAGAAGAGCATCTCCCATCTAGCCTGTCTCTCATGGGCCTTGCTCTCCTGCAATGCTAATGAAGGGGTGACTTGCCCTCTGCCCCACTCGGAGAGGTCAGGACAGACACCATCTCAGCCTTCGCAGAGTCAACTCTCCCAATGGAAAGTCCGGTCCTTTCAGCCAACATTTATGGGCATCTCTTCATGCCAGAAACCATGTTTTTTCTGTGGGACAATCTTGTTCTTGGCCTTGGGGAGCTCCCAGGTTAGTGAGCAGCGACCCCATTAACTCACACAAGTTCTCAGAGCAGCAGCTACCAACATTTACTGCACTAATATGTGGCAGACATTTTCACCAGCATCATCACATTTAATCCTCCCAACAATGCCATGTGTTTAGCGCTATGATTATCATCTCATTTTGTAGATGAGGAGTTTAAGGCTTAGAGAGCTAAGTAACTTGACCAAGGCTGCCGCTAGTAAAAGGAAGAGCCAGGGTTTAAACTCCAGAGCCCACACTCTTTATTAGAGCCAGAGGACTGATCTCAGAGAAAAGAGATACTTCAATCTAGTTCTTATGATAAGCATTTGATGTTACACACTGTGCTATGGAGGGGCCAAGGAGGTTATTCAAATAAAGAGATTAGAGAAGCCTCTTTGGAGAAGATGATTCATGAGACAGACTTTGAAAGACAAATGGAATTTCAGCAAGTTGCGGATGGGGAGAAAAAAAAACCCAGTAGGAGGGCCAGCCTTTGCAAAAGTGTCAGAACTGAGCAGGGCATATTCGGACTGAGAAGCCTAATATGGTGGGAACCTGAGACTTGTGAGAACAGGTGGTGGAAGATGACACAGGACAGCTAAAATTCTGGAGTCCGACTTTTACCATCTGACACAGACGGTAAAAGCCATGAGGGTTTGGGGCAGTAATGTTTCTGATCCGAGTGCAGATTTGTGATTGATGGTGACATCTGATGAACCCCAGGTGCACATGTCTCTAGGCTGTCTGGGGCAGTGCCACCTGCTAATATTAATGAAAATAGCCAGCATTTGCTCTAAGTGTCTGCATCACTGCCATCATTCCAGAGGCTTTATATTCATTATCATTAGTCTTCATCATAGCCCTGCAAAGCAGATAAGAAAACTGAAGCTCGGAGAGGTTAAGTCACCTCCCTGAGGCCACCCAACTAATGAATGATGGAGGTAGGAGTCAGACCCAGATTTGTGTGGTTCCAAAGCCATGCTCTTTGCACAACACATGGAACTTTTCCCCAGAGATTAGAAATGAAATGAAGACCATTTTTCTGCTCATCCTTATGCCCAGGAGGTCACTTTCCCAAGTGTAAGTTGACAGTGAGGCTGCCACCTAGCACTGATTTTACCTGCAGGGAGGGACTTTCCACCAAGGCCTTCCATTGCCATCACTGTTGACTTCTGAGCTGGGCTTACGTACAGTGGAAGGCAGTGCAGTCTCTGAAGAGAGAACTCCAGGAGAATCTCTTGTATTTGAAGGCAAGGGGGATCCACTTTCCTGTCTCCTGCTCCATCTGTCCCCATTCTAAAACAGCCAAAGGCTCCGCAAGGCTTCCTCTGCACTGCTCAGGTGCACGCCAGTTTGGAATGAAACCAACTCTCAGCCAATTAAATGGCGTACGGGAGCGTTGATATAATTCCGAGAGTAAGGACTTGTGGACAGTTTTCCCTTTGGTTGTTCGCTTCTTTTGCATTGTGTTTGAGTGTACAGATGTGAAGCCACAGCTGGTTTCCTCCTTTCTGTGAGGGCCCTTTGATAGCCAGTCAACTGAGTTTTCCATTGTTATTTTTCACAGGTCTAATAGCTGTTGGCAACCACTTTGTGTTATTTTGTTCACATAATTATTCACTGAGCATGAAATACCCCCGAACAACCATCAGCGTCTCAGCTGTGGCCTTGCTAGCTGGCGTCACCACTAGAAAGTGGTTAAAACCTTGAGGACGAAATGGGGATTTTTTTCTAATAAGATTGATTCAGCCACTAAGAGCAAAGCCTGACACATGCGTTGAGTTCGAATTCACTCTGAGTTGCTGTGACATGGTTGCCCAAGTGCCCTGAGTTCTGCCAAGTCTGTGATCATAACCCTTCTTAGAAAAGTGTTTTTAGGGAAGACAGGTCAGCCTGGTCTCTGCTGCTCATGATTGAAATTGAGGGCAGAGACTATTGGACCCCACATGAAACCTCTTCCTTCCTGCCTGGGGCTTGTCTGTTCTTCAGTGGCTCATGTTTTACTAGCAGCTGCTTCATAGTTCCAGCACTCAGGAAAGCATAGATACCCAAAAGAGAAAACTCAGAGACTTTAATCTGCTCTCTGCCTGTGTAGGCTCATGTGCTGTTTGGAGAGAATGTGGAACTTCTCCCTTTATCTCGTAACTTGAACTACAATTGCTGGCAGTGAAGTTCAGGGCCAAGGGAGGAGTAAAGAGAGTAGGGCCAAGGGATTGCATTGATGGGCATGACCAGGCAATGAGATGGCCACAGGAATTCATGCTTAATAAGAGACTTGGGAATAGCTGCAAGTTTTCTGTTTGTGTGAAAAAGAGCCTTAGGAAGTGTTTTGATTCTTGAAAAAAAATCTTATAAATAGAAAGAAGAAAGAATTTTCCCTTAGTAAGCTTCTGAGGATTACGTTCCAAGGCCCTAGGGGAGGAAATAGGAAAGAATTTAATTTCCCGCTGGAAGGATTTGCACACTGCAGGCAGGGGTGTTGGTGGCATTCTCACTGAGGACGCTGCACACGGAGGAAGAGCCCTCTCCGGCCGGCCTTGGCTCTGGAGGGAGTTCAGGAGACCCAGCATGTGTTTCAGGAGCCTTATGGCAGATCACTCATTTTTATTTAGACTTGGATTTCCATTTAGCAAGTTGATCCAATAGTCCCTCTATACATGAGTTTGTATAGGTGGCTGCCTTATCTCTGTTCCTTCAAGTTCTGGTGACTTCTGAGCCACCACCTCCTGGCCACCTAGACTCAGGATGTCTACAGCTTTGGCCTCAGTTTCCTTAGCTGTAAGATGAAGATTATAATTGTAGTCTCCATAAAGTTTTTGGAAGGATTTAATGATCTAATTCATGTAAAGTACTGATTATATGTATATACTCATTTTATATATATAATTTCCCATTTATGTATATATATACACATTTATAATATAATTTCCCATTATATATATATATATATATAATGGGAAGGACATAATGCTAAGTGAAATATGCCAGGCACAGAAAGACAAACACTACATCATCTCACTGAAAAGTGGAATCTAAAAAAGTTGAACTCATAGAATCAGAAGTAGAATGGTGTTTGCCCGTGACTAGGGAGTGGGGGAAATGGGAAGATGTTGATCTAAGGGCATAAAGTTTCAATTATACAGGATGAATAGGTTCTAGAGATCATGGTAACTATAGCTGATAATACTATATTGTATACTTGAAATATTATATGATATACAATATATTGTATACTATATTGTACGCTCTTTGCTTAGAGAGTGAAAGATGTTCTCATCACACAAAAAGGTAATTATATGAGATGATGGATATGTTAATTAGGTCAATTGTGGTAATCATTTCGCAATGTGTACTTATATCAACACGTCATGTTCTGCACCAAAAATACATATGGTTTTTATTTGTCAATTATACTGTACCTCAATAAAACTAGAAATAAACAAATAAATGAGTTTCAAGGAAACTTAAAAAATCTCAGAAGCCAACACTGGTACTTTATATTAACTAAATTCTAGATTTTATTTGGATTTTACTAGGTTTTTCTACTAGTGTCCTGTTCTGTTCCTTGATCCAATCCAGGGCACCACATTATATTTAGACTTATTTTTATTATCCTTCTCCATTTGTTCTGTAAGAATCCCAGGGACAGGAGCTGTGTCCTCCCTTCCCTCAAGCACAGCACAGTCATGCATGGGGCCATGGCACAACCAGAGCTTGGGGATGTTATCAGTGACTTTGCTCTAAAAACATCTTGTCCCCAAATCTCTGTAATCTGGGGAGATCATTAGGGCCTAGGGTCCTAATGAGCAGTCCTCATTAGGGTAGAGCAGTCCTCAATGCTCTACCCACCCTCAGCCCCCAGCCTCCGGGAGGACAGAGCCAGGGCATGTGCAGAGGAGGCCTCCTGGGTTCTGGGACACAGGGACACATGAAGTCTTTGCATTGTGCTCATGGCAGGGAAGGGGTCACTTTCTGTTTTCCTGAGGCTCTTAAGCCAGCCTTTGGGCCTTCCACACCATCCCAAGCCAGTGCCAGTCCAGTGCTCTCTGCAGAACAGGCCCTGCGGCGGGAATCCCTGGGGCCCTAGCTTTCTTTGTAGTATGACTCCTTGGAGTTTAGGCCTCTTCTCTGGGAGCACTGCTTGGAAATTCCACCACTGAGCTTTAGAAGGATCTTTGTTTCATTTCCTGCCTGGGGCCTGTGGTGGTAGAGAGAGGAAGGTGGTGGTCCTAGGGGCATAGGGCCTCCTGGTGTCTTCTGGCTTTGCACTAGACTCTTCCTCTCTGAGCTCAGGCCTGTGTGGCCTGCGATGAGAGGCCTCAACAGGGAGATTCATTCTGGGGTCCACTGAGAGTCTTATGAAGTGTAGGTAGCCTCAACCCCCAAATTAGTGCAGAGTTTGAATGAAAATCCTCAGCACTGGCTGGAGAGGGCAGGTCTTTGTCATTCTCTCTCAGGACCTACTCTTGGGCTGCCTCTGGGGTCTGGCACTTTTACCTGGAGCCATGCTGAAGTCTTGACAGTTTCGGGTCCTGGGCCTTGGAGTTGTGCAGCAGATGCTTTCAGCACCCCAAGTCCCAGGGCACTCCTATCAGGCAGCCAGCCTGCCTGACGATGGAGCCTGGCTGACTACCAAGAATGTGCACTTAATGTACATTCCTACTCCAAACCTTAAGTACATTAATATTTTGAAACCTCAGATCAGTTTGTTCTCTTAAAAACTGGAACCACATGCCCTCAGAAACATTGTGCTGATGGGCTCTGATTTTTCTTTTCATGAAATGGAAATCACAAGCTGTGGAAGCAGGAGACCTGCGCTCCAGCCCAGCTGTAGCACTAAGTGCCATGTGAGCCTGGGCAGGTCCCTAACCCCAAGGCCTCAGTTTCTCTAGCTTAAGGGCCTACCAGCTCTGAGGGTTTATGATCCTAGAGGGAACAGAGACTCTGAAGTTGACTGGTTTATAGGAAAGTTTACTTGAAATCCATGAGGGCCTATGATTGCTTGTAAATGATTAAGATGCATTTTTTTTGTAAGTCTAAACACAGGCAAAATGACAAGAATGTAAACAGTGCTTAGAAAGGCCCCTTCTTCTGGTGCCTGTGGATGAGAATCACAGTAAAAGCATGGAAGAGGCAGGAGAAGACAAGGCACTAGCTGGTCATTATGCCCCTGGGGGCCTGTGGCTGCCCAGAACTGGGGCAAACCAGCAGCCTGGACACCGGTTATGGTACCAGTTCCTTAGTTCTCTCCCAGGATCAAGGGCTTGGAGCCTGCAGCCTTAACTTCCCAGCTTCCCTCTGGGAGGGCCCTGCAGACTTCCTGTTGCCAGCTTTGGATTCTTGTTGGAGCCATGCGACTCAGTGAGGAGGTCCCAGCTAACCAATTTATGGGAAGATGGAGTAGAGACAATAGCGGGAACCCTGTCCTGTGCCTGGCCCTTGCCCTGAGGTGTTTGGCAACAGCATCCACAGAAATCACTAGGTATGGGGTCTTGTGGGATAAGATTATTTTAGGATGGAAAAGAGTTCTGTGGTTAATAACACAAATTGAAAAAAAATGGTGTAAATGATCGACTTGGTGTCAGTTGGCTAGGGCACCCCTCATGAGGGGGACATGAGTCTATAAGGCTTTATTGTTTTCTTCATCAAGGGTTGACTGAGTGTCTAATCCATCCCAGGTACTATTTTGGGTACCTGACTTGGTGGTGACTGTATGCCGGCTGGGGAGAAGGAATACGAACAGGTGAACCACAGTTGAAGAAGGGGTAACAAATGGCAGACAGGGTGCTTTGGTGAGAGTGGCCAGTGACTCAGATGGGGTAGTCAGGGAAGACTTCTCTGGGGTAGTGCCTTTACACTTAGACCAGAAGGGTTAGGAGGAGCCAGTGTACAAAGGGTGGAGGGAAAGGAATCCCAGGCAACACAACAGCACAGGCGAAGGCTCTAAAGCCAGGAAGGGCTGGGCTCGGGCTGCACAGAGTGGTTTGAATGAGTGAGGGAATACAGGCATTGAAGATGCACATGCAGGGTTTCTTTGACTGTGTGTCCTGGGTAGTAGGGGGTGGCTTTGGGGTTAGGATGATCATGGGTATACAGGATGCAAAGAGGACTATGTGTGTACCCATCAGAGACCTTGGAATGGACATACCCTGGATTAAGCACAGCACCCATGCAGCAAAATGCCAGGCTCTTGGCTAAGAAGCTGAAAACCATGGCTCCCTAAGCACTTGTAGAAAGACAGTGAATTAATGCAGCCTTTCCTACATCCACCCGCTTCTCCTGCCCGCCATCGTCAGAGGCCATTCTCATAGTTCGCCCTTTTCTTATGATCATTCATATTTTTCAAAAATATTCTTATATTTCCTGCAGTCTCATTTCTTTAGGTGGCCCATAATTGCTTGGAGAGAAAGCTGTCAGGAGGCCCAGCTCCAGTGCCAGAAATTCTGTGAAGCCTTGTCCAACCTCATAGTCCTTGCTGAGGCCTGTATTCTCTGGCCTGTGTCAGCTTGATTCTCTAAGCCACACATTGTAGACAATTGCTACTCAAAGTGTAGTTTCTCTTTTCTCCTCCCCTTTCCTTGACTGGTACACTCCAAGCTCACTTAGTCATGAGAATGGACGGACATTGCCAGCATTCAAGAGGTCAGAAGTGTGGCAACATTGATTGAAGATGATGCTTCCTTCACATGGGGTGGGAGAGAGCCTCCAGACACAGTGAGTTCCCAGGAACCAGCCGGGTTCATCAGGAGGGTGCTGCCTTGGAGAAGGATGACTCCAGGACAAGGGATGACCCTGAACAAAAAGTGCAGTCACTGATGGAGTGGAACTAAAAAAAAAAAAACCAAAAAAACCTCTTTCTTTCAAAGCAACTGACTGTTATTAAGCACCTACTGTTAGCTCAGCCCTGGCCAGGTTCCAGGGAAATGGGAGAAGGTGCTCATTTCAATGTCAGGACCACAAGGTTTGTTTTTTAACGGTGGTTTGCTTAGAGTCAAACAGAACTGAGAACATCCAGTCCCCATCTTTGGATTGAGCCTGTCATCTTTGTGCGTGTGTATGTGTGTGTGTGGTGGGTGGAATGGGGGGCATAGGCAGAGGAGCTCATTTTTTGCTTCCTGATTGCTTTAGGCCTATTTATTGATCAAGAGCTTTGTTTGCTCAGTTTATTCACAGAATAATATACATATGTTGGCCTACTCCCTGCCTTCCTCTCTGGCGCCACTTCCTGACACCCCTACATCCATGCCAGTTATCAATATATTGCCTTTCAGCTCCAAATCTACCCTTATTTTCCTGCTTGTTGATAATGGAGGTGGGCTTTGTAAATATTTTTCCCTTATTGACAAAGAGCATTGGAGGGACACTAGAGAGAGAAGGGGTTTCCCCTTCCTGGTTCCCATGAGCCTGGTCCACCAGGCTCCTACAGAGCATGCTTTCTCCAGGCTTAGGTCCTGAGAGCATGTAGTTTCTGCTGTGCTAGGCTCATGCAGTGAACTCCTTTTCCCAATGCCTTGCTCCTGCAGATGGGGCTTTTTGAGCTCCTATAGTGCCCAGTGACTCACAGCCCCCTCCCTCTCAACCATGTCCTCTGGCAACCTTCCAGTGGAATGCCACACTCATCCTTGTGAGTGGTTTCCCCCAGGACTCCCTCAGGTGACTGTACAGTGAGTTCCTAGGCATGGCATGTGTGGACACCTTCCCCTGACACCCTAGTAGGCAGATTCCCAGCAAGTCCTACCAGCAAGTCATCTGCCTTCATTAGTTTTTTCTCATCCAGTAGGCCATGGCTATCCCCTCTCCAAGATCTTAATCCCAGCCCTAGTGGGAGGAAGAGGCTCTTCTCTGGGCATCAATCTCAGCCCTAGGGGTAGTGGCTGCTACCTATATCTGCTGTTCTTATATTCTTTAACTCTTACCAGAGTTAATTCTGCTCTTTTATTAATAATTCTTCATATTAAACTTTTTTTCTGTTTGAAAATTGCTGTGTGGTTTCTTTGTCCTCATTGGACCCTATGGGCAGAACTTTGAGGAGTGCATTTGCTTGTCCACTAGTGTGAAATGAAAGATAGAAGTATGGATCTACATAGATTTATAGGTAGTTGCTAATGGTTTGGCTGGATAGACAGGAACTTGGAAGGAGCAGGATTGGAAGATTAGTGATAATAAAGTCTGGGGAAGATATATATGGATGGATCTCTCTCATAATGGGCACAAACGGTGAAGATATTTGAGTCCTGTGTGAATGCCCAAAGGGCATCATTACTGTAGAAGAGATTAATAATCAGACAAAATAACATGCTCAGAAGCTGTCAGCCTCTTCCCTCAGCCACCCTAGTGCTTGCTCAATGGGACCATGAACAAAGAAGCCAAGTTGGCAGGGATGGAGGCTATGCAGGGGCTTAACAGGGTGGACTTCCCCTTATAAAGGCTGTACTAATACTATAGCTGCGTGCCTAACCTATCTACAGCAGAGACTAAACACTGAGCCCCTGATATGACACCATTCCCTGGGGGTGAGTAGACAGTCACCTGGTGGCAGATTGATTACAATGGACCTTTTCTATTATGAAGGAGGCAGAGATTTGTCACCATGAGAATAGATATGTATTCTAGAAATCGACTTACCTTCTTTGCACATAGTGCTTCTGCCAGCACCACCATCCATGGATTCACAAAATGCCTATCCACCATTATGACATTCTCCATAGTGTTGCTTCTGATTCAAGAACCCACTTCTCAGCAAAGAAAGTGGTGCAATGGATGAATTCCCATGGAATTAACAGGTCTCACTATATACCCCATTAACTGGAAGTGGCTGGGCTAAATGAAAGGTGCAGTCACTTACAGAAGACTCAGTTGGAGCACCATTTGGGATTAAACACCCTGAAAGGATTGGGTTCTGTCTTAAAGGACATAGTATATGCTTTGAGTCAGAGACCATAATATGGCGTTATTTCCCCATAGCCAGAATACAAGGGTCTGGGAATCAAGGGATATAAATAGAGTTACATCTCTTACTATTATGTCTAGTAATCTATGCACAGAATTTTAGCTTTACACAGGAGCTACAACTATGATTTCATTAAACTGAAAGAAGGATCTGGTCATTTTGGGCTTAAGGACTGTGATAGTCTGAATGTGTCTTCAAAATTCATGTATCAGAAATTTCATCTCCAATGCAACAGTGTTGGGAAGTAGGGCCTAATGCAAGGTGTTTAGGTCATGAGGCCTCCACCTTAATGAGTAGATTAACACCATCATAAAAGGGCTTTTGTGGTGGGTTCACGCTCTTCTACTCTTCTGCCATGTGAGAACACAGCGTTCATCCTCTCTTGCCCTTCCACCTTCCATGGGAAGACATAGCAAGAAGGCCCACACAAGATGCTGGCACCCTGATCTTGGACTTTCCAGCCTCCAGAACTGTGAGAAATAAATTTCTGTTCTTTATAAATTACTCAGTTTCAGGTATCTTGTTATAACTGCATAAACAGACCAGGACAAGGCCACTGAATCAAAAGGCAGAATAAGAAGTTACTCTACTGGCTGGAGTGATTGATCCTGATTACCATGGGGTGATTGGATTGCAGCTATATAATGGGGGCAAGAGAGACTATTTCTGGAACCAAGGAGATTCTGTAGGTCACTTCCATACCCACTAGTAAAAGTTAATGGAAAACTACAGTAACCAAAATATAGGCAGGGTAATTGAGGACTCAGAGCCTTCAGGAATTAAGGTTTTGGTCACTCTACCAGGTAAAGACCCCAGTCTGCTGAAGTCCTGACTAAGCATGGGGAAGCACAGATTGGTTAGTAGAAGAAGGAAGCCATAGATATCAATTATAACCTCAAGACAGTGATAGAGATGAGGAGTGTACCAGTTCTGCATATTTTCTCTAGAGGAGGAGGAGACTGCAGGCTAGTTGAGGTACAAAGAGTCAGAGGGAGGGAGAAGACTTTCCCATAAGACAGACCAATCTCCACTCCCCATAAGCTTCCTTTGGAAGATAAAGGAGCTGAAAGCAGTGAGAGCAAAATCAGTAGGCCATGTCCATGATGGGTGGCCAGAGAAGGAATATCTCATTGACAGCGGGTATTTCCTTATGGGATCCAACCTCCAGGACTGAGTTGTTCCAGGAATTGTATAGCCAGACACAGCCACAGGGCAAGCATATACTCAGGGTTCTCATAGGGAATGTTGTTCTCTCTGGGGCTGGGAAGCTTTGGATGGTGGTGAGGGTAGCGGCAGGGCTAACCTGGGACCTGCCATATAGAGCCCCTGTTTCTTAGTGGCAGTGGCAGCCAGAGAGCCACAGCCTGCTTATGTAACAGCCACCAGTGGGACCCAATTGTGACATTTTCAGCAGGAGAGACAAACATGGGCAACCGTCTAGGGAAAAGGAGTACCCAAAATTGTGAGTACGGGTTACTAGGTACAATAGTGCAAGAAGCCTGGATTTCTGGGCCCATGTATTACGGCAATGGAAAAAATGGCATCATGTATTGGTTGCTGGTTTAAAATTGCAACTGTAGCCTGTTGGAGAGCCCCCAGTCTTGCAAGGTATGGTCTCGCAACCAGCCGTAGCTAAGGGCTCAGGAGTCGATTCCAATATTCTATAAGGCCAGACGATTCTGGGACATAGGGTTTGTATCAGTTGGGGTTCAGTCAGGGAAGGAGAACCATTATGAGTGAAATGGAATGAAAGATTTCTTTAGGGGATGCAAACTTATGTAAGTGGGGGAGCTGGTGAAGAATTCCACAGAAAGCTGTTTTCTCTGCATCTCATGGTGGGCCTAAACTTGTTATAGGTTACAGACCTACAGCTCAGGAAGAAACACTGGACATAAAGTGGGCAGGGCAAGGACAAACGAGTCTGTGGTGATGGTTGATTTTATGTATCAACTTGGCTGTGCTACACTACCCAGTTATTTAATCAAACACAAATCTAGATGTGATTAACATCTGCAGTCAGTTGACTTTACATAAAGGAGATTACCTTTCATGATCTGGGTGGGCCTTGTCCAATCAGTCAGAGGCCGTAAGAGCAGAAACTGGGGTTTCCCAGAGAAGAAGAAAGTCTGCCTGTGGCCTGCAGCATCAGCTGCTGCTGGAGTTTCCAGTTCTTCCACATAGACTGCGAGAACTCGGCCTGCCCCACTCCTGTGTGTATTCCTAGCAGTGCTGAGCATAAGGCTTGGCCCAGAGTGGATGCTCAATAAATATTTCCTGTATTGAAACGACATCCATCTGTCGGAGTCAGTGTGAACAGAGCTGTGCCTTGGGGCAGAGGCGGAAGCTGGGGGACCTAGCAGGGCCTTTCCTGTCCTTAGGTCCTATGACATTAAGCGGGAAGCACTCCAGATTGTGAATAGGTTGTTGGGAGACAAAGCGGGAAGGGAATCCGAGATCTATAAAGCAAAAATGAAAATTGAGGGGGAGTGCTGGAAGAGATGCAACTTCAGGGGAAGATTCCAAAACTCCGGCTTTGCTAAGAGTGCTTGCTGCAGGTGAGAACTTACATTGGCTGTTCTGAGGGGCCAGGCGCTTTCTAAGTGCTTCCTGTGTATTAACTCATTTCACTCTCACAAGGACCCCATGAGATAAGTGCTCTTCTGTGCTCCCTGTCTCAAGGATGAGAAAATGGAGGAACAAAAAGTTAAGTAGCTAGAAAAGGATTCATTTCTCCCCCTGGAGGCTTCTTCTCCAGGCAGACCACTCAGACAGTGAGAAGTGGTCCTTTTGTCTATCGCGTCTAATTCCAGCCCAGAGCTCCACTGGATTGTATCTTCCAGAGTTTGCCAAGAAGGTCCCCAAAGGGCGGAGTGAGTTTCCTATCCTCTCAGGGCCCATAGTACGCTCTACATCAGCCCTGGTGGTCTTCAGTGTGGGGACAGATTTCTGTGCAAATCTTTTCACTCAGAGCTGCAGGGCTGGCTTTGTGGCCACATGTGTGATTCATAAAGTTTGCATTTTCCACAGGACTTGGTTTCCAGAGCCTTTTGGCCTGAGCACTACAAGCTTTCAAGAATTTCAGCCGAGAAATGCTATCCACAGATTGCTCAGCTACATGCATCCTCCCCACGGCTGTGAAGTTTGGCATGGGTGTTCTATTATTGCTCTGGGATCAGATTTTGGAATTTTATTTTATTAATATTCTTTTCTGCAAGGATTTGGGAGGGGGGTCTGGAGCAATACTGGTTTCTCCAGGTTCATCATTATTCCCCGCTGACATGCATGATTGCCCTCTTTCTGTCAATTTTGACCCCGTTTGCCACGTTGACTCATGTCTTTCTTATCCTGAGGGCTGGTCCTTGTGCAGTGCATGGGAAAGGAGTGTGACTATAGGTGAAGGAATATGTTTAGAATAGCTATAAATTTGCAGTCATCACATTAGTTGGGTTTAAGAACTCTCTGTTTACATTAATTTTTAAAATAAGCTCGGCTTCAAGACTAGGGGTTTGATTTTTGTCCCTCTTGGGACTCCTTCTCCGATCCCCCGCTATCCTGGATTGTGAAAGTTCTCAGGACCACATTGGCCAGCACACTGGGGAAGGTGTTCTGGTCCCCACCTCACACTGGCCATCCTGATGTGCTACTTGTCCAATCTGACACAGTCTGGCTAGGGCAGCTTTGCTATTTTTACACCCAGATTGGGCACCAGACTATTGCAAGAGCTGAGATCCCTGGGTCCTGGGTCCTGGTTCCTGCTTTGGAGGTCTGCTAACTTTCTGCCATCCTCCCAGGACACTGGACCTTGCTGATTATGGAACCCCTGAGACACCATCTTCTCCCTGTTCTGGGGACTGTCCCCCTCTCTGTTATGGGTGGTATTGTATCCCCTCCAAAATAGACATGTTGAAATTCTAACTCCTAGTACCTCAGAATGTGACCTTATTTGGAAATGGGGTAATTGCAAATGTAATTAGTTAAATTAAGATGAGGTCATCCTGGAGTATGGTAGGCCCCCAATTCTGGTTTCCTTATCAGAAGAGTAGAAGAGATATGCAGGGAGAAGGCCATGTGATAATAAAGGCAGAGACGGGAGGTATCCATCTGCAAGCCAAGGAACGCCTGGGACTGCCACTGCCAGCAAATCACTGGAAGCTGGGAGGAGGCCAGGAAGAATGCCCCACATGTTTCTGAGGGACCAAGGCCCTGCAGACACCTTGATCTTGAACTTCTTGCCTTTTAAATAGTGAAACAATAATATGCTGTCTGAAGCCACCCAGTTAGTGATACTTTGTTATGGCAGCCCTAGGAAACAAGTATATCCTCCATCTCAGGGTGAGCAGCTTGCCTGCCCCTCCACCCTCTGGGAGCACCCAGCATAACCTCTCCTCAATGGGCATCTGAATGGGCACTCACAATATTGGGTACTCTTCTCAGAGGGTGAGTGTTGCAAAGGTGATGCTGAGACCAGCCACTTTTCTTCTATTGACCAACCCTGTAATTTAGTTCTACCATGATTCAGTTCCAAGCAGAACTAAATCATACATAGCAGGAGACCAGGGCCAGATAGAGTTTAGAGCCAACATCCAAATACACAAAGTTTTCTTTTCAGTTTACTCTTCTACTGCAGAGACAAAGGTGAGACCCTGGTTTGGTGAAAGATGTTTCTCAGAATGCTGTAGAACAGGGCTTTCTGTGGGAAATGAAGACTTATGAAAGTCAAATGTTTGTGAAATGCAAACTCTTGCATATTTTTATGGCACATGGCAGTCATAACCAGGACATGAGCTATGGAATAAAGGAAACCAACAGTTATCCCTTGCTCTTTGTGTATACAGAGAGTAACGTTGCTTTTGGCAGTGATCAGAAGGGGAACTGTCGGTTACAGACTGCTGTTCAAAGTGACTGGGAGATGGGAGTCCCAAGTAAGTTCTCTTGATCCTCATTTTGCAGAGTTCCCTCTAGCATGACAGGCCCTACTGGGCTCTGAATAAAGAGCTGCTGACTGTGTGTATCTAGTCTAAATTCCCTGGGCAGGAGTGTCAGCAGCACTTGCCAGCCTGCATTTGCCATGAGCAGGTTGCTGTGGGTGACAGCCAACTGGAAGAAATGCATTAGCCCGATGAACTGACCTTCAGGGACTTCCTCTCTTTACTGTAGACCCTTCTGATCTTTTACAAAAACTCGTAATTTAGATGGAGAACTCACTCACTATCATGAGAATAGCAAAGGGGAAATCTGCCCCTATAATCTAATCCACTCCCACCAGGTCCCTCCCCCAACATTGGGAATTATAATTAGACATGAGATTTAGGTGGGGACACAGAGCCAAACCATATCATTGTGCTCCTGGCCACTCCAAAATCTCATGTCCTTCTCACATTTCAAAACAGTCATGCCTTCCCAGCAATCCCACAAAGTCTTAACTCATTAACTCAAAAGTTCAGGTCCAAAGTTTAATCTGAGACAAGGCAAGTCCCTTCTGCCTGTAAGCCTGTAAAATGAAAAACAAGTTAATTACTTCCAAGATACAATGGAGGTATAGGCATAGGGTTAATGCTCCCATTCCAAAAGGGAGAAATTAGTCAAAACAAAGGAGCTACAGGCTCTGTGCAAGTCTGAAACCCAGCAAGGCAGTCATTAAATTTTAAAGCCCCAGAAAAATCTCCTTTGACTTCGTGTCTCACATCCAGGGCACACTGATGCTAAGGGTGGGCTCCCAAGGCCTTGGGCATCTCCATCCCTATGGCACTGCAGGGTATAGCCCTCTCAACTGCTTTCATGTGCTGGCATTGAGTGCCTGCAGCCTTTCCAGGCTCATGGTGCAAGCTATTGGTGGGTCTACCATTCTGGGGTCTGGAGGATTATGGCCCTCTTCTCACAGCTCCACTATGCAGTGCCCTAGTGGGGATTGTCTGTGGGGGCTCCAACCCCACATGTCTCCTCTGCACTGCCCTAGCAGAGGTTCTCCATGAGGGCTCTACCCTGCAGCAGACTTCTGCCTAGACATCAGGTATTCCCATAAATCCTTTGAAGTCTAGGTGGAGGCTAGATTTCAAACCTCAGCTCTTGCCTTCTGCATACCTGCAGGACCAATACTCCATAGAAACTGCCAAGGCTTGGGGCTTACACCCTCTCAAGCAACAGTCTGAGTTATACTTGGCCTCTTTTAGTCATGGCTGGAGCTGGAGTGTCTGGGACACAGGGCACCATGTCTTGAGGCTGCACAGAGCAGCGGGGCCCTGGGTCTGGCCCACAAAACCATTTTTTCCCTCTTATGCCTCTAGGCCCGTGATGGGAGGGGCTGCTGCTAAGGTCTCTGAAATGCCCTGAAGGCATTTTCCCTATTGTCTTGGCTATTAACATTCTGCTCCCTTGAGTTTTTCTCCCATAAAATGGGTTTTTCTTTTCTACAACATGGTCGGTCTGCGAATTTTCCAAACTTTTATGCTCTGCTTCCCTTTTAAATATAAATTCTAGTTTTAGGTCATTTCTTTGTTATGAAAATGAGTGTAGGCTTTTAGAAGCAGTCAGGCCACATCTTGAATGCTTTTCTGCTTAGAAATTTCTTCCACCAGATACCATAAATCATCTCTCAAAGTTCAAAGTTTCACAGATCTCTAAAGCAGGGGCACAATGCTGCCAATCTCTTTGCTAAAGCATAGCAAGAGGGACCTTTACTCCAGTTCCTAATAAGTTCCTCATCTTCATCTGAGATCTAATCAGCCTGGCCATCTTTGTCCATATCACTATCAGCATTTTGGTCAAAACCATTCAACAAGTCTCTAGGAAATTCCGAACCTTTCCTCATCTTCCTGTCTTCTTCTGAGCCCTCCAAAGTTTTCCAACCTTTGCTCATTATCCAGTTCCAAAGTTGCTTTGACATTTTCAGGTATCTTTATAGCAATGACCCCTTTCTGGTACCAATTTTCTTGTAGTAGTCTGTTCTCACACTGCTGTAAATAACTACCTGAGACTGGGTGATTTATAAAGAAAAGAGGTTTAATTGGCTCACAGTTCTGCAGGTTGTACAGGAAGCATGCCTGGGGAAGCCTCAGGAAACTTACAATCATGGTGGAAGGTGAAGAGGAAGCAAGCACATCTTCACATAGCAGCAGGAGAGAGAGAAAGTAAAGGGGAAGTGCTACATGCTTTTAAACAGCCAGATAGCATAAGAACTCACTCATTATCACAAGAACAGCAAGAGGGAAATCTGCCCCCATGATTCAATCACCTCCCACCAGGTGTCTCACCCACCTTCGGGAATTACAGTTCAACATGTGATTTGGGTGGGGACACAGAGGCAAACCATAACAGTGTTGAAGCACAAATGGTTTTGCTATATAGCTGCACTTGATATTGGATGCCTCCACTCATTCCTTGGGCCTTTAATTGTGCATACATAAAAATTGGCTCATCTAGTGGGGTTCTAAGCTGGAATTTTCAGCTGTGGAGGCTTTTGTTTTTCAAATTAAACTCTTTTTGAGATTCACATGCAGTTGTAAAAAATAATACAGAGATATCCTCTACACACTTTACCTAGCTTCCCCCATGATAACATCTTGCAAAACCATAGTGAAATATCACAACCAGAATATCAATGATGATACAATCAAGATGCAGTGAGTTCGATCACCACCATAATCCAACCCCACCCAACTCTGTCCCTAGTCCCTGACAACCACTACTATGGTCTCCATTTCTATGCTTTTGAAAGACATGGTATTCATCAGGTCAATCTTGGTGAAGTTGACTTTATTCCTCACTAGTGTCCTAAGCCCTCTGCCATTTGGATGGATAAAGAAGCTGTTCTCCATGCTGTTTACAAGGTCAGCATCATAGTGGCTAACTATGCAGGCTCCAGAGGCAGTTTTTTTAGGTTTGAATTCTACCTATCAAAATTACTAGCTGTGTGGCCTAAGACAAGTTACCTGACTTCTCTATGACTCAGGTTTTTTTTGTATAGGAAGTGCGGATGATAATAAAAGGACTCAGCTGAGAAGATTGTTAAAGGATTAACTGAGTTAATAGATCTAAGTATGAAGAACAGTGCTTCTCAAGCTTGCGTGTCATACAAATTACCTGGGTCTTGTTAAAATGCAGCTTCTGATTCAGCAGTTGGGGTCTGAGATGCTGCATGTCTAACAAGTCCCCGGGTGCTGCTGCTGCTGGTCCACAGCCCACACTCTGAGCAGCAGGAACCCAGAACAGTGCCAGGCCAGAGTAAGCACTCAGTAATTGTTGGTTATGTTTTCTCAGCATGAGTCTGAAGCTATGCTGGACAGAACCCAAAGCAGTGAACCTTAGTTTCAAGGCTCAGACTCTGGAATGCCCCTGGCTTTGTCAGTCCCAGGGCCAGACTGGACCTCTGAGAATGAGGCAGACAGCCCTAAAGGAAATGGGTGAGAGTGCAGATGGTGCCCTTGGTCCCAAATCTCTATCTTAGTGCTGCTTCCTACAGGAAGAGGCAGGCCTCAGGAGTTCCCTAGCTCCCTCACCAGCTTCCTGTCTGCCTCCAGAACAGCAGCTCCTGCAGCTGCCTCTCTTCCTTCACCGGATAGGCAGATGCGGGGAGAGACAGCAGTTTCAGACAGATGAGAGAAGCAAGAACACCTGTGCCCAGGTAGCTGGGAGCAGCTCTAAATTGCCAAAGGTTGGCCTGCTCTTATTACATCAGTGACAGTAATGGGGTTGACAACTGTGCCCAGGGAGCAGTTCTACAATGCTCCTTTATGGAGTCTTTGTGCCCTAGGTTGCCATGGTTCCCAGACCTGAGCCAGCAGCCTTGGGTAAGATGAGCAAACTGGGATTTTTCTGACAGTGGCAAAGCCACCTTCCAGGCATTAAATCCCACAAAAAACATGGCCTCCTTGTGAAAATACACCTGGCACATCACTGTATAAAGCTAAAAGCCTCACTCCTTTTCTTCCCTCCCCGGTCCTTTTCTCAAGGAGTAACCACTATCAACTGACTGGTGTGTGTCTTTCTGCTATTCTCTCTAGGGGTGCATATTATACATTCATATATAAACAATAATGAATCATACTATGCACATTGCCTCACTACTTCAACTTGCTTTTCTCACTTCAGAATAAATCCTGGACTTTTAAATTTTTTGACCGTATTAACCTGGGGATCTGCCTCATTACTCTTAACAGCTACACCCTACAGTGTGGATATACCACAGTATAGTTTACTCATGCTTCACAGATGAATGTTCAGTTTGTGTCCAAGTTTTTGCCTTTACAAGTTGCAGTAAACATTCTCAAGAATAGGTGCCTGAGAGTGGCATCATCAGAGCAAAATGCATATTCATTTTTGATAGGTGGTGCCCTACGAAAACATCATACCCCCCACTATTAACCTTCCACTGGCAATGCATACAAATCCCTTCCACACACCCACCCCTGCTGTGGCAAGCTATGGACAAGCTGTTTGATTTTTGTCAGACTACTAGGGAAAGATAACATCTTGTGCTTGTTTCAAGTTGCATTTCTCTAATTATTAGAATGGTGGAGCATCTCTTCTGAGGTTTATTTGCCATCTGCATCTCATGAAATCAGGATCCTAGTAATCCCCTGGCCAGGATACGCTGCCTGCCTGGCTCAGCTCACCACTGAGAGCTTCACGGGAGGAGGTAAGCAGTATTTATTTGTTTAACTTAAAGACTTTGCTGCAGAAGCAGTCACTGCAGTCCCCAGAGGGCCTGCAGCTCATGTTGGAAGAAAGAAGAAAGCTTCCATGTGACCCTAAACTCTTTCTGTTCTGGTAACTGTTAGTCGTCATTCTGTGTCTGTGATGGTGCAACTCCTGCTAGCCCCTGTGTCCAAATAAGAGGCTCATCTGTGGGTCTGCATGGTCCTAATACAGAGAGATGCAGCCAATGGGGAGACCCCTGGGCCTGGGGCCAGCAGACCTGAGTTCAAATCCTGGCTCTTCCTGTTGAAGGCAGGGGTGAGCTTCCGCCAGCTTATCTCCTCCTCATTCTCTTTGCCGTCTTGCAGCTTTTGACCTGCCTCTCCCCCTCCTCAGGTCCCTTGGGAGCAAGGGGTGAGCTCTTGCTTCTGTGACACTACTGTTGCCAGCTTCTTTCTCTGTTCTGTCACCACTCTTTCCCTCCTGCCTTCGAAGGGTCCTTCTCTCAGTGTCCTCCAATTCCCCCTCTATACATTCCAGGTGCATCCCAATAATATCCACTAGGGCGGCTTCAGTGTCATCTCCTGCACCAGGCAGGAGCTCTCTCCTGGGTTCCAGCTCACATTCTCCACTGCCTTCGGAGCAATTCTGCCTGGTGCCCTGTGCCCAGGAATGCTCACAATGTTCACTTTCCAATGTGTTTCTCCCTAAAGCTGATCCTTTGTGCTGTGAATTAGTCAGTCACTCAAGCCAAAGACCTCAAGAGTCAGCCTTTGGGTTCTCCCTCTCTGTTGCTAGGAATTTTTCCATGACATATCATTGCTCACTGAATAAAATTCAGGTTCTTTGGATTTTGCCCCAGCTGAATTTCCTGGTTTTCCTTCTCTGAGTTCCCTACATGTATCTTACATTCAAGTCAAATCAGGCTACTTATAATTACTCCTGTAATCATACTTTCTGATCTCTGTACTTAGAACAGAGTTTCTCAGCCTTGGCATGATTGACATGTTGAGCCAGATACTTTTTTGTTGAGGGCACCGTTTTGTGTATTGCAGGATGTTTAGTAGCATCTCGACTTCTCTCCAGTAGTATCACCCTGTCCCCAGTCATAACAACTAAAAATGTCTGTAGACATTACCAAAGGTCCAACCCCTGGGGGACAAAAATCATACTCTGGTAAGAACCAGTGCTCTAAAGTAATATCATTTCATCTGCATGGAAATCCTTCTCCCATGTCTCTTCATCCCTGATTTGTAATATAGTGATACATTTAAAAAGCAAATTACAGAAAAGTATACACCATGATTGTTATGTGTGCAAGTGAATGAAGACTGGAACAGGTACACAAAAATGAACACAGCTATGTAAACTGCGTTTCTGTGGGCTACTCTTGTGTGGAGTTTAAAACGTGGCCACTTTTTACAGGACCAGACTGCATTTGGTTATCTCTCACCTCCACCTGTTATCACAAGATTCTGGCCCCAGAAATTCCTGGGAGTCCTTTTGGCCTCACACAAAAAAAATCTCATGACAGACAAGTTCCCCTCCCATGGAATCTGCACTGGCCTCAGGCACCTGTCAGGCTGGGTGATGCCCGTACATGAGCCACCTGCCAGGCACTGATGTCCTCCACCACGCACATGGGTCCTTGGGGTCTTGATGTGCCACTGCATCTGTGGGAAGCCTCAGGGTGTCACAATCTCTTTGTATTCTCTGCAGTCAAGAGTCAGCCCTTGGGTCCTCCCTCTCTGTTGCTAGGAATTTTTCCATGACATCCCATTGCCCACTGAATAAAATTCAGGTTCTTCAGTTCTCTGCAGAACCATGGACATGTGATTTTAGTAAAGTTACTCTTTGCCACTTAGATAGGAACCCATGGAAGGCTGGGCTGGGCTTCAAATCCAAGAGACAGATATGGCGACAGACTCATCATTCTGACCACCTTGGCTTTGTCACTGATCCAGCACATTGTGCCTGATGCTGTCCCAGCAAGTTCCCATATCTCTTGGGCAAATGGACCCTGGTGACCTACCTCCAGCTCTCTAGCCCAAACATGTCTGCATTCCAGTGGTGAGCATGGACCAATCTAGAATGGACCTTCTGTTGTAATGGGAAGCAGGATTATGAATTTCTTTTATTTCAATAACTTTTAGGGTACAAGTGGTTTTTGGTTACATAAATGAATTGTTTAGCGGTGAAGTCAGATTTTGGTGCACCCTTCACCCAAGCAGTTTACATTGTACCCAATATACAGTTTTTTATTCCTCACCCCCAACTTCCCCCTAAGTCTCCGTAGTCCATTATATCACTCTGTTTGCCTTTGCATACCCATAGCTTAGTTCTCACTTATAAATGAAGACACACAGTATTTAATTTTCCATTCCTGAGTGATTTCACTTAACATAAGGGCCTCCAGCTCCATCTAAGTTGCTGCAAAAGACATTATTTTTTTTGTGGCTGAGTAGTATTACATGGTGTATATAAACCACATTTTTTTAATCCACTCATTGGTCGATGGGTGCTTAGGTTGGTTCCATATCTTTGCAATTGTGAATTGTGCTGCATTAAACACACACATGCAAGTGTCTTTTTGATATACTGACTTCTTTTCCTTTGGGTAGATACCCAGCAGTGGGATTGCTGGATTGAATGGTAGATCTACTTTAAATTCTTTAACCAATCTCCATACTGTTTTCCATAGAGGTTGTACTAATTTACATTCCCACCAGCAGTGTATAATCATTTCCTTTTTACCACATCCATGCCAACATCTATTGTTTCTTGACATTTTATTAATGGCCATTCTTGTAAAAGTAAGGTGGTATGTCATTGTAGTTTTAATTTGCATTTTCCTGATGATTAGTGATTTTGAGCATTTTTTTCATGTTTGTTGGCTATTTGTATATCCTCTTTTGAGAAATGTCTGTTCTTGTCATCTGCCCACTTTTTGATGGGATTATTAGTTGTTTTTTTTCTTGCTGATTTGAGTTCCTTGTAGATTCTGGATACTAGTCCTTTGTTGGATGCGTATTTGGCAAATATTTTCTCTCATTCTGTGGATTGTCTGTTTACTCTGATGATTATTTCTTTTGTTGTACAAAAGCTTTTTAGTTTAATTAGGTTTCATTTATTTATTTTTGTTTATTTTATTTTATTTTTTGCATTTGCTTTGGGGTCTTAGTCATGAATTCTTTGCCAATGTCCAGAATAGTTTTTCCTAGATTATCTTCTAGAATTGTTATGGTTTCAGGTCTTAGATTTAAGCCTCTGATCTATCTTGAGTTGATTTTTGTATAAGGTGAGAGATAGGGATCGCGTTTTACATGTGGCTAGCAAGTTTTCCCAGCACCATTTATTAAATAAGGTGTCCTTTCCCCAGTTTATGTTTTTGTATGCTTTGATAAATGACTTTTTGATACTAAATTTTCTTAAACACTCTTGTTATTCTTTTTGAAAAAAAAAAATCAGATTCATCCTTGAGTCCTGCCTCCAAGATTTCTGAGTTTCCGTGAGGCCTCTTTGCTCCCAATATGATGAAATGTGGGCTCTTTCTCTCCTTCCAGGTCCCACACTTTGGCCTTCTCATGGGACCTTTCATAGCTCTGCTCTGTAGAATACTTATTTGGGTACTTTTTTCCTCTCTCTCTCTAATGTGGACTGTCCTTGAAGACTTGCCTTAAACCCACTGTGAGCACCATCACTGTTAGGTGAAACTCCAATGTGTGATTTGACTCCTTGAGCATATAGCGGTCATCCTGTGCCATGAACCAGTGACAGAGGTGAACTGTCTGTAACACAAGGTCCTTCTGTGGACCATCCAGGACACGAGGATCCTGACCAGCTCTGCCACCATTCACTAAGACCCTGGCCAGCTCTCATAACTTCACGTCTCAGTGTCCCATCCACAAAGTGGGGGAAACAGCCCCTACCCCAGAGATCTGGTGAGACTATGTATTTAAGTGCACTGAACCACTAGAGGAGAACTTCTCCATTTATTAGAGGGCTAATTTTAGCAATCTGTATATTTTAGACCAGGAAATAGTGATGCAGTTTTTCAGTAAAATACCCCGGGGATCTGCTGTCTTCAGATATCTTTCACATAAAGAGCTTATGTTCAGGAAGAACTCAGCAGGCTAGGGTAAGGATTGAAACCCAATTCTAATCACTCCTGGCCTACATCCTTCTGCTCCTCGATGTTTACCTGTAGTCTTGGGGGGAACTTCTAGAAACAGGGACCAACTTATAGCCACAGCTGAAAACTAGGGCCCTCACTCTGGGACATGAAGGCCCTAGGAAGATTTGGAAAAGCTTTGATTTCTAATAGAAGCCTCTGGTTCAGGGCATCAGAGAGAGAGAGAGAGAGAGAGTTAGTTTAGGGGAAGGAAACCTTGTATTTTAGGAACCCAATTGAGAGTTGTAAGGAATCTGGGGATCATAGTTGCTGCTTATTTAGAAAAGGAAAGCTATTTTCCTATCCCTACCTTGCTCATTTTGGAGGGCCAAGGGTGTAGGGTGGTGACTATGGGGAAAGGCGGGAGGAGATTCAATGGGAACAATGCCTCACTGTTCCAGAATTACAGGAATAAGGTTTACCATGAACAGATTTCCCAGAATACAGAATATTGGTCCAATGAGGAGATTTTGAAAGAGTATAATCATTTGGGAATGGAATCTTTCTAATGGGTGTGGGATCTTTTCTGGCTTTTTAAAAGGAGTACATGGAATGGTATTTGGCTTTTTCCATATCTCAGCTTTATTCACTTTGCCCTGAGCTGTAGCCAATCTCCTATTTCATGTTCTGGAACATGCCCATACTTTTCCATCTCTGAGCCTGTGCTGCCCTTGCCTCTGTGTGCCTGTACCTATGCATCTTCCACTCTGTATTCTAAAAGCACTCTGCTTGGCATTGTGAAATGGGATATACAAAATGGTACCACTCTGGTTCAGAGCTCTAAAATGGAGTTGGAGTTAGGCCATTCTAAAAAGGATTGCCTGCGTGTCCTGCAAACTGGCAAAACAAAACAGAAACTTGCTTTGAACCTTTGAAGTATGCCAAAGTACAATGACCACAACATCCTGGAAAACAAATGAATTTCACCAGTGCTGCAACTCCCGAACAGTAACAACCAATGAGCTATGGGCTCATGTGCTAAGCCAGCTGCGTCCACCAATAATAATCCTTTCAAAACAGCTTGTGTAACCACCCTTAGCTTTCTTGTTATTTTCTCTTAAAAACCCCCTACTCCCTTCCCTCTCTTTGGAATATAATTTGGCTTCGAGCTGAATCTGTATCTCCCAAATTGTGATTCCTAAGACTCCAATAAATATCTTGTCTTACTGCTTTGCTCTCTGGTCTTTTGCCTCTTCTTGATTGACAGCATTTAGCACACACAGTTGGTGCCAAATAAATACCTTTGAATGAATGATGTAAAGCCATACAAAATCCTGTCATTTAAAAGTTCTGTCCACTTGGTGAAACACCGTCATTGTTTCTTTCAAATAGTAATGTTTTCACAGGCATTCAGGAGGGAAAAAGATTGTTCACTCACTCTATAAACATTGCATCACTTCCTGCTTTGACCCAGGCACAATGCCTTAGTCTCACCTGTGGAGCTAAGTGCATGGGCTTTGTGACTGCTCTTTCCTGAGTATAAAATCTATTTAGAAATTTCTGGGGTGTGAAGACATAGTCCTGGCCTCTCTGAAAGTTGTAGCAGCCAGTGCAAGAGTCCAGTGGAAGAGCTTTCCAGGGCCAAGAAAGGGCTTCATTCACACTCCAAGATGTCATAATACCTAATAAGCAATCATGAATGGTGGTTGGGTTAATTCCTAATCTGGTGTTTAAAATCTCAACTAATAAATATTGGCACTAACAAGAGGCCAGAGATTTCATCATAATGACCAAATGATCAAAACTCAGGATCCTATAAGCTGAGAAGTTTAAGACTTATGGATCAAAAATGAATATGAGCTATTTATATACGCAGCAAAGTTAAATGTAACCTTATATCCATAAAATATACCTAGAAGAGTGAAGTTGAAATAGTAGTGACAACCTGCCACCTTCTAATTTCTGAAACATCTTCTTGCAAGCATCAGTCTAGTCAGGCTCTGGCTACATCCAGTTGTCAGTGACTTGAGGTTATTAGCAGCTACCTGGTGCTATTTGATATACTTATATCAAATAATTTAAGTCAATTAGAGGACATTTATCGAACACCTACATGAGCCTGACATAGTGGAACATAGACATGTATAAGCACTGATGTTTTCCTTGAAGCACTCACTGTTTAGTGTGAGACAAACAAATGTATGAAAAGCAACATCATAACCCAGAACATCAATCACAGCTGCCACCTTTGACCTATGGACTTGCACAAAGCAGCAAACAGGGGATGAAGAATTAAAAGAGGGAGAAAGTTCTTTAGGGGCTCTGTTCCCTAAGCCAGCAACATAGGATAATTAGCATGTCTTCCTTGCTTTCATCCAGAAATAGATAATGCAAAGATTAAACAAAGCAATTTAACACAATAGGTATATAATGAGCATCAGCTCTGGGAGGGGCTTTCTGGGAAAGGCAAAGATAAAATATCCATGGTGTGTGACTTCAAAGATGTCATAGCTCAGTGAGGGAGGGAGGACAAGTGTTTGGGTTATTCTAATAAAAGAGAATGTCAGTAATAATAATAATGACAGCTATCCTTCAGTGAGCACTCAGGATATGCTAGGCACAGTGCTAAGTTTCTGTCATACACACACACACCACACCTGTTCTGTGAGGTCAATGCACTTGTCATGTTTTACCTTTTAAGAAACAGGCCATGAGAGGCCAGTTGATGTGCCTAGGATAATATGGCCTTCAAAGAACCTATCTGATATCTAAATCCAGACCTGTCTTCTCCCCAGCCTGAGCATTCAGCCTCTGTCATGCATCCTGGGAAGAGAGGCTTACAGGAGATGCTCTGGGGCCTGGAGGTGGGAAAGGACACTTCTGGATAGGGGCTGCCTTCTTGGGTTCTCCCACCAGCAGACTCTGAGAGAAGGATTTGAGTGCAAGTTGCTTATTGGGAAGTGATGCCAGGAAGCACCGATCTGGGGGGAGGGATGTGAAACAGAAGGGAAGGGATGGAACTCAAGCAGAAATACATAATCTAGCAAACTACCTCTGTGGGCAACGGGATGTCACTTCCACTGGGGAGCTCAGTGTGACAACATAGACCACGGCTCAGAGTTATCCTAACTGAGTGGTGAAGCAGCTGGGGATTTTATCACCATGCCCACCATCTGTCATTAGTTGAGGGCTGCTTCTAAGAGCCTTAACTCTCAGGAACTCTGGCTTGCCTGTGTGCTGTCCAAGAATGTGCCTCACAGCTAGCAAAAAGCCACCCCGCAGGGAGACTCTGAGTTCTCAATGAACAGCCTCATGCACAGAGGTGAGTGCACTGTTCTGGGTATGTCTCAGAGTCTGTGTTCCCTGGGCAATGGTGCCCAAGGCTGAGGGATGAGATGGCAATGCAAGTCCCTGCTCCCCTCCTATGCTGAGGAGGCAGCATGCTGTGCTTGAGGTTGAAGCCCCAGTCATTAACTTCTTTCCAGAATTAGAGGTCTCTATTCTCCATGATGGTGAGTTCAAGCCTAGCAGAGAGCAATTTCTTACCCATAAACACGCATAGGTACTTTGCAGACCTTCCCTTGATGACTGGAATGATGTCCCTGCAATTTAGAGATCAATTAACTGGGAGTTTCTTAGTAAATCGTTGTAGAAGCCTTTGTAGATAAGTTTTTCAAGTCATCCCAGATTTCAGGGCAGTAGACCTGAATTTGAGTCTTAGCTTTGCCACTTATAAAGCTCTGTGGCTTTGGAGAGTCCCTTAACTTTTCTGAATCTCAGGTGTGAAAAGGGAGTATCAAGCAGGCCAGCCTTTCTGGTTTCTTGACCAGCTAGCAGGTCAAGCTGTCTCACCCAGCATAGAGCTAGGGGGCTTTCTGCAGAACATAGACAAATGATCCATTGTGCAAGCTCTTTTCAGTTTTTAAATAGAGCTGCAGGCTAGAGGCCTCCCAGATCTCGTTCTAGGGCTCCCTGCTGTAGTCTTTTCCAGGCACGGACACAGAGTGGAGGGTTGGAGCATGGGCTTTGCAACCAGCAGGCTCTGGTAGAGTCCTGGTTCTGCTGCTCACTGGCAGTATCACTCTAGGCAAACCACTTAACCATTTTGAACCTCAGTTCCCTCAGTTGCAGTATGAAGATATTCAACTCAATTCTTCTTAGTATGGTGAGGATTAAATCAGATAGTGCATGTTCAGTGCTTTGCATGGTGTGCAGTAAATATTAGCCTCTTGTTATCATAGCTTTGTCCTGAAAGGGGTCTCACTCGGTAGAGCTGGGAGGAAGCATTCAACGTTTTGCGAGTCTCCTGGAAGAAGTACTGACGTCATGGAAGCAGACGCTCTTTGCCTGTCTCTGTCTGTAATTGTCAGTCTTTGTTCTCTTCCACAATTAGACATATCAGATTCAAAAGGGACATTGTCTCATACTAATGAATAGATTAATAGCCTCCCTCCCCAGATGCAAGAGACTTTATCAGCCTCTTGAAATGTGGATGATATCTCAGAAAGGGAGTTTTATGAAGCGATGCCTAAATAAATGATTAATCCCTGGTATACCTGAGACTCAGCCTTGTCTGAGAGGTTGGGGCCTGCTGTCATGGCACGGACGAATGGCTTGGGGGTCAGTGTTGGGATACATGAAGTGGGTGCCCAGGAGCTAGCTGGCTCCTAGCCAGCTGTGTGGGGAAAGATGAAAAACCTAACTCTAACATCAGAGAGTGGAATAAGGGCCAAAGGAGCTAGAGGAAGGAAAAGGAATGCCTTTTAATCTTGGGCTCAAGCTTGCAATTCACAGGTGTGCCCATACAAGCCCAGACCTGGAGCTGGGAAGTTTGTCACTGATAAGCTGGTGGACACTGTGCTAGCCTTTTTTCCTTTATGTAGCAGGCTCTCTAGAAGGCTGGCCATGGTGCCCTTGGCTGAATCTTTTCTGGCCTGGTGTTAGCCTCTAGGTTTGCACAATATCAGTTCCATTTCTTGCTCTGGTTTGGGGTACAGACCAGATAAGTCAATATGCTGTATGTGAGAGGTTCCTCTTTTGTCTTCCTGAAGAAACCCACCCAAGAGTCTGTTTCCTTTATCCCTGAATGCATATCCCAGCTGGCTGATGTTGAGGGCAGGCCTGTCAACCAGCAGAGGGTCGCTGCTCCCATCTGGTGGGGAGCCCCGCCCCATTAACATTTGATGAATCTGACACTTTCTCACTTTCCCTGAGGGAGGTCAGCAGCCTATGGAGGAAGCAGAACTTATTTAGGAGAAAGATGTTTCCAAAAAAATGAGAAGAACATCAGAGCCTTTTAACAAACACAAGGTAATTTCATTTTTATATTTCTTTCATAATAGAATTTGACCTACCATGAAATGAACCATTTTAAAAATTGTCTACCAACTCATACAACAGAAGGCATTAAGTTCCCTCTACTCCCCCACCCCCACCCAGAATTAACTTTTTAATTTTAGGGACAGAGTAGAAGAAAAACACTGAGACCAAAGTATCCGGCATTTAAGAGAAGCCCCCCATCCCTGGCTTGGCCAATTTGTAGGAACTGGCCTTCCCAGAGGGATTGGAGGTCTAAGCAAAGCCAACCATTAGCTTCCAAATTGATTTTCAAACCAAAATTGGAACCGTTCTCAAATGCTCCCAGGATTTGGGGCTATTAATACAGAAGAACAATGAGAAGGAAAAAGTGAGTGTGTAAGAGGTGATTTATGACTGAAAGGAAGTTACAGCCTCGGAAACTTGTATGTAACCCAATCACGAACCCTTCTGGAGATGTTCCAGGGAAGAGATGGAGAATGTAAAGGGAGAGGGTTTCCGAGGGATATTAAAGGTTATGAAAGGAGGTAATGTGGGCTTTGGGCCTGAAATGAGCAAGGAAGAAGCTGATCATGTTGAACATTTCATAACCACAGCAGGTTTTTGTGCAGCTGTCATCAGTGCCTGAGACACCCCATGAGCCTTTCCTTTTATTTATTTCTTACCATTAGTCCATCACCAAACAGGTTAAATGGCAGGAAGAGAGTGTCCCCACAAGAGTGTGAGACTGTGACTGCTGCTCAAACCCATGGTCTCGTCTCAGGTGTCCAGTCTTCAACAGTCAAGGTCACAGCTCTAGCTGCTAATCAGTAAGACCAGCCATGGCCAAGATGGAGTGGAGGTTCACAGGAAAGTGTGGTTGGGCAGCCAGATCCTGGTCAGGTGTTCTGGAAATGAACACGTAACATCCCCTGTTTTTTTCGTAGTTTTTGCAAAAGTTATTTATTATTTACAGTTTTATTGGGGTGGAATTGGTATACAAGAAGTTGTACATATTTAAAGTGTGCAATTTGATGAGTTTAGACAAATGTATATGCCAATGGAACCACAACTACAATCAAGATTATAAATGTATCCATCACTCCTAACAGATTGCTCAGGCCCTTGTAAATCCCTTCCTCCCTCCATCTTTACCCCTATGCTCCACCCCCAAGCATACAGTGATTTGGTTTCTGTCAATATAGATTAATTTGCATTTTCTAGAATTTTTAATAAATGAGATCATACAGTATATATATTTATTTATCTGGCTTCTTTCAGCATAATTATTTTGATATTAATATTCCTCCATGCTATTGCACATATCAATAGTTATTCCCTTTTGAGTGGTATTCCACTGTATGGATATATCACAATGTGTTTTTTAATTTATCTGTTTATGGGCATTTGGGTTATTTCCAATTTGGGGCTATGACAAATAAAGCTGTTATGCACATTTATGCATAAATCTTTGTGTGAAAATGTATTTTAATTCCTCTTTGCGTAAATGCCTAGGAGTAGAATAGCTAAGTTGTATGGTAGATGTATGCTTAACTTTCCAAATATATGCCAAACTGTTGTCCAAAGTGACTATGCCTTATTGTATTCTCTCCAGAAATGCCTCTGAGAGTTTCAGTTCCTGCCCATGCTAACACTTGATATGGGCACTTTAATTTTAGCCATTCTTGTGAAAGTGTAGTGGTTTCTCATTGTAATTTTCATTTGTATTTCTCTAACAACTAATATTATTGAATATATTTTCATTCACTTGACATTTGGATATCTTCTTTGATATATCTGCTCAAACACTTTCTTATTTTTTAAACTGAATTTTTTGTCTTCCTATTACTGAGTTGTAAGAGTTCTTTACATATTTTTGGTACAAGTTCTTTGTCAGATGTTTTGCAATTATTTTCTGAGTCTGTGGCATGCCTTTATATTTCCACGGGTGTCTTTTAATGAACAAATATTTTAAATTTTGATGAAGTCCAATTTATTGTGCTTTTTTGTTTGTGTTTTTTGTATTATATTTAAGAAATCCTTGCCAAGTCCAGTCATTTAGATTTTTCTTTAAGGTTTTCTTCTACAAGTTCCATAGTTTTAGCTCTTCTTACATTTGGGTCTATTATCTGTTTCAAGTTAATTTTTATATATGATATGAGGTAAGATGAGGTAAGGGTCAAGGCTTTTTTTTCCCCCCCATGGTATTTGATTGTTCTTATACAAGTTGTTCTAAGGCTCTCCTTTCTCCATTGAATTGCCTTGGTACCTTTGTCAAAAATCCATCAACCACATGTGTGGTTGGTCTATATCTAGACTTTCTTTTATGTTTCATTTGTTAATATATATATTTTTGTGTGACCCACACTGCCTTGCTTACTGTAGCTTTATTTTTAATTTTAAAAACATTTTAATTGATTTATAATATTTGTATATACTTACAAGGTACATGTGATATTGTGTTACGTGCACAGACTGTATAATAATCAAGTCAGGGTATTTGGAGTGTCCATCACTTCGAGTATTTATCATTTCTATGTGTTTGGAATTTTTCTAGTCCTCTCTTCTAGCTATTTTGAAATATACAATATTTTGTTAACTGTAGTTACCCTACTCTGCTATTAAACATTAGAATTTACTTCTTCTATCTAACTAACTAATGGTATGTCTGTACCCATTAACCAATCTCTCCTTATTACCTCTTACCCACAAGCCCTTCTCAGACTCTGGTATCTATCACTCTATTCTCTACCTCCATGAAATCAACTATTTTAGCTCTCACATATGAGTAAGAACATGTGATGATTGTCTTTCTGTGCCTTTTTTTTCTGTGTCTTTTTTTCTTTCTGTGCCTTTTGTCTTTCTGTGCCTTTCTGTGTCTTTTTTTCACTTAACATGATGACCTCCAGTTCTGACCATGTTGCTGTGAATGACATGATTTTATTCTTTCTTTATGGCTGAATAGTATTTAAGTATGTATGTATACCACATTTTCTTTATCCATTTGTCTGTTGATGGACATTTAGGTTGATTCCATATCTTGGCTATTGTGAATTGTGAATAGGGCTACAATAAACATGCATGTGCATACCTCCCTTTGATATACTGTTTCCTTTTCTTTTGGATAAATACCCAGTAATGGGATTGCTGGATCTTATGGTCATTCTATTTTTAGTGGGGGTTTTTTTTTTGAGAAATATATTCATTTTCCATAGTGGTTGTAGTAATTTACATTCCCACAAACAGTGTATAAGAGTCCCTTTTCTCTGCATCCTCGCCAGCATCTGTTACTTTTTGTCTTTTTAATAATAGCTATTCTAACTGGGGAAAGATGATACCTCATTGTGGCTTTAATTTGTATTTCCCTGATGATTAGTGATGTTGAACATTTATTCATATACCTGCTGTTCATTGTATGTCTTCTTTTGAGAAATATCTATTCATGTCCTTTGCCACTTTTTAATGGAATTGTTTGTTGCTGAGTTGAGCTCCTTGTATATGCTAGACATTAATCCATTGTTAGATGAATAGTTTGAAAATATTTTCTCCCATTTTGACAAGTTGTCTCTTTACTCTGTTGATTGTTTGCTGTGCAGAAGCTTTTTAGTTTACTATAGTCCCATTTATCTGTTTCTGTTTTTGTTGCCTATGCTTTTGAGGTCTTAGCCATAAAACCTTGGCCTGCATATGGATATCCAATCTTCCTAGCATCATTTACTAAAGAGGGTGTCCTTTCACCAGTGTATGTTCTTGGCACCTTTATTGAAAATCAGTTGCTGTAAATACGTGGACTTATTCCTGGATTCTCAATTCTGTCCCATTGGTCTACATGTCTGTTTTTATACTAATACCATGCTGTTTTGGTTACTATAATCTTGTAATATATTTTAAAGTCAGGTGATGTGATGCCTCCAGCTTTGTTTCTTTTGCTCAAGATTGCTTTGGCTATTTGAGCTTTTATCAGTTCCATATGAATTTTAGGGTTACGTTTTAGAATTCTGCCCAAAGTGACATTTGTATTTTGATAGGGATTGCATTAAATCTGTAGATTGCTTTGGGCAATATGGTCATTTTAATGATATTAATTCTTCTGATCCATGAGCATGGAATGTGTTTCCATTTGTTTGTGTCCTCTTCAATTTTTTAAATCAGTGTTTTGTAGTTTTCCTTGTAGTGATCTTTCACTTCCTTGGTTAAATTTATTCCTAGGCATTTTATTTTATTTTTTGTAGCTATTATAAATTGGATTGCCTTATTGATTTCTTTCTTAGCTAGTTTATTTTTGGTGAACAAGAATGCTACTGATTTTTGTATGTTGATTTTATATCCTGCAACATTACTGAATTTATTACATCTAAGAGTTTTTTGGTGGACTCTTTAGGTATTTCTAGTTATAGGATCATATCATCTGTAAAGGGGATATCTCTTGTTATTGGTCTGTTCAGGTTTTCTATTAATATTTCTTCTTGATCCAATCTTAGTATGTTGTATGTGTCCAGACATTGTCTGTTTCCTCTAGGTTTTCTAGTTTATCAGTGTATAGTTGCTTTAATAGTCTCTGATGATCTTTTGTATTTCTGTGGTTCAGTTGTAATGTCTCCTTTTTATTTTCCGATTTTATTTACTTGAGTCTTCTCTGTTTTTTTATTGGTCAGTCTAACTATTGGTTTATCAATTTTGTCTTTTCAAAAAACCAACTTTTCATTGACCCTTTTTGGTCTCCCTTTCATTTAGTTCTGTTCTGATCTTTATTATATCTCCTCTTCTACTAATTTTAGGTTTGGCTTCTTCTTGCTTTTTAGGTTCCTAGAGGGGCATCATTAGACTGTTTATTTGGAATCTTTCTTCTTTTCTGATGTACATGTTTATTGCTATAAGCTTCCTTCTCAACACTGCTTTTGCAGTATCCCATAGGTTTTGGTATGTTGTGTTTCAATTGTCATTTGTTTCAAGAAATTATTTGACTTTCTTCTTTATTCCTCCTTGAAAAAGGGGTTATTCAGGAGCATGTTGTTTAATTTCTATGTATTTGTACAGTCTCCAAATTTCCTCTTATTATTGATTTCTAGGTCACTATAGTCTGAGACAATACTTGATATGATTTTGATTTTTAAAAATTTGTTGAGATTTGTTTTGTGTCTTAACACATGGTTCATCTTTGAGAATGTTCCGTGTGCTAATGAGAAGAATGTGTACTCTGTAGCTGGTGGATGAAATGTTCTGTAAATATCTGTTACATCCATTTGGTCTAATATGCAGTTTCAATTCAATATTTCTTTGTTGACTTTCTGTCTAGCTTATCTGTCTAATGCTAATAGTAGAGGGCTGAACTCCTCCACTATTTTTGTTTTAGAGTCTATCTCTTTCTTTAGATCTAGTAATATTTTCTTTATGAATCGGAATGCTCTAGTGTCGGGTACATAAATATTTAGGATTGTCATATTCTCTTGCTGGATTGGTTCCTTTATCATGAACTTTTTCTATTCTTTTGACTTAAACCTGTTTTATCAGACATAACTAAAGCTACTCCTCACTTTTGGTTTCTGTTTGCATGAAATATGTTTCTATCCCTTTACTTTTGGTCTATATGTGACTGTTTAGGTAAAGTCCATGTTTTTTGTAGGTAGCATACACTTGGATCATGTATTTTAAATCCATTCAGCCAGTTTATGTCTTTTAAGTGGAGAATTTCATCCATTTACACTAAGGGTTATTGTTGATATGTGAGGTTTTGTTCCTATCATATTGTTAATTGTTGTCTGGTTGTTTTGTGTATTTTTATTCCTTTCTTTTTCTCTTATTGATTATCTTTGTGGTTTGCTGATTTTCTGTGGTGGTACCATTTGAGTCTTTTCTCTTCCTCATTTGTGTATTTGCTTTACCAGTGAATGTTATATTTTTATGTGTTTTCAAGATGGTATATGTCACCCTTCACTTCCAGGTTTAGGACTCCCTTGAGCATTTCTTATAAGGCTGGACTAGTGGTGGTGAATTCCCTCAGCATTTGCTTATCTGGGAAAATTTTTATTTGTCCTTCATTTGTGAAGGATAATTGTACTGCTACAATATTGTTGTGTGGCAGTGTTTTTCTTTCAGCACTTTGACTATGTCATCCCATTCTTTCCTCACCTATAAGGTTTCTCCTGAGAAGTCTGCTGTTAGTTTGATGAAAGCTCCTTTATTAGTGACTAGACCCTTTTCTCTTGCTGTTTTTAGAATTTTCTCTTTGTCGTTGACTTTAGACAATTTGACTATAATGTGTCATGAAGAAAACCTTTTTGCATTGTATCTATTTAGGGGTCACCAGGCCTCCTGTATCTGGATGTCTAAATTTCTTGCTAGACTTGGAGAGTTTTCATCATTACCTTGTTAAATAGGTTTTCTATCCCTTTTGTTTTTTCTTCACCTTTTGGGACATCAAAAATTCAAATATTTTTTCATGTTATGGTGTCACATATACCACATAAGCTTTGTTCATTCTTTTTAATTCGTTTTTTTTCTTTAGTTTTGCCTGACTGGGTTATTTCAAAAGATCTGTCTTCAAGTTCTGAAATGTTTTTATTCTGATTAATCTAGTCTATTGTTGAAGCTTTCCAATGTATTTTACATTTTGTTTAATGATTTCATTAGTTCCAGAATTTGTGTTTGGTTCTTTTTAATAATATCTATCTCTCTGGTAAATTTCTCATTCACATCTTGAGTTCTTTTTCTGATTTATTTGTATTTTTTAAAATTCTCTTGTATCTCACTGGGCTTTTTAAATATCATTATTTTTAACTATTTGTATGGCATTTCATAAATTTATTTTTGATTGAGATCTGTTGCCAAAGAATTACTGTGTTCTTTGGAGGTATAATATTTCCTTTTTTTCATGTTGCCTGTGTCCTTACATTGATATCTGCACATCTGGTGTCACAGTCACTTTTTCCAATTTTTCAAATTTGCTTTTGAGGGACGGAGGTAATTTTTCCTGAAGTAGTATCCATGGTGCTGGTTGGAAGGGTTCTTTGGCTTTGATTCTAGACATATGTAGTAGCATAGTCTTTGGTATGATTTTTTTCAGCTGTAAACAGCATTAGTCATGTCTGTGATTTCCTCAGTAGCTTAGGGTGTGGTTGTTAGTGGAGGCTGTGGTAAAGTTTTTCTGGGGACAAGGACACAGGGTGGGTCCATTCCTGGGCCCTAGTAGTTACAGTCACAGGCTGAACATGTCTGTCCTTGGGCTCCAGGACAGTGTACACTAGCACCGGTGTCCATAAGTCCAGGTGGGTTAGTTCTTAGGTCTGCAGGCAGCTTGCTTGGGTGCTGGTAGTAGCAGTAGTGGGCTGGGTAGGCGGGTGGGTCTTGGGCCCCTGGGCAGCAGTTGTGGCATAGGCAATGGCAGTAGCAGTGAGACTAACCTCTGGGTCCCAAGTGGTCCATTTTGGTTTTCATGGTGGCTGTGATGAGCTGGGCAGGTCAGTCCCCAGACTTGCAGGTGGGACATGTGGGTGGGTGCCTACTATGGTGGTAGTGGCAGGTTGGGTAGACCTGACTGCAGGCCCCCAGTAGGAGGCTTACAACAGAGGTAAACTGGGCCAGGCAGTCCTCAGGCCCCTGGACAGCATGTCTGGGCACTGCGAGGGCCGAGCTGGGCCAGGTGGATCTGTCCTCAGGCTCCCAGGTGGTAGGGTGATCCCCAGGACCAGTGTGGAATGCTTGGATGGTGGTGGTAGCAGCTGTACTTCAGCCCTGCTACTGGGGAGAGCAAGGTTACTTTGGTGGCAGTAACCATATGCAGGTGGCTGATGAGCATGCACTTTGCTTACACTTCAGACCTGGCTGTGTCAGCCTGCATTGGCATCTGCTGCAGGAAGGGGATTTTTTCCTCAGGGCAACATAAAAATGCACAGTGACTTTGCTGCTGGGGCCAGTGAGGTATTTGCCAATGGCTTGTGCTTCAGCTCTGGCCCAGGGCTTCAGGCCATGCACCTGGCTGAGGTGGTGGCTATGGGCTCGGAAGGTCAATGGGGTTCAAGAAATATGGAGCTATAGAGGCTCTTGGGTCTCCAGGCCAGATGCAGTCTGCTGGAGCTGGGCTGTCAGTATAGTGCCTTGCTGTAGCTGCTTAGGTGTTGGGAGTGTGTTTGGGATCCAGTGCGAGCTTTCTCTCCAGAGCAATGCCTTCACATGGTCTCCAGGCACACCCCCTAGGTTAGTCTAGGGGCTCATGAAAGTCTTGGAGCCTTCCCATGGCTAGGATGCAGGCATCTACAGTGGGAACGTGGACCTCTGGGAGCCACTCACTTACCCTTTTTTGCACTGGGTTGCCTCTCCAAGCTCCTAGCCAATCCCAACCAAGCAGGCTGCCTCGCTTACCTTTCCTTCTTGCTTTAGGTGTCTGTAGTCACTACTCTTTTGAATTCAAGTGTTCTTTCTTAGATGGTCCATTTGAAGTGTGATTATCTACTAACTATCTTGGTTCTTTATGAAGGAGGTGAGTACCAGATGCCTCTAGTCAGCCATTTTGAAGCCCCTCCCCGATTACTGTTACCTTACACTACATCTTGAAATCAGATGGTATATGTTCTCTGATATTCTTTTTCAATGTTGTTTTAGCTAGCACAGATCCTTTGCATTTTCATGCAAATTTGACTTGCTAATTTCCACCCCCAAAATCCTGTTGACATTTTGATTAGGATTACAATGAATTTATGGATGAATTTGTGATAAAATTTAGATAATTTTCAGTCATGTTTTAGTCTGTTTTCATACTGCTTTGAAAAAATACCTGAGACTGGGTAATTTATAAAGAAAAAGTGGTTTAATGGACTCACAGTTCCACATGGCTGGGAAGACCTCACAATCATGGTGGAAGGCAAAGGAAGAGCAAAGGCACATCTTACATAGTGGCAGGCAAGAGAGTGTGTGAAGGGGAACTGCCTTTTATAAAACCATCAGATCTCATGAGACTTATTCACAATCACAAGAACAGCATGGGAAAAACCCACCCCCATGATTCAATTATCTCCCACCAGGTCCCTCCCATGACACGTGGAGATTATGGGAACTACGTTTCATGATGTGATTTGGGTGGGGACACAGCCAAACCATATCAAGTCATTATTTCTTTAAGCAATTTTTTGTCCATCCTCTCTCTCTTCTTCTGAAACTCCAATTATATGTATCCTAGGCCATTTGAAGTTGTCTCACAGCCCATTGATTTTCCCTATAGTTTTTCTCTCTTTTTCCTCTCTGTGTTTCATTTTCTTTTTCTTTTTTTCTTTCTTTTTTTTTGAGACGGAGTTTCGCTCTAGTTGGCAAGGATAGAGTGCAATTGCATGATATTGGCTCACTGCAACCTCTGCCTCCCATGTTCAAGTGATTCTCCTGCCTCAGCCTCCTGAGTGGCCGGGATTACAGGCATGCCCGGCTAATTTTGTATCTTTAGTAGAGATGGGGTTTCTCCATGTTGGTCAGGCTGGTCTCAAACTCTGACCTCAGGTGATCTGCCCACCTCGGCCTCCCAAAGTGCTGGGATTGCAGGCGTGAGCCACTGTGCCCAGCTGTGTTTCATTTACAATAGTTTCTATTTCTGTCTTCAAGTTCACTATTTTCTTTTCTTCAGCAGTGTCTAATTTTCTGTTAACTTCATCCAATGTATTTTTCATTTCAGATATTGTATTTTTTACATCTACAAGTTCAGTTGGGTCTTTTATCTTACATGTCTCTCCTTGACATTTTACTTTCCTCTATCTTCTAGAACACAGAGAATGTAATGGTAATAACCTTTTAAATGTTCTTGTTTATTAATTCTATCATCTGTATTATTTCTGTGTGTTTCTTTTGATTGATTTTTCTCCTGATATGTGTAGTATTATCCTGCTTCTTTGCAATATGGTAATTTTTAATTGCATGCCAGACATTGTTGATTTTACTGTGTTGTATGCTGGATATTTTTGTATTCTTTTAAATATTCTTAAGCTTTGCTCTGAGATTCATTTAAGCTACTTAGAAACAATTTAATCCTTTTGCAGCTTACTTTTTAAGCTTTGTTATTCAAGGCCAGAACAGCCTCTAGTCTAAGACTAATTTTTTTCGTTAATGAGGCAATGCCCTCTGAATGTACTATCTGATGCCCCTAAGCATGTGTAAAATGAGGTTCTTCCACTCTCGCATAGGAACATAAACTATTCCTGGCTCTACATGATGATTGATGATTGTTTTATGTGTTCGTTTTGGGTGAATTTTTCCTGGACTCAGGTAGTTTCTTTCCATGGATGTGATGATCAATACTCACCTAAAGACTTGAGAGTCTGCAAATATCTGGAGCTCTCTCTGTGCAATTCTCTCCTCTCTGGTACTCTGCCCCATAAATCCTAGCTGCCTTTGCCTCCCAAAATTCTTAACTTAGGAGAATTTATAGGCTCTGTTTGGATTCCCCCTCTCTGCTATGGCCTGGAAACTATAGGCAGGCAGTAATTTGGGGTAACAAGTAGGGCTCACCTTGTTAGTTTCCCTTCTCTTGGGGACCACTGCTCTGAGCCCTGCAGTCTGATGTCTGAAAACTGTGGTTTTATATATTTTGTAGGATTTTTTGTTGTGTTGCTTAGGGTAGGAGGGTCAATCTAATTCCTCTTACTCATCATTCCTAGTGTCACTCTTCATCAAGGCAATTTCTTGGTACTTTTCAACCTGGCCAAGGATTAGGTAAGATTGGTATAAGTGTGCATGCATGTGTTTAAATTTATATGTGTATGTGTGATAAATATATATGTGTGTGCATACCTATGTGTGAGCACATGTATGTCATATGCTTGCATACATATGTGCCTTTCCTTGAAGGATGTAAAGAGAATTAACTAATCACCACAATACTTTGGCTATGTGCAAGGCATTCTTGCAGGTTGTATGCCAATCACATTTCTTTATGGGGGAGAAGAGGAAGAGAAAAAAGGGCTGCTGGGTGGGGCTCTGAGCTATCAATCCTTGAGAGATAAGAGGTACAACCAACTGAAATTATAATTCAAGTCCCCAGAATGGCCAGACAAATATTCTTTCTAAAAATGAACAGCAGGTAATAATTCAATCTGGGGGAGGGTATGTCAAAATGATACCTTATACTGGCACAGTGTTTTATAGTTTTTAAAATGTAATTCTATCCATGGTCTTACTGGGAGGCACAACATATCTTTATTGTTGTTATGATTATTACTAATCATCATTTATCAGGTCTGCTTATGAGAACTCATTTTATGGCTGAATGAGAGAGGGTAGAAGGGATTAATGTCACTGGATGGCTGCAGCTGTTTCTACGATCTGAATCCCACTGGAGAAGCCTCTGGAGGGTGGACCAGAATAACTCTCCACTGTCTCCACTGTTAACACTGCTTCCATTTGTGGCGTCAATCTCAACCCTCCATTGACCTGACTGCACCTGCAGATAACATACATGACAGAATGAAAATGGATAAACTACTATTGGTTTAATCAGTATTGACCAAGGAATGGGGTGGGAGGAGGGCAGGGGGGGCAGAGAGTTCTGGGAATGAGGAGAACTCTAATATATGGAAAAGAGTCAGACCTTATAAAGGCATTTTACAGTGTGGCAGGGACCAAAATTGTTGCATCACATGTTTATTGGGCCCCCAGGATCTGCTCTCGCTGGAAAGTCCCAATCCCAATCTCATCTTTTGCTAACTGGCATTCTTGCTGACTTAGCAATTCTTGAGAAATCACCCTGATCCCTCTTGGCATGTTGCAGTTCTGTATTTACAAGTGGGATAAGGAATACATTTCTTAAAGTAAGATCTTGGCTAGTTGGGGTGGCAGGAATTCTGATTTGGAGGGAGCATCTAGAAAAGCACACCCCTAAGTATGTGCTGACTAGCTGGGTGGTCAGCAGCACCAAGGCACTCAAGGCCAGGCTTTTGGACAGCTTCCTAGGAATGGACCTGATAGGAGGGTCATCCCACCATCGTCAAACTGCCCATGACAAGAGGACAAATATACCTTACAGTTTCTAGTCCTTCTAATGGAATGTGGGTTAACACTGAGCACCTGAGGTTCCCGGACTTTGGGAACAACCCCATGGAGCACTCAGCAGTGGATGCCCTGCGGGAATCATTCCCCATTCCCAGCTTAGCTTGGATCTAGAATGTCCCTGTGAGTTTTGAAATGGACAAGAAGTAGCATTCTCCCTGCAGTGTCAGCAGGCCGTGTGGTAAACATGAGCTCTGGTTTCATTGCTGTGATTTTAGGATTTCAGCCTGGCAGAGACTTCATGCTGAATGCTGGTGATATCTAAGGGCCAGAAGAGACCCATTCGGTTTTCTTGAACATCTTCCACCTTCACTTTTTAAAGGCATTGTTACTATTTAAATGTATTTTTAATAGGTGACATATGTTCATGATATAAATTTCAAAAACACAAAATGAAAAATCCATGAGCAGTTTTCCTCCTTCTCCTGATCCCCAACAACTCGGTTCTCAGAATTAATCAATATTCCAGATTCTTGCATGTCTTTCTAGGTGTATTCTTTACACAACTGACAGGTATGTCAGTGTGCAATTCTTTAATTTTTACTCTCTTCTCCCCCTTTTTTTTCCTCCACAAATGGTAGAGATAGCAGGTTAGTTCTAGGGACCTAGACTCGGAGATTGAGATTTGCAGGACAGGAATTTTCCTGGGGAGTGCCTTTGGGATCAACATCTGCAAGGAAGAGAAGGAAGCAGGATTGAGCATAGGGAGGGAGTAAACTGTATTGCAGTCTCGACAGAGGCCTCCACCAGCTCTGTGGGGAGCTAGGATAGCCTTCAGAGTTGTCCCAATTTGGGTTGGAGGGGAGCAGGCCATTGAATGTGAGCATAATTTTCCAAAGGCTACTCTCTTCAGCCATGGGTAACTCCTGGAGAAGGACTTAACTGTCAGCCACCAACACTCACAGCAGCTGGGGGATCTGGTTGGGCCCAGCACAGCATCCCCTCCAGCAGCACATGTGTGTTGCTTTTTTCACTTTACGGTAGATGTTGAAATTTGTTCCACATAACTGCATAAACTTCCTTATTCCATTTCTAATGGCTGCAGAGTGTTCCATTGTGTGGGTATAGCATATTTTACATAGTCAGTTTCCCATTGATAGACATTTGGTTTATTACCACTCTTTTGCAATTATATCCTGTTCTGCAGTGTAGATTTATCTCTTCATAGACATGCAAGTAGTCAACTTACAGGACCAAAAACTAGGTACACTTTTCATTTGGAAGCTATTATCCAATCCATCCACTGAGGCTGTATCAGTTTACACTCTCACGAGCAGTGTATGAGCTTGTCTGTTTTCCTGACCTTTGCCTGCATTATATTATCAAAAATTTTAATTTTTCCCAATCTGAAAGGTTAAAAATGGTATCTTGTGGTAGTTTCAGTTTGAATTTCTCTTTTTTATGCGTGAGATTGAGGATCTTTTTGTTATGTCTAAAGCAATTTGCATCTCTTTTTTTTCTGCAAACTTTTTGATTATAGCCTTTGTCCACTTATCTTTTACGTTTTTGGCCATTCTCTTGTGGATTTTGTAGAAACTCTTTATATATTATTTTATATATTATGAAATTTTATATATTTTGAAAAATGTTATATATTAAGAAAATTCGACTCTTGTAATAGAAATTGACAAGTTAGCTCTTTATCTTAGGTAGGGAGAAGAAGCTGTTTTAGACGTAAGGACTTTTTTTTTTTTTTTTTTTTTTTGAGACAGACTTTTGCTCTTGTTGCCCAGGCTGTAGTGCAATGGTGCAATCTTGGCTCACTGCAACCTCTGCCTTCCGGGTTCAAGCAATTCTCATACCTCAGCCTCCTGAGTAGCTGGGATTACAGGCACGTGCCACCACACCCAGCTAATTTTTGTATTTTTAGTAGAGACGGGGCTTCACCATGTTGGTTTCTAACTCCTGACCTCAGGTGATCCACCCACCTTGGCCTCCCAAAGTGCTGGGATTACAGGCGTGAGCCACCGCACCCAGCCTATGTAAGGACCTTTTAAAGAATAGGTTCTGCAGCATTTCTGATTCCTATACATGACCTGTGTTCTTCCATCCACCACTGAATCCACATGCTGGGATTGAAGCCAGTTGCAGCTGTTCTGCCTTCAGTGGTGTGTCCCCTACTTTAGCAGCCCAGCAAGTCCTGCAGATTCCCTGGGGATTTTTGACCTGGAGTTCCTGTTCAGTAGACTTGGTGTTCCAGGCACAACAGCCCCTCCCATCTCCCATCTTCTGTCTCTCAAGGTGACTGCTGCTGGAGCTGTCACACATTCTGTGACTTGGTTCATATGAGACCGGAGCAAGCTGAACTTGAATGCAGCTTGTCAGAGAGTGTCCTCTCTATTATCATGGTATTGCAATTGGGCAGCCCTGGGTTCAAATCTTCTCATCACCACTTAACCATCTCATCTTGGACACATCAGTTAATCTCTCTGAGGTGCAATTCCTCATCTCTATAATGGGAAAATTAGCAGGTGTTTCTGTGGGTTGTAGAGAGGATTAAATGGATTAAATTTAATTAAACACGTATTTCTGTGGGTTGTAGAGAGGATTAAATTATGTCCAAACTGCTAGGCGTGGCTCACAAGGCCCTCAGAAGTGAGCTCCTCTTTGTCCCTCAGCTCTCTGACCCCTACCTTGTTGTTTGCACTCCAGCCACACTAAGTCTCTTCCAGTTCCTTGGATAACTGTACTTGGGCTAATGCCCATTTATCTCGCATGTCTCAGGGTAGTCTCCTCAGTGAAGCCTTCTCTGACTCCGCTGCTCCCCGTATGGTGGAGCTTTCCATGCTACACCCTGGCACACTATAGTACTTCATGCTTCTCATTTGCTGTGAACCTGTCTCCGCAGACCGAACATGCCATGAGGGCAGGGGCACTGCATCTCTCCCCTGGGCTCAGTCCAGAACCTCGCATATATTTAGCAGGCACCAGTGAAGTTTTACTGGACAACAGATGGATGGTTGGATGGACAGCTAGATAGAAGAATGAATGAATGGGAAAAGGGAAGGAAGGATGGGAAGGGATGGATAGATAGAGGGAATGAAAGGATAGACGGATATAAGTATGGAAGTATGGGTGGATGGAAGGATGAATAGATGAACTGATGGATAGACAAGGTGTTTAGGTTATCATCTGACATTCTGGGAAGAGCTTCATTTATTTCTGAAGGCTATGACTTGCTAACTTCAAAGAAAGGGAAAGGGTTGTTTTTTTTTTTTTCCACAGAGAAGCAGAATCCTGATATGAACAACCTAATGCCCTCTCAGCACAACCCAGACCATGACAATTTTTAAAACAATCCATTAAGTGGCTTATTGGCTTGACTCGTCCAGGATTTTCATGCCCAAAGATCATGAAGTTGTGTGCTCTTCTGTGTCTTGATGTCTTCACTCTGAGTGGGAACCAGGGAGACTGAAAGAATTCTGACATTAAGGAATCTTATTTACTCTGACATTAAAGAATCTTATTTACTCTTCAAAAAGGTTACCTACAGATTGGGTGAGAAGGTGAGCACTTTACCACCTATATATTTGGAAAATCATTAGGTAATTTTTGGAAAAGTCAATCATAATGTATCAGAAGCTTAATCCTCTATGATTTTACAATGGCACTTAGAATTGCAGTATTTATACATGCAAAATGCTCCATTTATCTGCCAAGAAACATGGTGATCCAGACAAATCAGATTTCTGTGTAACTGAGATTTCTGTGTAACTGAGGCTTGATATTTAAATATTCATTTTATTTTTCTAACACTATTGTTATGACTCAAAGCATTTTTGAAATCTTTTATAATTTCCTTTATGTCAATTCAGGTCAAGTCTTTTTTTAATGTTGCTGTTTTAATAAAGATATCTTCCCTTTCCTCCTTAGTAAATAGCACCTTAGACACAAGTCACAATTTCATCAAGACTTAGAGTTATCATTGTAAACAGACATTGTTTTCCTGGATTCTTGTATTTGGTAATGTTCTCAGGGCTCTTGCAGAGTGAAATGGATGCTGACTGTTCTGTTTTTACTAACAATTCTTCTCCTCTCCATGTTTATTGCATGGCTTTACTTTTGTCTGTTTTTGTCCTGAGTGTGGCTTATTGCATATGGGCTTTCTGATAACTACTTACTTTTCTGGGGTCTTTTTTCCCAATTATTTTTAAATCGTGGTAAAATGCACATAATATAAAACCATATTAACCATTTTAAGTGTACAGCTCAGTGGTATTAAATACTTGACACTCATTAATGTTGTACAGCCATCTCCCCTATCCATCTTCAGAACTCATTCATCTTGTAAAACTGAAGCTCTGTACCCATTAAACAATAGCTCCCCATTCACCCCTCCCCTAGCCCCAGCAACCGCCAAGTCTAGTTTCTGTCTGTGTGATTTTCACTACTCTAAGTACCTCACACAAGTGCAATCATACCGTATTTGTCTTTTTGTGAATGGCTTATTTCACTTGGTATTATGCCCATAAGATTCATCCAAGTCATAGCCTGTCAGGAGTTCTTCCCTTTTTAAGGCTGAATAATATTCCGTCATATGTCTATATCACATTTTGCTTATCCATTCATCCACCAATGGATATTCGGATTGCTTCCATGTTTCTCTCAGGCTTTTTTTTTTTAACAGCCTCTGTGGATACAGTTGAATAGTTGACTTTATTGGTGTTCTGATCTCTAGATAATCCAGATATTCCTGTAAGAGATTTTGACTTAGGATCCAAAGTGCTCCTTGTGTTTCACTGCATGAATGTCTATGAAGAAGTTCAGCAACACTGAAGAAGTCATAGAATGATTTATTGCAGCTTAAACACACACACACACACACACACACACACACACACACACCATGGAAAGAAATTGCAAAATAACTTATTCCATGAGGGAACATTTCTATCCAGGGAATATTGATTTGAGCATTCACATTCCCTGTAAACATGCTGAAAAAACAAAGGCTAAAACGCCAACACTCTGTGAAAAGCCAACATTCATCCCATGCAATGGGATTCAGTGGAAAAGCAGGCCCTGAAGGCTGGGTTGGGCATGAGTTCATCGAGATGCAATTCTAGCTGCCACTGGTGCAGAGGAGAGTGGTAAATGGTACAACGGAGAGATGCTTTCACCAGCAGCTGCCCCCACTCCAGCCTGGCTGAACCCTCACTGGGAGTCAATGTCAATGGGAGCCAATGGGACCATGTCCAACCATATAATCAAATAATAATAATAATAGCTATCATTCTTTGAATGCTTACTGTTTCAACTCTTTACATATGTTTCTGAGTGCATCCTCACAACAGTCTTATAAGACAATATTATTATTTCTGCCTTACAGATGAGGAAACTAAGACTTAGATAGATTAACTAATAAGATCAAGGCTACATAGCTAGTAAGTTTGTCCAGCTTCCAAGTCTGTGAGCCTAACCACTATGCTTTGCTGCTTCTGATCATTGGTTTGCATGAAATCAATGAGATGAGCCAAATACTCTCCTGATGGCCTTTGGCAGCAAGGAACTGGGTGCCTCAGACCCTCTTGGACCTATCAGTCCCTTCTGTTTCATAGGGAGGCCTCATCCAAGTCTTAAGAGGGAATCTACAGGCACAGGCACTCTCTTAACTGTAATCCCTGAGAACTGGAGCACCTGTTGTGATTCTCCATACAATAGACCCTCCTTCTACAGCCCATGGTTTTGGGGAAGGAATCAGATAATTGGTCAATTGAGGTTTGTGTTCAATATGGATCATCCCAAGTGAGGCAGCACCGGCACCTGGTGACAGCATACATACATTGTTGAATAAGTGTCCAAAGTAAAAGAAAGGGCCTTGAGAGCTGAAGAGCTGGATGTGCAAGTTCAAACACTATATCACAGAGTCCTACAGTAATAGAGGTGCCTTTTCAAAGATCTATTTTGTGCATTCATGCATTTGGATCTACACAGATTGAGGATTGCAGGTGGTTCTTGCTTAGAAACCTGAAGGTCCTAAAACTCCATTGTGCCGACTCATTTCCTTGTTGGTAAAAGAGGAGAGATGAGCTTGAAAGTGCCTGTCTCTGTAACGCTGAATTGTGCAAGACATTTCCTGAAAATAGCTTACAAGAGCAACCCAGCTATGCTATTAGAGGAAAAGTGATCTTCCCATCATGGAAATGAAGATACGATTTTATTCAAATTGGCCAATATGAACCCACTCCCATTCTATTCCAGGTTATTTTATACAAAAATGCTTTAAGACATAGTTGCTGTCCTTGAGGAGTTTGTGTCTGCCTGGGGACTTGGGGACGAGGACTGGGTAAGGAGAGGAGCAAGGGGCGCTGAGGAAAGAGCACTTATTTGGGTCAGCCAGACATGTACATTCGAACTAGGGTGACCCACTGCCTTGGTTTGCTTGGGGCTGGGGGGTTTCCTAGGATGCAAGACTTTCAGTGCTAAAACCAGGATGGTTCCAGACAAACCAAGACAAGTTGGTCACCCCCAAAATTAGTAAACCTCCCTATGCCTCCATCTTCTTATCTGCAAAATGGAGATAACAACAAATTCTTCAAGTTCATGTATGGGAGAAGTGAATGTGGGAAGACTCATAATGCACGTGGCATTGGGAGCATTGGTGTAGGAATCCTTTAATATATTATGGAGGGATGAAAATCACATAGAGCAGTGGAATGTTCAGGAAAGGACAAAGCCAGCATAAGCCAAAGAGAATTGGGGAAGGCTGCATGAAGGTAAGCGTGCTCCAGAGGGGCCTTGAAGAACTAACAAGGCTGGGTCTGAGATTGTATGAGGAGATTTGATTATCTTGGAATAAAACATGAGTGATTCTAGAAATAACTTCTTCCCTGCTACAAGCCACTTGTGTTTTGCAGGGTTTAGCTACTGCTCTGCTGTGATTTGCAGCCCCCACCTGTCCCTGCTTTTCCTTGGGATTCTCTTATGCTGTGCCATCAGCTGAGCCCTCCCTTCCCAAAACACCTGCTCATTAACAGGCCACCCGCCCCCTCCCCATGAGAGGTGTCTGGTGAGCCAGGATTAGGGAAACTTAAGCTCAGAGAGGTTGAGTGACTTGCCAAGAATCACCCAGCAGATCAATTTTGGATCCAGAAACAGGAACCAGATGTCCACACCTTACTCTGTGCTGGCTTTGGAAGGCGGAGTGTGGGGCCCAAGAGGCCCCAACAGAAAGGGTGAGCTCCTCTGGGAGAGACCAAGAATTCCAAAGCTGTCCTGTAATTCATGGTCAGAATTTCTCCCAAAGTGTGTCTTCAGGGAAGGCATTTTTTTTTTTTTAATAAAAATCAACTTTGAGGATCCCCCACTGAGTTTGGAAGTTTTACATATGAATTTCTGACTTGTCGTTTAAGAAAAGATGCCACGAGTGAAATCAATGAATTAAGGATTTGGCACAAGCTGTATCAAGTATCAAGTAATGAGCTTTCCGTTTCCCGTCACACATTCAGTGCTTCTCGATTCAGCCCAAATTGGCAAGAGTCAAGCTGGTTATTAAAGCAAAACCTGGAAAAGGCAATTAAGCACTCCCAGGGTTAAAAGGTTGGATCCAGTGGAAACAAGAGTCATAAATTTTACTCACAGATAGACCTGCTATTCAGAGGCTGTGGCTTTCAAACACAGACACATATAAGGAGGAGGGCTTCTTGCTCAGAGCTGGGTGATAAAAAGCACGGGTTGTGTGGGAGTCCTTCCTGGGAACCCAGTCCCGTGCTCTGCCCTGCTTCAGCAGGAGGAGGGAAGGTGGGAAAGAGTCAGGGTCTCCAGGGCAGCTTGGTGTTGCTCTACATGCTTCCCTGGAAGAGCCAGGCACTGCATGGGGCATCTTGTGTGTGCCTCTTCTTGGGCATTTAGAAATAGTCTGAGACACCATCCCCACTTGCCCAGGACTGAGGGGTATCCTGGATGAAGGGCTTTCCATACTATAACTAGAAGAGTCCCAGGCAAACTGGGACAAGTTGGATACTCTATAAATGACCTTGCTCTTTTTGCAAGATTCCTTATTACCTGCCCTCAAATCTTGCAAGATGTCTAAAACCAAAGATGCTGGATTTAGACTTCGTGCCCACACCTCTAGAGCTGTAAAGTGGAAATCACATATTCCACCTGGGGTTGTGTAAGGCTTAAGTGAGACTAGGTAGATGAGTGCTGAGCACAGGGCACGGACTCTGACACAGTTGCTGAACAGCTGCAGAGTCCATGTATCATCTGGCCCTTGCTCAAGTGTGGTTGGTGTCAGGAGCCTTCCTCTCAACCCTGCAGCAGCCCAGAAACATGGCTCAGAGAAGTCCAGAGTCCTGCCCAAGAGCTACGTGAGTTGTGTTCTTCAAGCTAACAAATCTTTAAAAAAGAGGTAGGCAGTCCGGGCGCGGTGGCTCACGCCTGTAATCCCAGCACTTTGGGAGGCCGAGGCAGGCGGATCCTGAGGTCAGGAGATCGAACCATTCTGGCTAACACGGTGAAACCCCGTCTCTACTAAAAATACAGAAAAATCAGCTGGGTGTGGTGGCATGCGCCTGTAGTCCCACCTACTTGGGAGGCTGAGGCAGGAGAATTGCTTGAACCCAGGAGGCAGGGGGTTGCAGTGAGCCGAGATCACATCACTGCACTCCAGCCTGAGTGACAGAGCAAGACCCCGTCTCAAAAAAAAAAAAAAAAAAAAAAAAAAAGGTAGGCAGTAGCTTGTGCTAGTTCTTTGTCTGGCAGTGGGATTCTTTTCGGAGGAGCCAACAAGGAGGGCCAGTGTTTCACAGAGAATCAAATGTGCTGCCCTGAGAATGGCTTAATCAGTTTTCTGATTAAACATATTTTGAAAAATCTGAATCATGCAGGTGGAAAAATAGACAATCAAGATGGGTTATAGATTTAAGGAGGCTCTTTTAGTGTTCAAGAATTTGATCTCACTTTGTCCTCTCAGAGGGTTATTTGCTATTAAAAAGTGCCCCAGACAGAGGAGAAGTCACGGGGAAGGTAGGAAATGCCGTCTTTGAGAGCTTAGAGGAGCTGTCTTCTTGCATGTCTTAATCCCTTTGGAAAAAGTTACATAGCAGAGTATCTCACTCCAAATTTACATGCAATGCAGTCATCCATGGTGATGCTGTTTCTGCTAATAATCTAGCAATTAAAATAGAATGTGGCTGCTAATTAAACCTGCCACTCAACTAAGAGATGAATATTTGTTTTCCAGTGGAGCTGGATTTGATCCTGCCTGCCTTCCACTGAGCTGAAGACTGAGATTTGGATTAGAATATAAGGTCCAATGAGTAAAGGTCCTCTAAGTGCTTTAAATTTTCCTCCTTTGAAGATGAAACCTTAATACCAGTTAAGATCAAATTAAATGCTCAAAACAAATTATCTTAAATTTCAAAAGTGTTTGTGTTTGGGATGCATTTTCATTGGTTCCATCATTCAGTGTATTTTTCCTTGTTTGATTCTATTTGTGAGTGGAATTTTAATAACTTAAGATGTTCATGGTTTTTTAAAAATTTAAACTGTCTTCATATTTATATTTAATTAAAACTTCTACATTTGGCTTGGTATATTAGCAGGGATCTAAAGGCTGCATAGTCTACTGTGGTAAATGTTGACAAGAGGACTCTGGGTTGGAAACCCGTTTCAGTTGCTGTACAGTTAGTGAATTTTGCATGAGGTCAAAGAAAGGAATGGGTCAGGCCTGAGTAGGCTGAGCAGTTCTCCTTGGTAGGGGCTGCCCTGTGAGCCCCACACTGAGGGGAACTGATTGGAATATGGGGACTGGTTCTGCCTAGTGACTCAGTAGCCTGAGAGGCTCAGCTACAAAGAAGAGGAAGATGTGGTGGTATGCCAGGTCTCTCTAATGTGTCCAGACTTGCCAGCCTTGGGTAGGATTGACATGTGTACCTCCACAATCTTCTCCTGTGCTCAGGGCAGATATCACTAATCCATCACTTCACTCTTTCCTGTTGAGGCAAGACAGGCTCTGAAGCCCTGTTACCACCTGACACCACCCGTGCCAAGCAGCCACTACCAACTGAATGGAATTGACACCAGAGTGAAACATAACTGCCCTCCTGGCTTTGCAGCAACCTGTCTGGGCATCTGCCATGGGAAAAAGGAGGGGGTCTGAGGGAATAGAGGAGGAAGGGCTGTCGGGGAGCAACTGTCCACAACCTGAATGAGGCCTGCTGGGTCCCTGTCCCTCACAGTGCGAAGGCGTGTGGGGCGATGGGCCTCCCCAGCCTCCCAGACAAGCCATAAGTCTCTCAGACCCTTTGTCCTGCAGGTTTCTGGGGTCGGCAGAATGAAACATTCTGGAGAAAAAAAAGCATTTCCTTACCAAGTGGTTTAGGAGATCCACTTGAAAGGCTGCGATGAGGGTGTGCCTGGTGAGCTCCAGGCGCCGTGCCCACCTTTTCCACCCTGCCAGGGGTGTCTTCCTAGACAGAATGTCTCACAGGAAGCCAAACAGCCACACGGTGGGCAGGAATGAATGGCTGGGCCTGCACAGAGACTGGGAGGGACTTTAAAGAAGACTCTTGGCTTCTGGATGAAACACCACAGGTCTCCTGGGCAGCCTGGTGTGCTGTATTAACTATTTTTATTGAACCGCTGAGTACACAGATGTGTCCCGCCCACACAGGCTTCCAGAGGCCCCATCCTAGCCACAGCCTCTGTGGAGGGAGGGCTGCGGAGGTTAAAGCCATTTGAACAGTTTCCATCTTGAGGTACCTGAAGATGAAACCAGCTCCCCGTTAGAAATATCTAAGCATCCTTTATATATTTACATATTTAGGGATGTAAAATGGCTCCCCAGAAGCGGCTGCAAACAATAATGTTAAAATAAGAACTCTGTCAGCTCCCATTACTCTGCTTTGCCTTTTGCTCCCTGGAAATTCATTAGCCACGTGGAAGCCACATTGATTATTTTATTTATTTATTTACTTTTATTTTTATTTTTTTTTTGAGACAGAATCTTGCCTGTCACTCAGGCTGGAGAGCGGTGGCATGATCTTGGCTCACCGCAACCTCCAGTTCCCAGGTTCAAGCAATTCTCCTGCTCAGCCTCCCGAGTAGCTGGGACTACGGGCACATGCCACCATGCCTGGCTAATTTTTGTATTTTTAGTAGAGATGAGGTTTCGCCATATTGACTAGGCTGGTCTCGAACTCCTGACCTCAGGTGATCCACCCACCTTGCCCTCCCAAAGTGCTGAGATTACAGGCGTGAGCCACCACACCCAGCCCAGATGGATGATTTTAGAATTTAATTCTTCAAAGGCTTCCCAAGCCACTGAGTGTGAAATCCCAGCTCCTCACTGAGAAAACATACAGGCTGGGCATGAGCCAGCCGCTCGGGCCCATCACCCACCTCTCCTCCTGGCAGCCCTCGGCTTTGCATTTGCATCTTCCTGCTCCTCAAAGCACCAACCTTGTTCCTGCCTCACCACGGGCAGCTGCGCTAGCTGGTCCCTCTGCCTGTACCTCTCTTCCCTGGATACTTGTGGGGTGGCTGCTCCTTGTCATTCATGAGTCAACTCCAAGTCCCCTCTGCAGAGACTGTCCCTGTCCATCCAGTCTGAGGTAGTGTCCTTCCCTTCCTCCAAAGCCCTTCTGAGCTATTGCCCGGCTCTGTCTTTGCAGCCATCTGAAATTCTTGTGCTTTTTATGTTTTTCTTGCTTATTGTCAGTCTCCTCTACAAGAATATAAGATCTATGAGAGCAAATCTGGTGCCTGGCACAGAGTCTGTTCTCAATAAGAATTTGACAACAGAAAAATTTGCTGGGTTCCCTGGGATCAGATAATTGTTTTCTTTCCCTGTATTTTCCCAGCATGCTTTGCAGGTGGTGGGTTGCAATGGGCACAGCCCCAGTCCTCCTGCCCCTGGTATGCCAAAATGATGCATGCACAGGCCTCGGTGGCCCTTCTCCCTTCAGCCCCTGCTCAACACTGAGAATGCACTGCCTCCCACCCACAGGGGTCTCTCTCTGGCCAGCCCCCACCTCGGGCAGCTGTGCTGGCACTTTCCTCCCATCTCCTGTGCTGGAGGCGGCTGTGTTTCTTCTTGGACCCCAGCCGGAGGACAGAGGCTCCTGGGAGTCTCTCCTCTGATGCTGGCCACATGTTTTTGCTCCTGCCCCGACCTTCTCTCCAGGATATGGGCCCTTGGGTTCAGAAGTAAACAAATTCCCAGCAGCTCTGGGATGGGAGGGAGGTCAGCTCTTAATCTTAGTCACTTGGCAAGAGAGAAAATGCAAAAGTCTCTCCAAAAGCAGGATGTTTGCCTCTTCACAGCTGAGACAGCCCATCCTAACCCAAGAGGACACAAGTCTGCAGTCTTTACCATCTGCCATGACATAGGGCAAATCCTGCTGCACACTGACCTCTCTGAGCCTCAGTGTCATCACCCACAAATGGGCATGGCAATAGCATTAAAGCCCAAGGGCGACTGTGGAAAGTAAACAGTGCAACACATGCACAGAAAGTGCCTGGCTCAAGCTCAGTATCAAATATCTGGGAATGTCAGGAAGTGTCAGCAGAATGCATTGCAGCAAGACCACCAGGTAGGGACCAGATTGACTTGGTGCACAGGGGATGAGCCAAAGAGGGGTGAGGCAGAGCCCTCCCTTCCGCTGCCAGTTGAGGGCAAGCTGGGGACACGGGTCATCTAGGGACCACTTTAATGCAAAACTTGATAGTACTGTCAGGATATTAGGTGCTCTGAGTGAGAAAGATCACTTATCTTGGATCACCTGTGCCAAATTCTGTGCCAGATACACAGTAGGTATGAAGGAAGAGAGAGACAGTCCTGGCAGTGAATTCCAGAAGGGCAGGGATGCTCAGTGAATGCTGGGTGAGTGAATGAATGAATGAATGATTAAATCTAGAATCATGGTCTCCTTGGGTCCCTGTGCTGTCTCTGCTGGGCCATTCCCTACCTGCCAAAGCAAATCCACACAATGGAACTAGGACAGGTCCTGGATTGTCACTGGAGGCAGGTTCTAACCTTGGAGGAGACCCAACTGGGAAACTCTGCCACATTGTCCCAGTTCCTATTGAGGCTTCATTCACTCATTCCCTGTACACCTGCGGGAGGCCTCCAGGTAAGCGCAGGGCTAGCCTGGGTCTTCCACACTGGGAAGCAGCTCCAGCCAAGCCTTTCCACCTCCTGCCAATCACTATGCCCAGTGCAGCCACAGGGGAGCTGGGTATGAACTGAAGGAGCAGGGAGGTGGGGCTGGGAAAGGGCCCCTGGGGATGAGGCATTGGACAATTAAAATTTCATCTCCCAGTGTTTACCTCAAGGAGAAAAGAAAGGTAACAGTAGGATAATTGAATTTTTTAAGAAGAGAAAGAAGCAGAATGCCTAAGTGTTTAAAAAGCTCTATTTAAATTTCTTGTCTGTAGCATGTACTCTAACCTATAATTATGGTTTTGAAAAAAAGGATAATTATGAAAATTTCTGGGCTCATTAAAGACATACAATTGACATCCAAAATTATTTGAGTTAGAAATGATGCTGGAATGTGTCTCTTTTAAGAGACTCAGAGGAAGGAACTTTGCTTTTTAAAACTCTAAGTTCCAGATTAACCCTGAGTGTCACAGGTCACCTTAGGTAATGGTTCCCTCCAAAGGAGAGAGGAAACACAGAGGCTGCCCCTCCACAGTGCTAGCTCGGCTTGGCTCAGCTCAGCTCTGCTCAGCTCTGCAAGGGTTGTTGGGCTTGGTAGGTGGTGATTTTCTGGTGCTGCCCACACAGGGTGGTCACAGCTCCTTGAGTCAAGGGCTGTCTGAGAGCCATGCTGGCTGCGTGTTTTGCTGGCTCATGACCTTGGCACATCTTTTCCCTTTTTGAGGAGTTAGACCAGTGGGAGTGTGCCCAGCTGGAAAACCTCCTTTGCCAGATACTGGACCCTGTCCTTCTGTGAGCCCCAACTGCACCCTCTCATCCCCTGTGCCAGTGCCATGATAAGAGTACCAGGTCCTACATAACGGGAAGGTAGACAAGTTGTATGTCAGATGTGCCTGCAGAGCCAGTGGCATTGAGGTTGCAGGCAAGTGCTTCCTGGAGACACAGGACATGCCAGCAGCCTTCTCCCAGGGCCTGAAAGAGAGCTGTTCCTGGTGTATCTCCAGAGTGATAGGAATACATCAGCAGGCTCCTGGCTGCCAGGTGAGCTGCCAGGGTTAGGCTCTCAAAAACTGGGCTGCAGGCATTTGTTCTCAAGATCACAACCTCCAAAGGCCTCTCTTCCTGGCCTCATGAGAAACCCATCCCCTCACGGCTTCCCATTGCCTCTGACCCAGGCTCCCACCTCACCTTGCCCTGGACCTGCCACCCCAACTGTCCAGATTGTCACTGGGCCATGCCAGGGACTCTGACGTTCACAGCAATCAGGCCTCGCCACCTTTAGGTCTGCAGCTACCTATGAGGAGCTGCCTAAATCACATTATCTACCAAGTTGTCAGTGCAGGGAGGCCTCTAACAACCAGCTGGGCTTCAAGGGGGTGAGGGTCACCTGACACCCTCAGTGCAGTCTCCTAATGGTCACCATAAGGCCCTAGGCTGGGACTTGCTATGGTTCTCATGGTCACTGTAAGGTCACATTGTGGTGATTTGAGTTAGTAACGATCAGCTTAGTGCCCCATGGTTGGACAAAGGGAAATCAACTTAGCTTTTTCTTTGGCTGGTGATTCTTAAGCTAGCTCTCTGTGGCCTGTTGTCAGTCAGCAGAACTATGTGGCTGGATCAAAGCCATGACTCTAACAAAAGTCCTTTCTTAGAACTGATACTATCTTCAGCCTGAAGCTTAAGAAAAGTCTGATCCTATAAAGTTCTTGAGTGTTTCCTTATGGCTCTGAGCAACCACTACAGTTTTTAAAAATAATAATAATTTGAGATGGATCATAAGCCTAAATGTAAAACCTGGAATCAAAAAGCTTCTTGAAAAAAAGATATTGGAAAGAATATCTTTATAATCTTGGGGTAAGCAAAGATTTCTTAGATAGAATACAAAGGGCACTAGCCGTAAAAAGAAACAAGAATAAACTGGTCATCAACAGTAAAAGTTTCTGGTTTTCATCCTCAGAAGATACCAATAAAGAAATGAATAAGTCATTTGAAATACATATATTTGAAATACATACATCTGATCAAGGAATTATATCCAGAATATATATTTTAAAACTTCTATGGATCATAAAAAAGGACAAACAAGTTAATTTATAAAATGAGAATGGAGATCTCACAAAGGAAGATATGTGAATGGCCAATGCACACATGAAAAGATGCTCCAGATCATTAGTCATCAGGGAAATGCAAATCAAACCCATCCTAAAATATTAATTCACACCCAATAGAATGATGAAAATAAAAAGGACGGGTAACACCAAATGCTGGTGAGGATATGGAATGAATGGAACTCTCATACAATACTGGTAAGAACATAAATGATAAAACCACTTTGGAAAACGGTTTGGCAGTATATCTGTAATACGACCCAGTGATTTGATTTCTAGTTATTTACCATAGAGAAGTAAAAACATATGTCTGTACAGAGACTTATACAGGAATGTTTATAGCAAACTTACTTATAATAGCCGGAAGCTGGAAACAAACCAAGTGTTCATCAACAGGAGAATAGATTTTTAAATGTGATGTATACATTACAATGGGATATTATGCATCAAGGAGAAAGAACAAACTACTAACACCTGCAACAATATGGATGAATCCCCCAAAAACATCATGCTGGGAAAAAAAAAAAAGCCAGACATGGAAGAATGAGGCCAAGAGATACATGACATGATTCCATTTACATGAAGTACTGGAATAAGCACAACTTGTCTACGATGATGGAAAAGTTGCCTCTGGGAGCAAGGAGGCAGAGCGTGATTGAAAAAGGGCACGAGGGAACTTCCAGGGTGACTGGAAATCGGGTCTGTACAATTATCAGCACTCATCAACGGGAACACGTGAGATCTGTGCATTTTATTATGTGTAACATGTTCTATATTTCATAACTTGATTTTAAAAACAATGGTAATAGCCAGCATGGACTGAAGACTCCCTCTGTGCAGCACAGTGATAGACTGCCTAGTGAGGGTCTCAGCAATGCTCACAGCCACCTGCTCGGTAGGTGTTGAGAGAGGAGCTTCTTAGTCATGCAGCATGCATTATTATCTGGTTCTTTAATATCCAGTCTCTTATTACACTTTCCAGTGCTCCCTGAAAGCTTGTACCAAAAGCTATCCTGACACCCTGTTTTAACCCAATGAGGAGATGGAGTCTCTGAGGGGTTACAAAGCCACTGAATGGTGGAGACAGAATCTCAACTCCGTGGCCTGAAGCCTTATTCCCTTTAATTCTGTCTGCCTCTCATTTTGTTATCTCTGAGTCCCCACCAGCATTTGACACATGGCCTTGCAGTCCTGCACTTAGAAAATGGTATTGGGCTGAGCACTGTGGCTCATGCCTGTAATCCCAGCACTTTGGGAGGCCAACTCCTGAGGTCAGGAGTTCGAGATCAGCCTGGCCAACGTAGCAAAACCCCGTCTCTACTGAAAATACAAAAATCAGCCGGGCCTGGTGGCGTGCGCCTCTAATCCCAGCTACTTGGGAGGCTGAGACAGGAGAATTGCTTGAACCCAGGAGGGGGAGGTTGCAGTGAACCGAGATCATGCCACTGCACTCTAGCCTGGGTGACAGAGCAAGACTCTGTCTCAAAAAAAAAAAAAAAAAAAAAAAAAAGAAAAGAAAAGAAAGAAAGAAAGAAAGAAAAGAAGATGGTATTGGACTGAAAATGTGAATTTTAGTCAGCCAAATATTGAGTGAATGCCTGCTAAACATCAAACGCTATGCTAGGGGCCGAGGACAGCAATGAAGGAGGGTGCCCAGCCTCTAGAGCCCACCTCTGGGAGAGGCCCCCATGGGCAGATGTCTGGTGGCCCCTGTGTGTTTGCTGTTCCTTGTGTTCCTCCCTGGCTGTCTCCAGCCCTAAGGCCCAGGCTTAGGTTTTATATTTTGTGGCCCAGGTTGTAAATACTGTTCTCAATGGTGCAGGCACCCTCCTCTCTTCATAGGCACCCTGTCTGAGGGAGAGTTCTGCAGTCCCCTCAGGCTCTGCGTGCCTACCTGGGCCTCTGCATGGCTCCCCATGTCTGCAGCTCTAGCAGGGGTGCACCTGCCAGTAACAACACAGTGGATGCCACTTGTGCACGTGCTCTGAGGCCTGCCAGGCCTGCCTCTGCTCCCAGCTGCTAAGGCAGATTTAGTGCAGGTTGAGGCATGACAGGGTCTCATAAATCGCAGAGGGCCTGGGACCTGGGGGAGCTCACTTTCCTGCCTTGGAATCAGGAGGCAGCTCTGCTGGGCTCCATCCTGCCTATAGATCTGGCAATGGGCCATCCTCCACTGCACAGAGTGACCTGGGGACCTGCAGCTCTCCCCACTCCTAGAGTATTGTCAGCCACCAGTTCCAGTAGTAATGGGCCGAGTAGCACCCATCTTCCTCAGAGTGTGGGCCATCAGTCCTCCAGTCAAGAATCCCCAGGGACTGATGCTCAGCCTGCCTGCCCTGGTCCACTTGGCCCAGGCTGTGTACCACCCTGCTCTCCCCTCATCATCTCTGATTACTGGAAACCAAAGCTTCAGTGACATGGCTGGTGATGGCTCTATCTAGGTCACATCCTGAGGTTCAACAACTTCACATCTTGGGAGTTTTTTTCTGATAATCACCTCTACCCTGTTCTCATCCTCCTTGTTACCAAAGTTAGCCAAACTGTCTATGCCTAAGTGGGGTCCTGGTGACCTATTGGGAACAGTATTTTGAGGAACATAACTCCCCCCCACCCACCGGCCCCCACCACATATACACCCTGAACACTGAATTGCATATTGCAAAGCTTTTGCTGTGCATTTTTCTCATTCATTCCCAATGTCATCCTTTAAGGTACACAATAAAGGACTGTCCCTCCCACTTTTAAAAGAGACAGGCCCCAAAACTCTTGGTAGCATAAGCCATGGCCTTTGGTAGTGTCTTAGCCAGCAGACTAATAGGCAGCCCATGCTCCATGTTCCCTCGGCAGGTCCTCATGTGGTCCAGATCTGGGCATTCCTCATATGCGGCTGAATGGGCTATATGGAGTATATCCTTGGGTGAACTCGTGATGGAACCCAGCAAGATCAAAAGAGAAGCTATCTTGCCCCTGCCAACCTGTCCTCCACATGGAAACAAGAGTGATTATTTCGTTCTAAAAAATTAATCTGACCATGTCACTCTTTTGCTTAACATCCTTATTGTGTGCCCAGGCACTGGGCTCCATGCTTTATATATTTATATCTTTAATCTTGCAACAATTCTAAGAGGTAGGTGTTAGGATGTTTACATACGGATGAGAAAGATGAGCCTGGAGATACTGCATTTACTAACTTGCTGGAAATCATAGCAATTGCAGGGGTGGGAATTTGGCTGCAAAGTCTATACATTGAGCCACTTCATGAACTGCTTCCTGCTTTTTCATTTTTCTCTAACTTATCTCTAGTGGGTTCCATAATATCCTCCCAAAAGATATGTCCATGTCCTAATGCCTGGTACCTCTAAATGTGACCTTATTTGCAAATGGGTCTTTGCAGGTGTAACCAAGTTAAGACGAGGTCATGCTGGGTTAGGGTAGGCCCTATATCCAATGACCAGTGTCCTTATCAGCAGGCCATGTGAAGACACAGAGACACAGGGAGGATGCCATGTGATGACAGAGGCAGGGATGGGAGCGATGCGTCTATAAGCCAAGGAAGGCTGAGGATTGCCAGCACCCACCAGAAGGTGGGAAGAGGCAAGAGTGGATTCTTCCCTGGGACCTTCAGCGTGAACATGGCCCTGCCAATCCCTTGATTTTGGATTCCTGGCCTCCGAACTATGAGATAACAAATTTCTATTCTTTTAAGCCACAGGCAAAGTTTGTGGTACTTTGTAATGACATCTGTAGAAAAGCAATGGACCATTTTATTCTTACAGTCAGGAGAGTCTGGACCATACCTGGTGCTGTGTCCTCCTCCTGGAGATTTTCAATGCCCAGCCACATTGGAAAGGCTCTGAGAAGTACCAAAGCCAGGAAGCCTGTACAATATTGTTAAATCATGCGTTTCCCAAACAAATTTGACCTTGGGATCCTATTCTCACAAAACACGTGTTAGCGTGGCGTGTAGCTGGGGCTTCCAGGAGCACCCTTTGAGAAAGGCTATTCAACACCAAACCAGCCTCCTTCGTGGCTCACACAGGGCCAGAATGGAGTCACACACAGGACCCTCTTTGGGAAAACACCTTCTTTTTGAGTGAATGTACTTGAGCTTATTCATCATCTCTGACAGCCCCTTCGCACTCTCATCAGCGCTGGAAAATAAAAGGCCTCAAGAAATTTAATAATTATAGAAATGGCTATGAAAATGCCATTCACTGTGAGCAGTAAACAAGATGGTAATATGTAATACCGGACAGGGGCCCACGGGCAAATAGCAGAGGCAGATGCACAGGCTTGTGTCGTTTTGTCTAAAGTGTGAAAGACAGAAGTCTGAAATGTGGAGCTGATCTGTGAGAACTCCACATTAGCTTCTGCAGAGGAATTGCCCCAAAGGCAAACCTGAAATGTTCAATCACTACTCAGGGATGCTTCAGCATGCCTCCATCTCTGAGCCAAGAATGCCTCAGAGACAATCCCACAAGGCAACCCAGTGAGGCCTCCCTTTTGTTTGCAGACAAAGGGTGAGAAGCTGCCTTTTCTTACCTTCTGAGGTTGCAGATACCAAGGCCATACACTTGCTTAGTTTGCAAGGAGCTGTTTCCGCACCTGGCCCTGCCGTGTTCTAACAGGGTGGGCATTTTAAAACAAGCTCTGGTAACATGCCTGGCATCCTACCACCCACAGTTTTCCCCACAACCCGTCTCTGCCTGGTTAACCTCTCAGCAAAAATATCACTTCCTCCAGGAAGCCTTCCTTGACGCTCCAGTCTACTCCATTCTCCTGCTTTACTTTCTCCCCAGGAACCCTGTGAGTGCCTCCTCCTTTGAGGCACTGACTGGCACCACACAGTAACTTGTTCAGTGACTGGCCCTGCCAGACCGTGGGCTCTGTGAGGACTGGATGGTCACGTTCACCACTGTGTGCCCAGCACTCAGCATGAATACACATCTGCCCTCTTCTCCAGGGCCCACTCAATCTCCACTGCCTCACCCATTAGCATCCTTTTTCTGCGTACTGTGCCCTTAAGATCTGGGGGGAAAGGACCACAGAGTCATGAGCACCCTCTTGGTTCTCCTTGCACAATGCCAGACTCAGTGTTTGGTGTTTACAGCAGCCTCACATTCTTGCAAAGATTTCCACCCTGAGGTGCAGCAAATATCTGTGTCAATTTGGACCATTCAGTTAGTGTTCTGGCTGTCACATTCCATTTTGGACCTGGCTTGAAGTTATGAAGAAGGCAAAGGTTTCAGTGATGGGTTCACACACTGTTCTGGGCGGCAGAGGCTCAGCGGGAGAGAGGAGCCTCTAGCTGGAGGATGTCGGGACCAGGAGGAAGTCCTTTGCTATGGAGCAAATTCCCTGAATGTGCATACTGGTGGCAAATCAGACTAAAAACAAGGCTGTTTTCTTCACCAGTTTGGCTTCTCAGTTATATCAGATGCCCCAGCCCCGGGCCTGTCTTTAACCCAGGCTTCAAGGCTTCAGACTTTTCAAAGATCTTTCTTATGCATCAGCAGCATAGATACTTTTGTTAAATATTGACTAGGGATGGTGACAACATCTCCATCTTAAAGGAGAGAAAGCTGAGGCCCAGAGATGTGTGGTCTTTTGGCTAAACTCAGACTTGAGATTTCTGACTTCCAGATCAGTGCTATTTGGCCAGTTACTTTATGGGACACATGTAAGGGTCAGATAGGACCAAAATTAACTAGCTTTATTATTTGTTTGTTTAATATTTACTGTGTTCCAGGAAGTATGTTAAGAACCTTACATGTGTGATCTCATTTAATCTCTCTAGTAAGTCTTGGGGGTAGATATTATTATTATTCCCATTTTACAGAAAAGGAAACTGAGGGACAGAGAGGTTAAATAACTTGGCCAGCATAACACGTTAATAAGTCACAGAGCCAGGATTCAAATCCTGTACTGGCTGATGGCCAGTGATAAAGCTGTGTTCTTAACTGACTTTTCTGGACGCTTCTACAAATGTCTAGGTAGCTTCCTGGCATTAGGCAGACTGCAGTGTGTGGTCTGGGTTGATGGTACAAATCCAGCAGTGTCTCTGACTGCCATTCAGGTGTTGGGGCTGAGAGGACTGCTGAGGATAGCCTGTGATATAGGTGGGCATGGTCAGGATGGCTAAATGGGGTTCCAGGAGACCTCTTGGCCGAGCAAAGATGACCTGGGACAGGGAGGGATTGGTCACTGTCTCTTGGGTCCTGACTCTTGCTTGCTAGGCTCTAAAATCCCCTGTTGACATAACCCCTGTCCTCCCTGCAGGCCTGTGCTCAGAGCTCTCAGTCCTGGACCCCTTGATTCAGAGCTCCATTCAGGCCTGCATTTTTGAGATTGACTCACAGAGAGCAGTGGCCCTTGTGGCCTCTCTAGCTCAGCGCAGAGCAAGCAGCTGCTGTCATGGCAGTCCCAGTGATGCTGTCACTGTTGATAAATGGGAAGGCTGGCTCTGCCACCTAGTCATGTGAGGCTTTGGGCATGTTCTGGAGCTTATCAGAGCTTTGATTTCTTCATCTATTAAAGTGGGGATAGTAACATTTGTCTCATGAGTCATTGTGAGGTGGCAGTGAAATAATATATGCAAGGTGATTAGCACACCGTAAATATTCCGTAAGTATTAAATGATGGCAGCAATGATGATGACAAAGCATGAGGTATGTTTCCAGCAAGTTTCAATTCAAGCTAGACCATGCACTGACATTATTTAGTGCCTACATAAGTGGTAACCTTGCTTGGAAGAACAGATGACAACATAAAAGTACCTGTATATAGTTGGCTGGAGTCAACCTTATGGTTTGTTATATCTGGGCTCTGGCTCTTAAAAACAGTGCAAGTTTGAACAAGTCACTCAGCCTCTCTGAGCCCATCCACTCAGAAGAAATTTCACCTGCAGCATGAGGACTGGGCCTTTGTTCCCAGGAGATGGAACTAAGCCTTCCCAGGGTATCGGGGATGTCCTGCTCCTGAGGGGTGGCTGGTCCCCATGGCAAAGTCTCCCACCTGGCCACACTGGCAGGGTGGCAGAGGCTGTTCTTGAGGGTGAGCTGGCCTGGCTGGAACGCAGGCTGGTTCGTACAGCAGATGTCCCACCTTTGTTCTCAAGAGTCTCTCACCTGTAACTGCTTTCTTTGAACTGGGCTGTCTCTTCCCGGCTGCCCTTCTGGTCATCGGCCCAACCCTTTCTTTTCAAAGAAAGCCTCTTCTCTGTGAGAAGGTGCCCAGCCTTTGAGGCCGCCCCACCGCGCCCTTTACACCTGGCACCTGGGTAAACATGGCCTTTCTCCTGGCCACTTCCTCCGAACAGGGCCTGACTGGGCTGGGCAGCCAGGAGGGAGATGTTTGTCATGAGCCTCCAGGACTCCTGGTGACTTGTGGCAGGCCCTAGGTTACAAAAGTGATTTACACCTTCTCTGCCCTTGAGTTGGGTGTAGGAGGTACCATACAGCAAGAGCAGGATCTCAGTGCTCAGGCAAGCTTTGAATCAAATTCTGGCTCTGCTGGTCATTGCTGTTTGTTTTGGTAAAACACTTTTAGCCTCAGGTCCCCCATCTTTAAGCTGGTTAACAATATTACCCACCTCAAAGGATTGATGGGATAAGATGCACTTAGTACAGGGCCTAACACATAAGAAATACTCAATATTTATCAACCATCATCAGCGCGTTGCCATTCTTTCTTGAGAAGCTCCCAGTTGTTATGGAGGCATGAGACCAGTGCTCTAGCGTGGCAAGTACTGGATGTGGTGTGCGCATGGAGAAAGGGCACCTAGAGCTGCCTGGATGCCCAGAAGCTACCACCAAGATGCAGTGTGAAGAGGGAGCCCCCTTGGAGGACAAGAGGGGTAAGGGGCACAGTCCCCTCCCTCAAGCCACTGATGTGCAGACAGGTCTCATCTCCCCGATTGGGTCTGCATGACAGGCAGGTCATGACACATGTCACGAAAGAGATGAGGAGCACTGTCAGGCAGTGGTGGGTGAGGGTAGCAGCCCCTCTTCACTTCAATAATTGAGAAGATCTTCATGGGACAAACGGAATTCATGACGGAGTCTAAGAACAGCTACTTGTTGACCAAATAGGCCAGGTAGAGGAAAGCACAAAGAAGACATGGAAAATGCAGGAGGTGAGGCCATGGGTGTGCAGTGAGTGGATGAGTGGGCTTTGAGAGGGGGCCCTTCCAGTGAGGCATGACGAAGCCAGGGCTGGGGGTGTGGGCGGCAGGGGCCCCCATGTGCTGCAGGAGAAGTGGGGTAGGGTGGAAGCTGTCCAGGGAAGCTCCTAGGGTCCTTTATTCACTTCTGTTGGGCATGGACCTGTGTTTGGAGACTGAACTCACGGCCTGTGGACTACTGAAGGAGGGCATGTCCCTAGAGCCTGACCCCATCTGATAAGCCAGCTTTGCAGCCCAAAAAGGAGGCCTTGTGCACTCTTGCTCCTGAATGTCTCCTCTCTTCACTGAAAACCAGAGTGTCTGTGGCATTTCTTCTGCTCCACTCAGAGTAAAATCCAAACTCCCACTGAGTCTGCAAGCGCCTTTGTGATCTGCCCTGCCCAGATCCCTCCCTGAGTTTGTTCCTACTCCCTCCTTCTTAATGCATTTCAGCCACTTTGGCTTCCTTGCTGTTCTTTTCAGACTCCCGCCGCCCCCGCCCCTGGGTCCCCGCAGCCTACCAAGCACACTGCTGCCCTGGAGCCTTTGCACCTGCTGTTCCCTCTGCCTGGAACACTTTCCCAGCTACTTTGTCACAGACTCCCTTTGCTCAGGTCCTTGCTCCAACATCACTCTTCAGAGAGGCCACCTGTGACCCCCTTAGCAGAAGCAGCCCCCTCCTTTCCTACCCTCCTGTTTATTTCCTTATGCCCCTCATCAGTCTGAAATGACTTCAAGTATTTGTTCATGTGTTCTTTTGTTCATGTGTTGATTGTCTCTTTCCCTCAGCTTGTCTGCGAGGGCATGTAGCCAGGGAGCATGACTGTCTTGTTGATTGCTGGACTCTGGTGCCTGGCATGGAGTAGGCTTTGAGGTAGGAGAACAGTAAATACATATTTATGAGTTGAGGGATGGATGGATGGATCGATGGATGGATGGATGGATTGGCTAGTTGAGGCCTCAGTGCCTGGAGCTGAGTGTGACAGAAGATGAAGTGGCCTGGGCAGCTGGGTGCCTGGGGCTGGGACATCATTTCCCTGTTGGCTCTATGGCACTGTGACATGCACCCTCTAGCCTTCCAGGAAGCAGGGGCCTGGGATAGGGATATAGATTCTATCCATGAGCCCCTTTTTGTTTCCTAACTTTTTATTATAGAAACTTTTAAACACCTGCAAAAATAGAATAGCATAAACCACACCTATGTACCCATCACTCAGCTTCAACAATGAGCAGCTCCTGGAAAATCTTGTTCATCTATTCTACGCCCCACTTCACCTTGCAAAAGTTATTCCAAAGCAAATCTATGAGCACCTCTTTCATGTAGAGAGCTCAGAAATACTTCCCAGCAAGTTTTTTCTGCAGGCTCCCAGTATCTCTCTCTTCCCCATGTATCCTGAGTCCTCAGGTGCTTTGTCTTCTCCCTGAGTTAAACTAGCTCTCAATAAGAGATCTGCTAAATATATTCCCATTAAGCTATAAATGTCTGAGATTTGCATGGTCACTGTGATGGTGCATTCATCCAAATTCTCTATGTTAATGGTGGAGTGTCAGGCCCCACCCCGGTCAGGCAGAGATGACCCAGCTATCCCAGGGCAACCCTGGACCACAGCTGGGTTCGAGTCTACAACATCGCTGCTGTGGTGCCCTGCAGAGACTGGGGTAAGGGCAATGGAAGAAGTGGTTGCTGTGAGCCAGTCAAGACCTGAGCTGGGCCTGGTTTGGGGAGAGCCCAGGTGTCTTCAGAATCATTCTTCATGACTTCTGGTGGAAGAACACATTTGAGAGAGAGCGAGTGAGTGAGTACCATGAATCCTAGTGGGGCAGGGCAGAGCAGGCACTGCTTTTGAGAAGCGGGCTGGCTCTCATCACAATCATGGCTAGATGGGCTCCCTTTCCTTGTAGAATATGACATTTGCTTTGCTTAAAGTTAGTAAAATGCCATTTTATTGGTAGTTTTTTTATTTAGGTTCCTTGACTGTCCCGCCAAGGTGATTTTATTATTATAAAATGTGGAAAACTCCATTCAAAGAAGAAAATAATACAAAACAGATTTTGGTTCACATACTAAAATTCATTGGAAAATTGAGATCTCAACCCACAACTATTCATGACAGTAAAACAAAGACCCCTGACAGCTCCCAAGATATCCAGCCCCTGAGCCCACACCAGCTCCCTGCACTGCATTGTCCTGCTGTCCACTGAGTGGCAGAACCTGAGAACTGGCCTGCTTCTGGGAAGGAACTGGAATTGGCCTGGACTCCCTAGCCTTGGGCTCTTGGGCCAATTCCTCCAACCCCACCCAAGTCCTAGACTGACTCTCTGGCCAGATTCCCCCTGAATTTTGTGGGAAGCTGTGGGAAGAGCCCTGTTGGAGGCCAGTTCTTAACCCACAGGTCCTGGCTTGCAACCATTAGGGAGCAGAATCAGCCAGAGAGCCTGATACAAATCTAAATTCTTACACCCCACCCCAAAGGTTCGGACTCAGTACAGAAAGGGCAAGGCCCTGGAATCTGCATTTTAGTAAGCTAACTCTGGTGCTTTTGAAGCAGGGTGCCGTGGACCACATCCCAGAGGCACTGCTACGACAAGAAGCACAGCGTGGTGTCTAAAGGGCAGGGTTATTGGAGTTTTAAATCCTGTGTTTGAATCTTGGCTTGCTGACTATGTGACTTAACCTTTCTGAACTCTAGTTTTCTCCTTTTAAATGTATATAATAATGATATCTACATTATATGATTCCTATGGTTTGTATAAGATAATGCCTTATGAGTTCAGCACAGTGCCAGGAACATTGTAAGTACTTGGTTCATGTTGACTGCTTTATTACTATTATTTTCCATCATTCCTCAACTGCACATCTGTCCCCTACTCCCACCTTTCTCAAGAATATTATCGCCTAGGTCGTTGGGTTTTTAAAAAGGCTCAGATAAACGACATTTACCAATTCCTGTGGGGTAAATTCTCCCACCGTGGTCATTGTAAAGCTCACAACATGATGACATTGAACACCAAGTTGGGAAGAGATGTGCACAGTTGGCCAATATAAGCTGGTAAAAGCTGGCTCTGGCACACCAACAGGAAGTCCCCTTTCACTGTGAGGCCCCAAGTGTGTCACTGTTGCTTTGGTTGGAGCTGGTAAATGCAGAGAGGGCTGCGAGCAGAGAGTCTGATGTAACTCTACCTCCTGCTGCAAAGGGCAGCTGGTTTTCGCACAGCTTTGCAGTCTGTATGTACTCATAGCTGATGCAGGAAATGGGAATTATAGCCTCAATTACTGTCATTGGGAACCTAGAGCAGAAATTATTATCAAAGGGGTGAGACGGCTCCAGCTCACTAATATTTACCATTTGCCATGGATTGCATGAAAGGGTGTGATGCCTCTGAAGCCATTGCCGTCTCTTTTGCTGGTTCTGGTTTTGTTCCGTCTTGTTTTGATCACTGACAAAGGCAGGCTTATGTCATGAAACAAGTGTGGGTCTTGGAGCCAGACTGTCTGGGATCAAATCCCAGCACTGCTACATAACAAGATCTTTGTGACTTTGAGCAAGTTGCCTTACCTCTCTGGAGCACAGTTTGCTCCTCTGTGCAAATGGGCATATTAATGAATGCATTGCAGTATTTTGAAATTAGACATAACATAGGTTATGTGCATAGGAAAGGACCTGGAAGAGAAAAGAAGCTCAGTGAATGTAACCTCAACCTGTGACTTCCTGGGAAGAAGGCACTGGCCAAATGACTTCTCTGAAGCCTTTTATCCAGGTGTTTAGATGCTCACTGATAACCTAGCCTCATTTGTACAGGAGAGAAGAGTGGACAGTTTCATAATACCAAGTTTCAAAAGTTTATTTCCTCCTCGAAGTATTTTTTTTTCTGCATAAAGAAATATTAAGTTCTTTCCTAAAAATCCATCATGTGGATTTTTTAAACCAAATTTGGAGGATATATTTGCGAAGCTTTGATTTGAAATATAAGTTGAATGGTTACATGGCACTTAGAAGCCTGGCCATAAAATAGGAAAAGCTGCAAGATGGCAGAGCCACAAAAATGGCCAAGTTCCCATTTGAGGGAAATGCCCAAGTTCCCATTTGAGGAGAGCAGTGCAAGAGTTGCCTGACCAGAAATATTCACTGTGGACTTTCTGTGAGAGAGAAATAAACCTCTTCTGCATGAAGCCATTGAGATTTGAGATATTTCTGTTGCATGAGCTAACATTAGGCAACCTTGATTAATGCATCACACAAGCAACATGCACTTTGGGAAGCTTGGGAGCCAGTCAAAGAGATAGTCAGTCATATTCCAGAGCAGCTCAACCAAGGCACAAGAGGTGTCCCCAAGTTACTGCACTTGTCTTAGGCATACAAGCAGCATCGAGAAGACGGGGGAAACCATTCGTAGCTTCAAATATGAACCCCAGCCTGTGGGAGAAGAATTACAAGCCTCTCCAGGGGCTGCTTCATAAGTTGCTTTTGGCCTCATGGGTATGCTGGTGGGTTCTCAGGAGTGCCATGTGATCTGCTAGATTCATGTTATTTGGAGGCAAGGAACGCTTCAGTGCTAAGACCATTAGACAATACTCTTTTAATTTACTTCATCTTTCTCCCAGGAACATATAGAACCTGCTTGTGCATAAAAAATGGAAGACTACTTTCAAGTTGCTACTGATCCCAAAGTCTTTCCAGCGCATTAAAATCTGTCCATCCTTTTGTGCTCTCTCCTCAGTGCCTGGACTGTATTCTTCAGTTACTGGGTTTGGCACCCCATGATTGCTGATGTCTCCTGCACCCTCATTCTGCTCCGTTTATTGATTACCCCATCCCTCTTCCTAAGGGCCACAGCTGCCACTTCCATAGACCTCAGAACTTTTTCACCTGGACTTCTGTACCCACCCCTTCACTGGCCCCCCTGCCTCTAGCGTCCCCCTCCCACCCAGGCATCCTGCAGGCTGCATTCTTCAGTCCCTCTGAAGCACAGTTCTCCCAACTTCTCGCAAGTCTGCTTGAAAACTTGCCACGTCTTTATTGGCCTTGACCCTGAATTGTCGATGATTTTCTAATGGAATCAGAGCATCTTTTGTTCCAAAGTTTTCTCATTGTTTTCTTTCAGTGGGATTGTATCTCCCGCCAGGCACACCCTACTGTTTTTTTGAAAATTATAGGCTGCAAATAACTGCTTAAGTAAACTGCCAGACGAGGTACATTCTTCACATGGAAAATTCCAGCTGTTGAACAAGTTTATGGGCTTTATTTTTGGAGCAAAGAATTCATCAAGTGAAGAATAGAATCTTCCAGGTGCTCCACCTCTACTCCTATCATAAAGCGGGAGTATGTCTCTGAGTTGTCTGTGTCTTTCAAGGTCAAATTTATGACCCTAATACTTATTAACTCTCTCTTTCTGGTGACTTCCTTGGGCCCTTTCTGCAGCCTTACAGTAGACACTTTGGAGAATACACAATGAGAAACAAATACAAGAGACAAGAGAGAGGGCTTAAGGAAGAGATCAGTCTCCAGCAGGCTTCCCCTGAGACCTGAATGTGTTCACTTCCTTAGGCTCCAAAAGTTGATACCTCATCATGAGGATACTTCTGGCTTATGCCTGGTTATTCCCTCAACCCAAACAGTTTCAACTGAGGCTCACCAAAAGATCAGCTTCCTTCCCTTGAATGCTTGTGGGGAGGAGAGGGTACTCCAAAAGAAGTACTCAAGCTTTGTGCTCAGACCGCATCTGCCCCTTGCACTCGGGGCAAACCTGCCTTTCCACAAAGCATTCTAGACATGACTGAGGAGCACATGAAGTATGTTTACCTGTTCCCTTCTTCAGACTCCGTTTCCCTCCAGTGCCCCTGTGTCTCACTCTGCAAAGCAACTATGCATGCATAGACCATCCTCCATAGCCACCATTCAGGGAGGCCCTGTATGCCAGAACTTGCCCAGTCTCAGGCACTCCCCCCATCAAAACTTATCCATCCTATGTTCCCCTTCTGCCAAATTCTGCAATCAGCTGATCTGATAAACCAACTTATATTTTGGGTTTAACGAACAGTGATCGCTCAGCATTAACCTAAGAACTTGCTATGCAATATATGTTCCCTAGGCCAGTAGCAGTGCCATCACCTGAGAGCTTGTTGGAAATGCAGAATCTCAGGCCCAGCCCAGACCTTCTGAATTGCAACCTGCATTTTAACAAGATCCCCAGGAGATTCAAATGCACATTAAATTCTGAGAAGCACTCACCTAATATATATTTTGCTCTTTTCAGCAGTATAATGGCTTTCAACGCTAGGCATTTCGTGTTAATGATGCTAGTAGTTTGGTATTTCATACTTTTACGAAACTTTTTCACAACTATGAACTTGTGTGGTTATCAGAGCAGCTAGACTGAGTTCTCAGAGGCACCAGGGGCCCTTCTGAGGCCTCCCGGCAGCCCTGGTGAGGCTTGTCATTGGAAAATTGTTTAGTAGCTGAACAAATGAATAAACGTAGAACCTCCAAAAGAGACAGGACACGGGACATTATATATTTTGCAAGTGAAGAAACTAAGGCTCAAATAGGTCAAGACTGGCTCTTTATAGCTTATAAGTAGCAGTACTGATGCTCCAACCCCAGGCTTCCAACTTTGCATCTCCAAGTGACTGAAGTTAGTTCTTAGGGTGAGGAGGCGTTTTGAAGCTCTGTAGCAGACAGATTTGAGCGTTCCTCCCTCCCCCATCATATTTCAAATTCTACAACGAGGTTTGAATTTGTGTGGAATGACCCTCCTGCTCTGGTGGGGCAGAGAATCCCATGCACTTTACACAGCCTCACCGGGAGCCTCCCTCCTGCACTGGCTGCAGGCCCTCTGTCCACAGGACGTCTTCCCCTTGAGGAGCCTCCGTTGGGTTGGTCGTGTGGGAAACCATGCAGGGAGCTGTTCCAGGAGATGGAAACACTTGCTTCTCATCCCCTGCGAGTGAAAGGAAGCAGCCCCAAAGGCTGGAGCAGGAGTGTGGGCGAGATGCAAGGCAGGGCTTATTGATAATGGTCTCCCGGTTGTGAGACTGATGAAGTTAGAACCATCTATGCCTGCCCACCCCACCCCTACCATTCCCTGGGGGCGCTGGGCTCCAGCTATCCACCTGGAGCTGGTGAGGTGTGGCCAGAGTGCAGAGAGGCGCATCGGCTGAGGGGTTGGCATGCCCCTGTTGGAAGGCCAACGGATGGGCAGTGTAAAGGAAGGGCAGGGAGGTCTGAGTGCGGAAACCCTGGACCACAGGAATGCGCCTAGCCTCCCTGGGGACCAGACAGAAGCAGATGAGGGCTTTGTGGTCCACAAATTCCTCCAGCCCCAGCCCTCGACTTGGAAAAGACGTGCTCCAGATGTCTCTCCCCATGCAGTGCCCTCTCTGCCCTGTTCCACAGTCCTGGCCCATCCTCCAGAGATGTCCTGCAATCTGTTCAGTGTGGCGCCCGCTGGAAGCTCCACCCACCATATCGGGCTTGCAGTGGAAGCCAACAGCAGTGAGGCTGCTCAGGGCATGTGCAGTTTGGTGGGTATGGGGTCCAGGGTGTATTACCTTCCCTTGAACCTTCACCCGCACTTTAACTTAGGTGCCCTGGCTGCAAAAAGCAGGTGGACAAAGTTCATAATTGTTAGTGCTACTTAACACTGAGCATTTCCTATTCCAGGCACTCTTCTAAATGCTTTACAGGCATTACATCATTCGACCTCCAGCCCGACCCTGGGAGACAGGAAGGCCATTATTATCCTATTCTATAGATGGAGCAAAGGAAGCACAAAATGGCCAAGTACTTGCCCAAAGTCACTGGTGAGTGGAAGAGCCCTATGGCCCTGTGCAGAGCAGTAAGAAGACCTGTGCAAAGGTGACACACAGACCATTCTGTTCAGTGCCCTGGGCTCAGGCCTGGGGTCTGTGGGCAATGACATGGAGAAAGGATGCTGAGGGCAGACTGCTGAGTCGGAGCTTCACCCTGTAACAAAGGGGAGTCTCTGGAGGGGAGGAAAGAATCTGCCCCATGGTTCAGGTAAGCATTTCTGGGGCCGCATTGGAGAGGCAGGAGACAGGAGGCCTGGAGGCCCCAAGAAGGCTATTGCAGCAGGGCAAATATGAGGAGGTGAGGGCTGAACTGGGGCAGAGATAGTGAGGCTGATGAGCCACTTCGAAAAAAACAGCAGAGGTGCGATGGATAGAATTTGGCTGCTGATTTGATATTTACAATGGGTTCCTTGTCTAGGCTGGGGTTTCTGGTGCAGAAGGGGCACATTTCTGTCTCTTCCCTGCATAAGCTGTGAGTCACTATAGCAGGGGATGAAGTGAGTGGGGACTTCATTCAGGTTTCTGGGGTTTGACCCAGTGGCCCCAGTCCTAGTCAGGGTGGTACAGCTCTCCCCAGCAAGCCTGATGACACAGTGGGTGTGCCTTGTGCCTTGGGTTGGCTTCTGTTGACTTTAGTGGCCTTTCCCACCCCACCCCTTTCCCAGCATTGCCCCTTTGTGGGCTATTACAGACACTTGTAGCTGCTGGGTGAAATGCTGCCCAGGAGCGGGTTGGGAGGCTGTGACTGGTCAGAGGTGACTTCACCTTACTGGACGCTCCAAAGCCCCAAGAAATGAATGGGATGTTTGGGCACTAGAGTGTTGGCATGCCAAAGGGCATTTGTAGGAGAAAACAAATTTCTTAAATTACTAGTCCGTCAGCTCTATGCTAATGCCTCCTGAAAGAAAATCTTCAACTTGGATAACGCTGCCTTTTCTCTCTTAGAACCACTTGTGCCTATAATTAGGCAGCAGTGCCTCATTAAAGCCATTTCCTGTGTTATAAAACTGAAGACCTGGCTTGACCAAGGTGTGGCTTTCTGAGGCTAAAATCAGCTTGACATGCCTGTGCTGTGATGTAATCCTGTTTCTCTGGGCTGTGGGGCTCCACTTTGTATTTCCCGGCTTTTACTTGGAATAAGTAGGTTCCTGTGAGATTTGATTGTTTAATTCCTAGCACTAATAACTGCCAGTTATCCAGAAGTGCAGTTTCCAAGGGTTTCAAGGCTTTGTGGTACCTGCAGCTTGGACCCCTTGTCACCTGGTGGTGTATTCCTACATTGTGAAAAATTCTTACTGTTGACAAAGCATTTTGGCCGAACTATCCTCCTTTCCTCAAGATGGAGGCTGCTTCCTACAGGAAAAAGTGAACCTCATGCTTACCTGGTCTGGGACAGCCAGCAGGATCACCATCAGGGAAGAGACACAAAACTTAGCACAATTACTGAGAAAACTGGGAGAGAACTGCTCCACTCCACCACCCGCTCCACTGTGCACATGGCTGCTGCATTGGCTTAGACAGTTGGGTTTTTTATCAACACATTTATATGGGCCAGCAGGTGCATGGTAATCTGGGTTTCAAGAATAGGGTGAGCCTATTGCTGACTTATGCTCTCTGAGAATCTCTTGGGCTCCCCAAGAGATTGGGGTAGATAAATCTCCTCAGAGGGACCAGACATTCTCTGCTCTCACTTCGGATCATTTCCTGCACCTTAGTGTGAATGAGTTTGCCTCTTCTCCACCTCCCTTAGTAGATGTCTGGCCTTGTTTCCTCTTCAAGAGGTTTCAGGCATCTGTCAGCCAGTATCAGGTAAAGAAAGGACTCTTGTCCAACAAGGAGGCTTCCAAATAAAAAGGCAGTCCCTGATTCTATCTATGTAAAAGGTCGATTAGGGCAAGGCGTTGGGTCTGAAGCCTTAAATTACAAACATAGGATTTGGGTTGTGGAAAGCTCTGGACTAGGAAGGATGGCCTTTGAGACCACTCATCCCCAGCTCCGGCCAGCATAGCCTTCCCTCCATAGCAGCATCTCTCAGCCTTTTTTCTTTATTGCTCCTGAAGGAGCCTATTTAGAAATGTTTCCCCTAATCATTCCTTCCCATAAAATTTTAATACAACAACAACATTGTATACCTGTTTATGTACTATGGGCCTTTGGAGGGCATAACCATTATAATAGCTAAGATTTTTTTGCAACCCCCAAGCATGATGTTTTGTCCTGTTGGGGCTAATCTCACCCTCCTTGAGAAAGTGTGCCTGCTAGCATATCCCTGATCAGTAGCTGTCCACCTTCGGGCAGATGTCACTAGCATCAGGGAGCTCACTACCTGCTCTTCCTCAGGGCAGCCAGGTCCATTCACAGGTGGCCAGCTCTGGCAAGAAACTCATCTCCTGCAAGTTCTGCCCACTGGTCCTCTTTCTGCTTCTTGCGGTCACAGAGAGCACATTGCCTACTCCCTCTGCCCTGTCAACCCATGAGCAGATTGTGAGAAATCGCCACAGGCCACATATGTGCCCTGCTTGAAGGTGTCACTCCAGGCTGTCTTGTACCAGGGCCCGTCCACCCGAGAGCAGATGCTGAGATCTTTGTGGGCAATGTGGTGGGCTGAATTTGCCCCCAAAAGATATGGAATCCTAACCCCAGTACCTGTGAATGGAACTTTGTTTGGAAATAAGATCTTTGCAGATGTAATTAGTTAAAATTGGTTACATTGGATCAGGGTGGATTCTAACTCCAATAACTGGTGTCCTTTTATTAGAGAAAGGAGAGGGAGACTCAAACATGGCTACACAACGCACAGGGAAAAGTGTCGCATGATGAGGGATGCACAGGTTGGTGTAGATACAAGCCAAGAACTCCAAGGCTGCTGGGAGCCGTCAAAAGTGGGATGAGAAAAGGGAGGGCTCTTCCCAGGACCTTGAGAGGGAGCACAGCCCTGCTGATACCACGATTCGATTTCGGACTTCTTGCCTTCAGAACTGAGAGAATACAGTTCTGTTCTTTGAATATTGTCAGTTCTGGTCCTTTGCTGCAGCAGATCTAAGAAATGAATATGAACAGGTAAAAGGAACGTCAGGTAAAGGGCGTCTCTCCTCTTTGCTTGTCTCTCAGCATATGGCCACGTAAGTCAAATTTAAAAAGTCAATTTTCTGGAAATTAATTGTGGGCTTGAGACTCCTTTTTTGTTGTTGTTGTTGAGAGGGAGTCTTGCTCTGTCGCCCAGGCTGGGGTGTAGCGGCATGATCTCTGCTCACTGCAACCTCCGCCTCCTGGGTTCAAGCGATTCTCCTGCCTCAGCCTCCTGGGTAGCTGGGACTACAGGTGCGCACCACCACGACTGGCTAATTACAAGGAGTGACCTCAGGCTTTGGTGAGGGGTGAGGGAAGCTGAGTCCCCTTGGCTCCCCAGCAGGCTTTACTTCATGGAACCCTGTGGAAACTTTGCTGCCTCTATCCTTAATGAAAAGTAATAGCCGGGCACTAGGCTCACATGACAAAGCCTTTTCCTTGCATCAGGCCTGTGAGTCACTGGTGAGGACTGTGGTAAAGATGTGACATAGCTCATCTCAAACCACGTAGGTTGCAACAATCTGGGAAGAATCTCTCTCTTTGAGGATCACTTTGTTAATCTCTTTGCACCTCATCTGTTTCTTCTGTAAAATGGGAATAACAGTAATATGGATCTCTATGCTGAAATGAGAATTATAGAAGAATTTAGCACCATGACTGGCACACAGTAATAATGAATATAAACGTGTTTTTTATTATTATGATGATTCTAATTGTAAAAAGAGAAATCCCTTTATTAAAAAGAACAGCCTTGGAATAGTACCCAGCAATTAAAAGAACAAACTCTTCATACATCCAACAACTTGAATGAACCTCCAGAGAATTATGCTGCCTGAAGAAAAACCAATCCCCAAGGGTTACTTACTGTATGATTCCATTTATGTAATGTTTTTCAAGTGATGAAATCTTAGAGCACAGATGAGTAGTTGCCAGAGGTGAGGGGTGGGAGGGAAGTGGATGTGGTTATCAAAGGGCAAGGGGGGCCCTGTGGCTTTGGAGCTGCCCTGTGTCTTGACTGTAGTTGTGAGTACACAAACCTATATGTGTGATAGAACTATTGAACACACACATAAATGAGTACAACTGGGGAGGTTTGAAGATCAGTGGATTGCATGAACAAGATTATCCTGGTTGTGATTTTATACCATAGTTTTACAAGATGTTATCACTGAGGAAAACTGGGTAAAGGGTACACAGGATTTCTCTGTGTTATTCCTTACAAGTGCATGTGAATCTGCAATTATCTCAAAATCAAACATTTAATTTAAAAGAAGGGCTAACTCTAAAAGTAGAAATGTAAACACAGTAAGTTGAAGAGCCTGCGTTTACATTTTACAAATCCGGGATTTATTTTTCCCTTTGAGATTTTCCTAGAACCCACTCTCTCATTGCATTCAGTCAAACTGACTTGAAAGTTGTATGTTTGGGCCCACTAGTGTACCAGAGGCAGTAGGTGTGTATGGGTATGTCAGTGTCTCAGGAGTGGGCTGGGGATGCTGAGCAGGCATGCCGGAGAAGCAGAAGTTGGGGAGAAGCACAAAGAGTGGAATCCTGGCTTCCACCCCTCCCCATGGAGCCCAAGGGAAGGGATGCGGAGAGGTAGTGGGGGGACACCAGGAGAGATACTCCCTACGCCAGGGAGGGAAGGCACCCTCATGCTGCTACATGAAGAGAGAGCCTGAAGAACCTTCACCCAGGGGATCTGAGTCCAGCCCTGCTCAGGAATGTGTCCTGGAGTGTGGGACAGGAGAGGGAGGACTGGGAGTAAGGAGGAGAGTGCAGTGCTGTTTATGGCTGGTCCTGATTGCCAGCTGAGGGTATGGCCTCTCTCCCTGAGGTGGGCTGAGAAGGGGCTCGGATCAGCGTCCCTGTGGATTGCATCTGCATTGACCCAGTGCCCTCCTGCAGTCCAGCCCTGGAGGTGGCACCAACCACCTGCCCCTCGCTGCCATCTCCTGCAGTAGAGATGACACCACCTTCCACACTGACTTGGTGGGAGGTCACGGTGCAGAGGCACTGTCTACCTGCGGGCAGGGCATGGCTGCAGTCCACCCAGCAAGGCTTTCTTTGAAGCAAGTTCTGAAGGGGCTTGTAGATGAGCTAGATCAGTAGTCTCCCCAAAACCATTTATTTTGTAAGCCAAGTATAAGCCTTTCAGTATTCCATTTTTTCATTTAGTCAGCTAAAGGCTGAAAAATGCAGTAGCTCAAAGTCACTCCAGCTCCTGCTCATTGTAGCAGTGGAGCTCTTGACTATGGGGTGGGATTTCCCTCCAGGGGTTCTCTTCCATCCTGAGTGATTCAGTTGACTCAGACCCATTCTTGGGTCCAGGGCAGCTGAGGTAAGACAGCTGCTGGGACCCACAGGAGGGGTCTGTGTTGCCAGGGCCCAGAAGGGTGCTTTTGAAGCAAATGTGGAAGCCCCAGTTGGCACAGAAGCACTGGCTGGGCCCAGGCCCTTTGTGAAAGGAGGATGTGGAGTTGGTGGTGGGCACCAGGCCATGTGACATGTGCAGCTGCCTCTACTTAGGTGTCCTTCCACCTAAACTGTGCCACCCCTTTGGTGACCCAGCCAGCCTGTGTGACTCAGGACACACATAGGAGTCAGGAGTAAAGCGACTTTTCACGATAATCAATGACGCTGTGAATCCAATGTTCACTGTCACTGATACTAAAGAACCATGGGTTCCCCAGAATGGGTTGATGCTGTGGCTCCCGATATCCATCTGCCCCATGCGTAGCCCAGCCCTGCAAAATCATGGTGGATCCTGGTCACATGATTATCTCCCCCAATCCATTGCACGGAGATACCAGGGTGAAAAAAAAGGGAAGAGAGGAACATAAGCCAGGCCTGGAAACCACTGAACAAAAATGGGGAGTGGAGCAGGGTGGTGTAGGGAAGGGAGAATCGTGCACTTTGGAGTTCTCCTGGTGGTGGACGGGGATGGATGTGGTGGAAGTCTCTGGCTGGACCTGGTAACCCTGGGTTCTGGCCCTCCCTCTGACACTGGCATGTGAAATCCTAGCATTTCTGAGTATATCAGGAACACAAATGATGCTTAAAGAATGGGGTGCTCTTAGGGTAGGTAGCAGAGGGAGACCTGGCTAGAGGGCTCTGAGCTCCCATTCCCTTTTTTATTTTTATTTTTATTTATTTGAGGCGGAGTCTCTCTCTGTCGCCCAGGCTGGAGTGTAGTGGCCCGATTTCAGCTCACTGCAACCTCTGCCTCCTGGGTTCAAGCGATTCTCCTGCCTCAGCCTCCAGAGTAGCTGGGACACCATGCCTGGCCTTTTTTTTTTTTTTGACAGTCTTGCTCTGTCGCCCAGGCTGGAGTACAATGGCGTGATCTTGGCTCACTGAAACCTCCACCTCCTGGGTTCAAGCAATTCTCCTGCCTCAGCCTCCCAAATAGCTGAGATTACAGGTGGCTGCCACCACGCCTGGCTAATTTTTTGTATTTTTAGTAGAGATGGGGTTTCCCCATGTTGGCCAGGCTGGTCTCGAAATCCTGACCTCAAATGATCTGTCCGCCTAGGTCTCCCAAAGTGCTGGGATTACAGGTGTGAACCACCGCACCCGGCCTCCCACTCACATTTTAACTGGAGTTGTTCCACTTGTGTCTCATTACACTTTGGGACCCACGTAAGATTCATTTCCAAAGGATTCCACAGCTGAAGCTGTGTAAAAGCTACCAGCTGGATGGTGTGAGCACTGCATAATTGAAATGGATCCCTGCTCTCCAAAAGCAAGCGTAAGAGCTGGGAGGGCTAGAGGGGGACAGTTCCTGCAGGAGGAGGAGACTTCTCAAGGGGTGCAGGTGAAGGGGAGGAAGAGGGCAGCAGAGAAGAACTGTGTGTCCACAGCAGGCTGCTGACAGCCCTGCTCACTGACTGGGAGGGTGCCAGAGCTCTGGGAAGATGAACCTGGCCACAGCCCAAGAAGGATGGGGTTGTGATGCCCTGGAATTCTTCTTTGTTATAAGATGTGCTTTGGTGACAAACATGTTGCTGAAAACCAGAAATGATCCTCAGAGAGGCCACTGAGCCCAGGTATGTGGGGCCTGGGGCCCCCTCTCTGCTTCCCCAAGGCTGTTCCAAAGCAATCCTCAGAGTTTAGTCTAAAGGGCTCTCTGGACTCCATGTTGTTGTGAAATTGTATACTGTGGTTTTGCCGTTGTTGTCAACAATATCAGCAGGCTTAGGACAGAAATAATTTAAAATGAAGTATCTTCTGAATCTATGTAGAAACATGCTAACTGAGCAGCCATGGGTCAGGAATCTGTTCTCTTCTCTTTCTTCGAAATCTCTCACATTTACTTGTGCTTGCTCTGTCTGAAAGCAGCACTTTGCCAGGCTGTTTGGGTGTTTGTCTCTCTGATGGTTCAACTATCGGAGGTTCCATACTACCTGCCCCAAGCTTCTTACACTATTAGCAGCACTTTGGGCAAACTTCTAGGCAGTTTGATTGTGTAACCTGACTGGCTGAGGGACCTGTGAATTTGTGTGTTTGTAGCAAAAGGTATTTGCCTGTGATTTTTATTTTCTTTCTCTTTTCAGACACCTTGCCACGTGTTTACATTTTTTATTATGGTGAACAGGCAGGAACATGGTGTGGAATTGAATCTCATTCTGTCATCTACTGTGATGTGTGGCCTTGAATCTTAGGCAAGTTACTAGTCTCTTCGGAGACTGTTTCCTCACTGCTGAAAGGGAATTACTAATGGTGCTTTCTTTACAGTATTATGAGGGTTGAATTGAATAACGCATGTAAAGCTTTCAGAACAGTGTCAGGCCTGTAGTGAGGTCTCATGATTGAAACAACAGCAGCAATGACCTCATCATTGTCTGGACAGTTAGGGGATCTTAGAGGGTGCTCTGGAATGCCAGCCTTGTCCTCCTTGTCCCTGGTGTCCGGTCAGGTTGACCTCAGCTCAGCTGTGATGGGCTCAGGCTTTTCATCTCATTTAGCTTTTCCCAGGCAGAGTCCATAGGCCATCTAGAGGGAATGAAGCGCTCCATGCTGGCTGCCCATGAGGGGGTCACCCCCAGATAGGGCCAGACTACATGGCCTGATGTTCCTGCATGACCGCTTTGCTCACCACAGAGCCCCTGCCCCTCTTTGGAGAGGCCCGCATGGCTAGGTATCTTCTTGCTGAGGAAGGAGCCAGCCCCTGTGCACCCATACCTGAGGGCTCAAAGCTTCCTGACACAAGAGGCTTCTAGCAAGCTCAATTCCAAAGTCTGGCGCCCCAGACTATGTATTTGCTCTTAAGTCTTTTTAACTCCCCAGTGCACTGACAAGCTTGAAGACAAAGCCCAACAATGGGTTTTCATTGGCGAATCAATTCACTATTCTTTCAGCTACTAGAAATTTGCAAAAATCCCCATTCAATGGGAGCTGAAACTATTCTGAATGGTATCGAGTGGAAGGGAGTCTGTCTCTCACTCTCTCTCTCTCTCTCTCTCTCTCTCTCTCACACACACACACACACACACACAATGGGGAGGGGGACAGCTCTAGGGACGTCTGAGGTACATGCATTCCCCTGCAATCCCTTTTCTCTTTTTTTATTTAAAAAAGGCACAAACCATAGTATGACAACTGCAGTTCTCTTTTTTTTTTCACTAAAAAAAAAAAAAAAAGACACAAAACCATACTGTAAAACCATAACAGAAATGTTGCTTTAATCACTCCTAATCCCATCACTGAAGCAAATCAACTGTTTTTAATCTTCCCTTCCAGGGCCTGCCTGTAAGCAGACATGTTTCTAAACAACTGTAATCATAACACAGTTTTGCATTCTGTTTCTCCCTTATATCTTAACCCTTGCCCTGCAGTCTTCATAGGCATCGTTTTTAATGCCTCACTCAATTCCATCAAGTGGGGCTTCTGGAATTTACTTATCAGCCGCCTGACTATTACATCATTTCCTGAAAGAGCCCAAATTAGCTGAGAAACAAACATCTAGGTGATTTCTATAATTTCTCAATGCTATTGAGCTCTAGAAATACCTGGCCTTAAAAAGCTTCCTTGGGAAAGATACATTATTGACCCAAGACTGGAGCTCTTCTCTACTTATTTAAATAAGTGTCTTTGTTTTCTAAGGAGGCTCAAGCCCAGATCCCTTGCACACATGGTTTTGTCTTTTTCAGCAGCACAACCAGAGACTGTCCTTTTCAATGGCTTTTCTCAACGGGAATTCAATTTGTTCTCCATTATCATCACCACCATCATCATGATCATTTTTCTAAGAGCTGCCATTATTGAGCGTTTTCCCTGTGCCAGGCACTCTAAATATTATTTTTGCATCATTATTTTGTTTAATGCCATTAGTTGCCACTGTTATTGTCCTCAGTTACAAATGAGGAAACTGAGGCTCAAGATGTTGAAGTGGCTTGTTCAAAGTCTAATGCTCTTAAATGTCAGAGGCTGCCTGCCTCATCCCATCCCATACCTCCTTGGAGCCCCCTCAGGTAGGTGTGAGCCCCTGCGCCACCCAGCTCCTTGAGTGAGGGCCTTTCCTGCAGGGTAGAGTGTGGTCTAAAGCTCCCAAGATGGGCTGCTAAGCCCAAGGTGCCTTCCCCACAGTGCATCTCTCTTTGGGTAGAAAAGCCAGCCTTCCTCCACCCCACAGGAACCCTGGACAGGACAGTGTATGCCTGGCTGACATGGGGACTTAGAGGCCTGTGTCTGGCAGAAGTTGGGGCCCAGAGACAGGAAAAGCCTTGCCTAAGGTCACAGGGTGAGTCATTGGCCCTGATAGGCTATAACCTTGGTCTCTTGACCTATGACCAGGGTTCTGTTCTCCTCGTTGGGAGATGATTTCAACAGACTGCATCTGAAATAGAAGGAGAGGCTTTAGAGTTGGCCAATAGCTCTGCCCTTGGAACAGGCTGGTGCCATCATGTAACCAGACAGCCCATGGCAGAAACTGGAAAGAAGGCAGTGACTGGTGCCCAGTGTGGTGAACAGAGGTGGAGAAACAGCACAGACTCGGGTGTGTGAGGAACACAGAACAGGGCCCAGCCCAGCCTTGGCTACTGGCCTGCCTGGTCAGGCTTATCACAAGAGCTCCTGCCAAAGGGATTTCCTAAAAGGAAAAGGCTTTTTGCTCTTTTGAGTCTTCCACAAGTAGTAAAAATCCTGAGAGGGACCTTCGTGATGACCATACCTTTCCTGGGCAGAAGCAGAGACTGCTACAGGAACAGAGGCAGCTTTTGCTACTGATTCTTTCAACAGGTATTTATTGAAGCTTTCTGTGTCAGATAATGGGGTTAACTGAGGGAATAAGACAGACACGCTTTCTATCTTTATGAAACATCTATCTTAGCAGGGATAATAAACTAGTCAACAAGCAAGATACTTCCTGAAGACAAGTGATGTGAACGAGACAGTCTAGGAGGTGTGGCAGAGACTGTGACTGGAGTGGGGGCTGGTGGAGTGGTCAGGGATGGCCCTTCTGAGGAAGTGCAGATCTGGGGCAGAGCACTCAGGCAGGGGAAACAGCACATGCAAAGGCCCTGAGGTGGGAAACAGCTAGGCAAGTTTCAGGAACAGAAAGGAGGCTGAAGGGACAGATTTTATTCTAGGTTCAGCATTAGTGCCATTTAGAGTAAGAGGATTCCTAACCTGCATCTCTCAAATGGCCTCCCTCTCCTTCCTCAAGTTACCTGTTTGGGCTGTATTCCTCCTTTGCCTCTATAGTCATTACTGTTTCCCTCTCGTGGGCTCCTGTGTTGGCACACAGCAGTCAGAGGTGTTAGCTGTAGCTCTAGGGCAAGCAGTAGCTGTTCTAAATGTCATGCTCCCTCCAAACTTTCAGACCTCTCTGTCTGATGGCATGTTTACATCTCAGATAGCTGTGTCCTCATCAGAGGCAGTTAACAGATCAAAATAGCATTTCTTGGACCTTGCAAAGTGACAAATCATGTTATGTTTACCTTAGGAACGCTAGGGTTTGCAAAAAAAAAAAAAAAACTCCACTGTGGTTATTTAATTGGAGAAAGCTACCCTTGTTAATGGCTCTTAGTTAAACACACCATTAGTGCCAGGGGAGATAGCACTGACAAACTGCGCCTACTCATTGGCTGGTTGCTGATGGACACTGACTGACTCGAGGATCTCCCCGTGAAGAGACAGTGTAACTGTTGCGGGATTGATCCAGGTGTGCACCACGCTTACGACTATAGCCAGAGTCTGGCCCTACCAGGCCAGCAGTGCCTGAGTGCACACTGGAGGCCTCTGATGAAGCCCCAGCAGTGTAGCAGCAGGGCTATGTCTGCCAGTTTTCTGGGGACAGTCTCATGCTATGTCCTTTTTATTTTAATTAAGCTTTTAATTTTGAGATCATTGTAGGTTCACATGCAGTTGTAAGAAGTAATACAGAATCTACGTACCCTTTACCCAGTTTCTTCCAATGGTAACATCTTGCAAAAGTATAGTACAATATCACAATCAGAATATTGACCTCCATACAGTCAAATAGAGACATTTCCATTTCCATAATCACAAGGATCCCTCATGTTGCCCTTTTTGGCCTCACCCACCTCCCTCTTGCCTCCATTCCTTCTTAACCATTTGCAGCCATGAAATTGTTCTCCATGTCTGTAATTTTGTCATTTCACGAATGTTGCATAAATGGAATCCTGTGGTATGTAACTCTTTGGATTGGCTTTTCTTACTCAGCATAATGCTCTGGAACTCCATCCAGGTTGTTGAATGTGTCAATAGTGAGTTCCTTTTTATTGCTGAGTAGCACTCCATGGTGTGCGTGTACCACAGTCTGTTTAACCATTCACCCACTGAAGGACATCTGGGTTATGTCCAGTTTTTGACTACTATGAATAAAGTTGCTATAAATATTCATGTACATATTTTGGTGTGAACATCTTCATTTCTCTAGAATAAATGCCCAGAAGTGCAGTTGCTGGGTTCTCTGGTAGTTGCATATTTGGTTTTTTGAGAAACTGTTTCCCAGAGTGGTTGTCCTATTTTATATTTTCACCAGCAATGTATGAGTGATCCAGTTTCTATAGATCCTCGGCAGCATTTGGTGTCACTATTTTCAGTTTTAGCCTTTCTGACAGGTGTGTAGTGATATCTCTTTGTGATTTTAATTTGCATTTCCCCAATGGCTAAAGACGTTGAACATCTTTTCATGTGTGTATTGGTCATCTGTATATCCTCTTTGGAGAAATGGGTCTTCTTGTCTTTTGTCCATTTTTAAATTGGATTTTTTTTTACTGTTTTTTACATATATAGCCACAGGCTATATATATATATGTGTGTGTGTGTATAGTAAAAATAATATAGATATATATGTATGTGTGATAGTAAAAAAAACACTCTAAAATACATATATATGTATGTACACACACACACACAGAGTCTAAATTCTAGTCTTTTGTCAGATATGTGGTTTGCAAATATTTTCTCCTGCTCTATAGCTTGCTTTTTAATCCTCCTAGCAGGGTCTTTTTCGGAGCAAAAGTTTTTAATTTTGATGAAGTCCAATTTATCAGTTTTTCCTTTTAATGATCGTGCTTTTGATGTCAAGTTGAAGGACTCTGCCTAACCCTAGGAAAGATTTTCTCCTATTTTTTTTCTAAAAGTTTTATAGTGTTTCGTTTTACACTTAGGTTTATGAGCCATTTTTAGTTAATTTACATATAAAGAGTGAGATTTGGGTCAAGGGTTTTTTTGGCTCATATATTGTCAATTGTTCCAACGTCATTTATTGAAAAGACTATCTTCTCTCTGTTGATCTGTGTTTGCACTTTTATCAAAAATCAGTTGGACATATTTGTGTGAGTCCCATATTTGGGTTCCCTTTTCTATTTCATTGTGTGTCTCTCGGCCAATACCACAGTCTTGATTGCTGTAGCTATAAAAGTAAGTCTTGAAATCAGGGAGAGTGATTCTTTCCATTTTATTTTAGCAATTCCAGTTTCTTGTTTCTTTGCCTTTCCAAATTTTAGAATAATCTTGCCTATATCTACAAAATAATTTGCTGGGATTTTGATAGAAATTTTGTGTTCTGTCTCTTAAGGGAATGTGGCTGGCTGTGCACGGTGGCTCACACCTGTAAACCCAGCACTTTGGGAGGCCGAGGCAGGTGGATCACCTGAGGTCAGGAGTTTTGAGACCAGCCTGGCCAACCTGGTGAAACCCCATCTCTACTAAAATACAACAATTAGCTGGGCATGGTGGTGGGCACCTGTAGTCCTAGCTACTCAGGAGGCTGAGGCATGAGAATAAGTTGAACCCAGGAGGCGGAGGTTGCAGTGGGCTGAGATCGCACCACTGCACTCCAGTGTGGGTGACAGATCGAGACTCTGTCTCAAAAAAAAAAAAAAAAAGAATGTGGCTTTCTATAGTTAGCATGTATTTTGTATTTTTAATAGGTTGAACATTTAAAATAGCAAAAAAGAACTAAAAACATCTGTAAATCTATCACAGTGTATACAACCTATATAGACTGCTTTATAATCATCTTTCACCCAACAATATAAGTGAATATGATGACCCTTTTTCCGTGGTGATAGTTGTAATTTTAAATCATTTCATACTATTCTCTTGTGTGGATACAGCATCATTTATATGGCTAATCCCTCACTGTTGCATACTTAAGGGTGTTTCTTTTTTAAATTTCTTGTTTGTGTATTTAATTTTTCGTGTCATAGACAAGCTGTGATAAATATCTTAAAACTATGTCTCTGAAAACATACTCAATTATTTCCTCAGGAAAAACTTCTTTGAGTGAAATTGCTGGTGCCTTCTTGATTCTTCTGTTTTTCTGATGTCAGATGAAGATCCAGTTCTTTGAAGTGAAACTAGCATTTAGTTATCAGCTCAGGCCACTTTCTACCTCTGACTTGCCTTTCACCTCGGTTTCATCCTCTTGGAATTTCCCCTGAACACATACACAAATACACACACACACACACACACACACACACACACACCCCAAGGCTTGGATAGAGGAGTTAGAACAGATGAGAGCTCCACATTCTCTAAACTCTCTGTTCTTAACATCTTCTTTGAGGCTCTTCCTGTAGTTCAGAGCTCTGTGTCCTACTGCTAACCCCAGATGCAAAACAGATGCGAAATGGGTCCTGTGCTTTATTCCTTTTAGAAGATTTCCCCACACCCCTTCCATGTGCCTAGTAATTCTCTGGGGGCCGCTCTTCCTTTCTGAAAGGAGGTACATGGGGACTTCTGGGGCCCTACTGTAGAGCTTTGACTCCCATTGTCACTTAGGCCCTCTCCACACCCTGAGTAGCATGTGACTATTTTAAGAAAATTCCTTAAGGGCTTCAAAGAGTAATAGGATAGTTTTCTGGGAAGCTTGTTAAAATTCTTGAATATGTTTAAGGGATTTACATTTTCAAAGAGAGAATGTTTTGTTTGATGTTGAGGAAAGATTTTTTTTTTGTCCCTGGGAATTTAAATAATTTGCTTGACTTTCTAGTGGAAAGACCGCAGTGTTCTTACATTCTGAATGTGGCATTTGTTAGAATCCTCCATGATTGATTGCAGGGAAAATGTGTGTAAATGATTTTGCAATACATTTTTAAACCAAGGGTCATCTGTAAGTTGTCAGCCTAAAAAAGTGGCATCTTGCTTGCATAGGTAAATTTTATTTCTTGGAAGGAGACAGTTGCTTAAAATGAGAAATATCAGTTTTAAATGATCATTAATGATGACCCCATGGATACCTTCCAGAAGAAATGGAATCAGTCTACCCCCTTGTGGATAGCTCGGAAAGTTCCTCATTTTCCTCACTAAAAGTTACTTGTGAGAGTTCTGAGGGAACCACAGGCTATATGAGTTTCCTTCTCATCTAAAAGTAATAGGAAGTACATTTTATATAAAATTTGTGTTAAAGTAACTAGACATATCTTTGTAATAGCTAATTGGCCTTGTGACTGGTATTTTTAAATAACACAGTAAAAATAAATAAAAGGAGTGATGCTATACATTCATTATATGTAATATATATTATGTAGTGGTTCCTGTCTCACGTGCTCAGAGCAATGGGCAACTTCATCAGGTAAATCACTCTTCATGTCCCTGCCCAGAGCTCATAAACTGACAGGTGTAAGGTATATAAAGAGGTTGCAGGCAAGAAGCTTTGGGGCTCAGACAGAAGAGGTGATAAATAAAAATCACCATGATTTTGGGGGAGATTACTAGAGTCCAAGTGCTATTCTTTTTCTTTATGACTATTCTCTAAATTAATTCCCATAACAAACCTCTGCTGTTACTGTTCCAATTTGATATGGTTTGGCTGTGTCTCCACCCAAATATCATCTTGAATTCCCACATGTTATGGGAGGGACTTGGTGGAAGGTAATTGACTTATGGGGGCCAAGTCTTTCCCATGCTGTTCTCATGATAGTGAATAAGTCTCACAAGATCTGATGGTTTTAAAAAGAGGCATTCCCCTGCACAAGCTCTCTCATTTTTTGCCTGCTGCCATCCACTTAAGATGTGACTTGTTCCTCCTTGCCTTCTGCCATGATTGTGAGGATTCCCCAGCCACACAGACCTGTAAGTCCAATTAAACCTCTTTCTTTTGTAAATTGCTCAGTCTTGGGTATGTCTTAATCAGCACCATGAAAACGAACTAATACAGACTTTGGTACTAGTAGAGTGGAGTGCTGCTGAAAAGATACCTGAAAATGTGGAAGCAACTTTGGAACTGGGTAACAGGCAGAGGTTGGAATAGTTTGGAGAGCTCAGAAGAAGACAGGAAAATGTGGGAAAGTTTGAAACTTCCTAGAGACTTGTTGAATGGCCTTAACCAAAATGCTGATAATGATATGGACAAGAAATCCAGGCTGAGGTGGTCTTAGATGGAGATGAGGAGCTTGTTGGGTACTGGAGCAAAGGTGACATGTGCCTAGAAGGTGAGTATCATTATCTCTGGTTTACAGAGGAGGAAACTGGGGTTCAGAGGGGACCCGTTCAATAAGTGGGGAATAGAGCTGGGACATAAACTGAGATCTTCCGGCCCCAACCAGGGCTCTTTCCAGTATGCCACAGGGCCTGCTGTGGAGTTTCACTCACGTCCATGTGAAGAGACCACAAAACAGGCTTTGCGTGAGCAACAAGGCTGTTTATTTCACCTGGGTGCAGGTGGGCTGAGTCCGAAGAGAGTCAGTGAAGGGAGATAGGGGTGGGGCCATTTTATAGGATTTGGGTAGGTAATGGAAAATTACAGTCAAAGGGGGTTGTTCTCTGGCTGGCAGGGGTGGGGGTCATAAGGTGCTCAGTGGGGGAGATTTTGAGCCAGAAGGAATTTCACAAGGTAATGTCATCAGTTAAGGCAGGAACAGGCCATTCTCACTTCTTTTGTGATTCTTCAGTTACTTCAGGCCATCTGGATATATACGTGCAGGTCACAGGGGATATGATGGCTTAGCTTGGGCTCAGAGGCCTGACATTCCTGTCTTCTTATATTAATAAGAAAAATAAAACAAAATAGTGGTAAAGTGTTCGGGCAGCGAAAATTTTTGGGGGTGCTATGGAGAGATAATGGGCGATGTTTCTCGGGGCTGCTTCAAGCGGTATTAGGGGTGATGTGGGAACCCAGAGTGGGAGAGATTAAGCTGAAGGAAGATTTTGTGGTAAGGGCAATATTGTGGGGTTGTTAAAAGGAGCATTTGTCATATAGAATGATTGGTGATGGCCTGGATGCTGTTTTGTATGAATTGAGAGACTAAATGGAAGACACAAGGTCCAAATAAGAGAAGGAGAAAAACAGATATTAAAGGATTAAGAATTGGGAGGGCCCAGGCCATCCAATTAGAGAGTGCCCAAGGAGGTTCAGCATGGCCCTGCCAGCAAAGATTATTTATTTACTTTAAGAGGGAGTTAAGAGTGGCTGTTTGGGGATAGCACCAGGAGATATCAGCTGTGATGGCCTGGAGAAACAGTGTAAAATAGCAGTGTAAACAAGAGTAGGGCATTTATGAGTAGTTGAGTACGGTGAATAGGAGTATGACTAGACAGAAGATAGTAGGGATGACAAGTTTTTGGGGTGCAGTCCAAGTTGGGCTGGTGTCTGGAATAAGACTGGGGCCTAATAAAAAGGAGTGTCCATACAGGAGCTAAAATGGGCTGTACCCTGTAGCATTCCAAGGACAGGACCGAATTCTGAGAAGGGCAAGTGGTAAAAGTATTGTCCAGTCCTTTTTAAGTTGGTGGCTGAGCTTGGTGAGGTGTGTTTTTAAAAGACCATTACTCCATTCTACCTTTCCTGAAGATTGAGGACCGTAAGGGGTATGAAGGTTTCACTGAATACCAAGAGCCTGAGAAACTGCTTGGGTGATTTGACTAATAAAGGCCAGCCCATTATTGGACTGTATAGAGGTGGGAAGGCCAAACCGAGGAATTATGTCTGACAAAAGGGAAGAAATGACCATGGTGGCCTTCTGAGGCCCTGTGGAAAAGGTCTCTACCTATCCAGTGATAGTGTCTACCCAGACCAGAGGTATTTTAGTTTCCTGACCCAAGGCATGTGAGTAAAGTCAATTTGCCAGTCCTGGGCAGGGGCAAATCCCCGAGCTTGATGTGTAGGGAATGGAGGGAGGCCTGAAAAATCCCTGAGGAGTAGTAGAATAGCAGATGGAACACTGAGAAGTGATTTCCTTAAGGATAGATTTCCACGATGGAAAGGAAATGAGAGGTTCTAAGAGGTGGGCTAGCAGCTTGTAACCTACATGGAAGAGGTTATGAAATGATGACAGAATAGAATGGGCCTGTGAGGCTGCGAGGAGATATTTTCCTTGGTGCAAGAACCATTTGCCTTATGTGGGAAGAGATTGATAGGTGGAAGTTTCAGTGGGGGAGTAGGTGGGAGTGGCCAGATGAGAAGGAGAAAAACTGCCGTGAGGGATAGAAGTTGGAAAGCTAGCTGCTTTTTTAGCTACCTTATCAGCATAAACATTGTCTGAGCGATGGGATCTGATGCCTTTTGATGGCCCTTGCAGTGAATGACTCCAGCTTCCTTTTGAAGTAAAGCGGCTTCGAGGAGAGTCTTTATTAAAGAGGCATTAATGATGGAGGACCCATGCATAGTGAGGAAATTTCTTTCTGCTCATATAACAGCATGGTGGTGCAGAATATGGAAGGCATATTTAGAGTCAGTATAAATATTGACACATAGTCCTTTTGCAAGAGCGAGGGCTCGAGTTAAGGCAATGAGTTTGGCTTGTTGAGAGGTAATGGAGGGGGGCAGAGCGGTAGCCTCAATGATAGGTGTGGAAGATACTATAGCATAGCCTGCCTTTGCTGGTGAGTGGCGATTAGGCCTGGTGGAGCTGCCATCAATAAACCAAATGTGATCAGGGTGAGAAACAGTAAAGAAGGAAATGTGGGGAAATGGGGTGAATGTCAGGTGGACCAGAGAGATATAGTCATGGGGGTCAGGTGTGGTATCCGGAATAATGTGGGAGGTCGGATTGAAGTCCGGGCCTGGAACAATGGTAATTGTGGGAGATTCAACAAAGAGTGAGTATAGCTGAAGAAGCTGGGGAGTAGAAAGTATATGCATCAGGTGGGAGGAAGAAAATAGATTTTGGAAGTTATGAGAACTGTAGAGAGTGAGTTGAACATAGTTTGTGATTTTAAGGGCCTCTAAAAGTATTAGGGTAGCGGCAGCCGCCACATGCAGACATGAGGGCTAGGCTAAAACAGTAAGGTCAAGTTGTTTGGATAAAAAGGCTACAGGGTGCGGTCCCAGCTCTTGTCTAAGAACTCTGACCACACAGCCCTGCACTTCGGCTATGTGTAATGAAAAGTTTGGGATGAGTTAGGGAGAGCTAGTGTGGGAGCAGCTTTTAGGGCTGTTTTTTAAGGAATGGCAAGGGGAGTGGGGAAAGGATTTAGGATTTATGGGGTCAGCTAGGTTTATCTAGGACAGAATGGGTTGTGGAGGGAGGTATTGAGGATAGGAGAGTATATGGGTTTGGCACCCTGGGGTGGATAGGTAAAACAATTTGGTTGATAAGGCGCAGATCCTGAACTAACCGGTAAGGCTTTTCTGGTTTTAGGACAGGTAAAATGGGGGAATTGTAAGGAGAGTTTTTAGGCTTTAAAAGGCCATGGTGTAACAGGCGAATGATAACAGGCTTCAATCCCTTTAAAGCCTATTGTGGGATGGGATACTGGCATTGAGGGGGGTAAGGGTGATTAGGTTTTAATGGGATAGTAATGGGCATATGATCGGTTGCCAGGGAGGGAGTGGAGGTGTCCCATACTTGTGGGTTAAGGTGGGGGGATACGAGAGGAAGATGCAAAGGAGGCTTCGGGTTGGGAAGAAGGGTGGCAATGAGGTGTGGCTATAGCCTAGGAATAGTCAGGGAAGCAGATAATTTAGTTAAAATGTCTTGGCCTAATAAGGGAACTGGGCAGGTGGGGATAACTAAAAAAGACTGTATAAAAGAATGTTGTCCAAGTTGGCACCAGAGTGGGGGAGTTTTAAGGGGTTTTGAAGCTTGGCTGTCAATACCCGCAACAGTTATGGAGGCAAAGGAAACAGGCCTTTGAAAAGAAGGTAATGTGGAGTTGGTAGCCTCCTTATTTATTAAGAAGGGGAAGGGGCTGGGTGTGGTGGCTCACGCCTATAATCCCAGCACTTTGGGAGGCTGAGGCGGGTGGATCACGAGGTCAGGAGATCGAGACCGCGGTGAAACCCCGTCTCTACTAAAAGTACAAAAAAATATTAGCCGGGCGCGGAGGCAGGTGCCTGTAGTCCCAGCTACTCAGGAGGCTGAGGCAGGAGAATGGCGTGAACCTGGGAGGCGGAGCTTGCAGTGAGCCGAGATCGTGCCACTGCACTCCAGTCTGGGCGACAGAGCAAGACTGCATCTCAAAACAAAAAAAAAAAAAAAAAAAAAGAAGAAGAAGGGGACAGACTTAACCTCCACTGTAAGAGTTACCCAAAGCATCTGTGATGGTCCAGAAAGCTTCTGAGGCAATTGGGCAGCGTCAGTCTTCAGCCGCTAAGCCGAGAAGATCTGGGAAGGAGTCAGTCAGAGAGCCTTGGGCCAGAGTTCCAGGGGCTCTGGGAGTGGCTGCCAGGCGAGTTAGAAAGTCCGATTTCCAGTGGGGTCCCGCACAGATGGGACACGGCTTAGGAGGAATCCCAGGCTGCGGGCATTCCTTGGCCCAGTGGCCAGATTTCCAGCACTTGAAGCAAGTTCCTTGGGGAGGGGGTCCTGGAGCAATGCCTGGCTGCTGCGGTTTAGGTGTTTGGAAGTTCTTGTGTGCTGGAGATGTAGCTGGGATTTTGTCTCACGGTGGAGGCAAGTAACTGTAACTTTTCCCTATTATTGTACAACTTGAAGGTGAGGTTGATTAATTCCTGTTGTGGGGTTTGAGGGCCGGATTCTAATTTTTGAAGGTTTTTTTCTAATGTCAGGAGCTGACTGGGTGATAAAATGCATATTTAGAATTAGACGGTCAGAAAGCCTAGGCCTTCAAGGTCTAGGGCTGTAAAGCATCTCAGGGTTGCTGCCAAATAAGCCATGAACTGGGCTGAGTTTTCATCTTTACCTTGGGTAGTTTCTTTAAGCTTGTCATAATTAACAGCTTTGTAAGCTGCCTTTTTAAATCCTTCAACTAGGCAGGAAACCATGTAATCTCACCTAGCTATACTTGGGGAATCTGCCTGATAGTTCCATTGGGGACCCTCTCGGGGAACTGCGCTAATGCCTTCCTGGAGGTCTGGTTCATGGAGCCAGCGGTTGTCAGTGTGAGATTGGGCCAGAGAAAAAACTCTTTCCTGTGCATCTGGGGAGAGGGTAGAAGTTAGGATGACATTTAAGTCACTCCAGATTAAACTGTAGGACAGAGTTAGATATTGGAATTCCTGTATATATTCAGTAGGGTCTAAGTGCTGACTGATCTGAGAGATGTCTGATAGAGAAAAAGGCACATGTACCCTGACTATGCCTTCAGCTCCAGCCACCTCTCTAAGAGGAAATTGTTGGGCAGCTGGAGAAGAGCTAGTCTTGGATCCAAACTGTAAGACAGACTGGGTGTGAGGATGGGAGGTGATCGAAGGATTATAGGGTGGAGGAGCGGAGGCTGAGGAAGAATTGGGACCTGGCTCAGCCTGGCGATGAGCAGCCTGGGGAGGAGGGGAGAGGTCGGATGATCTGTAGAAAAGGAAGATTGGAAAGACTCAGCGACACTTGGCGTTGGGACTGAGGGGACAGGCAGGAGGGAAAGAAGGAAGATTTGGGAGGAATCGCATTGGGTACAGAGACTAGGGAGGGAATGAAGTGTGAAAAATGCCTGGATGTAAGGCATCTCAGACCATTTGCCCATTTTTCGACAAAAATTATCTAGGTCTTGTAGGATGGTGAAATTGAAAGTGTTGTTTTCTGGCCATTTAGAGCCATTGTCAAGTTTGTATTGGGGCCAAGCGGTGTTGCAGAAGAAAATAAGGCATTTAGGTTTTAGGTCAGGTGTGAGTTGAGGAGGTTTTAAGTTTTTGAGAACACAGGCTAAGGGAGAAGAGGGAGGAATGGAGGGTGGTAGGTTGCCCGTAGTGAAGGAGGCAAGCCCAGAGAAAAGAGAGAGTGGAGACATGGAGAGAAGGATTGGGGAGTGCTTGCCCCTAAGAAAAGCGGAAAAGGGGTAGAGACACAGAGAGAAGGGGTAGGGGGTGCTTGCCCCCAGAAAAGTGGTGCTTGCCGCTATGGGTGAAGGACCAAGGCAGGCATCCCCGTGTGATCAGACACCTCTGAAACATGGGTGAATAATAAAGCAGGCATCCCTGCATGATTAAACACCAAGGGAAGACTGTCTTCCCATGTCTGTGACCGGTGCCGGAGTTTTGGGTTCCCAGATAAAACGCATCTCCTGTCTCTACCAGAAAAGGAAAGGAACTGAAATTAAGAGAAGGGAGAGATTGAAAGATGGCACCAAGACTGAAAGGAGAAAGAGGTTGAGGGATAGTGAGAGAGGGAGGAGAAGAGAGTAAAAAGAGGCCGCTTCCCCGATTTAAAATTGGTGAGATGTTCCTTGGGCTGGTTGGTCTGAGGACCCGAGGTCGTAGGTGGATCTCTCTCATGGAGTAAAGAGCAGGAGGACAGAGGATTGATCTCCCGAGGGAGGTCCCCTGATCCGAGTCACAGCACCAAATTTCACTCACGTCTGTGTGAAGAGACCACCAAACAGGCTTTGTGTGAGCAACAAGGCTGTTTATTTCACCTTGGTGCAGGCAGGCTGATCCGAAAAGAGAGTCAGCGAAGGGAGATGGGGTGGGGCCGTTTTATAGGATTTGGGTGGGTAGTGGAAAATTACTGTCAAAGGGGGTTGTTCTCTGGCTGGCAGGGGTGGGGGTCACAAGGTGCTCAGTGGGGGAGGCTTTGAGCCAGGAGAAGGAATTTCACAAGGTAGTGTCATCAGTTAAGGCAGGAACAGGCCATTTTCACTTCTTTTGTGATTCTTCAGTTACTTCAGGCCATCTGGATGTATATGTGCAGGTCACAGGGGATATGATGGCTTAGCTTGGGCTCAGAGGCCTGACATGGAGGGCAAGAGTAGAACCTCTAGCTGAACCCTGACCAAGCCCTATTTTCCTTTGATCCTGAAGATGAATGATGGTTTAGACTAAACTTTCAAAACAGAAACTTAAAGATGGAAACCTGGAAAAGCTCTTTGTTTGTGACTCAGGTGCAGCTTCAGGTGACTCCTTCCATCCCAAACCTTCCCCTCTGGTACAGGAGGTCTGAGACAGCCTTCCGGAACATTTTGAGAACAGGGCTAGTATTCATCTTGAAAGCTGCAATGACTCGGATCCAAAGTGCTGCACCTCCGGGTCACTTTTTAACTTGCCCTGAATTAGTTTCTTGCCTTCCTCTTCAATCCTCTCAACAAACCCAGCCTCCTACTTCATCAGCACCCAGTGGTGTCTCAAACCTGCGCATGGGAAAATGCCATCCACAGACCAGGGCTGGCCTCGGGCACCTTCTACAGGACCATCCGAGGAGCTCAGCAGAGCGACATCATTGGAAAACCTGACTTGTTCTCTCAGGACCTTGATACTTGGGATTGATGTGTCAATGATCCACGGGGAAATGACACCATCACTATGACTGTGATAGAGACTTTCCTCGATACTCTCAGGTTTCTAGCTACTCTGTCTCCATGCCCTTCCTTCAGGGAACACTTCAATCAGTTCCCTTTAGAGGAATTTCACTCCCTTGGGGAGTGAATCTTGAGCAAAATGATGTAAGGATGTGAAAAGCAGATCAAGTGCACTCATTCCCGTGGCAGGCCCAAGAGGCTGTTGACATGCTCCTGCTACCCAGATGGCCAGGGTGGCTCTGTGTCCTGTCTATTCAGACTTCCTGTTGATCCTATTACTACCCCAAAATCTGTCCAATTAATTCTGCTTAGGTTAGGCCAGAGAAGCACAGCTGAGAGGAATGGCCTGCATTCCTCCACACCAGGACCCCTGGGCCCATGTTTACAGCTGATGGGAAGAGGTGACATTTGCTGCAGAAGGTGGAGGGATGGGGATGCTACAGGGCTATCAGGACCCAAAGCATCTCCTTTACTCCTTTTACTCTCAAACTGCCCCTGATGAGGATAGGTGAAGACTGGTTTAGTCCCAACTTTTAGTCCTTGCACAAGTTGCTTCTGCTCTCTAAGCCTTGGCTGTCTGGGCTTCTGATCTGTGAGACGAGTGCTCCGGGATCATCAAGGCCCCTTCCAGCTCTGCAGTCCCAAGCCCCACAGGAGGGCCTCGCACACTCAGTCCTGAAACACCCAGTGCTGACTTTGTAATGATAGTTTGCCTTTCAGATCACAAAATCATAAATGTTTAATTTATGGTGGCCAGGTGCAGTGGCTCATATTTGTAATCCCAGCATTTTGGGAGGCCGAGGCAGGCGGATGATCTGAGGTCAGGAGTTCGAGACCAGCCTTGCCAACATGGCAAAACTCTGTCTCTACTAAAAATACAAAAATTAGCCAGGCATGGTGGCACACGCCTGTAATCCTGGCTACTTGGGAGGTTGAGGAAGAGGAATCACTTAAACCCCAGAGGCAGAGGTTGCAGTGAGCCGAGATCATACCACTGCACTCCAGCCTGGGCAACACAGCGATACTCCATCTCAAAAAACAAACAAACAAATAAGTTTAATTTATGGACTTGTTATTCATTGTTTTTGTGGTAGGGTCTCACTCTGTTGCCCAGGCTGGAGTGCAGTGACGTGATCATGGCTCACTGCAGCCTTGACTTCCCAGGCTCAAGTGATCCTCCTACCTCAGTCTCCTGCATAGCTGGGACTACAAGTGCTCACCATCATGCCTGGCTAATTTTTTTATTTTTTGTAGAGATAGGGGTCTCACTTTGTACCCCAGGCTGGGAGTCGGTGACGTTTGCAGTGGAAGATGGTGTGTTACTCTTTGCTGTCTCATGGCTCAGACTTATGCTACAGAGGCTCCTCCTGCCTTCACCACAACTTACACACTCCCTGGCCAGCCTGTGATTCGTCAGGGGTGTTTTCTAATTCTTCTCTCTCTTGATCCAAGGCCCTTTGGCAATGAGATGACAGACACCTGCCTGCCTCAAGCACTAACAGGGAATGGCCTTGCATAGAGTTAGAGCCAAGCTTTCACAAGATGGCAGGCAGAAAAGGGTCAGGGTGTGTCCCATCATCCTGCTGGATTTAGGGCAGGGAGAAATCTGTGCTGCTTGACTTTAATCAAGACATATTCAGCATTTTCCATGTGTTGACACTTTGCAAATAGTGATATCACTGTCATGAGCAGTTCTGCCTGGGGAAAACACACATTCCTAAATGCTGACTTCTTTTTTTTTTTTAAACTACCACTGCATAAAGAAAAACAGCTGATCTAGCCATATTTCCACACTGAATGGTGTGTTTTCCTTCTGTATATTGCAAAGTCTAGACAGGCATGCAGCAAAGACATCAGAACATAATTACGTGAAAGTGAATGATATAAACAGTTGTCTACTCACAAGTGGTTACTTGCAAGTGGCCAGATGAAAGCCCATCTCCAGTGAGCTGTTTAAGAATATTCCTGACAGCTTCAAAAAGCAAAGATTATTCTAAACTATATAGACAATCTGAGAAAGCAGATTTCTTAGTGAGCCCACCAGGTCAATATAAATTTGACCCTCAAATGGAAAGAGATTGCTAACAGAAGAATGAATCAACAAGTATATATGTGTGTGTGCGTGTGTGTGTGTGTGTATGTATATATATATGCATTCTTTTCAGACGGTGTCTCGGTCTGTCACCCAGACTGGAGTGCAGTGGGGTGATCTCGGCTCACTGCAACCTCTGCCTCCTGGGTTCAAGGGATTCTCGTGCCTCAGCCTCCCAAGTAGCTAAGATTACAGGTACATACCACTACGCCCAATTAATTTTTGTGTTTTTTAGTGGAGACAGGGTTTCACCATGTTGGTCAGGCTGGTCTTGAACTCCTGACCTCAAGTGATCCACCTGCCTTGGGCGGGGGGTGCATGGCAACATATTCAAGCTTATGTACAAGGCATTTGAGGTCAGGGCATGGAAAAATACTGAGGCACTGTGTGCATGTTATTTGTGCATGAGAATGAAACTCTTTGACCCTGAAAACAGGACAGGGAGTGGAGTGTGTGGTGTGATAACGAACACTGAAAACAGCCTCCTGAGAATGCCGTTTGAGTGCTTTTACAAGGCCACAGGTGTCTCACAACCCAGCCTCAAAAAAGCCATCTAGTGGGTGTTTGTGGTTTAACAAGCTCTTTCAATAAATACTTGGTGGACAGACGCTGGGGTGGACTCTCTCAGAAAAGCTGCCCCCCAGCCCTGCTCAGCTGGAATTGTCTAAGAACTCATTCTTGGCATTCACTGCAAGCTGTAAACTCTGCATGCCTTGCCTCTCAAAGTGCTGGGATTACAGGCGTGAGCCACCACACCCAGCCCAAGTATATTTTGAATCTACTCAATACTGTACTTTGGGTGGGCTACAAACTCATCTCTAAGGCAGATAAAATCATCATCCCTTCATATCCAGTTAGTGAAATAAAGTAATAAAAATGGCCATCACAGATATTTACTGAACATTTACTATTTGTCAGGCCCTATGCTAAGTGCTTTACATGTGTCATCTCACTCAGTCTTCGGAGTCCCATTTTATAGATGAGAAAACGGAGGCAGAGTAAGCCTGGTAACTTGCCCAAGGTCACAGCAGTGGTGTGGATGGAGCTGGGACCTGAGTTTGGGGTGTCTGACTCCAAAGTATGTGTTCTTAGCTACCCACAACCCCTTTTATTAAAGTTGACATCCAGAGGGCAGCACAGGGTAATTTGAATTTTCATGCTCATCTGTATACTTGGGTGGAAATGAATAAACTCATGTAAGGCCCAGCAAACATTTTCCGCAAGGGCCAATAGAAAATATGTAAATAGGCTTTGTGGGCAAAATCAAGGATCATATGTTGGTACTTAGGTACTAATTTAAAAATTGCAATTTTAGGCCAGGTGCAGTGGCTCATGCCTGTAATCTCAGCACTTTGGGAGGCCAAGGCAGGGGGATGCTTTGAGTTCAGAAGTTCAAGACTAGCCTGGGCAATATGGCAAAACCCCATCTCTACAAAAAACACAAAGATTAGCCGGGCATGGTGGCAAACACCCGCAGTCCCAGCTACTTGGGAGGCTGAGGTGGGAGGATAGATTGATGAGCCGGGGAGATAGAGGTTGCAGTGAGTCCTGATCATAGCACTGTACTTCAGCCTGGGTGACAGAGTGAGATCCTCTCTCAAACAAAAAACATTTCAAAAATGTGAATGCCCTTCTTAGTTCACAGGCCATAAAATCAGGAGATGGGCTGGATTTGGCCCACTGGCTATAGTTTGCACGTCCCTGTCTTCAAGAAAAACAAAAAGGGGTTAATAAGGAGGAAAAAGAAGCGTGAATGTGATGTAATAAACTATCCACGTGCAAGGAGAGATGTACATCTGCTAGCCATTTTCTTGGCTACAGAATCCAATGAAATGCTTCATTTGACTACTGGGCATTTCTTTGTTCTCTGCAGGGATTGAGATTCCAAAGAGGCCAATTCAACTTAGTCTAAGGAATCAGTTTTTAAAATTATTTTTGTTTATTTATTTATTTTGTATTTGAGAGTCTCATTCTGTCATCCAGGCTGGAGTACAGTGGCACAATTTCGACTCACTGTAACCTCTACCTCCCGGGCTCCAGTGATTCTCGTGGCTCATCCTCCTGAATAGCTGGGATTACAGGCCTGTGCTACCACACCCAGCTAATGTTTTGTATTTTTAGTAGAGACAGGATTTTGCCATGTTGGCCAGGCTGATCTCAAACTCCTGGCCTCAAGTGATCTGCCAGCCTTGGCCTCCCACAGTGCTGGGATTACAAGCATGAATCACCACACCTGGCCTAGGAATCCGTTATTTAATAGCCATCACGACCCTCAGATAGAATGAGCATCTCCCAGTGGTTCCTGAGGTCTCACCTGTGTGTTTTCATCCTCTGCTAGGCCATGGGCAAGGTGGGCACTGAATGTGCTTTTCCCAACACTGCCTTTCCCAAACAATACCAAGATTTTGTGTTTTATGGTTTTCATTTTCTCTTTGATTTCCTCTATAGCTGCAAAGAAAGCCAAAGTTTAGGGGATGAGGTTTCTGACCGAACCTCGAATGTCACTCTTTCAGTAAGCTAGGAAGAGCTAAGTCCTAGTCCTGGGGCTGTTTAAAAGTATCCTCTGAAATACCTCTTAGTCAACAGTAGAAGTAAGTGCTAGGAAGAAAATAAGGCTATTATCACACTTGAAAGTGCCTCATTTATTGGTTTACACATTTGTCTCCCCCAACTAGAACTTACTCTCCACAAGGGTAGGGACTGTCTGAAGCTTTCAGTGATGTATTCCCAGCTCCAGAAGAGAACTTTGCGTATAGTAATGGTCTCCAACTAGGGGACAAAATCCCCCAGGGACATTTAGAAATGTCTGGAGACCTCCCCCTCCCCCTCCCCTCCCTCCCCCTCCCCTCCCTCCCCCTCCCCTCCCTTCCTCTCCCCTCCCTTCCCCTTCCCTCCCCTCCCCTCCCTTCCCTTTCCTTCCCCTCCCCTCCCCTCCCTTCCCTTCCCTTCATTTTTTTTTTTTTTTGACAGAGTCTCACTCTGTTATCCAGGCTGGAGTACAGTGGCATGATCTCAGCTCACTGCAACCCGCCTCCTGGGTTCAAGTGATTCTCCTGCCTCAGCCTCCTAAGTAGCTGGGATTACAGGTGGCTGCCATCACGCCTGGCTAATTTTTGTATTTTCAGTAGAGACGGTGTTTCTTTATGTTGGACAGGCTAGTCTGGAACTCCCGACCTCAAGTGATCCACCCGCCTCGGCCTCCCAAAGTGTTGGAATTAAAGGTATGAGCCACTACGCTCAGCCTGGAGACACTTTTCATTGTGACAGGAGAGGTACTGCTGGCATCTGAGGGGTAGAGGCCAGGGATTGTGCTAATTGTCCTATGATGCAAAGGACAGCCCCCCACAACAAAGAGTAATCCTGCTCCAAATGTCAACAATGTGGAGGCTGAGAAACCCTGATAGATAGCAGGCACGTACTAAGTATCTGTCAATGAAACTATCTCATTTCAAATCCTTAACACACGAGGTATAATGGAAAATAAAATGTCTCATTACTGCTCAAATTCAAGTGAAAGTTAAGCCTGGAAACCTCCCAACACTGCTGTCCTCCTCCCCATCAACAGACAGCTGTTACTTCCCAACCTTGGATCAAAGCATTCTACATTAACTAGACCCCTGCAAAAGGCCAAAGGCCTCATGCATCTCCATCGTGGGATGACTGCCCTCACAAATTGCTCCTAAGGAGCTTCTTTGATGGCCCCTAAACCTTTGAAGATGAATATCCTCCCATAAACAAGGACATGTTAACTGTAACTTTAGGACTGTAACCTCAGTCTAACTCCTTGTCTGCTACTGATGTCTGTTAAATGTCACATTGATGATGTCCATCCATTACAAGCTTATCTTCTCACATGCCAAACAAAGACAGGATAAGATTAATCCTTCCTCTCCTACCCTGAGACATCTAATTAATTCTTCCTTTACTCCCTCTTTTGAATGTTTACCTTATCTTCTGTATAGCGTAGATATACTGGGCTCTAATTTAAACCTCACAGGAATTTAACTAACTGCCTCAAGGCCTACTGCACTTTTTCCTGCATGCTTTTTCCCCTTTTAAAGAAATATAAAAACACGAGCCTCCTGGAACCTCTCCAGGGAGCACAGGCCACAGACATTTCTGTGTTTTCCAGAGCATGCCCTCAAGCTCTGGCTCAATAAACCTCCACTGGTAGAGATGGTTCAGTCTCTCCATTGGATTGACAAGGTAACTATTTTTCTCTCCACTTTTTTTTTCTTTTGAGACAGGGTCTCACTCTGTCACCCAGGCTGGGGGGCAGTGGCATGATCTCAGCTCACTGCAACCTCCACCTCCCCAGTTCAAGTGATCCTCCCACCTCAGCCTCGAGAGTAGGCACGCACCACCATGCCAGCTAATTTTTGTGTTTTTAGTAGAGACAGGTTTCACCATGTTGGCCAGGCTCTTCTTGAACTCCTGACCTCAAGTGATCCACCTGCCTCGGCCTCCTAAAGTGCTGGGATTACAGGCGTGAGCCACTGCACTTGGCCTGTCTCCATTTTTGATGAGGAACCAGAAGCTCAGAGAGGTTATGACTATTGCTGATGGTCACACCGCATGGACCCAAGAATCAAACCCAACTCTCTCTTTGAACTCCTTCAAGATTCTCCCCCTTGGCTGGGTGTGGTGGCTAACACCTGTAATCCCAGCTTTGGGAGGCTGAGGCAGGCAGATCACCTGAGGTCAGGAGTTCAAGACCAGCCTGGCCAGCATAATGAAACCCTGTCTCTACTAAAACTACAAAAATTAGCCAGGAGAGGTGGTGGGCATCTGTAGTCCCTGCTACTGGGGAGGCTGAGGCATGAGAATCACTTGAAACCGGGAGGCGGAGGTTGCAGTGAGCTGAGATCATACCACTGCACTCCAGCCTGGGCTACACAGTGCCGAGACCAGCTCGGTTGTGGAGACCCTAACCCAGCAGTGCTAGAGGAATTAAGACAAAGACACAGAAATAGAGTGCAGAGTGGGAATCAGGGGGCTGACAGCTTTCAGACCTGAGAGCCCCGAACAGAGTTTGACCCACATACTTATTGATAGCAAGCCAGTGATAAGCATTATTTCTATAGATCATAGATTAGCTGAAAGCATTCCTTCTGGGAAACAAAGGGACAGGCTCTGGCTTGTTATCTGCAGCAGGAACATGTCCTTAAGGCACAGATCGCTCATGCTATTGTTTGTGGTTTAGGAACACCTTGAGCGGTTTTCCACCCAGGGTGGGCCACGTGTTCCTTGCCCTCATTCTGGTAAACCAACAACCTCCAGCGTGGGTGTCATAGCCATCACAAGCATGTCACTGTGCTGCAGAGATTTTGTTTATGGCCAGTTTCTCATGGCCTGTTTATGGCCAGATGTGGGGGGCCTGTTCCCAGCAACACAGCAAGATTCCCTCTGGAAAAAAGGCCAGCGGGGGTGGTGGGAAGAAAAAAAAAGATTCTCCCCCTGCCTCCTGCTTTTTAAGGTCCTTCTGAGCAGGCTCCTAAGGTCCTCCCATCCTTGAATCTGTGCTTCACAGCACTTAAAGCTGTGGTGGTTTAGTTGCTAGCTCACGTGTTTATGTTTCCCCTGTTAAGCTAAACTCCACTAGGGCAGTGACCATGCCTGATCCCCAGCTGTGTCCCCAGCACAGCACAGTACCTACGAGGTGATCAACACATTTCTGTTGAATGAACGGAAGAATCACTCCTCAAAAGGAAGAAAATTATGTCAAGAAAGTAGCTGGCAGAGCCAGGATTTAAGTCTGAGGACTCCCTGACTTTGAAGCTTATCCCATTTTCTCTGTGGTCAGTTATTGTCACTCAAACTTCTGTCCCGGATCCTCTTAATTAATGTCCCTTCTGATGCTGCACAGGTTAGTCTTGGCCTCCATCCGTGCCACATCCTTTGCTCTCGCCTTCTACAGTCCTCCTCCCTGTCACTCATTTCAAGCTCTGCCCTCACGCTGCCTACTTTTCATGCTCAGCGCCCTCTAGGCCCCACTCCTCTCCGTATACAATACCTTCTAGCCCGTACCCATCACTCATTCTGCAGATCCCGCTCCCTCCCTCCCATGTGCAGCCTTTTCCAGGCCTGCGCCTCTCACTTCCTGTTGAGGACTTGCCTTTTTCTTACCCGGGTCTGGGGTAGCCCCCACTCCAGAAGTGCACAGCCGCTGGTTGGGGCATCCCTGACATGAAGCACCTTGGCCTCCCTGGGCACTGAGGGCCCCTGGAAAGTCTGCGCAGAGACAAGACCACAGTTACAGCAGCTCGCTACAGTTTTGCCCTGCCACCCACGCCTCCTCCAGGAACTCACGTGAGGCACCTTCTCCATTCTGTCGCCTTTGCTGCCTTTGTGGTCACCGGAACTGCTGTCGTGCATTTCCGCCTTGCAGGTACAATCCGATTCTGCGGTGCAAAATAAGTCTCCAAAAGAGAGGGCTGTGGGCACGCGTGAACCTTGGGCGGAGCGACTGGGACTCACTTCTGTTCCTTTTCAGGGATTTCCTATCATACATAATTCGGCAGTGCATCTCCTAAGAACGCAGGCATTCTTCATGACCTCAGTGCCATTTTCATACCCAAGAGATTTAATATCGATGCAGTACTATTAGCCAATAGACAGTTTATATTCCAATTTTAATTGTTCCAAATAAGACCCCTCCCACCCTAGATTCACTCATTGCCTGGAGTTACGTCTCTTTGGTCTCCTTTAATTCAGATCAGTCCTTCCTTTTTTTAGGGGGAGTCTCATCACATTGATAATTTTGACAGCTCCAGACCCGTTGTCTTATAGAATATCCCATAATCTTGATTTGTCTGATCCTCTCCTCACTCTTGCCCCGTCATTAGATTCAGGTTAAGTGTTTTTTGTTGTTGTTTTTTTCCCTGCAGAACACACTTGGATAATGTCAATTTGTCCCGTTTTTGGTAATGTGAAGCTTGATGGCTTGGTAAAGGTGGTGTCTGCCCCATTTTTCCAGTGAATGGTACCCTCTGCCATTTGTAATTAACAAGTATTCTCTGGGGTGATGCACTGAAAGACCATGTGACCATCTTCTTCCCTATCAGCCTTTCACTGAGTGATTTTAGCAGCACTGATGTAATATATATAACTATAGATACAGTTTCATATATGATATCTATATATATATATCTATATATCAGTTATATACCCTCTCTTTTTTTTCTTTCCTTTTTTTTTTGGAGTCTCACTATGGATTCCTGGATTTTTTTTTAATTTGTCTTTTATAATAAATTATTATTATGCTTTCTGGTCAATTTTTCCCCCCAAATGTGGTCAGTGAAGCCGCTTCAAGACAGTTCTTATGTTCTTTGGGCACTAATACAACTTCTTTGAGCATTTTCTTGCTTTCTGATACAATAAGATATTTCAGTCATCCCTTCTCACTGCTGCAGTCATTTCTTCGGGGAGCCTTGGTTACTTTTAGCAGACAACAGTTCAGAAACCAAGATCTGGATGCCACAACTACTCATTGCTACTGGAATGTCATTGATCACAGGTTTGGCACCTGGAATATTAATGAGTGAACAAACTTTACCTGGCCCCAGACACTAAGAATATAGAAACATTTATTAAACTGCAATGTATCAGTTGCCTGTCAGTACTACTAATTATAGCCAGCATTTTGTAGAATACTTACTATTTGCCATCTACCATCTTCGTGCTTTCGTGTGAATTACCTAATTTATGTCCTTTTATAGTCCTACTGTCTCCATTTTGGATGAGGAAACTGAGGCTTAAAGTAGTTAAACTACTTTCCTAAGGTCACACGACTGGTGGCAGGGGAACCATGGTGATAAAACTGGTCTGTCCGGCTGCAGAGCCTGCACTTAGTAACACATGAGTTAGATTCCAGACTGACCTGCCCCCTGCCATCTGGAGCCCAATCTGGTCAGGAGAAGAAGAACAGAGTGATGGGCCATCAGCAAAGGCCTGGAGAGCAGAGAGGAAGTCACCTATCAGGTAGGGACTGTTGTCATTTCCATCTTACAGGTGATAAGACGGCTGCCAAGATTTACTTGCCCACAATCTGAGAGGCAGTAAAGAGCAGAACTGGGTTTTTAACAAGGTCTGATACAGGGCCTTGGCTCTTAATCACTATACTATACATTGGAGGGCAGGATGCAAGTTATTCTTTTTATTTTTATTCTCTTTTGAGATGGAATCTCACTCTGTCACAGTTGCTCACTGCAACCTCCGCCTCCTGGGTGCAAGCGATTCTCCTGCCTTGGCCTCCCAAGTAGCTGGGACTCAGGTGCCTGCCACCACGCCTAGCTAATTTTTTGTATTTTTGGTAGAGACAGGGTTTTGCCATGTTGGACCGGCTGGTCTTGAACTCCTGACCTCAGTTGATCCGCCTGCCTTGGCCTCCCAAAGTGCTGGGATTATAGGCATGAGCCACCGTGCCCTGCTGCAAGTTATTCTCCTTTCGCTGAGGAAACTGAGGGTCAGAGAGGTGAAGTGACTTGCTCAAGTTCTCACAGCCAGCAGGCTCCACTGGAACTCTTCTGACCACAGGATCTTTTTCCTCTGTCACACTTCAGAGGCTTGAGACAGGTAAATTTTTTTTTTTTTTTTTTTTTTGAGATGGAGTCTCTGTTGCCCAGGCTGGAGTGCAATGGCACAATATTGGCTCACTGCAACCTCCGCCTCCCAGGTTCAAGCGATTCCCCTGCCTCAGCTTCCTGAGTAGTTGGGATTATAGGCACACATCACCATGCCTGGCTAATTTTTGTGTTTTTAGTAGAGACGGGGTTTCGCCATGTTGGTTAGGCTGGTTTTGAACTCCTGACCTCAGGTGATCCACCCACCTGGGCCTCCCACAGTGCTGGGATTACAGATGTGAGCCCATCTCAGGTACTGTGGTGCCTGGCTGAGACAGGTCCATTTTGTTCTTCCTTCCTGATGTCCCTTAAGACATTTCCTGGCGGGCTCCTCCTAGCTGTTTCCAGCAGTGACATCACTTTAGATCTGTCTTTTGTCTCTAGTCACACAGGGTTCTCCCACTCTGCACTCAGTGAGTCTTTGCACACTGGCAGGGAAGAAATACCTACTGTTTTTTGTACCTTTCCCTTGCTTCTCACCCCTCCCCACAACAAGGCTATTAAAATGATCAAGTGTTCCATACAAAAAAAAAACCCAAGAAAATGAAGTAAACCTTCTCTCAACCTTGCTCCAGGTTTCTCCCACTGTCCCCCTCCCCCAGCCAAACCCCCATCTCACCTGGGATGGAATTTTCCATCCCTAGTAGTGGGAGCAGAAGGACAGAGCCTAGATTGCAAAGCAGATTCCCAGGCCCCATCCCTGGCCTCCTGAATCAGAAACTCAGAGCTGGGCAGGAATCTGATCTGCACTTGATGGTCTCAGCAGATGGTGATCACATCCACTAACACCTGAGGACCACTTCTTTTTTTATTTTTATTTTTTTGGGGTGGGGTGGTGGGGGTGCGATGGAGTTTCACTCTTGTTGCCCAGGCTGGAGTACAATGGCATGATCTTGGCTCACTGCAACCTCCGCCTCCCGGGTTCAAGCGATTCTCTTGTCTCAGCTTCCTGAGTAGCCGCGATTAGAGGCGCACACCACCACGCTGGGCTAATTTTTGTATATTTAGTAGAGACGGGGTTTCACTATATTGGCCAGGTTGGTCTCAAACTCCTGACCTCAGGTGATCTGCCTGCCTCGGAATCCCAAAGTGCTGGGATTACAGGTGTGAGCCACCTCGCCGGCCAGGACCGCTTCTTAAGGTGAGTGCTCCCCAAGACTCTGTTCTTGGGACACTTCCAGTCCCACTTCCCACTTCCTCCTGGGCAAGCAGCTGATAGCCCTGACACCGTCCATCGTCTGTCTCTAGCTCCAGCACCTCTTTCTCTGTAAGTTCAGATCTGTGTATCCTACCTTGTGCCTATTGGATTTTATTGCATGAATGTCCCACAAGCATAACAAATAAATGTCTGCAACTTTTTCTCAAGCCAGTTCTTGCCTCTGGGTTTCTTATCCCTGGAAAGGGCATGACCCCTGGGCTAAGAACTCAAGCCATAAATCTGAGCATCAGCCTTGCTTAGTTTTCTCCATAAATCAGTTATCAAGTGCTGTGTAACAAGTCACCCCAATATGTAATGGTTTAAACCCACCATGGTTTATTGCTTCCTGTGACTCTTCTGGTTTCACCTGGGCTCCCTTAATGTGGCTTCATTTGACTGGGAGTTGGCTGGAAGGTCCCAAATGGCCTCACTCTCACACTGGCCTTGATTCCCTCCTAGTGGCCTACCTCTCTCAGTATTCAGTGGTCTAGCCTGAGTACCTTTAAATGGCAGCTGGGAGTGACAAAGCTGGGAAGTGGCAGTCACTTTCACCATATTCTCTCCATCAAAGCATCACGGGGGCAGCCCAAGTTCAAGGGCTGCAGACACAGACTCCACCTCTTGATGAGTGGGGTGGCATACCTATACAGGGATGGGGGGCAATGTTGTCCATAGAGATGCCCACAGCACCCCCTGTATCCAATCGGACATCAGGCCAGCAGCTGCGCCCCCAGGTGGTAGACTGGTAGCACACACGACCCCAATTCTTTCCCCCATCTGGATCTGTGCCCTTGGCTGTCTAACTTTGCCCTCCTACGTGTGGGGAGGGGGTTCTATTCTACCCCTTAACTCTGGGCTCAGGCATGTGACTTATTTTAGCAAATGTGACACAAGCAAAAACTTATAATAGGGCTTTTGCCTGTTTCACTCTCTCTCTGGCTCTCCTGCAATCACTAGGAGAAGGTCTGGGTTGACCCACGGGAGGTAAAACATGTGGAACTGAGCTGAGCCACCTCAGTGCTCTCAGCCAAGGCCGTCTTAAACCAGCGGCCCTGAGACACATGAGAAGAGTCCAGCCAATAGCTGCAGATCCAGCCATCCAGATCCACAGCTGGCTGTAGATGCACGAGTCTGGGAGAACCACCCAGCCCGTGCACTGGCTGGTGAACTAGCTAAATGCTGATTGTTTGACACTGCTGAATTTGGGGTGGCTATAGACAACTGACACTCCGTGCCTTCCAGCATCCCTCCTGCCTCAGCTCAGGCCCTCCTCCTTCTCCTGGGCCTGCAACAGTGTTTGTTTCAGCTGGGATACGCTAGTCTATGCTGCTAAAACAGACATCCCCAAACTGAAGTGACTCAAGGCAACCAAGTTTATTTTGGCACTTGCTCCATATGTCACTTCATGGACAGAGGCCCCTGCTCCCTGTGGTCCTCAGGGACACAGACTGAAACTCCACTGTGTCCTGTGGCCCCTTTTGAACACAGAGGACACAAGCCAGGGGTTTTACACTGGTTTTGAAATGTTTCCACTAGAAATGACACCTATCTGCCAACTTTTCATTGGCTATAATTAGTCACACAGGTCAGGTGCAGTGGCTCACACCTGTAATCCCAGCACTTTAGGAGGCCAAGGCAGGAGGATTGCTCGAGGCCAGGAGTTGGAGAACAGCCTGGGAAACATAGTGAGACACTGTCTCTACAAAAAATGTAAAAATTAACTGGGCATGGTGGTGCGTGCCTGTAGTCCCAGCTACTTGGGAGGCTAAGGCAGGAGGATTGCTGGAGTTGGAGGCTGCAATGAGTGATGAGCTATTATCACACTACTGCACTCCAGCATGGGCAGCATACTGAGACCTTGTCTCATAAAAAAATTATATATATTTCAAAATAGAGTCCAGAAATGGTTCACTGATTTTCAATGAAGGTTCAAGGTTATTTTTTGGAGAAAGGCTAGCTTTTTCAACCAATGGTATTGGAACAACTGGATATCCAAACAGAAAAAAATGAACTTCAACTATATTTCACACCACATACAAAATTTACCTACAAAAATTTACTCCAAATGGATCAGAGACCTAAATGTCGAGTCTAAAACTATAACATGTCCAGAAGGAAAAATAGGAGAAAATCTTTGTGTTGTTGTATCCAGTAAATCTTTCTTAGATATAATATCGAAAACACAATACATAAAAAAAGAACAAATAAAATCTCGTCAAAATTAAGAATGGCTCTTCAAAAGACACTTTTAAGAGAATAAAAGGACAAGCTACAGTCTAGGAAAAAACATTTGTCAAACACATAATTGATAAAAGACTTCCAGCCGGGTGCAGTGGTTCACCCCTGTAATCCCAGCACCTTGGGAGGCCAAGGCAGGCAGATCACCTGAGGTCAGGAGTTCGAGACCAGCCTGGCCAACATAGTGAAACCCCTATCTCTACTAAAAATACAAAAATTAGGAGTAATATCTTTCTACGATATTACAAATAGTATCACAACGTGTCCACACATGGTGTACATCCACTGTAATATCTGGATTAATATCTTCCCATGATATTACAAGTAATATCACAGGGTGGTTTCCCACTGTTATATTAGGAGTAGTATCTTCCTACAGTATCACAAATAATATCACAAGGTATACACACATTTTGTACACACAGTGTGATATTAGGAGTAATATCTCTATGATATGAAAAATAACACAGGGTGTACACCCAAAGTGATTTCAGGAGTAATATCTCCCTATGATATTAAGATTAATATCACAGTGATGTTAGGAGTCATATCTCTATGATATTATGAATAATGTCACTGGATGTAAACACATGGTGTACACCCTCTGTGATATTATGAGTAATCTTCTATGATATGGATAATATTACATGGTGTACACCCTCTGTGATATTATGAGTAATCTTCTATGATATGGATAATATTACATGGTGTACACCCCCTGTGATATTAGGAGTAATTTCTCGAGGATATATTATGCATAATATCACAGGGGTTTACACACACATGGTGTACACACCCCTATGATATTACCAGTAATGTCTTGAGGATATATTATGCATAATATCACTGGGGGTGTACATACATATGGTGTACACCTGCTATGATATTAGCAATAATTGCTCAAGGATATATTATGCATAATATCACAGGGGGTGTACAGAAACAGGTATACTCCTTCTGTGATATTAGCAGTAATGTCTTGAGGATATTTTATGCATAATATGTGTATACCCACTGTGATATTACCAGTAATGTCTTGAGGGTATATTATGCATAATATCACAGGGTGTACACCCACGGTGATTCTAACAGTAATATCTTGAGAAATTATGCATAATAACAGAGAGTTACCCGCACTATGATAGTAGCAGTAATATCTCGAGGACGTTATGCTTAGTATCACGGGCTGTACACACAGAGTGCAAACCCATGGTGTTATTAGCTGTAATATGTCAAGGAAATTATTCCTAATATCATGGGGTATACACACAGGTTGCACACTTAGGGTGATATTAGCAGTAATATCTAGAGGACATTAAGCCTAATATCGTGGGGTGTACTGACAAGGTGTGCATCTTTGGTGACATGAGCAGTAATATCTCAAGAATATTATGCCTGATATAACAGGGTGTACACACAGGGTGCACACCCACGGTGATATTCGCAGTCATATCTCGAGGATATTATGCCTAATATTACAGGGTGTACACACAGGATGTACATCCACTATGATATTAGCAGTGAGAATATTATGCACAATATCACAGTGGTTGTACACCCTGTGTGTACACCCTGTAATATTAGCAGTGTGATACCACACTGTGATATTAGCAGTCATATCTCGAGGACATTATTATGCATGACATCACGTGTACACCCACTGTGATATTAGCAGTCTTATGTCAGTGATATTCTTATGCATGATATCTCAGGGTGTACATGCCAGTTGTATACCCATCATATTTCGAGGATATTTTTATGCATGATATCACAGGGTGTACGCACAGGCTGTACACCCACTGTTACACCAGCAGCCATATTTTGAGGATATTATTAATCGGGATATCACAGGGTGTACACCCACTGTGACAGTGGCAGTCATGTCTCAAGGATATTATGCAGGACAGCACAGGGTGTACGCACAGGGTGTACCCTTACTGTGACAGTAGCAGTCATATCTCAATTATATTATGCAGGATATCACAGGGTGTACACTGTGTGTACAGTGTGTACTGTGATAGCAGCAGTCATTTCTCAAGAGTATTATTATGCAGGATATCATAGTGCGTTGACACTATATATGATATGATAAATGCCATTTGCCTGTCTACACACAGGGTTATTATTGTGATATTACTGTGTGAAATTACTGTGATATTACTGAAATATCCCTCTGATATTTATCATATTACAGTGTTGACACGGAGTGTTTATGCTGTGATATTAATGAAATATCACTCTGATGTTTATTATATCACAGTGCTTACACACTGTGATATTAATAAAATATCACTCTGATATTAATAAAATATCATTCTGATATAATATCCAATGATTACACACTATGATATGAATGAAATATCACTATGATGTTAATATCACAGTGTGTACACACTGTGATTTCAATGAAATATCACTCTGATATTTATAATATCCAGTGTTTATACAGCATGATATTAATGAAACATTGCCCTGATATTTATAATATTCATTGTTTACACACTGTGATATTAATGAAATATCACTCTGGCATTTATAATATCGAGTGTTTATACACTGTGATATTAGTGAAATATCACTCTGGCATTTATAAGATCCAGTGTTTACACACTGTGATATTAATAAAATATTGCTCTGACATTTATAGTGTCCAGTGTTTATACACTGTGATAATATTGAAATATTGGTCTGACATTTATAATATCCAGTGCTTACATACCAAGATATTAATGAAATATCCCTCTTCTATTTATAATATCCAGTGTTTACACACTGTGATATTAATGAAATATTGCTCTGATATTGATAATATCCAGTGTTTACACACTGTGATATTAAGGAAATATTGCAGTGATATTTATAATATCCAGTGTTTATACACAGTGCTTACACACTGTGATATTAATGAAATATTGCAGCGTTATTTATGATACCCAGTGTTTACACACTGTGATATTAATGAAATATCGCTCTGATATTGATAATATCCAGTTACACACTGTGATATTAATGAAATATCACTCTGATACTTATAATAGCCAGTGTTCACACACAGTGTTTACACCTTGTGATATTAATGAAATGTCGCTGTAATAGTTATCATATTTAGTGTCAATGCACTATGGTATTAATGAAATATCACTGTGGTATTCATCATATCTAATGTCAAAACAGTATGGTATTAATGAAACATCACTGTGATAGTCATCATATCTAGTGTCAATGCACTGTGGTATTAAGTAAATATTGCTGTGATACTTATCATATCATATCTAGTGTTGATGCGCTATGGTATTAATGAAATATCACTGTGGTATTTATCATATCTAATGTCAACACACTATGGTGTTAATGAAATATCGCTGTGATATTTACCATATGTAGCGTCAACGCACTATGGTATTAATGAAATATCGCTGTGATATTATATCTAATGACAACGAACTATAGTATTAAATATTGCTGCGGTATTTCTTATATCTAGTGTCAACGCACTATCTTATTAAGGAAATATCGCTGCGATATATATATATGGTCATACGTAGTGTCAATGCACTATGGTATGAATGAAATATCGCTGCGACATTTATCTCATATCTAATGTCAATGCAGTGTGATATTAATGAAATATCGCTGTGATATTTATCATATCATATTTAGTGTCAACGCACTATGATAGTAATAAAATATCTCTGTGGCACTTATCATATGTAGTGTCAACGCACTATACTAATGAAATATCACTGTGCTATATATCATATCTATTGTCAACGGACATGAAATTTCACTATGATATTTATCATATAATATCTAGTGTCAATACATTATGGTATTAATGAAATGTCGCTGTGATATTTGTCATATCTAATGTCAACACACTATGGTATTAATGAAATATTGCTGTGATATTTATCATATCTAGTGTCAACACACTATGATATTAATAAAATATCATCTAGATATTTATAATATCTAGTGTTAACACAAAATGATATCTATAAAATAAAGTCTACATGGTATTTATAACATCTAGTGTTAACACTATGATATTAAGAAAAATATCATCTTTGTGATATTTATAATATCTAGTGTTGACACACTATGATATTAATAAAATATCATCTATATGATATTTACAATACCTAGTGATAACACACTATAATATTAGTAAAATATCGACCTGGTGTGGTGGCTCATGCCTGTGATCCCAGGCCAAGGTGGGTGGATCACCTGGGGTCAGGAATTTGAGACCAGCCTGGCCAACATGGTGAAACCCCATCTCTACTAAAAATACAACAATTATCTGGGCGTGGTGGTGCGTGCCTGTAATCCCAGCTACTCGGGAGGCTGAGGCATGAGAATCACTTGAACCCAGGAGGTGAAGGTTGCAGTGAGCTGAGATTATGCCATTGCACTCCAGCCTGGGCAAAAAGAGTGAAACTCCATCTCAAAACAAAAAATTATCTGTATGATACCTATAATATGTAGTGTTAACACACCATAATATTAATAGAATATTATCTAGATGATTATTTATAATATCTAGTGTTAACACACTATGACATTAATAAAATATCATCTAGATGATATTTATAATATCTAGTGGTAACACATTGTTAGCACACTATATTAATAAAATATCTAAATGATATTTATAATATGTAGTGTTAACACACTGTGATAGTAATAAAATATCATCTAGATGATATTTATAATATCTAGTGTTAACACACTATGATGTTAATAAAATATCATCTATATAATATTTACAATATCTAGTATTAACACTATAATATTAATAAAATATATGATATTTATGATATCTAGTGTTAACACTATGATATTTATAAAATATCATGAGATATTTATAATATCTAATTTTAACACAGTGTTAACACACCATGATATGAATGATATGAATAAAATATCTTTATAGAATTTATGTCTAGTGTTAACACATTATATTAATGTCATCTATATTATATTCAAAATGTCTTGTGTTAACACACTATAATATTAATAAAATATCACCTATATGATATTTATAATGTCTAGTGTTAACACACTATGATATTAATAAAATATCATCTTTATGGTATTTATAATGTCTAGTGTTAACACACAATATTAATAAAATATCTATATGATATTTATAATGTCTACTGTTAACACACTATATTGATAAAATATCTATATATTTATAATGTCTAGTGTTAACACACAGTGTTATTACTATATTAATAAAATATCATCTAGATGATATTAATAAAATATCTAGATATTAATAAAATCATCTAGATGATATTTATAATGTCTAGTGTTATCACACTATGATATTAATAAAATATCATCTAGATGATATTTATACTGTCTAGTGTTAATTCACTACAATATTAATAAAGTATATCTAGATTATATTTATAATGTGTTATTACACAGTATTAACACAGTAAGCTATCAATAAAATATCTATATGAAATTTATAATATCTAGCGTTAACTCACTATGCTATTAATAAAATATTATCTAGATGATATTTATAATGTGTAGGGTTACACAGTGTTACACTATATTAATAAAATATCTACATGATATTTATACTGTCTAGTTTTAACACACTATGATATTAATAGGATATCATCTAGATAATGCTTATACTGTCTAGTGTAACACAATGATATTTATAGAATATCATCTCTATGATATTTATAATATCTCTAGTGTTAACACACGATGATATTAATAGAATATCATCTGTGTATTTAGAAAATCTCTGGTATTGTTAACACACGATGATATTAATAGAATATCATCTCTATAATATTTGTAATATTTCCAGTGTTGTTAGCACACAATGATGATATTAGTAGAATATCATCTCTATGATATTTATAATATCACTAGAGTTGTTAATACACAATAATGATATTAATAGAATATCTCTATGATATTTATAATATCCCTAGTGTTTTTAACACATTATGATATTAATAGGATATCATCTCTATGATACCTGTAATATCTCCAGTGTTAACACACTGTGGTATTAATAGAATATCATCTCTATGATATCTACAATATCTCTAGTGTTAACATACTGTGATATTAATAGAATATTATCTATGACATCTATAACATCTCTAGTTTTAATATACTGAGATATTAATAGAATATGATCTCTATGATATCTTTACTATCTCTAGTGTTAACACACTATGATATTAATAGAATATGATCTTTGTGATATCTATAATACCTCTAGTGTTAACACACTATATTAATAGAATATCATGTATTTGAATAATATCTAGTGTTAACACACTATTATATTAATATGATATAATCTATGCTATGAATAATATGTAGTGTTAACACACTATGATATTAATAGAATATCATCTATGCTATGAATAATATCTAGTGTTAACACACTATGATATTAATAGAATATTTTCTATGCTATAAATAATACCAAGCGTTAACACATTGACGTTAATATATCATCTGTGCTATGAATAATGTCTAGTGTTAACACATTATGATATTAATAGAATATTATCTATGCTATAAATAATATTAAGTGTTAACACATTATGATATTAATAGAATATTTATGCTATAAATAATATCAAGCATTAACACATTGTGATATTAATAGAATATCATCTATGGTATGAATAATATCAAGTGTTGACACACTATAATATTAATAGAATATCATCTATGCTATGAATAATATCTAGTGTTAACACACAATAATATTAATAAAATATCATCTATGATATGGATAATATCATTTTGTGTTAACACATCCATGATATGAATATATCATCTATGATATGAACATATCATCTAGTGTTAACACACTATGATATGAAGAATATCATTTATGATATCTATGTATGTATATATATATGAAATAAATCATTAATACCATACAAACCATTTTCCACATAACAAATGCTCTTGGAGACCATACCACTTCGAGTTATAAACATCTCTTCCTTTTTGGTAGCTGTGTAGTACTCCATGGTACGGATGTACCATTATTTATTTGACCATTCTCTATGGCTGAACATTTGAGTTGTTCCCTGACTTCTACTACAAGCATTGGTGCAATAAATATCTTTTCTCGTGCAATTTCTTTAAGTCAAGTTTATTGAGGTACAATGTTCACGCAGTGAAATTCTTCTTCAGCACACAGTTACTGAGTCCTGAATAAGTCATACAGGCATGCCCCTACTCACAGCCAAGATTAGAGCATTTCCATCACCCCAGGGAGTCTTCTTGTCCCTTCCCCCTGCCACCAATAGGGCCCTTGGTCCTCACAAATGCCACATAAAAGGAATCATATAAGATGCAGTCCTTTGAATCTAGTACTCTCACTTAGCATAATGCTAAAAGCAAATATCCTTCCATATACGCATCTGGGCATATGTGAGAACTTCAGAAGAAGCTGTGGGATTGAAGAGCATGTGTATTTTTTACTTGTTATATATCATCTTTTTTTTTTTTTTTTTTTGAGACAGAGTCTCACTCTGTCGCCCAGGCTGGAGTGCAATGGCACGATCTCGGCTCACTGCAACCTCCGCCTCCCAGGTTCAAGTGATTCTCCTGCCTCAGCCTCCTGAGTAGCTGGGACTATAGGCATACACCACCACGTCCAGCTAATTTTTGTATTTTTTGTAGAGATGGGGATATCACCACGTTGGCCAGGCTTGTGTCAAAATCTTGGCCTCAAGTGATCCACCACCCTCAGGCTTCCAAAGTGCTGGGATTACAGCTGTGAGCCACCGCGCCCGGCCCCTGTTATTATATCATCTTGATGATTTCTCACTCCTACAGACCTCTTGTTATACACTTTATTACTATGTACTTTTTACATAGTGCATATATTCCTGTTATAGTTACATAGTGCATATACGTGCATATATTCCTGTTCTAAGGGTCTCTGTGGGGAGCACACAGGGTTTTCCTTGAGCCCTGGCTCAGATGCCAACAGATCCCACTCAGGTGTGGCAGCTTCTGCCTGTTTGACTTCGTTGGGATCCCGGTGGTCTGGGTGTTGGGGAGCTCAGGCGTGAACACCAAGGCCAGAAAGGGGCTCCCCAAGATTCCCCCAAATTGATGCCAGTTACAGGGCTGCTGTGGAGGGGAAGGCAGAGCCTTAGCAAAACACAGCAAGAGGCCAAAAAAATGCCCCTTGGTGATTTTCAGAGTGGACTGCTCTCTGCAGGCTGGAAGTGTCTGGGACCTCGCTCAGCTGGGCTCCAGGTCAGCTGCTGGAGTGATTTGGGGAGTTGAGTGAGGATAGATGCCATGAAAGTCTGCCATCCACAGAGCGAAACTAAGTCACCTGGGAAATTGAGCCGATTGTCGGCCACTTGGGGCTTTTGCCTGATTTTCCTAAGCAAGGTGGGGCTTCTTGAAGGAAAGAATTAATCTCGAATTTCTGATATTTGACTTTGGATATTTAACATATGTAGATAAAATATGATCTCTACTTCCATGTGTGTACGTGTGTATAACCCATGTGCATTTTTCCCTGGTGTAAAGAAAAATAAGAACCTATGTCAAGAGTACAACAGTAAAGCAGAGTGCAGTCTGCAAGGTGTAGTATTTTTGTTTGGAAAGTGACATTTTTAGTTCCTCTATGAAATCTTTTACTGATTCCAAATAATGTATTTAACATTGACCAGGTATGGTGGCTCATTCCTGTAATTCCAACACTTTGGGAGACCAAGGAGTGGAGGATCGCTTGAGCCCAGGAGTTCCAGACCAGCCTGAGCAACATGGTGAGACCCCCCATCTCTAAAAATAAAAATAAAAGTTAATTAGCCGGGCATGGTGGTGCGCCTGTAGTCCCAGATATTCAGGAGGCTGAGGTGAGAGGATCACTTGAGCCCAGGAGGTTGAGGCTGCAATGAGCCATTATCTCACCACTGAACCCCAGCCTGGATGACAGACCAAGACCCAACAGGATAAGGGAGGGATAGCATTAGGAGATATACCTAATGTAAAGCACGAGTTAATGGGTGCAGCACACCAACATGGCACATGTATACATATGTAACAAACCTGCATGTTGTGCACATGTACCCTAGAACTTAAAGTATAATTAAATATATATATATATATAAAGAAAGAAAAAGAAAACTGAATTCTATTCTCCTTTTATTTGTTAATTGTTACAAAACCATAAAACTAACCAAAAATGTAACTGTTACTGAAAATGTTGTACAGTAGAGGAAAGTGTTTAAAAAAATGATCTACTCCAATGCAAATACCCTGGCTCCACCACACCACTGCTTAGAGGCCTCTCGTCCATCACCAGAAGATTGTTTTCAATCTCTCTTAAACCGTATTCATGGGAAACACATTCTCTTTCTGAAATGCCAGATGGCTGGCAGAATCCTACCCTGTGTGGGCAGTGGAGGAGGAGGGTCGGTGAGATGGAAGAGGTGAGACCTCACTGTCCCCAGGAGCAGGATTCCAGATCCTGCGCCCCCCACTTGGCCTCCCACACTTTGGATGCTCCAGGCCAAGGTTGCTGGGCCATTTTCCTGCCATCACTGCCTGGAACCTGCCCAGATTGTTTTAAGACAGCTGCTTGAGCTCCGTGGGCTGGAAAGGGACCGTGCTGCATCTGTGAACCTGATATGAAACCCATCTGTCTGCCGAAGGAACGCATTGGAGACCGTCTTAGGTGACAGCTGGCACAGCACTGTCCGACAGAAGTTTCTGTAGAAATGTGCTGTTCTGTAGAAATGTACTGTTCTGTGCAGCCACATGTGGCTACTGAGCACTTGAAATGTGGTTAGCCAACTCTTAATTGAAATTTAAATGGCTGCACGTGGCCAGTGGCTATCGTGTTGAACAGCACAGGGCTAGGAAATCTATGTGTGCTAATGTGGAATAACCATGCAGATGGATGCATGAGGTGCAGGGAGAGGCAAGGGCCCAATCTGCTGTTATTTGCTGAAAATGGGGGTGAAGGGTGGTGTTTGCAGAGGCACACATCACGCTGGAAGGACTGAGGACGGGAGAGGAGCTGGCAGAGGGCAAGAGGGAGATTTTCCAGGTGTGCTCTTGTGTACATTTTGTATTTTGAACCACGCTAATGTATTACTAATTCCAAATATTGATCTATTGAAAGATATTGCTAAATGGCTGCAGGGGAGGAGCAGAACATTGCTGGGTATTATTATAGCATATGGGTATATTATATGCTATATGGGTATATTATAGTATATAATATGTGTCTTGGGTCAGGGGATGTGTCCACAGTGAGTGTGCGGGTAACTATGAAAGAATGGGAGTGTGAATGTGAGTGCAGGAGTGTTGAGTATATAAGAACGGGAGTGAGAAGGAGTGTGTGCGTGTGTAAGTTGAATATGAGTGTGTGCATATGCAAATACAAATTGAGCATGTGTGTAGGTTAGAGGATGGGTTCGTGAGAGCATAGTGTGAATGTGTATAAATGTGAGTGTGGATGTGTGAGTTTGTAAAAGAATCAGTGGGAGAACTGCAGTGTGTGAGTGTGAGAAACAGCAAATGTGAGTGTGTGAATGTGTTTGTGTGGCTGAGTATGGGTGTGAGTAGGGGTAAGTGTGTGTGTGTGACAGTGTAAGAGTATGTGTGTGCATGTGTATATGTGAACGTGAGAGAGTTTGAGTTCTGTGTGTGAGAGAGTGAACCTGGAGGGGCGTGAGGCTGTGTGTCAGTGTGGGTGAATATGTGTGTGCATTGTGTGTGAGATCAGGCATGGGAGTCATCCAGGAAGAAAAAGACAGTTGAAACACAAACCCTGACCGTGGAGAGCTCACAGCCTGGCATGGGAGGAGGACGGGAAATCCCTCAGTGAGAACCACACAATAGGATGGTGGAAATTTAATTTGCTGGCATTTGACTCAGGGGGCTGGCTGTCCTTGGAGAAATGCTTCCTAAGGGCCTGGCATACAAGGTGGTAGCAGCAGCAATGGCATCTGTTAGGTTTTGAGCCCCTGCCATGGCAGAGCCTCCTGAGTTGAGAACTTCATGGTGTCATCCCCCTGCCATATCTACCCACAGCCCCAGCTCAGGACCTGCCCGTAGTGGGCACCCAGCACCCTCCAGCCAGCCCAGGAGTAGCTACACAGCCTCACTTGTCCCTGTTTACCCAGCCCCAGATCCCGCAAGCGCTGGAGGCAACGTGATATTCTATGGAGGAGGAGGAGGGGAAGAAAGAGGGAATCCCTCGAGGAGGGGAAGAAAGAGGGAATCCCTCAGATCAAATGAGCCCTCAGCACCACTCAAGCCAACAGGTGTTCCACTGGCCCACCTTATGGCAGGCAGGAAACTTGTCTAAACTTTGTCTTTCTCAAAGCCAAAATTTGTGACTGGAGGTGGCTCCAAGCAGTGCTTAGGAAACCGGAGAAATAGGAACACACACACATACACACACACACACACACACACACACACACACACACACACACACACGAGAGAGAGAGACAGAGAAAACCCAGAAAGAACCTGCTCTGCTTACAATTCAGCATCCGTCTCAATTTGTGTCACTCAATTCTATTTACTTATTTATTTTTTTGAGACAGATTCTCGCTCTGCCGCCCAGGCTGAGTGCAGTGGCGCGATCTCAGTTCACTGCAACTTCCGTCTGCCGGGTTCAAGCAATTCTCCTGCCTCAGCCTCCCGAGTGCGGGGGACAGGGTGATATTACTCCCCATATTTTGGGGGATGTGATATGGTTCATAATATCCAGGAAGAAAGAGCATGATACTACTCCCCATATCGCAAGGGGTGTACACCCCTCTGTGATATGGTTTGTAATATCCAGGGAGGTAGAGGATGATATTTCTTTCCATATGGCAGGGGGTGTACATCCCCCAGTGATATGGTTCCTAATATCCAGAGCAGAAGAGGGTGGTGTTACTCCCCATATCGTGGGGATTTAACATGGTTCGTATTAACCACAGAAAAACGTAGTAATATTACTCCCAATATCGTGGAGGGTGTACACCCCCCTGTGATATGGTTCATAATATCCAGGGCAGGATAGGGTCGTATTACTCCCCATATTGCAAAGGGTGTACAGCCCCCTGTGATATGGTTCGTAATATCCAGGAGGGTGATATAACTTCCATATCGTGGGGGTTGTACACCCCACTGTGATATGGTTCATGATTCTCCAGCAAGTGAGAGGGTGATATTACTCCTAATATCACGGGGAGTGTGATATTGTTCGTAATATCCAGGGAGAAAGAGGATGATATTAATCCCCATATCTCGGGGAGTGTACACTCCCCTGTGATGTGGTTCGTAATATCCAGGGGGGGAGAGGGTGATATTACTTCCCATATCGCAGAGGGTGTACACCACCTTGTGATACAATTCATAATATCTGGGGGGGGGGGAGAGTGATTTTTGTCTCCATATCACGGGGGGTGCACACCCCACCTGTGATATGGTTCATAATATCAAGGGCGAGAGAGGGTGATATTACTCCCCATATCACGGGGGGTGTGAGATGGTTTGCAATATCCAGGGAGGGAGAGGGTAATATTACTTCCCATATCGCAGGGGGTGTATATCACACTGTGATGTGTTTTCTAATATCTAGGAGAAGAGAGAATGATAGTACTCCCCATATCACGGGATGTGTACATCTCCCTGTGATATGGTTCATAATATCCAGAAGAAAGAGGGTGACATTACTCCTCATATGGGGGTAGTGTACACCCACCCATGATATGGTTGGTAATATCCAGGGGGAGAGAGGGTGATATTACTCCCTATATCACAGAGGGGCATACACCCCTTTGTGATATGGTTCCTAATATCCAAAGGGGAGATGGTGATATTAATCCCCATATCGCGGGGTGTACACCCCTCTGTTTTATGGTTTGTAATATCCAGGATGGGAGATGGTGATATTACTCCCCATATCGCAGGGTGTGTACACCCCCCTGTGATATGATTTGTGATATTCAGGGGTAAGAGGGTAATGTTACTTTCCATATCGTGGGGGGTGTGATATGGTTCGTAATATCCAGGGGAAAAAAGGGTGATACTACTCTTCATATCGCTGGTGGTGTACACCCACTTGTGATATGGTTTGTAATATCGAGGGGGGTGATATTACTCACCATATCGCAGGGCGTGTACACCCCCTTGTGAAATTGTTGGTAATATCCAGAGGGTGAGGGGGTGATATTACACCCCATATTGCTGGGGTGTAATATAATTTTTAATATCCAGGGGGAAAAGGGTGATATTACTTCCTGTATCACAAGGACTGTACACCCCCCTGTGATGTGATTCATAATATCTCGGTGGGAAAAAATGATATTTCTCCCCATGTCTCTGGGGGCGTACACCACCCTGTAATATCTTAAGGGGAAGAGGGTGATATTAGTTTCTATATCACAGAGGGTGTACACCCACCTGTGATATGGTTTGTAATATCTTGGGTGGGAGAGGAGGATATTACTCCCCATATTGCAGGGGGCATACACCTTCCTGTGATATGGTTCATAATATCCCAGAAAGGAGAGGGGGATACTATTCCCCACATTGCAGGGGGCATACACCCCCCTGTGTTATGGTTCAAAATATCCCAGGGGTGAGAGGGTCATATTACTTTTCATATCGTGGATTGCATACATCCCCCTGTGATATGGTTTCTAGTATCCAAGGCGGGAGAGGGTGATATTACTCTCCATATCACAGGGGGTGTGCACCTCCCCCAAGGATATGGTTTATAGTATCCAGTGGGAGAGAGTAATATTTCTCCCCATATCGCGGGGGATGTACAGCCCCCTGTGATATGATTCATAATATCTAGAAGGGGAGAGGGTGATACTCCCAATAACGCGGTTGGTGTAGTATGGTTTGTAATATTCAGGGGGAAGAGGGTGATATTACTCCGCATATCGCGGTGGGTGTACATCCTCCTGTGATATGGTTTGTAATATCTGGGGAGTGGGTGAAAGGATGATATTAATCTTCATATTGCGGTGGTGTACGCCCCCCTGTAATATGGTTTGTAATATCAAGGGGGGGGGAAGAATGATATTACTCCCCATGTCGGTGTATTGTACACCCTCCTGTGATATGGTTCATAATATCCAGGGAGGGAGAGGGTGATATTACTCCTCATACCACAAGTGGTGTGATATGGTTCATAATATCCAGGGGGGAGAGGGTAACATTACTCCTCATATCGTGGGGGGTGTACACACCCCTGTTATATGGTTCATAATATTTAAAGAAGGAAAGGGTGATATTACTTCCCATCCCACGGAAGGTGGTACACCTCTCTGTGATATGGTTCATAATATCCATGGGGGAGAGGGTGATATTACTCCCCATATCACGAGTGATGTGATATGGTTTGTAATATCCTGGGGGAGAGTGGGTGCTATTACTCCTCATATCCCCAGGAGTGTATACACCCCTGTGATATGGTTCATAATATACAGGGTGGGAGAGGGTGATATTACTTCCCATACTGCCGAAAGTGTACACCATCTTGCGATATATTTTGTAATATCTAAGGAAGGAGAGGGTAATATTGTTCCCAATATCAGGGGGTGTATACACTCTCCTATGATGTGGTTCATAATATCCAGGTGGTGAGAGGGTGATATTACTCTTCATACCACGGGAAGTGTGATATGGTTCGTAATATACAGGGGAAAAGAGGGTGATATTACTTCCCATATAGCATGGTGTGTGCATCCCCCTGTGATATTGTTCATAATATCCAAGGGGAAAGAGAGTGATGTTACTCCTAATAGCGCTGGGGGTGTACATTCCCTGTGACATGTTTTGTAATATTTAGGGGGGCAGAGGGTTATATTGCTCCCAATATTTCAGGACAGGTACACCCCCCCATGATATGGTTTGTAATATCCAAAGTGGGAGAGGGTGATATTACTATCTATATTGGGGTGGTCTTCATATGGTTCGTAATGTCCAGAGGGTGAGAGGATGATATTACTTTCCATATCGTGGAAGGCGTACACTCGCCTGTTACATGCTTCGGAATATCTGGGAGAAGAGGATAATATTACTCCCCATATTGCGGGCGGTGCACACACCCCTGTGATATGGTTCATAATATCCTGGGAAAAAAGGGTAATATTGCTTCTGATATCGTGGGGAGTGTACACCCCCTGGTGATATTGTTCATAATATCCAGAAAGAAAATGATATTACTTTCAATATCGTAAACACTCTGTGTACACCCTCTGTGATATTTTTTGTAATATTTAGGGGAGGAAGAGGATGTGATTACTCCCAATATCGCAGGGGGTGTACACCCGCCAGTAATATTGTTCACAATATCCAGGGGGAAAAAGGATATTACTCCTATTATTGCAGGGGGTGTACACCCACCTGTGATATTGTCCATAATATCTAGTGGGGGGAGTGGATGATATTACTTCTAATATCTTAAACACCCTGTGTGTACTCCCTTCTGTGATATTGTTCATAATATCCACAGAGAAAGATGATATTACTCCCAATATCGCAGAGGTTGTACACCCCCTTGTGATGTTGTTTATAATATCCATGGGCAAAGAAGAGGATACTACTTCCAATATCGCTGGGGTGTACACACCCCTGTGATATTGTTTGTAATATCCGGGGGTGGGGGAGAGGATAATATTACTCCCAATATCACAGCGGGTGTACACACCCTTGTGATAATGTTCATAATATCAAGGGGGGAGAAAGGATGATATTACTCCCAATATCGCAGCGGGTGTACACCCCCCGTGATATTGTTTTTAATATCCAAGTGGTGAGAGAATGATATTACTCCAAATATCGCAGTGGGGTGTACACCCACTGCGATATTGGGAGTAATATCGCAGTGGAGTGTACACCCCACTGTGATATTTTTCATAATATTCAGCGGGAAAGAGGATGATATTACTCCCAGTATTGAAAACGGTGTACATCCCTCTGTGATATTGTTTGTAATATGCAACGAAAGAAGGATGATATTACTCCCAATTTCCAGCGAGTGTACACACTCCCTTGTGATACTGTTCACAATATCCAGGGAGAGAGAGAATGATATAAATGTAAACACCCTTGAGATATTGTTCGTAAAATTAAGTAGGTGAGAGAAGGATGTTACTTCTAATATCCCAGGGAGTGTACACCTTTCTGTGATACGTTTCATAATGTCTGGGGGAGGGGAGGATAATATTGCTGTTAATATCGCAGGGGGTATACACCCCTCTGTGACATAGTTCATAATATCCAGAAGAGGAGCGGATGATGATACTCCCAATGTCGCAGGGATTGTTGACCCCCCTGTTATATTGTTCATAGTATCCAGGGGGAAATAGGATGGTATTACTCTGAATATCGCAGGAATGTGCACACCCTTGTTATATTTTTCATAATATCCAGGGAGGGAGAGGATGATATTACTCTCAATATCGCTGGGCTTGTACAACCCCTTGTGATATTTTTCATAATATCCAGGTAAAAGAGGATGATATTACTCGCAATATTGTAAACACCCTTTGTGTACACCTTCCTGTGATATTGCTTGTAAGATCCAGAGAAAGTGATGATGACATTACTCGCAATATCGCAGGGGTTGTAGATACCACTTTGATATTGTTCGTAATATTCATAGGGGGAGAGGATGATGCTAATTCCAATATTTCAGGGGGTGTACACACCTCTGCGATCTTGTTTGTAATATCCAGGGGGAAGAGGATAATATTACTCCCAGTATTGCAGGGGGTGTAAACACCTCTGAGATATTGTTTGTAATATTCAGGCAGGGGGGAAATGCTATTACTACCAATATCGCAAGGGGTGTACACCCCCCTGTGATATTGTTCATAATATTTATGGGGGGAAAGGAAAATATTACTCCTAATATTGTAGGGGGTATGCAGCCCTCTGTAATTTTGTTTGCAATATTGGGGGGGGGAGAATGATATTACTGACAGCATCACGGGTGGTGTACATTCCTTTGTGATATTGTGATATTGTTGGTAATTTCCAGAAAGAAAGAGGATGATATTACTCCAAATATCCCAAGGAGTGAACACCACTCAGTGATTTTGTTTGCAATATCCAGTGGGGGAGAGAATGATATTACTCCCAGGAGTGTACACCCCACTGTGATACAGTTTGTAATATTCAGACAAAAAGAGGAAGGTATTACTCCTAATATTGCAGGTGGTGTACACCCTACTGGGGTATTGTTTGTAATATTCAGGTGAGGAGAGAATGATCTTACTCTGAATATGACAGGGGATGTACAACCCCCTGTGATATTGTTCATAATATCCAGTTGGGTAGAGGATGTTATTACTCCGAATATCGCAGGGGTTGTACACCCCCATGTGATAATTGTTTGTCATATCCAGCGTGGGAGAGGATGATGTTACTCCCAATATCGCAGGACGTGTACAACCTCCTGTGATACTTTTTGTTAGATCCAGAAAAAGAGAGGATGATATTACTCCCAACATCGCAGGGAGTTTACACCCCCTGTGATATTGTTCGTAATATCCATGAGGGGAAAGGATAATATTACTCCCAATATCGCAGGGGGTGTACACACCCCTGTGATATTGTTCGTAATATCCAGGGGGGAGAAAGTATAGTATTACTCCCAATTTCGCAGGAGGTGTAAACCACCCTGTGATATTGTTGGTAATGTCTAGGTGGGGAAAGAATGATATTACTCCCAATATCGAAAGGAGTGTAAAAACCCCCCATGTGATATTTTTCCTAATAGCCGGGGGGGAGACAACGATATTATTCCCAATATTGCAAGGGATTGTTCACCCACCCTGTAACATTTTCCTAATATTCAGAAAAGAAGTGGATGATATTATTCCCAATATCGCAGGGGGTGTACACTCCCCCTGAGATATTGTTCCTAATATTTAAGAGGAGGAGAGGATGATATTACTCCCAATATTGCAGGGGGGTAAACCCCCTCTATGATATTGTTCCTAATATGCAGGGGGAGAGGATAATATTACTCCCAATATCGCAGAGGTAGTACATTCCCCCTGTGATATTGTTCATAATATTCTGGAGGGGAGGATGATATTACTCCCAGTATCGCAGGGGGTGGACACCTCTCCTGTGATATTGTTTCTCATATCCATAGGCGGGAAGGGTGATATTACTTTCAATATCGCCGAGGTTGTACAAACTACCTGTGATATTGTTTGTAATATCCAGGTGGGGAGAGAATGATGTTACCCCAATATGGCAGGGGGTGTACACACCCCTGTGATATTGTTCCTAATATGCCAGTGGGAGAGGATGATATTACTTCCAATATCCCAGAAAGTGTACACCCCCCCGGCGATATTGTTTCTAATATCCAGAAAATGAGAGAATAATATTGCTCCAAATATCAAAGAGGTGTATACCACCCCTGTGGCATTGTTCCTAATATCCATAATGTGAGAGGTTGATATTACTCCCAATATCGCAAAGGGTGTATACCCTCCCTGTGATATTGTTCCTAATATCTAGGGAAGGAGTGTATATTACTCCCAATATTGAAGGGGGTTTACACCCCCTCTCTGATATTGTTCTTAATATCCAGAGAAAAAGAGAATTATATTACTTCCAATATCTCAAGAGGTGTTCAACCCTCTGTTATATTGTTCCTAATATCTAGAAGAAAAGAAGATGATATTACTCCTAATATTGCAGACAGAGTAAATACCCCCTGCGATATTGTTCTTAATATTTAGGGAGGGGAGAGAATGATATTACTTTCAATATCGTGGGGGGTGTACACCCCCCCGGTGATGTTTCTCCTAATATTCAGTGGAGAAGAAAATGATATTAATTTCAATATCGCGGGTGGTGTACACCCCCCTGTGATAAGGTTTGTAATATCCGGGGGGGGGGGAGAAGGTGATATTACTCCCCATATCACGGGAATTGAACACCCCTCCGCGATATGGTTCATAATATCCAGGGAGGTAGAGGGTGATAACACTCTCCATATCGCGGAGGTTGTTCATCCCCCTGTGATATGGTTTGTAACATCCAGTGGGGGATAGAGTGTATTACTTCATATATCACGGGGGGTGTTCACCACCTTGTGATATGGTTCGTATTATTCAGAAGGTGCAGGGTGATATAATTTTCCACATCATGGGAATGTACACTCCCCTGTGATATGGTTCGTAATATCCGGGAAGTGGGGAGACGGTGATATTACTCTCATTTTCGTGGGGGGTGTACACCCTCCTGTGATATGGTTCCTAATATCTAGGGGGGAAGAGAATGATATTACTCTTTGTATCACAGGGGGTGTACACTTCCCTATGATATTGTTTGCAATATTACAGGAGGAAGAGGGTGATATTACTCCCAATATTGCTGGGGGTGTACATCCTCATGTGATATTGTTTGTAATATCCAAGGGGAGAGAGGATGATATTACTTCCAATATGGCAGTGGGTGTACATTTTCTTGTAATATTGTTTGTAATATTTAGGGTGGGGAGAACATAATATTACTCTCAATATCTCGGGTTGTACACAACCCTGTGATATTAGTAATATCCAGGGTGGGAAAGGATGCTATTACTTCCAATACCACAGGTAGTGTACAACATTCTGTAATATTGTATGTAATATACAGGGGCAAAGAGGGTGATATCACTCCCAATATCATGGGGGCTGTACACTCCCCTATGATATTGTTCATAATGTTCATAATGGGAGAGGATGGTATTACTCCCAATATCACAGAAGGTGTACATCACGCTGTGATATTATTCATAATATCCAGAGGGAGAAAAAATAATATTACTCCCTGTATCACAGGGTGTGTAAACTCGCTTGTGATATTGTTCGTAATACCCAGGGTGTGAGAGGATGACTTTACTCCCAATATCGCAGGGAGGTGTACACCTTTCTGAGATATTGTTTGTAATATCAAGGGGGGAGAGAGGATATTACTCCCACTGTCACAGGTAATGTACACCCCAATGTAATATTGTTCTTAATACCACCTAAAGAGATGATCATATTACTCCCAATATGCAGGGTGTGTACACTCCCCTATGATATTCTTCATAATTTCCAGAGGGGGAGAGGATGATATTACTCCCTATATTGTTGTGGGTGCACAGCCTTCTGTGTTACTGTTTATAATATTCACGAAGAAAGAGAATAATACTACTCCCAATATTGCAGCGAGTGTACGCCCCCTATGATATTGTTTGCAACATCAAGGGGTGAGATGATAATATTACTCCCAATATCGCAGGGGGTGTACAGAACCTGTGATATTGTTGGTAATAACTGGAGGGGGGGAGAAAATGATATTAATCCCAAATCGCCAAGGGTGTACACCTCCCTGTAATATTGTTTGTAATATTCAGGAAAGGAGAGGATAATATTACTCTCAATATCGCAGATGGTGTGATATTTTTCGTAATATCCAAGAGAGGAGAAGATAATATTACTCCCAATGTCTCAGGGGTTGTACAACCCTCTGTGATATTGTTCAGAATAACGAAGAAAAAAGAGGATAATATTACTTTCAATATTGCAGGGGGTGTACACTCCCTTGTGATATTGTTTGTAATATCCAGAAAAGGAGACAATGATATTACTCCCAATATTGCAGAAGGTGTACACCCCTCTGTGATATTGTTCATAGTATCAAGAAGAAAAGAGGATGGTATTACTCCCAATATCGCAGGGGGTGTACACTTCCCGGTAATATTGTTTGTAATATTTAGGAAAGAGAGGATAATATTACTCTCAATATTGCAGGGGGTGTACAATCCCCTGTGATATTGTTTTGTAATATCCAGGGTGGTAGAGGATAATATTACTCTGAATATCGCAGGGGGTATACACCCTCCCTGTGATATTGTTCTTAATATTATTGGAAGGAGAGTATGATATTACGCCCAATATCTCAGAATGTGTACACTTCCTGGAATGTTGGTATTACTATCATCTTCTTTTCCTGTGGATATTAAGAAAAATATCACAGAAGGGGTGTACACACCTTGGATATTATGAACAATATCATAGCGGGGTGTACACCCCCTGTGATAATATCATAAAATCCAGAGGGCAGAGGATGATATTACTCGCAATAACGCAGGGGGTGTACACCCTCCTGTGATATTGTTCAAAATATCCAGAAAGGGAGAAAATTATATTACTCCCAACATCACAGGGGGTGTACATTCCCCTATGATACTGTGCGATCCCACCACCCTGGGTATTACGAACCATATATCAGGGAAGAGTACACCCTTTTAGACATAATGCGAGAAGATTGATATTACTCCCAATATCCCAGAATGTGTACACCCCCTTTGTGATGTTGCTTCTAATATCCAGGAAGGGAGAAGATTATATTACTCCTAATATCGCAGGGTTGTACACCACTGCTGTGACATTGTTTCTAATATCCATGAAGGGAGAGTATGATATTACTCCCAATATCGCAGGGGGTGTACACCCTCCTTGTGATTTTGTTTCTAATATCCAGAGGGGGGAGGGTAGGATATTGCTCCCAATATCGCAGGGACTGTACACCACCAATGTGATATTGGTCTTAATATCTATAAGGAAAGAAGAAGATATTACTCCCAATAACCCAGAGGATGTAAACTTCCCCTGAGATATTGTTTCTAATATCCAAGGGGAAAGAGGATGATATTACTCCCAATATCGCAGGCAGTGTACACCTCCCAAAATAGCAGGGGGTATACACTCTCCCATGTTATTTTTCCAAATATCCAGGGGAATGAGAATGATATTACTCCCTATATCGAAGGGGGTGTACACCCCCCTGTGATATTGTTCCTAATATCCAGGGAAGGAGATAATAAAATTACTCCAAATATCGCAGGGGCTGTACACCCCTTCTGTGATATTGTTTCTCATATCCAGGGAGGAAGAAAATAACATTAGTCCTAATAACGCCAGAGGTGTACACCACCCCTGTGATATTGTTCCTAATATCCAGGATGAAAGAGGATAATATTACTCCCAATATGTTGGGTGGTGTACACTCCTTCAATGATACTGTTCCTAATATCCAGGGTGGGAGAGGATGCTATTACTCCCAATATCGCAGAGGGTGTACAACCCGCTTGTGATATTGTTCTTAATATCCAGAAGGGGAGAGGATAATATTACTCCCCATATTGCAGGGCATGCACACGCCCCCTGTGATATATTTTCTAATATCCAGGGAGGGAGAGAATGATATTACTCTGAATATCACAGCGGTTATACACCCCTCTTCTGATATTGTTCCTATTATCCAGAGGGAAAGATGATGGCATTATGATCAATATCCCAAAAAGTGTATTTTGGGATATTGATCCTGTACTATTGTTCCCAATATAAGGGGGTAAGAGGATAATATTACTCCCAATACCACAGCCAGTGTACACCCCCCCGTGATATTGATCATAATATCCAGAGGAGAAGAAGATGATATTACTCTAAATATTGAAAGGGGTGTACACCCCCCTGTGATATTGTCCCTAATATTGAGGTAAGGGGAGGAAATTATTACTCCCAATATTGCAGAAGGTGTACACACCCCCGTGATATTGTTTCTAATTCCAGATGGGAAGAGGATGATACTACTCCCAGTATCATAGAGGTTGTACACCCCGCTTGTGATATTGTTCCTAATATCCAGGGGGTGACAATGATGTTACTGTCTGTATCCCAAAGGAGGTACACACACCCTATGATACTGTTCCCAATATATAGTGAAGGAGAAGATGATATTACTTCCAAAATTGCATGGGGTGTACACCCCATTTGTGATATTGTTTTTAATATCCAGTGGAAAAGAGGATGATATTACTCCCAATATCACAAGGAATGTACAACCCTCTTGTGATATTGTTTCTAACATATAGGGTGGGAGAGAATGATATTACTCCCAATATCGCAGGGAGTGTACAGCCCCTTGTGATATTCTTTCTAACATACAGGGGAAAGAAGATGACATTACTCCCAATATTGTAGAATAGGTACACCCCTTCTGTGATATTGTTTCTAATATCAAGTGGGGGAGAGGATGATATTACTCCCTATATTGTTTCTAATGTTCAGGGGAAAGAGAATAATATGACTCCCTATATTGAAAAGGATGTACACCCCCCTGTGCTATTGTTTTTTTATATCCAGAGAGGAAGATGATAAAATTACTCCAAATATCGCAGGGGCTGTACACCCCTCATGTGATATTGTTCCTAATATCTGGTGGGGGGGAAATAATAGTAATCTTAATAACGCAGGAGGTGTACCCCATGCCTGTGATATTGCTTCTTATATCCAGAAGGGGAGAGGATGCTATTACTTCCAACATCACAGAGGGTATACAACCCTTTGTGATATTGTTCTTAATATCCAGGGGGGAAGGGATAATATTTCTCCCAGTATCACAGGGCATGTACACCCCTCCTGCGATATGTTTTCTAAAATTTAGGAAGGGAGAGGATGCTATTACGCCCAATATCGCGGGGGTTGTACGCCACTTTTGTGATATTGTTTCTATTAACTGGGGGGGGGGGAGATGATGGTATTACGATCAATATCCCCAAAAGTATACACCCCCACTGTGATATTGTTCCTCATATAAGAAGGTGAGAGGGTGATATTACTCCCAATATCACAGGGGGTTTACACCCTCTTTGTGACATGGTTCCATATATTGTCCCTAATATCAAGAAGAGGAAAGAAGGTTATTACTCCAAATATCGCAGAAGTTGTACACGTCCCCTGTGATATTGTTCCTAATTCCAGGAAAGGAGACCATGATACTACTACCAATATCGTAGGGATTGTACACCTCACTTATAATATTGATTGTAATATCCAAGCGAGTGATGATGATATTACTGTCAATATCCCAAAGGGTGTAAACCTACCAGAGGATATTGTTCCTCATATCCGAGGGGGGGGGGCAGAGAGAATAATATTACTTCCAATATCACACGGGGTATACACCTCACCTGTGATATTGTTTTTAATATAAAGGGGAAGAGAGGATAATATTACTCCCAATATCGTGGGGAATGTACACACCTTCTGTGATATTGTTCCAAATATAAAAGGCGGGAGAGGATGACATTACTTCTAATACCGCAGGAGGTGTACAGCCCTTTGTGATATTTTTCCTAATATCCAGGGGGGAAGAAGATAACATTACTTTCAATATTGCAAGGTATGTACACCCCTTCTGTGATATTGTTCTTAATATTCAGTGAGGGAGAGGATGATATTACTCCTAATATCGCAGGGGATATACACCTGGATGTTTTTTACATCCAGGGGGAGGGAGAGTGATATTTCTCCCAATATCACAGAGGGTGTACACACCCCCTGTGATATTGTTCCTAAAACCCGGGGGGTGGGGAAGGAAAATGATATTACTCCCAATATTGCGGGGGTTGTACACATTTCTGGCAATAATGTTCCTAATGTCCAGGGGAAAGAGAATCATACTACTCCCAATATCAAAAGGTATATACAAACCCCTGTAATGTTGTTTCTAATATCCAGATAAAGATATGATAATGTTACTGCAAATATTGCAGGGGCTGCACAGGCTCCCTGTGATATTGTTCCTAATATTCAGGAGGAAGAGCATGATATTACTGCCAATATGGCAGGGAGAGTACCCCCCTTTTATGATGTTTTTCCTAATATCCAGGGGAAGAGAGGATTATATTACTCCCAATATCGCAGGGGTTGTACATTCTCCCTGTGATATTGTTTTTAATATCCAGGCGGGGAGAGGACGATATTATTTCAAATATCGCAGGAACTGTACACACCCCCCGTAATATTGTTTATAATATCCAGGCGGGGAGAAAATGAAATTACCTCCAATATCGCAGGGAGTGTACACTCCTCCTGTCATATTGTTTCTAATACCTAGAGGGGTAGTAGATGATATTAACTTCCAATATCGTAAAGGGTTTACAGCCCCACCCCCCGATATTGTTCCCAATATCCAAAAAGAGAGGATATTACTCCCAATATTGTAGGGGGAGTACAGCCCCAGTGTGATTTTTTATTATATCCCGAGGGAGAGAGAATGATATTACTCCCAATATCGCAGTAAGTGTACATCCCCCCTGTGATATTGTTTCTAATATCCAGGGGGGAGAGGATAATATTACTCCAATATCACAGAAGGTATACACACTCCCTGTGATTTTTTTTAATATTTAGAAAAAAGGAGGATAATATTACTCCCAATATTGCAGGGCATGTAACCGCCCCCTTGTGATATTGTTCCTAATATCGAGGAGGAGAGAGGATATTATTACTCCCAATATCTCACAGGTGTACACCACCTGTGTAATATTGTTCCTAATATCCAGGTAAAATAGAATTATATTACTCCCAATACCGAATGATGTGTACAACCCCCTGTGATATTATTCCTAATATCCAGGGGGGGGAATGTTAATATTACTCCAAATATTGCAGGGGCTGTACACCCACATGGTGATATTGTTCCTAATGCTTAAGGAAGAAAAATAATATTACTCCCAATATCACAAGGGGTGTACATCCCACCTGTGATATTGTTCCTAGTATCCTGGGCTGAGGGACAGGATGGATATTACTGCCAATATCACAAATGGTGTACACAGTCCCCTGTGATATTGTTTCTAATATCCAAACGGGGAGAGGCTGATATAAGTCTTAATATTGCAGGAGTTGTACACCACCCCTGTGATATTATTCCTAATATTTAGGAAAAAAGAGGATAATATTACTCCCAATATAGCAGGGGGTGTACATGCGCCCCGTGGTATTGTTTCTAATATTAAGGGGGGGAGAGGATAATATTCCTTCCAATATCACAGGGCGTGTACACCCCCTGTGTGATGTTTTTCCTAATATTCACGGAGAAAAAGGATGATATTGCTCTCAGTGTTGCAGGAGGTGTACACCCCTCTGTGATATTGTTCCTAATATCCAGGAAGGGAGAAGGTGATATTACTCCCAATATCGCAGAAGATGTACACCCCCGATGTGATATCGTTCCTAATATTCTGAAATGAGAAGATGATATTACTCCCTATACAGCAGGTGGTGTACACCGCCACCCCATCCCGTCCCCGCGCTGTGATATGTTTCCTAATGTCCAGGGAGGAAGAGGATGATATTACTCCCAATGTCGCAGAGGGTGTACACCATCCTGTAATATTGTTTTTAATATTTAGAAGGAGACAGGATAATATAACTCCCAATATTTCAGGCGGTGTACACCCCTTCCAAGATACTGTTCTTAACTTTCAGTGTGAGAGAGGGTGACATTGCTCCCAGTATCACAGGGGCTGTACACCCTTCTGTAATATTTTTCTTAATATTCAAAGATGGAGAGGATGATACTACTCCCAATACTGCAGGGGGTGTGCACCCCTCTGTGATATTTTTCTAATATTCCGGGGTGGAGAGGATGATATTAGTCCCAATATTACAGGGGGTGTATAACCACTGTAATATTATTTCTAATATTCAGGTGGGGAGAGAATGATATTACTCAAAATATCACAGGTGGTGTACACCCCTCCTGTAATATTGTTCTTAATATCCAGGTTGAGAGAGGATGATATTATTCCCAATATCACACTGAGGAGACACCCCCCTCCCCGTGATATTGTTCCTAATATCCCAGGGAAGAGAAGATGATATTACTCCCAATATATCAGGGAGTGTACACCCCTCCCATTTGGTATTTCTCCTAATATCTTGGGGGAAAGAAAGTTATATTACTCCCAATATCGCATGGGGTGTACACCTCCCCTGTGATATTGTTTCTAATATCCGCCGGGGTGGGGAGAAGATGCTATTACAACCCATTTCACAGAAAGTGAAACACCCCCACAGTGATATTGTGATATTGGGAGTATTGTTCCTAATCTCCAGAGGGAAGAGGATAATATTACTTTCATTATTGCACGGGGTGTACACCCACCCTGTGATATTGTTCCTAATATTCACTGTGGAAGAGACTATTACTCCCAATATCGCATGGAACATACATCCACCCTGTGATATTGTTCCTAATATTCAGGGGTAAAGAGGATAATATCACACCCAACATCGCCAGTGGTGTACACACACTGCCCCCCGCCCCGCCGTGACATTGTTCCTTATATCCAGGTGGTTGCAGGCTGGTGTTACTCCCAATATTGCAGGAGGTGTACACCTCCACTCATATATGTTTTAGTTCTCAAGGGGGGAGAGAATATTTCCCCAAATATCACATAATATACATCCCCTAGTGATATAGTTCTTAATATCCAGAGGGTCAAAAGATGATATTACTTCCAATATCACAGTAGGTGTACAACCCCCTGTGATATTTTTCTAATATTTAAGGAGAAAGAGGATTATATTAATCCCAACATTGCTGGAAGCGTACACCCACCCCCTCTGTGATATTGTTCCTAATATCCAAAGCATGAGAGGATGATATTACCCCCAATATTGCATGGGGTGTGCACACCCCTGTGATATTGTTCCTGATATCTAAGGGGAGAGAGGCTGATATTACTCCCAATGTTGCAGAGGTGAACACTCCCCCTGAGATATTGCTCCTAATATGCAGGGAGGGGAAGGATTTTGTTACAGTCAATATTGCAGGGGGTGGATACCCCCGTGTGATATTGTTCCTAATATTCAGGGAGGTCAGGATGACATTACTCCCAATATCACAGTGACTGTACACCCCACCTGTGTTATTTTTCCTAATATCCAAGGGGAGAGAGGATGATATTACTCCCAATATTGCAGGGGGTGTACATGCCCCCCTGTGATATTGTTTCTAACATTCAGGCGGGGAGAGGATGATATGACTCCAAGTATCTAAGGGATGTACACGCCCTACATAATATTGTTTTTAATATCCAGAAGTGGAGAGGATGATATTACTCCCAATATCGAAGGGGATGTACAACCACCCGGTAATATTGTTTTTAATATTCAGGGCTGGAAAGAGTAATATTAATCCCAATATCTCAGGGGTTCTACACCCCCTTTGTAATACTGGTCTTAATATCCAACTGGGGAGAGGATAATATTGATCTAAATATCGCAAGGGGTGTACACCTTCCCTGTGATATTGTTCCTAATATCCAAGAAGGGGGAGGAGAGAGTGATATTGCTCTTAGTATTTCAGGGATGTACACACCCACGAGATATTGATCCCAATAGGTGGGGTAAAGAATAATATTACTCCCAAGTTCGCAGGGGCATACACCCAATACCCTGTAATATTGTTTTTAATATCCTGTTAGGTAGAGAATGATATTGCTCCAAATATCTGATAGGGTGTACAAAACTCCCTGTGATATTGTTCTTAATATACAGGGGAAAAAAGGATGATATTATTCCCAATATCGCATGTGGTGTAAACCGTGCCTGTGTTATTGTTTCTTCGTTTTTTTTTTTTTGAGACATTCTCCTGCCTCAGCCTCTCAAGTAGCTGGGACTACAGGCGCCCGCCACCACGGTCGGTTAATTTTTTGTATTTTTAGTAGAGACAGGGTTTCACCGTGTTAGCCAGGATGGTCTTGATCTCCTAACCTCGTGATCCGCCCGCCTCGGCCTCCCAAAGTGCTGGGATTACAGGCGTGAGCCACCGCGCCTGGTCAGATATTGTTTCTTATATGCAGGCAGGGAGAGGTTGTTATTACTGTCAGTATCATAGGGGGTGTACACCCACACTGTGATATTGTTCCTAATATTTAGGAGAGGAGAGAAAGACGTCACTCCCAATGTTCCAAGGGGTGTACACCTCCCCTGTTATATTGTTCCTAGTATGCAAAAGGAAGAGGATGATATTACTCTCAATATCGCAGGTGGCATATAACCCCTCTGTGATATTGTTTCTAATATTTTGGGGGGGGAGGAGATGATATTATTCCCAATGTCATAAAGGGTATATATTCACTCGGTGTTATTTTTCCTTATATCCAGGGTTGGGAGAGGATGATATTATACCCAAAATTGCAGGGGGTGAATACACCCTCTGTGATATTTTCCTAATATCCGGGGAGGTGGGGAGAGGATGATATTACTCCCAATATCGCAGGCGGTGTAGACCTCCCCCGTGACATTGTTTCTAATATCCAAGGTGGGGAGAGGATAATATTACTCCCAATATTCCAGGGAGTGTACATCCCCCCGTAATATTGTTTTTAATATTCAGAGTAAGAGCGGATATTACTCCAAATATCTCAGGGAGTGTACACTACCCCTATATATTGTTCCTAATATCCAGGGGGGAGAGGATGATACTACTTCCAATATTGCAGGGGGCGTACACCACCTCTGATATTGTTCCTAATATTCAGGAATGGAGAGAATGTTAATACTTGCAACATTGCAGGGGGTGTACATCCCCCTGTGATATTGTTCCTAATATTCAGTGGGGAAGAGGATGATATTGTTCCCAATATCACAGGCGATGTACACCCCCGCTGTGATATTGTTTCTAATATCCAGGCGGGGGGAGTGGGTGATATTACTCCCCATATTGCAGAAAGTGTACTCCCCACTGTTATCTAAATCGTAATATGCAGAAGGGGTAGGGATGACATTACTCTCCATATCGCGGATGTGTACGCCTCTCTGTGATCTGGTTCATAATATACAGGGTGTAGAGGATGATATTACACCCAACATCACAAGAGGTGCACAACCCTTTTGTGATATTGTTTGTAATATCCAGGAAGGGAGAGGATGATATTTTTCCCAATATTGCAGAAAGGGTACAACCACCCTGTGATATTGTTCCTAATATCAAAAGGCAGAAGTATGATACTATTCCCAATATCGCAGTGGGTGTATAACTCCCTGATATATTATTCCTAATATCCCCGTGGGTAGAGGATGATATTACATTCAATATCGCAGTGGGTGTACACCTCCCCTGTGATATTGTTCCTAATAGCCAGGGGAAAAGAGAATGATATTACTCTCAATATTGCAGGTGCTGTACACTACCTTTGTGTTGTAGTACCTAACATCCATGGGAAAGAGGATGATATTACTGTCAATATCACAGGAAGTGTACACCCTTTCTGTGATATTGTTCCCAATATTTACAGGGGGAGAATATAATCTAATTCTATTATTGCAGGGGGTGTTCACTTCCCATGTGATATTGTTCCTAATAATCAGTGTTTGGGGGGAGGGGTGGAGGAGAATGATAATACTCCCAATATCACAGGGGTTGTGCAACTTCCCTGTGATATTGTTTCTAATATCCAGAGAAGAAGAGGATGCTTTTATTCCCAATATCACAGGGGGTCTACACCTTTTCTGTGATATTGTTTTTAATACCCAGGGCAGAGATTAGGATACTAGACCCAATATAACAGGGGTTGAACATCTCCCCTGTGATATTGTTCCTAATATCAAGGAGGGGAGACGATATTATTCCCAATATCGCAGGAAGTCTCCACCCTTCTTGTGATATTGTTCCTAATATCCAGGGAGGGAGAGGATGACATTACTCCCAATATTGCAGAGGGTATACACCCCACTATGGTGTTGTTTTCAATATCTAGGTGGGGAGAAGATAATATTACTTTTAATATTGCAGGGTGTGTACACCCCCCTTTCTCGTTCCTAATACCCAGGATGTGAGAGGATGATATCACCCCCAATACCGCAGCAGGTGCACATCGCTTCTGTGATATTGTTTCAGATATCCGAGTAGGGGGAAGGTGATATTACTCCTAATATTGCAGGGTGTGTACAACATCCCTGAGATTTTATTCCTAATATCCAGGGAAGGAGAGGATGATATTACTTTTAATATGGTAGGGAGGGTGGTTAACCCACCCTGTGAGAGTGTTCCTAATATCCAGGTGTGAGGGGAAGATATTACTCCCGCTATCGTAAAGGCTGTATACCCCTCCCGTGATATCGTTCCTAATAACCAGGAAGGGAGAGGATATTACTCCCAATAATGCAGGAGACGTACACTCCCGCTATGATATTATTTCTAGTATCCATGGTGAGAGAGGATGATAGTACTCCCAATATCCCTGGGCGTGTACGCCTCCCCTGTGATATTATTCCTAATATCCAGAGGGGAAGAGGATGATATTATTCCCAATATCATACCAGCTGTACAACCCCCTGTGACATTGGTTCAAAATCCAGGGGGTGAGAAGATGATATTACTCCCAATATCGCAGGGGGTGTGCACCCCCACTGTGATATTGTTCCTAACATCCGGGGGGGGAGAATGATATTATTTCCAATATCACAGGGTGTTTACACCCCCACTGTGATATTGTTCCTAATTTCAAGGTGGGGAGAGGATGATATTACTTCCAATACCGCAGCACAGTTACAACCCCCATATAATATTGTTTCTCAATCCAGGGGGTCAGAAGATGATATTACCCCCAATATCGCACAGGGCGTACACTTTCCTTGTGATATTGTTCCTAATATTTAGTGAGGGAAAGGATGATATTACTCTCAATATCGCATGAGGCATACATATCCACTGTGGTATCGTCCCTAATATCCAAGGAAGACAGAGGATCATACTACTCCCAATATTGCAGGGGGTGTACAACCCCCACTGTGACATTGTTTCTAATATCCAGAAGGGGAAAGAATGATATTACTTTCAGTATCGCATGGGGTGTACACCATCCCCCTGTGTGATTGTTTCTGATGTCCAGGGGAAAAGAGCATGATATTATTGGCACTATTGCAGGGGCTTTACATACTGCTGTGATATTCTTTCTTATATCCAAAAAGGAAGAGGCTGATATTACTCCCAGTATGGCAGGGGGTGTACAACCCCTGTGTGATTTTGTGACTAATATCCAGTGGGGGAGAGGATAATATTAATCCCAATATCAAATGGGTTGTACTTCCCAGTGATATTGTTCCTAATATCCACTAAAAAGAGAGGCAGATATTACTCCCAATATCGAAGGGCGTGTACCCACCCCATGTGATACTGTTCTTAATTTCCAGAGGGAAGGAGGATAATATTGCTTTCAATATCGCAGCTGGTGTACATCCACCCTGTAATATCATTCCTAATATACAGGAGAAGAATATATTAATTCCAATATCGCTGGGAGCGAACACTTTCCCTGTAATATTCTTCTTGGTATTCAGGTGGGGAGAAAACGATATTATTCCCAATATTGCAAGGAGTGTACACTCCCCATGTGATATTGTTGCTAATAATCGGGGGAAAAGGATGATATTGCTCCCAATATCGCAGGACGTGTACACTTATCCTGTGATATTGTTTCTAATATCCAGGTAAAGAGAGGGTGATATTACTGTCAATATCGCAGGAGGTGTACACCCCACCTGTGATGTTGTTCCTAATATCAAGAAAGGGAGAGGATGATATTACTCCCAATATCCAGGGAAAAAGGGGACGACATTACTTTCAATATTGCAATAAGCGTACACCCTAACACTGCTTTGTTTTCTTCTATCCAGGGAGAAAGAGGATGATATTACTCCCAATAGCGCAGAGAGTGTATACCCCACCTGTGATATGTTCCTAATATAAAGAAATGAGAGAATGATATTACTCCCAATACCCCAGGAAGTTTCCACCCCCCCGTGATATAGTTTTTAATATCCAGTAGAAGAGAGGTTGATATTACTCCCAATATCCCAGCAAGTATACACCCACCCTGTGATATTGTTCCTAATATCCACAGTGGGAGAGGCTGTTACTCCCAATATCACAGAAAGTGCACATTCCCTGTGTGATATTGTCCTAATATCAAAAAAGGGAGTTGATGATATTACCCCCAATATTGCAGAAAGTGTACACCCACCACGTGATATTGTTTCTAACATCCAGAGAAGGAGAGGTTATTATTACTCTCAATATCGCATGGGGGTATACCCACCCTGTGATATTGTCCCTAATATCCAGGATGGGAGAAGATGATGTTACTCCCAATATCGCAGGAAGTGTACATTCCCTCCATAGTATTTTTCCTAATACCCAGTGGAAGACCCAGTGTACACCCCCTCTGTGATATTGTTATTAACATCATAAAAGTGAAAGCATGATATTACTCCCAATATCGTAAGAAATGTATACCTCCCCTGTGATATTGACTGTAATATCCAGTTAGAAAGAGGATGATATTACAAGCAATATTACAAGGAATGTACACACCCCCATGTGACATTATTTCCAAAATCCAGGGGGAAAGAGGATATTACTCCAAAAATAACAGTAGTTGTATACAAATATTTTTCTTAATATCATAAGGTAGACAGGATGATATTACTCCCAATATCATAGGAGATGTACACATGCACTCTAATAAGGTTTGTGTTATACAGAGATTGAGAGGAAGATATTACTCCGAATATCATAGAAGGTGTACAACCCCTTATCAGATTGTTCGTAATATGTAGGAAGGGAGATAATATCATTGCCAAAAAAGTAAATACACTGTGTGTACACCCCCTTATCAGATTGTTCGTAATATGTAGGAAGGGAGATAATATCATTGCCAAAAAAGTAAATACACTGTGTGTACACCCCCCCTTGTCCCATAGATCGTAATGTCCGGGTGGGGAGATGGTGATATTATTCCCCATGGAACGGGGGATGGAACACCTCCCTTGCTCCATGGATCGTAATCTCCAGGGAGGGAGGGGCTGATTTACTCCCCTGGGGGCGGGAGGTGGAACCCTCCCCGCCGCTTGCCCTATGGATTGTAATATCCAGTGGGGGAAAGGGTGATATTACTCCCTATGCGGCGGGAGGTGGAACACCCCCCTTGCCCCATGGATGGTAATATCCAGGCGGGAGGGGGTGATATTACTCACCATGGGGCAGGGTGTGGAACACCCCCTTGCCCCATGGATCGTAATATCCAGGGGGGGAGAGGGTGATAATGCTCCCCATGGGGCGAGGGGTGGAACACCCCCCTTGCCCCATGGATTGTAATATCCAGGAAAAGAGAGGGTGATAATGCTCCCCATGGGGAGAGGGGGGTGGAACACCCCTTGCCCAGTGGATCATAATATCCAGAGGGGAGAGGGAGAGGGTGATGTTACTCTCCATGGGGCAGGGGTGAAACATCCCCCTTGCCCCATGGATCGTAATATCCAGGGGGCGAGAGGGTAACATTACTCCCCATAGGGCGGGGGTGGAACACCTCTTTTGCCTCATAAATTGTAATAACCAGGTGGGGAGGTGGTGACATTACTCACCATGGGGCGGGGTGTAGAGCATCCTTCTTGTCCCATACATCGTAAATCAATGGGGAAAGGGGGTGATGTTACAGCCCATGGGGTGGGGGTTGAAACACGCCCCTTGCTCCATGGATCCAGCGGGGGAGACGGTGGTATTTCTCCCCGTGGGGCTGGGGGTGGAACACCTTCTTTGTCCCATGGATCCTAATATCCGGGGGTGGGGGAGGGTGATATTACTCCCCATGGAGCAGAGGGTGGAACACACCCCTTGCTCCATGGATCATATCCAAGACGGTACTATTACTCCCCATGGGGCAGGGGTGTAAAACCCTCCTTGCACCATGGATCGTATATTCAGAGGGGAGAGGGTGATATTACTCCCAATTCTTAACATGATACTATTCGTAATATTTTAGGGTGATGTTTTTTCTAATGTCTCCGTGTGTGTACACCATGTGTGTACACCTTGTGGGGTTTTACGCAGTATCTTTGAAAAATGTTACTCCTAATGTCACAGTGGGTCTACGCCATGTGTGTATACTCTGTGATATTGTTTGTAATGTCATAAGGGGATATTACATGGGTGTACATTGTGTGAAATTATCTGTAATATTCTAGGGGTTGTTTGTCTTAATGTCACCGTGGCTGTACCTGATGTTTTTACATCCTGTTTTATTGTTTATGATACTATAGGGGGATGTTACTTCTAATGTCACAGTGATTGTACACAATGTACGGTTACCCCTAGTGATACTAATTGTAATTTCTTAGGGGGATATTTCTCCTAATGTCACAGTGGGTGTTCACCATGTGCGTACACCCTCTGTGACACTGTTTGTAATATCCTGGCGAGATGTTATATTTAATGTCGCAGTGGGTGTACACCCTGTGCCATTATTTGTAATATCCTCTGGGGATTTTATACCTAATGTCACAGTGGGTGTACACCATGTGTTTATGCCCTGTGATATTATTGGTAATAGTCTAAGAAAATGCTACTCTTAATGTCACAGTAGGTGTACACCATGTGTGTACACCCTGTGATATTATTTGTAAAATTCTAGGTGGATGTTACTCCTAATGTCACAGTGTGTGTACACTATGTGTATACACTCTGTGATATTATTTGTACTCTCCTAGGGGGATGTTACTTTTAATGTGACAGTGGGTGTAACCCATGTGTGTTCACCCTGTGGTATTATTCGTAGAATCCTAGGGGGATGTTACTCCTAATTTCTCAGTAAGTGTACACCATGGGTGTGCACCCTGTGATATTATTCATATAATTACAGAAGGATGTTACTTCCAAAATCACAGTGGGTGTACAACAAATGTGTTCACCCTGTGATACTATTCATAATATTTTAGGGGGATTTTACTCCTAATATCACCATGCTTATACAGCCTGTGTATACAATCTGTGATATTATTCATAATATTTTAGGGAGACACGACTTCTAATATCTCACTGGGTGTAGACCCTTTATCACAGTCGATTTACAACCTGTGATATTAGCAGTAATATTTTAGGGGGATATTACACCTAATATCACAGTGTGTGTACACCCTGTGTTATTATTCGTAATATCTTAGAGGAATGTTACTCCTAATATCACAGGAGATGTATAACCTGTTATATTATTTGTTATATTCTTGGGTGATGTTGCTCCTATTTTCACAGGAGGTGTACACCCTGTAATATTAATTGTAATTTTCTTTTTTATTTATTTTTTTTATTTTTTCTTTTTTTATTATTATTATTTTTTTAAATTATACTTTAAGTTTTAGGGTACATGTGCACAATGTGCAGGTTAGTTACATATGTATACATGTGCCATGCTGGTGCGCTGCACCCACTAACTCGTCATCTAGCATTAGGTATATCTCCCAATGCTATCCCTCCCCCCTCCCCCCTCCCCACCACAGTCCCCAGAGTGTGATATTCCCCTTCCTGTGTCCATGTGATCTCATTGTTCAATTCCCACCTATGAGTGAGAATATGCGGTGTTTGGTTTTTTGTTCTTGCGATAGTTTACTGAGAATGATGGTTTCCAATTTCATCCATGTCCCTACAAAGGACATGAACTCATCATTTTTTATGGCTGCATAGTATTCCATGGTGTATATGTGCCACATTTTCTTAATCCAGTCTATCATTGTTGGACATTTGGGTTGGTTCCAAGTCTTTGCTATTGTGAATAATGCCACAATAAACATACGTGTGCATGTGTCTTTATAGCAGCATGATTTATAGTCATTTGGGTATATACCCAGTAATGGGATGGCTGGGTCAAATGGTATTTCTAGTTCTAGATCCCTGAGGAATCGCCACACTGACTTCCACAATGGTTGAACTAGTTTACAGTCCCACCAACAGTGTAAAAGTGTTCCTATTTCTCCACATCCTCTCCAGCACCTGTTGTTTCCTGACTTTTTAATGATTGCCATTCTAACTGGTGTGAGATGATATCTCATAGTGGTTTTGATTTGCATTTCTCTGATGGCCAGTGATGATGAGCATTTTTTCATGTGTTTTTTGGCTGCATAAATGTCTTCTTTTGAGAAGTGTCTGTTCATGTCCTTCGCCCACTTTTTGATGGGGTTGTTTGTTTTTTTCTTGTAAATTTGTTTGAGTTCATTGTAGATTCTGGATATTAGCCCTTTGTCAGATGAGTAGGTTGCAAAAATTTTCTCCCATTTTGTAGGTTGCCTGTTCACTCTGATGGTAGTTTCTTTTGCTGTGCAGAAGCTCTTTAGTTTAATTAGATCCCATTTGTCAATTTTGGCTTTTGTTGCCATTGCTTTTGGTGTTTTGGACACGAAGTCCTTGCCCACGCCTATGTCCTGAATGGTAATGCCTAGGTTTTCTTCTAGGGTTTTTATGGTTTTAGGTCTAACGTTTAAATCTTTAATCCATCTTGAATTGATTTTTGTATAAGGTGTAAGGAAGAGATCCAGTTTCAGCTTTCTACATATGGCTAGCCAGTTTTCCCAGCACCATTTATTAAATAGGGAATCCTTTCCCCATTGCTTGTTTTTCTCAGGTTTGTCAAAGATCAGATAGTTGTAGGTAAGCGGCGTTATTTCTGAGGGCTCTGTTCTGTTCCATTGATCTATATCTCTGTTTTGGTACCAGTACCATGCTGTTTTGGTTACTGTAGCCTTGTAGTATAGTTTGAAGTCAGGTAGTGTGATGCCTCCAGCTTTGTTCTTTTGGCTTAGGATTGACTTGGCGATGCGGGCTCTTTTTTGGTTCCATATGAACTTTAAAGTAGTTTTTTCCAATTCTGTGAAGAAAGTCATTGGTAGCTTGATGGGGATGGCATTGAATCTGTAAATTACCTTGGGCAGTATGGCCATTTTCACGATATTGATTCTTCCTACCCATGAGCATGGAATGTTCTTCCATTTGTTTGTATCCTCTTTTATTTCCTTGAGCAGTGGTTTGTAGTTCTCCTTGAAGAGGTCCTTCACATCCCTTGTAAGGTGGATTCCTAGGTATTTTATTCTCTTTGAAGCAATTGTGAATGGGATTTCACTCATGATTTGGCTCTCTGTTTGTCTGTTGTTGGTGTATAAGAATGCCTGTGATTTTTGTACATTGATTTTGTATCCTGAGACTTTGCTGAAGTTGCTTATCAGCTTCACGAGATTTTGGGCTGAGACAATGGGGTTTTCTAGATAAATAATCATGTCATCTGCAAACAGGGACAATTTGACTTCCTCTTTTCCTAATTGAATACCCTTTATTTCCTTCTCCTGCCTGATTGCCCTGGCCAGAACTTCCAACACTATGTTGAATAGGAGTGGTGAGAGAGGGCATCCCTGTTTCACAGGGAGTGTATACTCTGTGATATTATTCATAATATCCTAGGGGGGATGTTACTCCTAATGTCACTGGGGGTGTACACTGTGATATTATTCGTAACATTTTAGGGATATGTTACTCCTAATGTCACAGGAGGTGTACACGCTGTGATATTGTTCATAATACACTAGGGGGATGTTACTCCTAATGTCACAGCTGGTGTACATTTTTTGATATTATTCTTAATATCCTAGGTGGATTTTACTCCTAATGTCACAAAGGGTGTACACCTTGTGATATTACTGCTAATAGCCTTGGGGGATGTTACTCCTAAAGTCACAATGGTGGTATACCCTGTGATATTATTCATAATATTCTAGGGTGATGTTACTCCAAATGTCACAGGGGTTGTAATTTCTGTATATTATTTGTAATATCTTAGGGTGATATTACTTATAATGTCACACCACCGCTATATGGTTAGTAATATCTGAGGGGAGACGGTGATATTGCTCCCCATGTGGCGAGGGGTGTACATTCCCCCGGCATGTGGTCCGTAATGTCCGGGGTGGGGGGAAGGGTGTTATTACTTCCCTTGTAGCGAGGGTCGTAGCACCTCCCCGCTGTATGGTCAGTAATATCCAGAAGGGGGAGAGGGTGATATTATTCACCATGGGGTGGGGGATGTACAGCCCCTTGCCATATGGTCCGTAATATCTGGGGGGAGGGAGGTGATATTACTCCCCATGGCTTGGGGGGTGTACCCCCCCCGCCATATGGTCCGTAGTATCCAGGGAATTGAGAGGGTGATATTACTCCCCATGTGGCGGCGGGTGTACCCCCTCCCGCCATATGGTCCATTATATTCGTGGGGGGAGAGGGTGATATTACTTCCCATGGGGTGGGGGTGTACACCTCCCGCCATATGGTCCGTAATATCCAGGGTGGGAAAGAGAGTGATATTACTCCCCTGTGGAGGGTGGTGTACACACCCCCGCCCTATGCTTCGTAATATCCAGGGCAGGGAGAGGGTGATATTCCTCCCCATGTGGCAGGGAGTGTACACCCCTCCACCATATGGTCTCTAATATCCAGGGGGGGAAGAGGGTGACATTATTCCCCATGTGGCGGGAGGTGTACACCCCCCTGCCATATGATCCGTAATATCCGGGGGTTGGGGAGAAGGTAATATTACTCACCGTGTGGTGGTGGGGGATGTACACCCCCCTCCCTGCCATATGGTCTGTAATATCTAGGAGGGAGAGATGGTGATATTACTCCCCATGTGTCGGGGGGTGTACACCCCCACGCCATATGGTGCGTAATATCCGGGGGGGAGAGGGTGGTATTACTTCCCATGTGTGGAGGGTGTCCACATCCCTGTGATATGGTCTGTAATATCCATGAGTAGGAGAGGGTGGTATTATTCCCCATGTGTCGGGGGATGTACACCCCCATGCCATATGGTCCGTAATATCCGAGAAGAGAGAGAGAGGTATTACTTCCTATGTGGCAGGGGGTGTACACATCCCTGCGATATGGTTCGTAATATCCAGGGTGGGGAGGGTGATATTAGTCCCCATGTTGCGGTGGGTGTACACCCCCTGCCATATATTTCGTAATATCCAAGGGAGAAAAGGGTGGTATTACTCCCCATGTGGCGGGGGGTGTACAACTTCCTGCCATATGATTTGTAATATCCAGTGAAGAGAGGGTGTTATTACTCCCCAGGTGGCCGGGGTGTATACCCCACTGCAATATGGTTTGTAATATCTAGCCAGGGAGAAGGTGGTATTACTCCCCAGGTGTACACCCGCCTGCGGTATGGTTTGTAATATCCAGGAGGGGAGAGGGTGGTATTACTCCCCATGTTGCTGGGAGTGTACAACCCCGTGCGATATGGTTTGTAATATCTAGTGGGGAAGAGGATGGTATTATTCCCCATGTGGCGGGGGGTGTACAGCCTTTTGCGATATGGTTTGTAATATACAGGGAGCACTATTACTCCCCATGTGGCAGGGGGGTGTACACCCTTCTGTGATATGGTTCTTAATATTAAGGGGGGATAGCCTGATATTACTTCTCGATTGTACCTTGCGATATGGGGAGTAAAATCTCTGGGTGTACAATCCTTTGTAATATCTACATTGGAATAAGGTATAACAGTTTCCTAGAATATTTGGAATAATTTCACAGGGTGTACACCTCTTGAGACATTAGGAGTAAGATCTCCCTACAATATTACAAATAATTTCTCAAGGTGTACACTCACTGTGACATTAGGAGTAACATTTCAGTATAATACTATGAACAATACCACTGGGTGTACACTCCCTGTGAAATTAAGTGTAACATCTCAGTAGGATATTAGTAATAATATAACTGGGAGTACACCACGTGTGATATTAGGAGTAACATCTTTCTTGGATATGATGAATTATATCTATTATTATTATAATTATTAATTATTTTTCATAATAGTTATTTTAATTCTCAATATGATATTATTCATAATAATCTAGGGGGATGTTTTTCCTAATGTCACAGTGTGTTTACACCATGTGTGTACACCCTGTGGGGTTTTACGTACTATCATAGAAAAATATTACTTCTAATGTCACAGTGGGTTACGCTATGTGTGTATACTCTGTTATATTTTTCATAATGTCCTAGGGAAACATGTGGGTGTACATTCTGTGAAATTACCTGTATTGTCCTAGAAGTTGTTACTCTTAATGTCACAGTGGGTGTACACGATTTGTGTACATCCTGTTTTATTATTTATAATACTATAGGGGGATGTTACTTCTAATGTCACAGTGAGTGTACATAATGTGTGGGTACTCCCAGTGATACTAACTGTAATTTCCTAGGGGGATATTTCTCCTAATGTCACAGTGGGTGTACACCATATGTGATGTTATTTGTAATATCCTGGCGAGATGTTACATTTAATGTCACAGTGGGTGTACATCCTGTGTTATTATTTGTAATATCCTCTGGTGATGCTACTCCTAATGCCACAGTGGGTGTACACTATGTGTATACACTGTGTGATATTATTCATAATATTCTAGGAAAATGCTGTACACCATGTATGTACACCCTGTGATATTATTTGTAAAATCCTTGGTGGATGTTACTCCTAATGTCACAGTGGGTGTAGACTATGTGTATACACTGTGTGATATTATTCATAATATCCTAGGGGGATGTTACTCCTAATGTCACAGTTGGTGTTCGGGGGATGTTGCTCCTAATTTCACAGTAAGTGTACATTATGTGTGAATACCCTTTGATATTATTTGTATAATTACGGGGGGGGGGTGTTACTTCTAATGTCACAGTGTGTGTACAACATATGTGTTCACCCTGTGATACTCTTTGTAATATTTTAGGGAGATTTTACTTCTAATATCACAGTGGTTGTACAGCCTGTGTGTACAACCTGTGATACTGCTTGTAATATCCTAGGGAGACATGACTTCTAATATCACACTGAGGGTACACCCTGTATCACAGTGGGTGTACAACCTGTGATATTAGCAATAATATCCTAGGTGATATTATGTCTTATGTCACAGTTTGTGTACACTCTGTGATATTATTCATAATATCTTAGGTGAATGTTACTTCTGATGTCACAGGTGATCCATAACTTGTGATATTATTCGTTATATTCTAGGATGATGTTACTCCTAATGTCACAGCGGGTGTAAACCCTGTGATATTTATCGTAATTTCTTTGGGGGATGTTACTTTTGATTTCGCAGGGAGTGTACACCCTGTGATATTATGCGTTACATCCTAGGGAGATGTTACTCCTAATGTTACAGGGGGTGTACACCCAGTGATATTATTCATAATATCCTAGGGGTATGTTACTCCTAATGTCAGAACTGGTGTACATACTGTGATATTATTCTTAATATCCTAGGTGGTTGTTACTCCTAATGTCACAGAGGGTGTACATCCTGTGATATTACTGGTAATATTATAGGGGGATGTTACTAAATTCACAATGGGGGTACACACTGTGATATTATTGGTAACATCCTAGGGTGATGTTACTTCTAATGTCACAGGGGTTGTCTTTCCTGTGATATTATTTGTAATACCCTAGGATGATATTACTTATAATGCCACAGGGGGTGTGCACCTTGTGATATTATTCACAATTTTCTAGAGGTTTGTTACTTTTAATGTCACAGGGTATGTACATTCTGTGATAATATATGTAATATCCTAAGAAGATATTACCGCAAACATCACAGTGCATGTACACACATGGTGTACACACTGTGATATTATTTGAATTACTTTAGGAAGATATAACTCCTAATATCACCGTGGGTGTTCACCTCCTATGTTAACATTCGTAATATTCTAAGGGGATATTACTCCTAATGTCACAGTGGGTGTATGCCAAGTGTGTACACACCCTGTAATATTATTCATAACATCCAAGGAGCATGTTACTCCTAATGTAACTTGGGTTGTACACTATGTGTGTACACCAATGCGTTATGTTATTCGTAATAACCTTTGGTGATTTTAACTTTAATATCTCACGGGTTCTATAGCATGTGTGTACAACCCCTGTGATATTATTCGTAGTAAGCTAGGGGGATATTATCTCTAATATTTTGGTGGATGTTACTCCTATAAAACAGTGGTTGTACGCCACGTGTGTACACCACAGGGGGTGATATCATTTCTATTATCCTAAGGGGATGCTGCTACTAATGTCACAGTGCTTGTACACCATGTGTACAATCCCGGTTATATTATTTGTAATATCTTAGGGGGTTGTTAATCTTAATGTAACCATTATGTGTATACACTCTCTGGGATATTATTTGTAATAGTTTTGGAGATATTACTCTCCTAATGTCACTGTGCATTTACACCTTGTTTGTACATCTTTGGATATTATTCGTAACAACCCCGGGAGATATTCCTCTGCTAATATCACAGTAAGTGTTCACAATATTTGTACTCCCTGGAATACTATTTGTAATATCCTTGCGAGATATTACCTCCTAATATCACAGTGGGTTTACACCATGTGTGTACACTCTGGGATATTATTCCTAATATACTGGGAAGATATTATTCCTAATATTACAGTCAGTGTACACTCAAATATATTATTCATAATATCCAGGGGAGATATTACTTCTAATATCACAGTGGGTGTACACCCTGGGATATGGTTCATAATATCCTGGAAAGATATTATTCATTATGTCACAGTGGATATACACCATGTACGTACACCCTGGGATATTATGCATAATATCCTGGGGAGATATTATTCCTAATATCACAGTGGGTGTACACCAGGTGGGTACACCCTGGGATATTATTCGTATTATCCACGGAAGATATTAGTCTCCTAATATCACAGTAAGTGTACACCATGTGCGTACACTCTGGGATATTGCTCGTAATATCCGGGGGAGATATTATTCTCCTAATATTACACTGGGTGTACACCATGTGTGTACACCCTGGATGTTATTTATAATATCCTTGGGAATTACTTTCCTAATACCACAGTGGGTATACAATATTTGTGTACCACCTGGAACATTATTCTTAATATCCTTGAGAGATGATACCCTCCTGATGTCACAGAGGGTGTACATCATGTGTGTACACCCTGGGATATTATTCATAGTATTTTGGGGAGATATTACTCTCTTAATGTTACAGTTCGTTTACACCATATTTGTACATTCTGGGATATTATCCATAACATCCTGAGAGATATTACTGTCCTAATATCGCAGTAGGTGTTCACCATGTTTGTATACCCTGGAATATTATTTGTAATATCCTTGGGAGATATTTCTCTCCTAATGTCACATTGGGTTTACACCATGTGTGTATACTTTTGGATATTATTCATAACATTTTGGGGAGATATTACTCTCCTAATGTCACAGTGCATTTCCATCTTGTTTGTACATCCTGGGTTTATTATTTGTAATATCCTGGGGAGATATTACTCTCCTAATATCGCAATAGGTGTTCACCATTTTTGTACACCCTGGAATATTATTTGTAATATCCTTGGGAGATATTACTCTCCTAATATCACAGTAGGTTTACACCATGTGTGTACACTCTGGGATATTATTTGTAATATCATGTGGAGATATTACTCTCCTAATATCACAGTGAGTGTACACCATGTGTGTACAACCTGGGATATTATTCGTAATATTCTGGAGAGATAACACAGTTTGTGATATTACACCCAGTATCGCAGAGGGTGTATACTATTTCTTTGATATTGTTCCTGATATTCAGGGGGGAAATTATATTACTCCTAATATCACAGGATTTGTACACCTCCCTTGTAATATTGTTCCAAATATCTAGGGAAAGAGAGAATGATATTACTCAAGATATCCCAGGGGATGCACATTCCCCAGTGAGATTGTTCCTAATATCCATGAAGGAGAGGATGGCATGACTCTCATTATCGCAGGTGGTGTACACCCCTTCTGTGATATTGTTTTTAATATCTGGGGGGGAGTGGATGATGTTACTCCCAATATTGCGGGGGATATCCTTTGTGATATTGTTCCAAATATCCAGGGGGTGAGAGGATAGTATTACTCTCAATATCACAGGAGTTGTACACCCCTTTGTGATATTGTTCTTAATATCCACGAGAGGAGATGATGATATCACTGCCAATATCGCAGTTGGTGTACACCTCTTCTGTGATATTGTTCCTAATATCTTTGAGGGAAGAGGATAATATTACTTTCAGCATCGCAGTGGGTGTACACCTTCCTTGTGATATTGTTCCTAATATCCAGGGGAAAAGAAGATGATATTACTGTCAATATTGCAGAAGGTGTACACTCCCCATGTGAAATTGTTCCTTATATTTAGGTGGAGAGAGAATAAATTTACTCCCAAGATCGCAGGGGGTGTACAACCCCTGTGATATTGTATCTAATAGCCGGGGGGAGAGGATGATATTACTTAAAATATCACAGGGCGTATACACCCCTCCTGTGATACTGTTCCGAATATCCAAGTGAAGAGATAAAAATACTCCCAATATTGCAGGGGGTAGACACTCCCCACGTAATAATGTTCCTAATATTCGGGGGGGAAGTATAATATCACTCCCAGTATATCAGGCGGTGAACACAACCCTGTTGATATTGTTTCTCATATCCTGTGGGAAAGAAAGTGGTATTACTACCAAATTCACATGGGGCGTACACCATTCTGTGATATGGTTCCTAATATCCAGGTGAGGAGAGGATGATATTACACTCAATTTCCCAGGGGTTATACACCCCCACATTGATATTGTTTGTAATCTCCAGGAGAGAAGAGGATATTACTCTTAGCATCACAGGGGCTGTACACCACTCCTGTGATATTGTTCCTAACACCCTGGGTGGGAGAGGATGTTATTACTCCCAATATCGCAAGGGGTGTACAGCCACCATATGGTATTGTTTCTCATATTTCATGGGGGAGAGGAAGATATTACTCCCAATATCGCAGAAGGTGTACACCCCACCTTGTGATATTGTTCTTAATATCCAGTGGGGAGAGGATGATATTACTCTCAATATCACAAAGGGTTTACACCCCCCCCCATGATATTATTCCTAATATCCATTGGGGGAGAAAATAATATTAATCCCAATAACGCAGGGGGTGTACACTCTTCCTGTGATATTGTTCCTAATATCCAGGGAGAGAGGGGATGGTATTACTCTCAATGTCCCATGGGGTGTGCACCCCTCCTGTCATATTGTTCCCAATATTTAGAGGAAAGAGATTGATATTATGCTCAATTTTGCCATGCATGTACACTCCCCTCCTACGTGATACTGTTCCTAACATCCAGGGGGAAAGAGAATTATATTACTGCCAACATCACAGGGGTTGTACACTTCCCTGTGATATGGTTCATAATATTCAGGGGGATAGAGGGTGATATTACTCCCCATAACGCGGGAAGTCTACACTTTCAGGTGATATGGTTCATAACATCCGGTGGGGGAGAGAGTGTGACTGCTCTCCATATCGTGGGTGGTGTAGACTCCCCTGTTACATGGTTCATAATATCCAGGGGGGAGAGGGTGATATTACCCCCCATATCATGGGGGGTGTACACCCACAGTGATATGGTTCATAATATTCAGGGGTGGAGGGGATAATGTTACTCCCAATATCGCGAGGGGGGGTGGGTGTAACTGCCCACTTGTGATATTGTTCCTAATATCCAGTGTCAGAGAGGATGATATTACACCAGCTATCACAGGGGGTGTACAGACCCCCTGATATGTTTCACAATATCCATGGTGGGAGAGGGTGATATTACTTTTTATATCGTGTGGTGTGTTCAGCCCCCTGTGATATGGTTTGCAATATCCATGGAAGAGAAGGTAATATTACTCTCCATATCACAGGGGGAGTACACCGCCCCGTGATGTGGTTCACAATATTCAGCGGGGGAGACGGTGATATCTAACTCCCCATATTGCGGGGGGTGTGCACCCCCTTGTGATATGGTTTGTAATATCCAGTAGGGGAGAGTGTGATATCACGCCTTATATCGCAGGAGGCATACAGCCCCCTGTGATATGGTTCACAATATCCAGGGGTGGAGAGGGTGATATTACTCCCCATATCCCGGGGAGTGTACACACCCCTGTGATATCATTTGCAATATCCTGGGGGTGAGAGGATGATGTTACTCCCCATATCGTTGAGGGTTTGATATGGTTCATAATATCCACAGGGGGAGAGGGTAATATTACTCCCTATATTGCAAGAAGTGTGTTATGGTTCGTAATATCCAGAGGGGGAGATGGTGATATTACTCCCCATATCCCGGGGGGTGTACACTTTTCTGTGATATGGTTTGTAATATCCATTGTGGAGATCGTGATATTACTCTTAGTATTGCGGGGCATGTAACCACCCACTTGTGATATTGTTCCTAATATCCAGGGGGAAAAAGGATGATATTGCTCCTAATATTGCACAGGTGTGCGCCACTGCTGTGATACTGTTCCTAATATCTAGGGAAGGAGAGGATGATATGACTTCCTATAGTGCAGTGAATGTACACCCCTCCTGCGATATTGCTTTTAATATCCAGGGGAGGAAAAGAATGATATTTTTCCCAATATCAAGGGTGGTGTTCACCCCCCCATGATATTGTTTCTAATATCCAGGGGAGAAAAGGACTAATATTACTCCCAATATCAAGAGGGGTCTACATCCCTTCTGTGATATTGTTCCTAATATGCGAAGGGGAAGGATATTACTTCCAAAATCACAGGGGTGTGCACCATTTCTGTGATATTCTTCCTAATATCCAGGGGTGAAGAAGATGATAATACTCCCAATATCGCAGTGGGTGTACACCCCCATGTGATATTGTTTCTAATATCCAGAAGTGGAGAGCATGATATTACTCCCAATATCGCAGGGGCTGTGACATTGTTATATTGTTTCTGTTATATTGTTTCTAATATCCACAGAAGGATATTGCAGGGGGTTTACACACCCACTGTGATATTGTTTCTAATATCGTGAGGGAGAGAGGATGATAGTAATTCCAGCATTTCAGGGGGTGTACACCCTTGGTGTGAAATTGCTTTTATATCCAAAGGGTTAGAGGCTGATATTATTTCAATATCACAGGAAGTGTACACTCACCCTTTGATATACTTCCTAAAGTTTAGAAAAGAATAATATTACTTTCAATATTGCAGATGGTGTACAGAGTTTCTGTGATATTGCTCTCAGTATCCAGGGGGAGAGAGGGTGATATGACTTCCAATATCACAGGGAGTGTACACCCCCCTTGTGATATTGTTCCTAATATCCAGGGCAGGCAGAAGATGATATTACTACAAATATTGCAGAAAGTGTAACCTCCCCCCTGTGATATTGCTCATAATTTCCAGGGGAAGAGAGGATGATATAACTCTCAATATCTCAGGGGATGTACACCAGCCCTGTGATATTGTTTCTAAAATCAAGCGGGGGGAAGGATGACATTACTTCCAATATCGCAAAAGGTGTACACCCCTTCTGTGATATGGTTCCTAATATCCATGAGAAAGAGGATGATATTACTCCCAATACCGCATGGGGTGTACACCCCCTCTATGGTATTGTTTTTAATATCCAGAGGAAGAGAGGATGATATTACACCTAATATTACAGAGGGTGTACACTCCCATGATATTCTTTTTAATATCAAGGGAAAAGAGAATGATATTACTCCCAATATCAAAGGGTGTGTGCACCACCCCTGTGGTATTGTTCCTAATATCCAGGGAGGAGATAATAAAATTATTCCAAATATTGCAGGGGCTGTACACCTCTCCTGTCATTGTTCCTAATATCTAGGGTGGGGAGAAGATAACATTACTCCTAATTACTCAGATGGTGTACACCATCCCTGTGATATTGTTTCTAATATCCAGGGGGAAAGAGGATGATATTACTCCCAATATCGCAGGTGGCGTACAGCACCCCTGATATTGTTCCTAATATCCAGAGAGGGAGAGAATGTTCTTACTTCCAATATCACAGAGATTGTACAACCCTCTTGTGATATTGTTTGTAATATCCAGAAGGGGAGAAAATGATATTACTCCCAATATCGCAGGTTGTGTACATTCCCCCCTGTGATATATTTACTAATAACCGGGGGGGAGAGGATGATATTACTCTCAATATCGTGGAGGTTGTACACCCCCCTTGTGATATTGTTCCTATTATCCAGGGGGACAGACGAAGGTATTATGATTAATATCCCCCAAATTTTGCACCCCCTGCTGTGATATATTTCCTAATATCAGAAGGTGAGAGGATAATATTACTCCCTAAATCGCAGGGGGTGTACACTCTCCCTGTGTTACGGTCCCTAATATCGATGGGGAAAGAGGATGTTATTACTCCCAATATCGCAGAAGGTGTACATCCCTCACACATGATATTGCTTCTAATTCCCGTGGGAGAGAGGATGATACTACTCCCGATATCGTAGGAGTTGTACACTTCGCTTGTGATATTGTTTCTAATATCCATGGGGATGACGATGATATTACTGTCAATATCCTAAAGAGTGTACACCTGCAATAAGATATTGTTTCTAATATCCGGGGGGGAGAGGAAGATATAACTTCCAATATTGCAGAGGGTGTACACTTCGCCTGTGATATTGTTTTTAATATCCAAGAGAAGAGAGGATGATATTACTCCCAATATCGCAAAGAATGTACACCACTTTGGTGATATTTTTCCTAATGTACAGGGCGGGAGAGGATGATTTTACTCCCAATATCGCAGGGGACGTACAGCACCCTGTGATATTCTTCCTCATATCCAGAAGGAAAGAGAATGCCATTACTCCCAATATTGCAGGGTGTGTAAACCCCTTCTGTGATATTGTTTCCAGTATCCAGGGAGGGAGAGGATAATATTACTACCAATATTGAAGGGCAGATGTACTCCCTCCCTGTGATATTGTTTTCTATATCCAGGGAAAAGAAGATGATATTACTCCCAATATTGCAGAAAGTGTACACAATGCCCCCCCGCCCCCCCCAGTGATATTGTTTCTAATGCCCGGTGGGGGGAGAAGATAATATGACTCCCAATATTGCAGGAAGTGTACACGTTCTCGGTGATATTGTTCCCAATATCCAGGGGAAAGAGAATCATATTATTCCCATTATCGAAGGATGTGTACACCCCCCTGTTGTATTATTCCTAATATCCAGGTGGGGATATGTTAATATTACTCCAAATATTGCAGGGGCTGGTCACCCACCATGTAATATTGTTCCTAATACCTAAGGGGAAAATAATATTACTCCCGGTATTGCAAAGGGTGGACATCTTTCCTGTAAATTTGTTCCTAATATCCGCTGCAGAGAGAGGATGATATACTCTCAATGTCGCAGGGAGTGTTCATCCCCACTTTAATATTGTTCCTAATATTCAGTAGTGGAGAGGATGGCATTATTTACAATATCGCAAAGAGTGTACAACCCTCTTGTGACATTGTTCCTAATATCCAGGGGAAAAGAGGATGATATTACTCCCAATATCTCAGGGAGTTTACACTGCCTCTGCGATATTGTTCCTAACATCTAGATAAGAAGAGAATATCACTCCCCAAATCGCACAAGGTGTACACTCCAAGTGTAATATAGTTCCTGATATCCAGGGGGGACAGGATGATATTACTCCCAATATTGCAGGAACTGTACACCCCCCTGGTGATATTGTTTCTAATACCCAGGTGGAAAGACGATTATATTACTCCCAATATCCCAGGGGCTGTACAACCCGCCTGTGATATTGCTTTTAATGTCCAGTGGGGGATAGAACTCTATTACTATCAATATCACTGGGAGAGTACACCCCGCCCAGTGATATTCTTCCTAATATCCAGAAAAGGAGAGTTTGATGTTAGTCCAAATATAGCAAAGGGTGTACAGCCCGCTTGTGGTATTGTTCTTAATATTTAGGGAGCAGAAGATAATATTATTCCCAATATCGAAGGGGGTGTTCACCATTTCTGTAATATTGTTCCTAATATCCAGAAGCTAAGCAGGTGATATTACTTTCAATATCACAGAAAATGTCCACACCCCCTTGTGATATTGTTCCTAATATGCAGGGGAAGAGAGGATGACATGAGTTTCAACATCGCAGGGGGTGTACACCCCGCCTGTAGTATAATTCCTATATCCAGAGGAAGAGGGAGGATGAAGTTATGCCCAATATCGCAGTGGCTGTACACCCACCCTCCCGGGTGATGTTGTTTCTAATATCCAGAGGGGAGAATATATTACTTCCAATATCGTAAACAGCTTGAGTGTACACCCCCCTGGGATAGGGTTTGTAATATTTAGGAGGGGAGAGGGTGATACTACTCCTGATATCACGGGGTGTGTACACTCTGCTGTGAAATGGTTTGTAAGATCCGGTGGGGAGTGGATGATAATACACCCCATATCGCTGGGGAGTGTACACTCGCCTGTGATATGGTTCGTAACATCCAGAGGGGGAGAGGATGATATCACTCTCCATATCGCAGGGGCGTGTACACCCCCCTGTGATATGGTTCATAACACTCAGGGGAGGAGAGGGTTATAACACTCCCCATATTTTTGGGGTTGTACAACTCCCAATATCGCAGGGTGTGTACACCCTTCTGTGATATTTTTCATAATATCTAGGCGGGAAGAGGACGATATTACTCCCAATATCTCAGGGGTTGTAAACCCCCCTGTGATGTTGTTTGTAATATCCAGGGAAGGAAGACGATGATATTACTCCCAATATCACAGAAGGTGTATACCCTCTGTGATATTGTTTGTAATATCCAGGGTGGTAGGGGATGATATTACTCCCAATATCACAAGGGGTGTACACCCCCTGTGATATTGTTTGTAATATCCGGAAGGGTAGGGGATGATATTACTTCCAATATCACAGGGGGTGTATACTCCCCTGTGATATTCTTCAAAATATCTAGAAAAAAAAGGGGATGATATCACTCTCAATATCGTAGGGGGTGTACTCCTTCCTGTGATATTGTTCATAGGAGGTGTACGTCTGCTTGTGATATTGTTGGTAATATCTAGGGGGCGAGAGGATGATATTACTCCCAATATCACAGGGTGTGTAAACCCCCTGTGATGTTGTTAATAATATTCAGTGGGGGAAGAAGATGATATTACTTCTTCTTATTAGACAAAGGGATGATATTACCTCCAATATCGCAGAAGGTGTACACCCTCTGTTACATTTTTCATAATATCCAGGAGGGGAGCAGATGATATTACCCTCAATATCACAGTGGGAATACACTCCCTATAATATGGTTTGTAATATTAGAAGGAGAGGGGATGATATTACATCCAATATCACAGGGTGTGTGCACCCCACAGTGATATTGTACGTAATATGCAGGGAGAAAGGGAATAATATTAGTCCCAATACTGCAGAGGGTGTACATTCCTCTATCATATTGTTCGTATTATCCGGGGGGGCGGGGATGATATTACTCGCAATATTGCAGGAAGTGTACACCCTCTCTGATACTTTTCATAATATTTAGGGAAAGAGGGGATGATATTACTCCCAATATTGCAGTGGGTGTACACCCCAATGTTATATTGTTCATAATATCCAGAAGGAGATAAGATGCTATTACTCCCAGTATTGCAGGGAATGTACAAACCCCTGTTACATTGCAAGGGTTGTACACTCCCCTGTTCATAATATCCAGGGGAAGAGAAGATATTACTCCCAATACCCTCATATCCTACGGAGATATTACTCCTAATATCACAGTGGGTTTACATCATATGACTACACCCTGTTATACTATTCATTATATCATAGGGAGATATTTCTCCTAGTATCACAATGGGTGTACACCATGCATGTATACCCTGTGATATTATCTGTAATATCCTAGGAAGATATTACTCCTACTATCACAGTGGGTATACACCATGTGTGTAGACCCTATGATATTATTTGTAATATCCTGGAAAAATATTACTCCTATTAACACTGTGAATGTACACCATGTGCATATACCTTGTGATATTATTTATAATATCCTAGGGAGGTATTACTCCTACTATCACAGTGGGTGTACACCATATATGTACACTTTTTGACATTATTTCTAGTATCCTTGGAAGATATCACTCTTAGTATGACAGTGGGGGGTACACCATGTGTGTACACCCAGTGATATTATTCACAATATCCTAGGGAGATATTGTGAATATCACAGTAGGGGTACACCATGTGTGTTCACCCTGTGATATTATTCATAATATCCTAGAGAGATACTACTCCTAGTATCACAGTGAGAATACAGAATCTGTGTACATTCAGTGAAGTTATTTATAATATCCCAGGGAGATATTAATCCTAGTATCACAGGGAAGGTACACAATGTAAGTACACCCTGTGATATTATTTCTAATATCCTAGGGAAATATTACTCCTAGTATCACAGTAGGGGTACACCATGTTTGTACACCCTGTGATATTATTTGTAATATTCTGGGGAGATATTACTCCTAATATCACAGTGAGTGTGCACCTTGTGATATTCATAATATCCTAGAAAGATATTACTTCTAATATCACAGTAGGTGTACAACATTGTGTACACCTACTGTGATATTATTCATAATAACCTAGAGAGCTATTACTCTTAATATCACAGTGGGTATATACAATGTTATATAATTAGTAATATCCTACAGAGGTATTACTCTTAATATCACAGTGGGTGTACACCTTGTGTGTACATCCATTGATGTTATTCATAATATTCTAGGGAGATATTACGTGTAATATCACAGTGGGTGCACTCTGTATGATGTTATTTATAATATACTTGGCAGATGTTATTTATAATATTCTTGGCAGATATTATTCCTAATATCACAGTGGGTGTACACCTTGTGAGTACAATCTGTGATATTATTCGTAATATTCCAGGGATATATTAATCCTAATATCACAGTAGGTGTACACTCTATGATACTATTCGTAATATTCTAGGGATATATTACTCCTAATATCACTGTGGGTGTACACCCTGTGATATTATTTTTAATATTCTAAGGAGATATTACTCCTAATATCACAGTTGGTGTGCACCCTGTGATAATATTCATAATATTTTAGTGATAATATTTTTTAATATCACAGTCAGTGTACACCCTGTGATATTATTTGTAATATTCTAGGGAGATATTACTCCTAATATTACAGTGGGTGTACACCCTGTGATATTATTTGTAATATCCTAGGGAGATATTACACCTAATATCAAAGTGTGTGTGATATTAAGTGTAATATCTCCCTAGGATATTATGAATCATATCGAAGGGTGTACAGGCACTGTAATAGGATATCGCCCTGTGTGTATACCCACTCCGATATTATATGTAATATTCTAAGGAGATATTACTCCTCATATAACAGTGAGTGCACATCTTGTGTATACCTTGTACACTCACTGTCTACACCCTCTGTGATATTAGGAGTATTATCTTCATAGGATATTATGAATAACATCACAGTGAGTGCACACGCTGTGTGTACACCCACTGTGTTCTTAATATTCTAGGAAGATACTACTCTTAGGAAGATGTCACAGGATGTCTACACATGCTGTACATTTTCTGTGATATTAGGAATCATATCTCCCTAAAGTATTACAAATAATGTCACATGATCTCCACACATGATGTACACCCCCTTTGACATTAAGAGTACTATCTCCCTACGATATTATGAATGATGTCACAGAAGGTGTCCACAGACAGGGTACACCTTCTGTGACATAGAAGTAATATCTCCCTAGGATATTATGAATAATGTCACGAGGTGTCCACAAACATTGATCACCCCCGTGACATTAACTGTAATATCTCCCTAAGATATTACAAATAATGTCACAGGGTTTCCACACATGGTGTACACCCCCAGCGACATTAAGAGTAGTATCTTCCTAGAATATTAAGAATAATGTCACAGGGTTTCCACGCATAATATACACCCCCTGTGACATTAGGAGTAAGATCTCACTGTGTGTGTGTACACCCACTGTGATATTATTCATAATATGCTATGGATGTAATACATCTAATATCATAGAGGGTGTACACCCTGTGTGTGCACCAACTGTGATATTATTTGTTATATCCTAGAGAGATATTACTCCTAATATCACAGTGGGTGTAGAGATATTACCCTTAATATCACAGTGGGTTTACATCATGTGTTTACACCCTGTGATATTATTCTTAATATCATAGGGAGATATTCCTTCTAATATCACAGTGTGTGTACAGTCTGTGATATTATTCATATCATAGAAATATATTACTCTTAATATCACAGTGAGTGTACATCATAAGTGTATACCCTGTGAAAATATTCATAATATTTTAGAGATATATTACTTTTAATGTCACAGTGGGTGTACACCCTGACATATTATTTGTAATATCCTAGTGAGATATTGCTTTTAATGTTAATGTGACTGTACACCCTGGGATATTATCTATAATATCCCAGGGAGATTTTTCTCTTAGTTTCACAGTAAGTGTACACCCTGGGATAGTATTTGTAATATCCTAGGTAGATATTACTCCTAATATCACAGTTAGTGTGCACCCTGAAATATTATTCATAGTATCCTAGGAAGATATTACTCCTAATATCACAATTGGTGTACAGCCTGTGAAATAATTCATAATATTATAGGGAGATATTACTCCTAATATAATATCACAATGGGTGTACACCTGTGTGTGCACCCTGGGATATTCTTTGTAATCTCCTAGGGAGATATTAATCCTAACATCACAGTCAGTGTACACCCTGTGTGTACACCCGGGATATTATTTGTAATGTCCTAGGCAGATATTATTTTTAATATCAGTGTATGTACACATTGTGTGTACACCCTGAGATATTATTTGTAATGTCATAGGAAGACATAATTCCTAATATCAACATGGGCATACACCCTTTGTGTACACCCTGAAATATTATTTATAATGTCATATGAAGATATTACTCCTAACATCACAGTGGGTATACACACTGTGCATACACCCTGGAAAATTATTCGTAACAACCCAAGGAGATATTACTCCTAATATCACAGTGGGTGTACACCACATGCGTTCACCCTGTGATATTAGTTATAACATCATAGGGAGATATTACTTTTAATATCGCAGTATGTGTACACACTGTGATAATATTTCTAATATGTTAAGCAGATATTGCTCCTAATATCACAGTGGATGTACACCCTGTGATATTATTCATAATATCTTAAGGGGATATTACTTCTAATATCCCAGTGGGTGTACACCCTGTGATATCTGTAATATTTTAGGCAGATATTACTTTTAATATCCCAGTGGGTGTATACCCTGTGTGTACATGGTGTGTTATTATTTGTAATATTTTAGGGAGATATTACTCCTAATATCCCTGTGGGTGTATACCCTGTGTGTATACCCTGTGATGTTATTTGTAATATCTTAGGGAGATATTACTCATAATATTCCAGTGGGTGCACACCCTGTGTGTACATCCTGTGATATTATTTGTAATATCTTAGGGAGATATTACTCCTAATATCCCAGTGGGTGTTCACCCTGTGTGTACACTCTGTCATGTTATTTGTAATAGCTTAGGGAGATATTATCCCTAATACCTCAGTTATTGTACACCCTTTGCATTCAGCCTTTGTTGTCATTTTTATCATCTTAAATAGATATCACTCCTAGTATTTCAGTGGGTGTACACACTGGATGTACACCCCGTGATATGATTCATAATATCTAGAAAGATATTATTCCTAATATTCCAGTGGATATACACCCTGTGGGTATGTACTCTGATGTGGCTATAACGGATATCATGGATATCATGCAAAATATCATCAATATTTTATTAATATCATAGTATGTTAAAACTAGGTATTATAAATATCATGGATATTTCATTAATATCTTAGTGTGTTAATACTGAGTATTAACATTTGTTATTATAAATATCATGTATATTTTATTAATACCATAATGTGTTCACACTGTGTTAACACTACATATTATAAATATCAAAGATATTTTATTAATATCATAGTGTTTTAACACTGGATATCATAAATATCAAGATATTTTATTAATATCGTGTGTTAACACTAGATGTTATAAATATCATTGATTTTTTAATATCATAGTGTTTTCACTAGATATTATAAATATTGCAGATATTTTATAAATAACAGCACTGTGTGTTAATACTAGATATTATAAATATCATGGATATTTCATTAATATACTGTGTTAACACTGTGTGTTAATACTAGATATAATTATCACAGATATTTTCTTAATATCATAGTGTGTTAAAACTAGACATTATAAATATCATTATATTTTATTATTATTAGTAATATCTCAGTGTGTTAACATTAGGTATTATAAAATCATGGATATTTCAATAATATCACAGTGTGTTAACACTAGATATTATGAATGTCATTGATATTTTATTAATATCATAGTGTGTTAACACTAGATATTTTGAATATCATAATAACTGTGTTAAAACACAGGATTAACACTAGATATTATAAATATCAGAGATATTTTGTTAGTATCATAATGTGTTAACACTAGATATTATAAATATCAAATATTTTATTAATATCATAGTGGGTTTAACACTGTGTTTTAACTCTAGATATTACAAATATCAAAGATATCTTATGAATATCATAGTGTGTTTACATCAGATATTTTAAATATCATGGATATTTTATTCATATCATAGTGTGTCACCACTAGATGTTATAAATATCATGGCTATTTCATGAATGTCATAGTATGTTAACACTCTGTGTTAACTCTGGATATAGTAATTATCATGTATATTTTCTTAATATCATAGCATGTTATCACTAGATATAAATATCATCATATCTTGTTAATATCTTAGTGTGTTAACACTAGATATTTAAAATATTATGGATATTTCATTAATATCCTAGTGTGTTAACACTTGATATTATAAATATCATGAATACTTTATTAATGTCATAGTGTGTTAACACTATGTGATACATTACATATGATTATTATGGATTTATTATTAGTATCACAGGTGTTAACACAAGATATTATAAATATAATGGATATTTTATTAATAGTATAGAGTGTTAAAACTGAATATTTTATTAGTATCATAGTGTGTTAACCCTAGATATTATAAATATGGAAATTTTATTAATATCATTGTGTGTTAACACTGTGTATAAACACTAGATATTATAAATATCATAGATATTTTATTAATATCATTGTGTGTTTACATTTATAAATATCATAGGTATTTTATGGATATCATAGTGTGTTAACACTGTGTGTTAACTTCAGATATTATAAATATCATAGATATTTTCTTAGTATCATAATGTGTTAACCCTGTGTGTTAACACTGTATATTATAAATATCTTAGTTTTTTTAAAATATCATAGTGTGTTTACACTGTATGTTAACACAAGGTCATGTAAATATCATACATATTTTCTTAATATTCATAGTATGTTATCACTACCTATGACAAATATAAAGATATTTTCTCAATATCATAGTGTGTTAACACTAGATATTATAAATATCATAGATATTTTATTAATGTCACAGTGTGTTAAAACTAGAGATTTTAAATGTCTTAGATATTTTATTAATATCACATTGTGTTAACACTAGATATTATAAATATTATAGATATTTTATTAACATAGTAACACTGTATTAACACTTGATATTATTATAAATATTTTAGATATTTTATTAACATAGTGTATTATATATGATATTATCTATATATATGCTATATATCTATGAATTATCTCTGGAAAGGATATCTGATAATATTAATTATATCTGGGGAGGCTACAAGAAGCCAAGGATGATAAGAAACCCTAAATTTCACTGTATACTTGTTGATGTTACACAAAAAAACTTTTTTTCCCTCACCTCCCCCCTCACCTCCCTCCAAAGAATACTTTACCATAACCATTTAGTGCTTAAAAAAATACCCAAATCTTTTTCATCCATCTCTTGGCTGCCTTCTGCGTGTAGGCCCTCCTGTATGTGACATCCCATCTTAGAAAATCCTGAGGGATAAGTGTTGTGGACATCGAGAGGACGAGAGCCCGCTTGCTTTTCTGATCCTGTCCTGTAAGATGTCGGTGTCAAGTCTTCCTTAAAGGTTTGCTGTGGAAATGAAATAAATTTGTACACGTAAAGCACAAGAACATGGAAGGTGCTTACTAAATGTTACTTATCTTTACTTTCTCTGCCTTGGTCCTCTCATACCCACTCCTGATTTTAGGTGATTGGGTGGAAATGGCCATTGAACATCATACTCTACTAACAAAGACCATTTGAGAGTTAGATTAATCTCTTTCCCGTTTCAACAACAGGAAGAAGCCCCACAAATCAAGTATTTCCCTTGTTCTATACCTTGTCATTTTGTTGCTACTCCCACCAGCCAAAGAGGGAGGAAAGTTTCTTGGTATAATTAAAATGTTATAGGCTGGGTCGGGGGGGCTCATGCCTGTCATCCCAGCACTTTGGGAGGCTAAGACGGGAGGATCGCTTGAGGCTAGGAGTTCAAGACCAGGCTGGGCAACATAGTGAGACCCATCTCTACAAAAAAAAAAGATAGCCAGGCATGATGGCATCCATCTGTAGTCCCAGCTACTTGGGAGGCTGAGGCAGGAGGATCACTTGAGCCCGAGGGTTTCAGGCTGCAGGAAGCTATGATCATGCCACTACACTCCAGCCTGGGCAATAGAGCAAGACTGTCTCTCTGAAAACCAAAAATTGTTATAGAATATAGAGTTGAATAACTTTTCTGGAATGAGAAAGCTCTCATTTTAGATATCCATTCATTCATTCATTCATTCAATAGTGTGCTGGATGCCAGGAATTTAATGGTGAGGAAAATAGACATGATCTCTGCCTTCTGAGGCTCAAGATCCTCCCTCTATTTTTAAAAATCAGGTTTATTGAAGTATAATTGATGTACAGTAAAATTTACTCTTTTTAGTGGAAACTTCTGTGGGTTTTGGCAAATGTGTAACCAACACAATTAAGATCTAGAACATACTGTTTCTCCCCTCCCAATTTTCTTGTGCTCCTTTGGAGTCAACAACTCTCCCCCAACCTCTGGCCCCTGGCAACCACTGATCTGTCCTCTGTCCATGTGGATTTGTCTTTTCCAGAATATCATATAAATGGACTAATACACAATATCATCTTTTGCGCCTAGCTGCTTCCACATAGTTTAACATTTGAGATTCATTTGTGCTGTTTTGAGTAGTACTGGTGAGTGGTACTCCACGGTACCAATGGACCTTCTTTTTTCTTGGAGAAAGAGTCTTGCTCTGTTGCCCAGGGTGGAGTTGCAGTGGTACAATCACAGCTCACTGCAGCCTCCACCTCCTGGACTCAAGCGATCCTCCTGCCTCAGCCTCCTATGTACCTGGGACCACAGGCGCAAGCCACTGTGCCCAGCTCGTTTTAAAATTTTGTGTAGAGATGGGGTCTCAATACATTGTCCAGGCTAGTCTCAAACTCCTGTACTCGAGTGATCCTCGAGTCGCAGCCTCCCAAAGTGCTGAGATTACAGTCATGAGCCACTGTGCTTTGCCTCAGATGGACCACTTTGATGCCATGCTGGGGACAAAGAAAGAAAGAGAACAACTCACTTTGACCAAATTGGCCCTGAGCTGATTGAATTCACTGGCTAAACTACATTAGTTTTCCTCCCATGGGGCCCAGTTAGGTCTGGGGACATAATTTAGTTGTAATAGGAAGATAAAAATGTCACTTCCTGCAACCTAATCTGTGGATTGTGAAACTCACATTCACTTGCCAATTACTGTTTTTGTCTTTTTGTTTTGGGTAATATGGCCCCAGCTGGCCTGTAAATGAGCAAAGGCCCCACTAAAAGTCCCTCTCCCCAGGCTTTATGCCACCAGTTGAGGCTGCAGCTGCCTGATCTGTCTCCCTCTGGAATTTTCCTTATGACAGAAAAATAAATTCCTGCTTGGCTAAGCCACTGTTGTCAAGTATCTATTACATGCAGCCAAAAGCAATCCTAACTGAGCAGGGAGATGACTGGCTCCTCTCTTTCTGCTCTGCCACGCACAGCATGTGGTTTTTGTCCTACTCTTCCCAAGGAGGTTTTGTATTTTATATTGCAAGTTCCTGTGTGCCAGGGGCCTCTTGATATTCTCATTCGAGGCAGGAAGGCAAGGGTAGAACAAAGAGCAGACACATCACTGAACGCCTTCGCTTTTTATTAGGGAACATCTTTTCCAGAAAGCCCATCATGTGTTTCCATTTTTAGCCCATTTGCCAGCACTCGCAAGGGTTCTCTGGCTGCAAAGGGGTCTGGATAAGCGAATGTTTCTCACTGAATCCAGGAGAAAATCATGGGAGGGGTTGAGTGGACACTGGGTAAGGAACCAGCAGCACCTACCGGAACTGACTTTGGCCACACAGGACGATGATCGGCTGCTCCCTGGAGTGTGTAGGGGAACTCGGGACTTCTTGCCTGGAAGCCTCCTGCAGCTACAGGGGCTTCTGTAGGAGGGATCCTGCCTCTGGATCCCCCTGGGAGACATGGCATAGGTTTCCACCACTCCGGGATTTCCAAACCCATGAAATGCAAGGAGCGGAAGGAGGGTTCCTCTGTTTCCCTATCCCCACCCCTAGATTCTCCCTGGGAAGGAGGATGGGCAGGGCTGCTTCTCAGAGCAGGAAATCCTGTCATTTGTGACATGGATGAGCCTACAGGACATTTTATAAAGTGAAATAAGTCAGGCCCAGAAAGACAAATATCTCATGATCTCACATATATGTGGAATCTAAAACAATCGAATTCATAAAAGCACCGAGTAGAATGGTGGTTACCAGAGGCTGGGGGTGGGGGATTGAGGAGATATTGGTCGAAGGGTACAAAATTTCAGTTCGTCAGGAGGAATAAGTTCCAGAGATCTGTTGTACAACATGGTGACCATAGTTAGTAACAATGTATTGTGTTATTGAAAATCACTGAGATTTTAAGTGTTCTCACCACAAAAAATAAGTATGTGAGGAAATACAAATGTTAATTAGTTCAATGTTTTAAAATATACACGTAATTTCAAAAGATCAGGTTTTACATAATACAGCATATACCATTCTTGTCAATTAAAAATGAGTAAGTAATTAAAAAAAAAATAAGTGCAGGAAAAATGCAATAAAAGAAAGACACCGTCCTGTCCCAATTCTTCCTTTGGTAAAATTTGCCTGTTTAAATATGAGTATTTAGGCTAGGTGCAGTGGCTCATGCCTATAAGCTCAGCACTTTGGGAGGCCGAGGTGGGCAGATCACCTGAGGTCAGGAGTTTGAGACCAGCCTGGCCAACATGGTGAAACTTTGTCTCTACTAAAAATACAAAAACTAGCTGGGTGTGGTGGCATGGGCCTGTAATCCCAGCTACTCAGGAAGCTGAGGCAGGAGAATTTCATGAATCTGGGAGGCAGAGGTTGCAGTGAGCTGAGCCCGCACCACTGCATTCCAGCCTGGGTGGCAGAGTGAGACTCTGTCTCAAAAAAATAAATAAATAAACAAATAAATATGAATATTTAAGGGATTTTATTTACTGAATTGATTTTTATTTATTTTATTTTATTTTTTAAGCTTCTATGGGTACATAGTAGGTGTATATATTTATGGGGTACATGAGATATTTTGATACAGGCATGCAATTTGTAACAATCACATCAGGGTAACTGGGGTATCCATCCCCTCCAGCATTTATCATTTCTTTGTGTTACAAACACTCCCATTTATACTTTTTTAGTTATTTTTAAATGTGCAATGAATTATTGTTGACTGTAGTCACCCTGCTGTGCTTAAGGTTTTTTTAAGTGAATTAATTTATAGACAAACTGTAGACAACAATAGTCCTGGTGATAGGTGGGATTGTGAGAAATTAGGACAGGGGCACACAAATTATTGAATTTCAACTCTGTTTTTCTCCTTTCAGCTATCATCCCTCCTGTTATATTTGCATCTTCTCTGCACACCTCCACCTGTGATGTCTTCCTAGGACTCTCCAATGTGTCTGGCCCTGACCAAGCTTTTTGCTCTAAGTGTGGCTTATCTGCGATGTCTTTCTCCCTAACATCCAGTTCCAACCCCTTTGCGGGGTCCAAGGGCTCCTGGAGGAGGAGATGACTTCTGGGGCACAGCAAACCAAGATGTGTGCTCCCCAGAGCTGACTTGGAAGCTGTCCGGCCCCTCTGCATTCACCCCAGCTGCCCATGTGCACCAGGCAGCAGGAGGGACAGCCACTGCCAGGCTGCCAGCCTGTCCTTTGCTGTCTGTGTCTGTGTCAAGAGTGAATGAAGTGATAAAACCAGGAGAGCAGTGTGCTGTGAAAAAGTTAAAGGTGAGTGCCAGCTGCAGGTGGAGAAGAGGCGGCTGCTTCCGGGGGAGCTGGATCCAAGGGCTTAGCTACGGGCCCCAAGCCCCGTAAAACTCAAGCCTGCCTTTAATTATGAGAGGGGCCCCCGGGGTTGTTGGGATACCTCTTACCTAATCTTGTTAGAACATAAAGCTGATTTCTTTTGAAGACTCCTGGCTCAATGCATCCACCAGCTCCCTTCTGGAGGTGCCCAGCGCCTGGCCTTGCTACCTAATACCACTCACCCTCTGCCATCTCCCAAGGTTCATAACTCAAATGGGGAAGCCACAGGCTAAGAGGGGCCTCAGGAGTGATGGGATGAAGTCAGAATTTTAGAGAAAGAAGCCTGGTAGCAGCGTGGGTTGGGGGAGTGTTGAAAGTTGGGACCAGCTGAGAAATGCGGTAGTTGTCCACAGTCAGAGTGAGGGTGGGAATGAGAGTGGTTGAAGACAGGGCCAGAAGTGGACCCCAGAGAAGGAATAGCACACAGTGACACAGAGACTGTGCATGGGGTATCCAGATGACACTGTCTGATAGGTGAGAGATGTCAGGGCCATAGATGGGGGGAGAGGGAAGGAGAGCTATAAGACCCTTGAGTAACATTGGTGTTGTTACTATGACCAGGATCTATTATATACAGCCATGGCTTTGATTTGTCAGTGTTGAAAAGGGGACATTACTCTGAAAGTTTGTCCTTCGGAGACGACAAACTTATATGAATTGGAGAAGAGAGTTGGCAACCAGCTCATCTGGTAGTCAGGCAGAGAGGGAAAATTAAACACAACATCAATCCTTTCAGGCAGAAATCCTGGGCGGGAGGAAGAGCAATGTTGGGAACAAGGGGAGAGAGGAGAACTTTCCCAGAGGGCAAGAGGAGGGTGCTGCGCTGAGTGCAGGCACTCAGGAACAAAGGCACTTGATGTGCCCCACAGAGCAACTGCACCAACCCCCAAGCCGGTTCTGGGTGATGAGTGGTTGGAGACAAGGTCAGAAGTGAATCCCCGAGAAAGAAAAGCACATAGGTGACACAGAGTGTGTTATTCCTGTCACTCCAGGAAAGGAAACATGAAGGGCTGCTTTGATCAGAGGCACCCATGTGGCGGGTTTGGGGATATGTTCCCCCCATCATGGAAAATGAAGTTGCAGATGAAATGGAATCTGCGCTGCAGTTGAGCCAGGTGTTGAGAGTGACTTCTCACTGAGCTGAGGGTCCATGCCCATGAGCACCATTGCCATGGGTGTCCCTGACTGGGCTTCTGCACCCTGGGCCTTTTCCATGCTCCATCATTTGGCTGCCTCTACTTGGGCACTTGTCCCTCAGATCCATTCCCTGAAGATTCGCTCAGTTTGGTCACAGTCCAGCCCTTCTGCCTCTTGCAGACAGCCTACTGTGATCACTCCAGCCTTTGCTAACCTCTGCTTTCTGAGAACTCCAACTGCACGCAGCAGCGTGGGCATCATGTGTTCCTGGGATCATGTGTCCCAGGACAGTAGGAATGTCAAACATCCTGCCTGTGCTGTCCTCACCTGCTTCTTCCAGGATGGGTCAGATGGTCCCTGTTACACAGACAAAGTATGAGTCATCAGAAGGGCTAGTGTCCCTCTCCTTCTAGATGGTGTAGTCTGTCTGGGCAGCAAGCATGCTTTTCCTGCAGAGTAGGGGCTAGAAGCACAGGCTCCGGAGTCAGAGGGACTGGGGACCAGGCACCCAGACACACTGACCTCGAGTGCTGCATCTCCAGGATGGTGCTCTGAATCCCCAGCCCTGGTGTGTGATGACAGTTACATGTGAGAGTATGCTTAAACTGTTTCCTTGGCACAGTTCCTGGTGCTGATTCCCACCTCCATCATTCTACAGCCCTGGACAAGTCATCTTTTGTCTCAGCTGGATCATCCAGGCTGGTCCCTGGGCATGAAGGCCTAGTGAGGATTCAGTGAGGCCATGGGAGGCCACTGCCTTGTGAACTGGCAGGGCCTTACTGTGTGGGCCCACAGAGTACTGTGGGTTCTGCTAGACCAGATGCTGGAGCTGTGGGCCTTTTGTTACCTCCCAGTTTGATTAAGTTTCATCTTACACAGTGAATTATGTGCATTTCCTCTTGGGCTCTGTGCTGGCTGGGATAACTGAGGGCCTGCTATGGAGATCCTGGAACCCTGACTTTCACAGCGGCTGTGAGGTGGACGTACTCTAAAGCAGCGGTCCCCAACCTTTTTGGCACCAGAAACCAGTTTGGTGGAAGACCAGTTTTCCATAGAGAGGGGGAAGGCATGGTTATGGGATGAAACAGTTCCACTTCAAATCATCAGGCATTAGTTAGAGTCTCATAAGGAGCATGAAACCTAGATCCCTCACATGCACAATTCACAACAGGGTTTGCGCTCCTATGAGAATCTAATGCCCCTCACTGATCTGACAGGAGGTGGAGCTCAGGTGGTAATGTTCTCTTGCCAGCTGCTCACCTCCTGCTGTGTGGCCTGGTTCCTAAAAGGCCACGAATCAGTACCAGTCCATGGCCTAGGGGTTGGGGACCCCTGCTATAAAGGCACCAAAAGCTGCTTGCAGGTAAGGAAGAGCATCAACCCCACAGAAAGGCCTGAGGGGCTGCCTTTGAACTCTCTCTATGTATGGGTAAGGGCAAAGGCTAGCACATATTGTGGAATGAAGAAAGCAAGTTGCAGTGAGAGTTTCCCTTATGTAAAATTAGTTCTATCCATCCATGTCTACAGATGCACATGGACACAGGGGCAGGCCTGGAGCCACGTTCACCAAGCCAGAAGGGATACGTATAGTCAGTGCACCTTCCCAGAGTGCAGATATTCTCTGTCACCTGCATGTTCTTGCCATATCTGATTATGACCTGTAATACAGATGTTTAAACAGACTCATCTTTTTATTTAAAAAAAATCTACTCACTCTTGTCCCAAGCAAAAATATCTGAAAAATCATGGCTTAGATGTTGTATTAGTCTATTTTCACACTGCTGTGAAGATACTACCTGCGACTGGGTAATTTATAAACAAAAGAGGTTTAACTGACTCACAGTTCCACATGGCTGGGGAGGCCTCAGGAAACTTACAGTCATGGCGGAAGGTGAAGGGAATTAGGTACCTTCTTCACATGGTGGCAGGAGAGAGAGAGTGTGCAGGGAAAGCTGCTATTTTTAAAACCATCAGATCTCGTAAGAACTCCCTCACTATCACAAGAACAGCATGGGGGAAACCACCCCCATCATCCAATTACCTCCCACCAGGTTCCTCCCTCAACATGTGGGGATTACAATTCGAGATTAGATTTGGGTGGGGACACAGAACCAAACCATATCAGATGTGGTAACTATATTTTTTCTAACATATATTACATAAAATATATTACATTAATTTGCTACTAAAATAAAAACAGTTAACCTGTGTGTCATCTAAAATCATTTTTCATATAGTGCTTTTGTACAACTGGCAAAGTGATTAAACACTTCGCTTCAGAATCCAACTACCAAAATTTGAATTCCAGCCCTGCCATTTGCTACTGTCTATTACTCAATAAATTCTTACCCTCTCTAAACCTCATTTTCTTATCTTTACATAGGGATGATCATTGGTAACTACCTGATAAGACTATTCATAAGAAATAAAATAATCAATGAAGAATGACTAGTGTAGTTTCTGGCACAGAGTAACCACTCAAATAAATGAGACTGTTAAAAGTTGGTTATTAGGGACTTCTGCTTATAGTCATGGTGAGGTAACTGATACTAGATTTGCCCTCCCACTATAAACAACAAGAAAACTGAATAAAATAAGAAACCACTATTTAAAGATGATGGAAAACAGAAAACACAGGACAATGATCCAAAGAGAAAGAGAACAAATGAGGTGAGCCCTAAAATTACCTCAGCTTTCAACCTGAAGGCATTCTTTAGAATGTAACAGTGTATTTGACAATTTCACTGTACACAATTAGATCTCAATAAAACCAGCTAAAAAAGAGAGACATAAAAACCCCAAAATATTTAGAGACAAATTTAATATAAATTTATATGAAACTGCAGAGGACCTAGAATGTATTTTTGTTTATATTGTAAAAATATAAAAATGTATTTTAGAAAGAGCGAAGTTGGCAGACTATCCTAGCTATCAAGGAATATAGTAAATTTATAGCAGCAGTGCTCAATGGGGCCAATTTTCCCCCCAGGGAACATTTGGCAAAGTTGGGAGACATTCTTTATTGTCATTACTCTGGAGGGAGGAGAGCAGTATGATATTGGCATCTAGTGGGTAGAGGCCAGAGATGCTGCTAAACATCCAACAGTGCACAGGACAATGGCCCGAAACAAAGAATTATCTGGCTCAAAGTATCAATAGTGCCAAGGCTGAGAAACTGTGATCCACAATAAGGCAGTGAGTAGAGATCAATGGAACAGAACAGAGAATCCAGGTATGAATCCACATGTATATTACTGATTTTTGACAAATATGCCAATGTATGTCAATGAGGGAAAGAAAAGTCTTTTCAGCCAGTGAGGCACAATAGCTATCCAAATGGAAAATATAGATAAATCTTGCTCCCAAACTCAAATAGCATCAATGAACTCAAATGGAATCACAGGCCTAAATATAAAAGCTGAGGCTATAGAACTTGAAAAATAAGGTAGGAAGAAATGTTCACAATCTTATGGTAGGCAGAGATTTCTTAGATAGCATACAAAAAACACAAATAAAAAATAATAAATTAGATTCCATCAAAATTTAAAATTTCCATTTCCTGGAAAGACTTTGTTAATAAAATAAAAAGTCAAGGCACAACCTGGGAGAAAACATTCACAATACCTATTTCTGACAAAGAACTTGTATCCAGCATACACAAAAAGCTCTTACAACTCAACAGTAAGACAAACAATCTTATAAGAAGTGGGCAAAATGAAGGTCATAGCATGATAGCCTAAGCTCACTATGGCCCATTCTTCCCACTTACTATACCAAAAACTCTATACAAAATGCAAAAACTAGCTACCCGAGAACTCTAAAAAGTAAACAAAAACATTGTGGAGGAGAGGCAAAATTACTTGGACTTAAGACAGTGATCCATGCAGGGGAGAGTTTCCCAGGTTTGTTCTCTCTGTTTCTCTCTCTCTCTCTCTCTCTCTCTCTCTCTCTCTCTCTCTCTCTCCCCCTCCCCCCCTCCCCCTCTCTGTTTCTGTTTCTTTCTCTCTCAGCTTTGCCCAGAAGGCACATTCTAATTACACAACAGCAATGCAGTGGTGGCAAAAGGATGGCTACTCTAGAAGAAATCCAGTATTTCTGGTCAAATGAACCAGGACAGAGACCCTGGAAGGAAACAAAGCATGAGGACATTCAGGAGGGAAGGTAGCCAGAAAAGCAGTCCTCTAATTCTGTGAATAAATGCCTACAAGTCTCAGCCTAACTCCTGAGTTATGCATGAGTGGGATAGATCTAAACCAGAATAGAAAAGCCTTCAGAAAGAACCCAACTAAGATTTAAACCGTGTGCACACATCTTTTTATCCTAATTGCTAAATAATGCATGCAAAAAACAGACCCAAATGAATACAGCAAATGCTTAGAGAACTGAAATTTGCACCACTGTAGACGAAAGACAAGACAGAACTTGCAGCTCAAACCTAACTAAATTGATTTCCTGATAAAGCTAAAACATCAGCTCTCTACAGAGGATTATGTACCTGACCCAAAGTCTACACAAAATGATATTCAAAATGTCTAGGACAATCTAAAATTACCCAGCATACAAATGACCAGAAAAATGTGAACAATTCTCAAGGGAAAAGACAACTAATGTCAACCCCAAGGTGGGCCATGTGTTGGAATTATCATCAAAGACTTCAAAATGCTATTACAACTACGTTCTGTGAGGTTAAGAAAAACACATTTGGCACAAATAAAAAAGTTATCAATAGAGAAATAGCAACTATAAAAAAATAACCAAATGAAAATGTTAGAACTGAAAAATACGAAATCTGAAAAAAAATTTTCACTGGATGATTTCAGCAGCAGAATGGTGATGTCAAGAGGAAAGAGTCTGTGAGCTTAAAGATAGTTCCATATGATTTACACAATCTGAAGGACACAGAGAAAAGGTTAAGAAACAAATGAGCAGAGCCTCAGGGATCCATGGAAAAACATTAAAAAAAATCTAACATACATGACATTGGAGTCCCAGAAGGCGAGAAGAAATAGGCTAAAAAAAAAAATTTGACAAAATAAAGATCTAAAGCTTCCTAAATGTGGTGAAAAATGTAAATCAATGTACTTAAGAGGCTCTGTAAACCCCAGAAAGGATAAGGTCAATGAAAACCATGCCTAGACACATTATAAAACCTTATCTATCACCACTTACAAAGCTTAAAGAAAAACATCTTCAAAACAGCTAGAGAAGAATGGCACACTACATACAGTAGAATAACAACAGGGATATATCCATGCAGTGGAATAGTGCTCAACAAAACAGGAACAAACTATTGATTCGTGCAACAGCATAGATTAATCTCAATAGCATTATGCTAAGAGAAATCATACAAAAGCATACACTTTAGGTTCCATTTATATAAAATTCTAGAAAATGTAAAATAATCTAGAGTGACAGAGAGCAGATCAATGGTTGTCTGTGGATGGGAATGGAGGGAAAATGGATTATAAAACTGAATGAGAAAATTTTGGGGGTTGATATAAATATTTGTTATCCTGACCAGGGTGATAGTTTCTGAGGTGTGTACATATGTGAAAATTGATCAAATTGTACACTTTAAATCTATGTAGCTAATTGTACTTTAATTATAACAATAAAGTTATTAAAATGGGAAAAGATGTGAACCCTTAAATGAAAATATACAAATTGGCAGTATGCACATAAAAGAAATGCTCAACATCATTAGTCATCAAGAAAATGCAAATTAAAACCAGCGTGGTATCTATACACCCACGAGAATGGCAGAAGTTAAAAAGCGGTGGTAAGAATGTGAAGAAACTGGAACTTTTACACATTACTGTTGGGAATGTAAAATGAATGGATCATTTTATATTCCATAAAATGGAAACAGTTTGGCAGTTTCTTATTTAGTTAAACATACACTTACCATGTGATCAAACTACTCAAATCCTAGCTATTTACCTAAGAGGAATGAAAACTATACCCACTCAAAGACTTGTACGTAACCATTTTTAGCAGCACTATTCACAATGGAAACAACTAGACTGTATACACAGAAGGCTAGATAAGCAAATTGTGTTACGCCACATAACAGTATACTACTCCTCAATAAAAAGGAGCGAACTGTACCACAAAAAAGATGAATCTTAAAAACATAGTGCTGAATATTAGATGCTCACTAGGCACAAAAGAACATGCACTGTGTGATTCCGTGTATTCTAGAATAGGTAAAATGAATCTATAGTATCAAAAAGCACATCAGTGGTTGCTTGGAGTTGGGAAGCAAGAGAGCAGATTACCTGAAAAGAGGCATTTCTATATATTAATTCCGAGGTTGTTATTTGGTGTATAAATTCATGAACAGCACACTTTACGGTGTATATAAATTAGACCTCAATGAAATTGAATTTTTAAAAGTTGATGACATAACATGAATTAAATTTATATAAAACTAAAGAGATCAAAATAATATGGTATTGGTACAAAGAGAGACAAAGAGATGGATAAAAAAAATCATAAAAATGGACAAGTTTGCAATAATTAAGAATTTAGAATGCGTCTATTTTGGTATTTCACATCAGGTTAGGGAAAAATAATTTATTCTTAAGTGACGTTGAGTCGAGTGACTATTCAAAACATAAAATAAGAGGCTTATCTATTACCATTTACAACAACTAAATTTGACATAGATTAAAGAGTTAAGTCTATACAAAAGAAAATGGCCCAGCAGTAGATGGGGACCAGGGTCTGAGGGCACAGAGTAGAGAGATGTGGTAGCCATGCCTGAGCCTGGAGAACCCGGCTGGGTCACTCCTGACTTGGACACCAGCCCTGGGGAAGTGTGAGGTCCTGGAGATGTCTCAGCCTTATGACCATCAATGGCATTCCAAGGCTTTCTTGCCTCAAGCCCTAAGGCTAGAAACTAACTAGAGCCCCCTTTTCAGGCTGGTTCACCTTCCTGTCCCGGCACTGAGGCTCAACTCTCCAATCTGCAAAATGGCATGACAGTGGTGCACTTTCTTACTTGAAGATTTGTGGAGAGGACTACATGACACACCACAGGGGAACTGCCCTGGGCAGTAGTTAACACTTAGGAGCACCAGGCCTGGGAGAGGAGCTGGGGACGGTGGCTCTGTGGGAGAAAGCAGATGTCCTACATCATCAGCCCTCCCATGACTGCTCCACTTGTCTTGTGTCCTGCCAGCAAGTGACTGGGGAGGAGCCACAGAGGAGAGGCAGCTGAAAGCAAGTGACAAGGGCAGAGACTGGTGTCTCAGCCCCACCCTGAGCGGACTGAGGCACCCCAGAGAGCAGCGGCCCATGTAGCTCACTCCAGTTCCCTGGACTTGGGGGAACAGATCCTTGGGGCCCTTCCTGACCATCTACTGGAGGTGCTGAGTCACTCTCACAGTCTCTGGGCAGAAGTCCCAGGTGAGCTCACTGGCCCCCAGTCATGAAGAACTGATCAGATTCCAGAAGATGTTTGCATTCTCTTTGTTTCCCCTGAGTCTCCTGGGGAGATGTGGATTAAGCTGAATTAAGAGACAGGTGATGATCACAGGTGTTGGGTGCTTGGGTGGAGTCTCCATGGTAACAGAGCCATCTGGCTTTCTTGCCTGGCACCAGGCCTTATGACTTCATAATGGAATCTTCTCTCAGCAGGCAGAGGGGGTTTGCCAGGGTAAAGAGGAGGCTGGGAGGAAGAGGCCTGCCGAGGGAGGCTTTGTCTTTTCAGCCAGAGTTTGACAATTAGGCTTCCTCATGTCACGATGCGGTGCTACTGCTGACCCCAAAACAGGATGCCGGAAGTGGCGCTCACTAGAGACTGTGAGTGGCATTATGCACCTGCCATCTTGCTGAGGCCACCCAGGGGAGCTCAGAGGACACCTGGCCTCCTTCAATCCAGGACTCACTGTTGAAGTGGAGCCGGGGCCCTGGCAGGAAAGAATGAGCTGTGGGAGGGCCACTGGTCCACCACAGGGAGTCTGTGCTGTCCAGTGCCCACTGAATGGCAGGAAGAGTAGGGCCTTAGGTGAGCCCCCCCGCCCCCACCCACAGAGTGAACCTTGGCCATGGCAATGGGCCTCTCTCCCCAAGCTGCTCACAGGGTGGTGCTGGGAGAGCCCTCAAGCCTGTGCCAAATCCCTTTATCCCGACAAATAAGCCATCCAGCAAACCTACATGAATTAGTGTCCTAGGGCTGCCAGAACAAATTAACACAAACTTAGTAGCTTAAAACAACACACGTTTATTCTTTCACAGTTCTGAAGTCCAAAATTTCAAACTCAAGGTGTCGGCAGAGTTGTTTTCTTCTTGGGGGCTCAGCAGGGAATCTGTTCCTTCATGCCTCCCTCCTAGCTTCCTGTGATGATGAAATTCTTGATGTGCCTTGGTTTGTGGCAGCATCATTCCAATAGCTTCCTCCATCATCACATGACATTCTCCCTGTGTGTCTGTGTCCAAACTTCCCTCATCTTATAGGGACAAGCCATTGGATTTAGGGCCCACCCTGACCCAGTGTGACCTCATCTTAACTTGATTGCATCTGCAAAGATCCCATTTCCAAATAAGGTCATATCCACAAGTGCCAGGGCTTAAGACTTGAACATGTCCTATGGGGGACACACAACAACATATAATTCACAGAGAACAGAGCACAGGCTTCAGAGTGGGTCAGACCTGGGCGCTGCCATTTAGCCTGTCCCTTCTCCTTGGCACAGTGAGGTTGGAAAGGCAAGTCTATCCCGGTGGGCTTCCTAAGGATTACCTGAAAGAGAGGACCACAGAGCTCTGCGGAGTGTCTAGGAGTGGTAGAAACTCAGCAAAGATGGCCCCGAGCTGGGTCTCTGGGACTTGGAGGAGGGGGCCTGGTTCCTGCTCATCAGAAGCTGGCAGTCTATGGGCCAGTAGCCTCTTACCAAGGAGTCTGGCTTAGGACAGGGACCTCAGTGGTCAGGCTGCCTGCAGGGAGTTGGGGGAGAGCATGGACCACAGGAGCATGTGTCAGAGGCGGGGACTCAAGGCCCAGGGGCTAGGGTGGGAGTCGGGAAGGCCAGGGTGGGAGTCAGGAAGGCTGGGGTCTAAGCCACCATAGGTTCTTCCATGGGACAGGAGTCCACAGGTGGAACAGCCTGGGGGCTTGCTCAGGATCAAAGGGGCCCCCTGCCATGTTCCTGATGGGCTCTGGGTCTGGCACGGTCAACGTGGGAATGAGCTGGCTTTTCACTACCTGGCACTCCAGGCCATGTGTCCCCTCTGGGCCTGGGAAGTAATTCTTCATTCCGCTTCTCCACCCTCTCCCCAAGACGTGACTTCTCCCTCCTATCACCATGGAGTCTGATAAAGACTTCATTCCTGGCCAAGGTGTTCTCTTTTTGTCTGCCTCTTTCCTTCCCTCCCACCCTTCTTTCCTTTCTTCCAATACTTGGTGTCTACCATATGCCAGGGTTTTTCTAGGCCTTCGGGACACAGAAGTGATCTAGACAGATGGGCCTTGCCTTGGTGGAATTTGTAACTAACAGGATGAGAGATATTAATTTCACAGCAGAGGAGCGGGTGCTCTGAATGAGGGGTATGAGGGTGGTGGCAGTCATGAAGAAGGTGATGCCACTAAGCCAGGGACATTAGGGAAGTGACCTTAACCAAGCACTGAGGAAGTCACCACCTAGGAGAAAGGAGAAGGAAGAGACTCTGGGCAGAAGCATTAGCCCATGCAGAGCCCCTGTGGCAGGAGGATGCTTGGCAAGTGAGATGGATCAAGAGAAGGCCTGTGTGGCTGGACTGGACAGAGTGAAGGGAATATGAGTTGGACTGAGAGCCAGCAGACTAGTTGAAAAAGTGTCAGTTGAGTTCCTATTGTGAACGAGAGGCACCAGACAGATAAGACAGATAAGACCACCCCACACATGAAGCAGGCAGACCACACAGCCCAGGAAGAGCATGCCAGTGATGAAACGATCTGGAGTCACCCTGCAGGGAGGCTGGGGCTGGGAAGGCTCTTCTGAGCTGAGAGTCCAGGAGCAGATCTTGGCACAGGCTCTAAGGGAAGGACAAGTTTGGTGTGACTTAGGAATGGCAAGAAGGCCTGAGTGCTTGAGCAATCTAGCCATGGTTGAGGCCCATTGCTGGCTTTTCACAGAGGAGAACCACAGTCAGGTTTGGGCTTTGTAAGACCCCTCTGGCCTCCAATGTAGGCAGGGACTGGGGACAGAGCTGGTGTCGTTAGGAATTCAGGGTGCAGTAACAGATGGAACGTCCTTCTTTTCTCAGATGTGTCAGAACTGTGACGCTGAATCCGGAGACCCAACCTCTCCTAGCCTCCTGGAGGAGGATGACCCAGGACCCTTGTCCTCCCAACAGCAGGCCACCAGTTCAAGGGACAAGAAGCCCCTAAGCTCCCTCCACCTTTCACATAGGGCCCAGGTGGCCTTGGAGTACCTGCCTTTCTTCTGCACCTATGGGTGCCTCCTGGAAGAGGAGGGGTTGGTCCTGCAGCCCGAGACACTGCTCCAGGAGGACTCAGAACTGCTCAGTGGGTTCTTCCCTTACTACCGCTCTGAGGAGGAGAGTTTGCCCAGCCTGGCCCTTCCTGGCTGGTCACACAGGGGCTCCCAAGATCTGCCCACTGAGAAGGAGGCACGGGCTGGCTGCTTCTGCAGGACAACAGTCAGGGACGAATGCTCTGTGAGTTGAGGAGGCCATAGAAGGTGGGGGGAGCAGCACTAGGCCCCCGCATCCTTCAAACCTCTCTGTCCTGGGGCCCAGACTCTAACAGGCCCCTGGATAAGCCCCTCTCAGGGCTGCTGCGGCCCTTGGAGAAAGGTGTCACTGGTTGGGAGCACAGACACTGCAGGAAGGCTGTCCTGTTCAAGCCCAGCTTGACCACCTGCTAGGAGAGCGGCCTGGGGAATGTGGTTTCCTTATAAAAGAGAGAACAGCAGCTGCAACAATAGAGCCATTGTGAGAATTACATTCAACCACGTACCTAAAGTGCTCAGCGGGATGGTGAGCTCACAGAAACATTTATTTGGTCCTTATGACTTGCTAGGCTCTCAGACAAATGTTTCATTAGCATCATCTCATTTAATCCTAATAGTAATCCTATAAAACAAGCCGTACTATTATTCCCATTTTATGAATGAGAAAACGAGTCTCAGAGAAGTTAAGTGACTTGGCCAAGGGCACATAGCTAGCAAGTAGCAAACCTGGGATTTGACCCGAAGCTTGTGGTCTATAACATTCCTAATCACCACCATGCAGCTGGGCACTGTGGCCCATGACTGCAGAGACAGAGGAGGCAAGGCGGGTGGGTTTTAATCCCAGACACACCCATCCCAGCAGGGTGCCCTTGGATGGGTGAGTGACATTGCTGAGTGCTTCCTGGGCTGTAGAGCAGACATGGGCCTGTCCTCTTCTGGGACTGCCACTGTGGTGTTGCAGGCACAGGCTGGTCCCGGGTATCTGGGCCTGAACCTGGGAGGTGGGCTTGCATCGGGCTGACCCTCCTGTTCCTTTGTACCCAGGCTGCCTCGGCACACTAGGACCTCATCTCTGGGTCCCCATACTCACTGGCCTGCTGCCCCGTCCTGCAGGTCTCGGCAGAGTTCCCCCGTGACAGTGACCGGGATGCCCCTCTCTCCAGGGACCATGGTCTTTATGCCTCAGGATTTGTGCATTACTACAGAACCCCTGAGGAGGGGTTACACACTAGCCCTGGGCCTCCTGCCTTTCCATCTGGGAGCCAGGGGCCCTCAGAGGCTGCCCAGGGCTGGTGCAGTCACACCACGGGGAAGCCGGAGCTGACTGCAGCAGAAACCACTGGAGAGCAGGCCCCCACCACCCACTGACTGTCGAGGGATGAAGGTGATTGGGGGGAGGCTCCCAGAGGTCAGTCAGTTTGCCCTGGGACCAGAGCTGGCCTGGGACCCTGGCACTCAGGCCTATATTCTCTCTGTCTCAGTGCCCATGACCATGGATGAGGGGTATCCTACCCCCCTTACCCAGCAGAGCCAGCAGGAAGAACCCAACCCTTGGCAGATTCTCCCAGCCCCTCTCAGCCCACCAGGCTGCTCCCTGCCAGCATGAGGTGTCCCACTCCACAGGCCTAGGGTTTGCCTTTCTCCTCAAGCAGCAGAGGGGAGAAACTCAGCTTGTGCCCCATGTTCAGCCACTCCACCCCCAGGAAGAGGCCCATCCCGCCCCACGCTGCCACCTTCCTGTTCTCCTAGCTGGAAAAACTGCCACATGAGAATTGAACAGCCACACCAAAAGTGGCTTTGGAGAGAAGTGTCCATCTTGTCCAGCACTCTGACCTCAGACCATTCCTTTTGTAGCCTGACCCAAGCTCAGACAGAGGAAGCAGGAGCCACCTGAACAACTGAAGGGTGCAGACACCCAGAAACTGGTTTTGTAAATAAATCGTGCACCTTGGAGCTGGTGCACTAATTGGATGCTTTGGAGTAATACTTGCAGCTTCCATTTATTAAGCATTTACTTTGTACTAGGCACTTTACAGAGATCATCTCCATAATCATTGGTTGTAGACACTGGTGTCATCTCCATTCTACAGCTGAGTAAACAGGCTAAGAGATGTTACATAGGGTGCCCGAGCTCACACAGCTAGCAGACAGCCGGGAACAGTGGAGCTGGGATTCACACCAGCTCTGTCTGACCTCAGGCCAAGTACTTAAGCACCTCCTCACTACATTCTTCCTCAGTGGGTCTATGCATAGCAAGAAATGAGCCATGTGCTCCCCTAGACCCAGGCCTCCCCTAGACCCATCTCGCTCTCTCTTTTTCCTCATTGCCTCTGCACCTTTCCTTCCCCTGCCCCTGCCCTTGGGTAGAGCAGGTAAGGATGGTGACTCTGCATGTGTCTGCTAGGCCCTACCTCCTTGGACCTTGTGGACCTGTTTTCTGGCTCCAGCCCAACTTCCAACCCCAGGCTCACCTGGTGCATGGCTGAAGCACACTGGGATTTTGAGAGTATGTGCTCATCCCACCTACTCCGGGACCAGGCACTTAGATGCTGATTCCTGTTTGAAAATCCTTTAGTGCCAGCCACACTGGCATGTCCTACGTTCACAGCCTCTCTGTCCCATGGCGCTGGTTTTGTGTCTCCTCCCCGGGTCTAGGTTCTTTGTTTGCTTTGACACTCACACACCTCTGACCACTGGATCCCTGCTCCTCCACCCAATGGCTGCTTGTCTGGAATGCCCTCGCCTGCTCACATCCTTCCTGAGGGTGAGGACTTTAAGAAAGAGAGAAATCAATCGGTAACACTAGAGTTACATCAAAGAAATTCTTTTTAGAAAATCTATTTTTTACTATTTCCAAGGCACTCCTACGACTTCCCACTGGGTTTGGGGATTTGGGATTTGGAGTATGATGGGAGTATGAAGAAATAAAGGTACCCTTGCCAGGAAAACTCGGCTTTGTTCTTGGGGTGAGGCAATTGGACTGTTCCCTTTATTTTCCATAAGGCTGGAAAACTCTTCCCGACTCCCCTTGCATTCTCCCACCTGGTGCTGCTCAGGAGGTTCTCTCTGCCTCTGTGCCCTTCTCCACTGCTCACAACTTAGCTTGTCATTTTAGTTTGGGGCCTCATCAAGGAGCTGGCCTCTGTGGGCCCTCACTGCCCCCAAAGGAACAGACAGGTTGGGAGGTATCTATGTCTGTGGTACAAACTGGGGCCACTCCTTGTGCAGCCCAAGCAGGGTCTGAGCCATGTCCCCTCCTCTCTTCCCGTGTGTGTGCCATCCAAAACCCAAGGAGGTCCGAGAGCCCTGCAGTAGCCTGTCAGCAACTCCTTGGCGAGCTGGAGGTACCTCCCCTGCTCATGGGGCTGAAGAGACCCGCCAGAGGTTTCCCATGCTGCAGAGCTCTCTTAAGGGAGTAGTTTGCAGGAAAGATTTGGTGCAAAAGAGATCCCAGATAAGGGGCTGGCTCAGCTGGAAGGGCAGTTTGCTTCTGGCCCACCTGCCGGCCTTGGCTGGGAGCTGTCCATGTGCTAACACAGACGTGAACCCTCAGGACACACAGGCCATAACGATGGAGAGATTTGACTTGCTGGGTGTGTTACCGCGTGCCAGTCATGGTGCAGAGCACTTGACATGCATTGACTCACTGAGTGTGAGTTAAGTGCAGCTTGAGTGAGGTACAGTTATCACCCCCATCTTACAGAGGAGGATGTCCAGGTGCAGTGGATTAAATGGCCTAGTGAGCTCCTGCTGGGGGAGGCTGAACTGCCTGCTCTCAGGTGCTGAGGAGGATCATAGCCCTTCTGAGGAGCTGGATAGGCACAGGCCTCAACTTCCCAAGGGCAAGCCCACCAGGCCCCTGCAGAGAAAAATGCTGGTTGCAAGGAGCCTGAGCCAGCCTCAGCATGGGCTATGGAGGTTCATCCAGGTGAGATACAGCTAGCCCCAGAGATGGGCCTTTCATCCACTCGCAGAGCAGCAGCAGGACTGAGGACTGCCTCTAGCCTATAGATGCCACTGCCCACAGAATCATGGCCTAGCCCCTTTCCTTGGCATTCAGGGTCCTCAGGAGCCAAACTCCAAGCCTTCCAGCTGCCCCTCCTACAGCCATGGGGGCTTTGGGTGAGCAAAACTCTTCCCGACTCCCCTTGCATTCTCCCACCTGGCACTACTCAGGCAGTTCCCTCTGCCTCTGCACCCTTCTCCACTGCTCACAACTTAGCTTGTCTTTTTAGTTCCAGCTCAAATGCTGCTCCTTCCCGAGACTTCTGGGTTCTGCCCTCCAAATTTCCTATGGTCCTTCCTGGCCTCTATTTGAGGTCAGGCCTGATGTGAGGTTTATGGGTCTCCCCCAGCCCAGCAGCTGATGTTTGATGAGTGCATGACAGAGGAGACCGCCACATGGCAGAAGATGGAGTAGGCTGTCCCCAAACACTGGCTCTTCTGTCACTGTCAGCACTCAAACTCCTCTGAGTCCCAGGGAGTTTAGCATATAGCAGGTGCTCAGCCAGGCTTTCAGATGGGACCTTGACAGCAGTAGGCAGCAGGGTCTCCTCCTACACTCCTACAGAAACCCCTTGATTCCAAACCTCTCCAACCTGGGCTGCCTGGTCCACTGACCTGCCTGGCCTTCAGTCAGGCGGACAGCAGCATTTCCTATTCTCAGATGTCCGCAGAGCCAGCCTCAGCCTGCAGGTTGACTCTGATGGAAAGAAGCACATATGATTTTCAAGCTGATATCACCGCAGCCCAGAATTTCAGACTTCTGTGGACCCACAGGACCTTGTCAGGGAAGAAAGGATAGAGGGCAGCCCAGGGCACTGGGATGGTATTGGGGAAGGGATGTTTCCCCCCTGATTAAACTGTTGCAGGAGTCCTATGAATATGGCACAGTTGGACAGTGTTAGTACCATCACACTGATAGTGGAGAAACTGAGGCAGAAAAGTTAGGGCATTTATGCAGAGGGTTGGGGGTGGGGGCAAGGGTCTTTGGGAAAGTCACTTCTACTTCCCGAGTCTTGGCTAGGAGGCAGCACTTTTTTTTAATAGCATGGACCCTGGAGTCAAACAGCAGGTGTGACTTCATCATCCTCCACTGACTGCCGTGTGGCTTTAGAGAAACTGCTTGACCTCTCTGGACTTCATTCTTCTCACCTACCCAAGGAGGACTTGCATCAGAGAATTCAACAAGATGGTGTAAACGCAGCATGCAGCACTGGGCCAGCTCGGAGCCCTGAGACAGAGCCCTGAGAAGAAAGCCTGGGACATTCAAGGCTTCGATAGATCAACACAGGTACAGAGATTGGGGTGTCGCCTCCCATCCAAGCACACAGTACTCAAACACCTCAGATGGGTTCTCATCAAGCTTCTCCGAGGTTTGCTCTGGCACCTCAGACTCCCCTCTGAGCCTCCTGGGCCAGCATCTCCTCCACGGCCCACACATATACTGAGTGTGGCTGTCTGCCAGCCAGTGCCAGGCAAACCGGGCCGGGAAACTATCCAGGATGCGCAGCCACGCTTGTCTTTTCCGCCCGAGAGCCTCAAGTGCTGCGCAGCAGCGCCCTCTCCTGGCGCATCTTGATGAGACCTCCGCAGCTGATATCCCCGTGGCCAAGAATTTGACTTCTGCAGACACCACCTAAGAGGAGATCGTCCTTACCTTCCAAAAAATAGAGGAAGAATTAAGGCCTGGACTTTCCCAAGATGCCCAGAGAGGCAGCAGCAGCACTAGGACCAGAGCCCAGGCAGCCCAGCCTTCCCGCCAGCTGCTTCACCCCCTCACTTCACAGCCACTTACCTCTGTTTCTTGACTGCCAGCCTCAAGCTGAATAGGTGATGGGCCAGATTCAGTCTGCACATGCTCTGCACATACCTTCCCAAAGTGCCATCAACAAAGGAAGAAATCCCGCTCCCAATGAGAAGCTCGAAAATCATGTGCTCCTTTTCCTTCCCATTGGAGTCAAGGAGGGAGCTCACAGCTCCCGTTGTCTGAGGCCAGTGCAGGAATCATGCAGCTGGGGCAAACACTCAAAGAAGAAAAACAGCACAAGCCCGTGGTCCGGTTTTATTAATCCTTTGAACTCGGTCCTGAGTTCAAAGGCATGTCTGCCTGCTCTGTGGCAGAGCCCGAAAATGTCACGGTGGCAGATAGGTCAGACGGGTCCTATCTATCTTCCTGGAGCAACCAAGCATTGCACAAGGACTGAGCGGCATGGTGAGAGTTGGAAAAAGAAGCAGGGGTGCCTTGAGAGAGGGCAACGAGGTCGTGACCTCCCGTGAGGGGCCTGGGGAGGCCTCCTCATGCAGAAGATGCTTTGGCATAGATCTGAAGGAGGTAGGAGTCGGCTATGAGGAGGGCAGGGAGAGGGAGCTGCAGGTGGAGGGAGTGATCAGTGCAAAAGCTCTGTGGGGGAAATGTGGCTGGTACCTTTGAGGGCCTGAAAGAAGCCAGACTTCTGTGATGCTCCAGGAAAGGCCAGGGGGAGTCCTCACACCTGGGAGTGATGTGGCCACCTCTTCAGCTCTGTCTTGTATCCAGACACCCTCCTTGTCTGCCAGCCACCAGCAGGACCTTCAGACTTTTCCCCATGTCTCCTCATTTAAGGCCCAGCTGACTAAGCAGTGACTGACTGCCCATCAGGCCTGCGCCAGGCTCTGCAGGTCCAATGCAGAATGAGGCAGTACCCTCTTCTCAGTGGGCTCACAGTCTGGATGGGAAGACAATCAACCATTGAGTCTGACAGCAGAGATACAGATATGCTGAGAATATTCAGGAAACACAGATGAGAACTAGAAGATCCCATGTGGCATAGGGTGATGAGGAAGGCCTTCAAGAAAGGCCTGTCAGGAGGTGACAGCTGAACTGAGTCTTAAAGAAGAAGGCAGGGATTAGCCAGGGGAGGAGGGAGAGGGTGTTCCCCACAAGGGAATAGCACGTGCACAGTCACACACATACACAGAATGTGAGACATTGAGGTGCAAAGTGGAAAAGCAGCCAGACCCAGTCCTACTGAGCTACACACAACACACTGGGGAATTGGAATTTATGCTCAAGATCACAGAAAGTCATCAAAGTTCACTAAACTGAGCAGATTCAAAGTTTCAGAAGCTCACTGGGGCAGCAGGACTGGGGCAGAGGGACCCAGGAACCCGTGTCCACTGTGATCCAGGCAGGGCAGTGGCACAGGGCTGGGCTGAGCCACATTCGGAGACAGCAATGAGGGCTGGGTGTCATTGAGGGAATGGACATTCAGGACTTTGTGGCTGGTGGGATAAGACCTTGGGAGAGAGAAATGGAGGATGGCATCCAAGGTTCTGTTTTGGGTGGCCACTGGGTGGAGGTGTGTTTCTCTAAGTTGAAGAAGCACTGGAGGAGGAAGAGAGAGTTCATCGAGGGATGCGCTAAGATGACCCGAGCCACCCAGGTGGAGATGTTGAGTAGAGGGATGTCTGGACTCTGAAGCAAGGTGTGGGGGTTATACACTGAGAGATGGGAGGTACGGGTGGGTGAGGGTCCAGATGGGGCCCTGAGGAATTCACACCTAAGCATGAGAAGGGGCCATGGCACCAGGGAAGAAGATGAGAACAGCTGGAGAAGCAGGAGGAAAGCTGGGTGAGGGCAGGAATCTGGAAGCAGAGGGGAGCAGGCGGCATGGGCAGCACCTTCACTGCAGCAGGTCAGGCATGGACAGCTGACCCAGGCCTTTGCTGCCCGAGTGTGGCAGGTGGACACGGGGAGGGGATTGTTGGCTTGCCTGAGAGAGTGGTTGGGGAGGTGGGAGCTGTGGGGCTGTGTAGACTAAAGGTGCAGCCAGGAGACTCCAAGTTTGGAGAGCCTTCCCTGATTGCTTCCTGTAGAATGACGGACTCCCTCTCCAGTGCTCTTACAGCCACCTCTGTGTAACATCTCAGATGGATTGCCTCCTCTCAGAGACTTTCCCCAAAGCAAGGCACTAGCACAGACTGATGCTCAGGAAATTGCTGTGGCCTGAAAGGGTAAATAAGAAATGGGGAGTGGGCCACTAGTTAACAAATGCTATCAGCATAGCCCATCTGCATGTCCTGCTACTGAGGAAAGTGCTCTGAGAGGTCATCATTGGGGAAGGAACTGAGGGAGAAAGAAAATGGGGTTGCTTTCTGGCCCTAGTCATGCAGGGAGTGGATCTCTGTGGAGTTTCTTTCTCTGTGTAATGGCCAGTAGCTGCCCTGCCCTCTCCCGAGTGTAGAATGCAAATGTGAATGGCAGCACACTACAAATGGTGCTCTGAAGTGCGAAGGCCAGGAAGAAGGGATGGCCTAGATCCTGGCCACAGAGCCAGCATTCTGCCTGGGCTCATAGCCCTGTGGTCTGGGATTCTCCAGGCCTGGCCATGGTTGCTGGTAAACCTAGGGTCCTCCCCTCACTTTCCTGGGTGATGCGCCCCATGGGCAGGTTTGTGGCATGCATATGGGAATGGAGCACAGTAATTTATTTTGGAAAGCAACCCACTCCTGCTCTGCTCCAGCTTGTTAGTAGTTCAAGCAGCAGCTTTCTGGGCCTGGGAGGCCATCCTGGGCTGCCAGGGACACTGCCTGCCAACTTAAGACCTCCTCAATTGGTGCTGACACAGGACTGAGGGGATGACAATCTGTCTGGCACCCCTTAGGTGGTCTTCCAGAGGAGTGGGTTTTGAGAATTGTCAGGCTTTCCACTTGTGGATGCATTCCAATGGTGAATTCACTAAAAGGCCACTCTTCAGAGACCTGCATTTCTCATAGCAGCCCTAGGCATATATCCCGGGCATGACAGGGCACAGCTTGGGGTTGATGCTGACGGCAACTCTGAAGCCTCAAGACTGAGTGGGTCACCATAAGCAGCAGGAAGTTGAGGTGCTGGGATGGGGTGTGATGCTTCCACTCCTCCCTGGAACTTTGCAATACTTCCCTAGCCAGGCCGGCGACTCCATCCTGGGCTGTCCTCTCCCGATACAGGTCCATTCTCTGTGTGCTGGGGCAGGGGAGGGAGTGATGCTGCAGGAAGGTCCCTTCACCTCCAAGTCCCCACTCCTCAGTGGACAGGCCTTTGTAGGATCAAGCTTCGGTGGTCAGGCTCTGTCTTGCTTTGGAAGAAGGAGGTCTGGCTGGCTGTCGCTGCATATTAACCTGGATGACGTGACATGAATATGCCCAGTGGGACAAGAGCAGGCCCAGCAGAGGCCCCTTCCTCCTGACCATACCCTTCACCATTCTTGTCAACCTTGGAGTGTCTTGGCTGAGACCCACAGCTGAGTCCCTGCTGGAAACTAGCAGAACGCTGGGGGGCTTCGAGTCTTCTTAGGAAGGGAGGAAAGACACTCTCATTGAAATCAAAAGCCTCTCCGCACAGCAGGCCACTTCTCCAGTGAGCACGGACCCCTGGCCTGGGGCCTGGCTGAATGTAGGGTCTGCCTACTGCCTTCTGTTGGCCCAGGGCGGACAGTGTAGGCTGAGCCAGGGCCAGGCAGGGAGCTGGGCCCCTAGAGAGCTGTAGCTGACAGTTAGACATGACCCTGAACCACCAGGTGCTTGCTCTAGGCACGGGGTACTGAGTGGGACATGGCTGAGATGAACAAAAAGGCATCACTGCCCAGAGTTGGGATGGGAGAGAGTCCACAGCTGATTGGAATCAGCATTGTCAGCACAGCACAGCACAGCACAGGGAGATATGCGCATTGCCGTCTCTGGATGGGCGCCTGGCACTTTCAGTTCAAAGGCGCTGAGGCTCTGAAGTTGGCAAGGAAGAGGATAACCCGGAGAAGGGAGGACTAAGAGAATTTCACTTGATGACCCTTGCCTCTTTGTGTCTGGGATGAGCCGCGCGGAGCGCACCCTTATCCACCCAGAGTGCTGTGCCTTTAAGGTCCACTGGGGGCGTGATGTCAGCCGCCCTCCGGCACTTGGAGAGGTGAGCGCGGCAGCCCGCGCAGCCGGTGACTGGGGGACTGGGTTTGGAGTAGGACCTGCGGCGTGCTCGAGACTCCGACTTTGGTCTTGCGGCGCGCTCGCGCCTGCGCCCGCGGGCCATGCCCCACTGACTCAAAGTGGGCACTGCCCCGGCTCCGGGAGGGCGAGACCGAGCACCGGCCATGGGAAGCTTCCAGCTGGAAGACTTTGCGGCGGGCTGGATCGGAGGTGAGTGTGCTTACCGGGGACCCCCGGTCAGAGCGAGCGAGCCTGGCGGAGTTTGCCTCTATGCTCTGAGGAAACTTTGCCTCTGTGCGCTGCCATCCCGCTCCCCGTTGTGCGCGCAGCCTGCTTTGGGGAGTGCCCGGCACCGAGATCCCCCTGGTGGTCTTGCAGTTGCCAGGGCTAAATTCTGAGAGCTTCACAGCGTTTCGGGCTGAGCTTCTGATTTGCTCATTAAGTTAGGATCCGTGGGACTTGATGAGGTAATGATTAAACAGCTCGTCAAAGACCACAGCCAAAGGCTCCTGGCGGCGCACACACCCTTCAGTGACCTGGTACACACCTGAATTGTGGACGTGGCTCGCGGGAACTTATGTATGAGGGTAGCGCTTGGCTGCTGACCCCGGGGCGCAGGGTGGTGGGGAGCCAGGCTTCGAGATTAGGCCGGCCCAACGGGGCGTCCCGACTGGAGGGAGCAGAGCTCTCACAGCAGGGAGCGGAGCGCCGGCTGCAGGTGCCCATTGCCAGGCTGCGAGGAGCACTTACTGTCTTCAGCCGCCGCCAACCGTCAGCCATCGCCTACCTCCAAGGCCCCTTCTCCGGGCACTGTTGGGTCTGCTGATCCCTTCGCCACAGCTCCCGAAGCCACTATTTTACTGGGCCTGGGATGGGTTGCCTGGGCGAGAGTTGCATTCATTTCCTTGCTTCTCCATTTTTCTTTCCAATTGGTCTATCCCTCTTTTCTCAGCTATTAGGAAAGGGGGAAGTTTGAGGGACTTTGCTAATTGTAAAAAAAAAAAAAAAAAAAAAAAAAAAAGTCTTTCTTTGGACCCATCTAAAAGGGTTATCCTAAAAAGGATGTTGGCAAATGTAGCCCCTCACCAAAGGGGGGAAAAATAAGATAAAAAGAACAACAAACCAGATTGGATCCCAACTCCTCCCCTCCTACCTAGCAGGAGACCTCCTCTCTTCCGAGACCGGTGGCTGCAGGGCCCTGCTTCACACCTTCCTGAGCAGAGGTGGCTCCTTTCACCTTGAGTAAGTCTGTTGGTACAGATGCCCTTGGGTGGGGCTGAGACCCGCCTTTCCTAACTTTCCCAGTTGGGGGCTGCAGCCTGAGGCCCGCTGGGCATATCCAGGCCCTTTTTGACTGGACAATTATTCCACCATTCAGCGGGGCAGGCAGAGAGAGGAGACACTTCCGTGGACTGCCCCTTAAATAAGCAGACCACCTTCAGTAGGGATGCAAATGGCTTGGTTTGAAAAATGCCATGGAAGGTAGGGCTGAGTCAGAGTAGTTCCAAGACTCTGATACCCCTCCCCATCCCCAAACGTGATAACATGTGAACCCTCCCCAACTCACAGCAAGTAGGGGATTTTTGTGCTTTATTCTGGTCCTTACTTTGGTGATGTTATTGAAAGTAATGGCAAAAATCACAATTACTTTTGCACCGAACTAATAACATGCCTTTTTTTTTTTTTGGCTTCCATGAAATGATGGTAAGTGTTTACTACACTTGAATACTTACTAGGTGCCACGTATAGTTTAAGTGCTATATGTGTTCTTTTAAAACAATTTTATCAAGGTTTATTTTATGTATTATAAAATTCACCCATTTCAAATGTACAATTCAATGTCTTTTTAGTAATTTTACAAAGAGGTGCAACCATCACCATAAATTTGTTTTAGAACATTTTCATCCCCCACTAAGATCCCTCATTTGAAGTTGAATGCTGTTCCCTCTCCTTAATCTCCTTTCTGTAAATTTGCCTTTCCTGTATATGTTATGTCAATTGAATCTTGCAATATGTGATCTCTTGTGTCAGTTTATGTATAGTTCTTTAATTATTATAACAACCCCAAAGAGGTAGGTACCGTTGCATCCTTATTTTACGGATGAGGAAACTGAGATACAGAGAAATTCACTGACTTGTCTAAGACCATGCATCTAGCATTGGCACCAGGATTCCAACCCAGGCTGCCTGGCACCAGAATCTGCCATCTTAATTTCATCTTAACTCTTCCTGAACAACCTTGCATAACAAAATTTTGCCCTTTTTTTGATATTATCCCCCCTCCCCCCCCCACACACACATTTTGTTTGAGATTTTACTGGTTTGTGAAGTGCCGAGGTCTGGAAATCACTGACCTTATAATCCTATTTTTAAAATCTCAAATCCCCTGCTTTCAGATGGGTGGGCTAATAAGTGGCAGAGAGATGTTGGCCCAAGGCTGGATCTAAGCCTGCCCTGAGCTGAAGGATGTGTGCACTCACTATGGGGGAAGCCATGGAGCCTGAGGACCAGCGCTCCTCCCCCCACTACTGGGAAGGGTTAATTACTGCCATCACCTCTCTGCCTCTGCCCAGTTTAGTAGGTAGGAGGGGATAAGAGGGGACAGGTGGTTCTGGACCCAGGGAATCATTGTTCTGGGATTAGCTGGTTTCTTTGTCCCTATAAATATCTAATATTCCAGGAGCCCTTAGCTACCTGGTTAAATCACCTCTTCTAACACAGATATTTCCTTCCTCCTCAGTGTTCTCAGGAATTTGTCTTTGAAGAACAGTTTCCCTTTCAATTTCAGTCACTAACTGCTACAACAAGGCTGATATGGTTTGGCTGTTTCCCCACCCAAATCTCATCTTGAATTGTAGCTCCCATAATTCCATGTGTCATGGGAGGGACCCCTGTGGGAGGTAATTGAATCATGGGTACAGGCTTTCCCATGCTGTTCTCATGGTAGTGAATAAGTCTCATGAGATCCAATGGCTTTATAAAGGGGAGTTCCCTACACAAGCTCTCTTTTTCCCTGGCACCATGTAAGATGTGACTTTGCTCCTCTTTAACATTCTACCATTATTGTGTGGCCTCCCCAGCCATGTAGAACAGTGAGTCAATTAAACCTCTTTCCTTTGTAAATTACCCAGTCTCAGTAATGTCTTTATTAGCAGAATAAGAATGGACTAATACAATAAGTTGGTACCAGTAGAGTGGGATGTTACGGTAAAGATACCTGAAAATGTGGACGCAACTTTGGAACTGGGTAACAGGCAGATGTTGAAACAGTTTGAAGGGCTCAGAAGAAGACAGAAAAATGTGGAAAAGTTTGGAACTTCCTAGAGACTTGTTGAATGGTTTTGACCAAAATGCTGGTAGTGATATGGACAATGAAGTCCTGGTTGTGATGGTCTCAGATGGAGATGAGGAACTTGTTGGGAACTGGAATAAAGGTGACTCTTGCTATGTTTTAGCAAAGAGACTGGTGACATTTTGCCCCTGCCTTAGAGATCTGTGGAACTTTGAACTTGAGAGAGATGTTTTAGGGTATCTGGTGGAAGAAATTACTAAGCAGCAAAGCATTCAAGATGTGATTTTGGTGCTGCTAAAAGCATTCAGTTTTATGTATTCACAAAGATATGGTTTGGAATTGGAACTTATGTTTAAAAGCGAAGCAGATCATAAAAGCTTGGAAAATTTGCAGCCTAACGATGCAATAGAAAATAAAAACCCATTATCTGGGGAGAAATTCAAGCCTGCTGCAGAAATTTGCATAAGTAACAAGGAAATAAATGTTTATCACCAAGACAGTGGGGTAAATATCTGCAGGGCATGTCAGAGACCTTGGCGACAGCCCCTCCCATCACAGACCCAGAGGCCTAGGAGGAAAAAATGGTTTCCTGGGCTGGGCCCAGGGACCTCTGCTCTGTGCAGCCTAGGGACTTGGTGCTCTGTGTCCTAGCCACTCCAGCCATGGCTGAAAGGGGCCAAGGTACAGCTTGGGCTGTGGCTTCAGAGGGTGCAAGCCCCAGGCCTTGGCAGCTTACACATGGTGTTGAGCCTGCGAGTGGATAGAAGTCAAGAATTGAGCTTTGGGAACCGCCATCTAGATTTCAGAGGATGTATGAAAATGCCTGGATGTCCAGGCAGAAGTATGCTGCAGTTGGCTGCAGGGGTGGGGCCCTCATGGAGAACCTCTGCTAGGGCAGTGTGGATGGGAAATGTAGGGTGGGAGTCCCACACAGAGTCCCCACTGGGGCAATGCCTAGTACAGCTGTGAGAAGAGAGCCACCATCCTCCAGACCACAGAATGGTAGATCCACTTACAGCTTGCACCATGCACCTGGAAAAGCCACAGACACTCATTGCCAGCCTCATGGGCATTATAATTTTTTATAAAATTATTTTTAAAAAAAGAAACCCCATTTCCTTTCTCTCTCAGTTCCTTCCCCGATGGTGACCTCTCAGAGCACTTTCCTTTGCAGTGGGGCATGCAGATGAGCTATGTTGATAGCATTTGCTAACTCCTGGGAGACACTCATGCCAGCAGCTGGGAGGAAGGCTGTACTCTGCAAAATCACAGGATGGAGCTGCCCAAGACCATGAGAACCCACCTCTTGCGTTACTGTGACCTGGATATGAAACATGGAACAAAGGAGATCATTTCAGAGCTTTAAGATTTGGTTGCCTCACTGGATTTTGGACTTGCATGGAGCCTGTAGCCCCTTTGTTTTGGCCAATTTTTCCCTTTTGGAACAGGTGTATTTATCCAATGCTTGTACCCCCATTGTTTCTAGGAAGTAACTAACTTGCTTTTGATTTTACAGGCTTATAAGTGGAAGGGACTTGCCTTGTCTCAGATGAGACTTTGGACTGTGGACTTTTGAGTTAATGCTGAAATGAGTTAAGACTTTGGGGCGCTGTTGGGAAGGCATGATTTGTTTTGAAGTGTGAGGACATGAGATTTGGGAGGGGCCAGGAGTGGAATGATATAGTTTGGCTGTGTCCTCACCCAAATCTCATCTTGAATTATAGCTCCCATAATGTGTCATGGGAGAGACCCATGTGTCATGGGAAAGACCCAGTGGGAGGTAATTGAATCATGGGGGCGAGTTTTCCTGTGTTGTTCTTGTGGTAGTGAATGAGTCTTATGAGACTTGATGGCTTTATAAAGGGGTGTTCCCCAAGCTCTCTTTTTGCCTTCTGCCATGTAAGACATGACTTGCTCCTCCTTCACCTTCCACCATGATTGTGTGGCCTCCCCAGCTATGTGGAACTGTAAGTTGATTAAACTTCTTTCCTTTATAAATTACCCAGGCTTGGGCATGTCTTTGATAGCAGCATGAGAACAAACTAATACAAAGGGCTTCTTAATCTAAGTGGCCTTGGGGCAGCCTTGGTTCTCTTCAAATTGTACAGGTCTTGTGAGTGTGTGTGTGTGTAGGTATTTTTTTCTGTGAAAAGGTACAGTGTATTCATCACTTTTCCAAAGAGGTCTTCTTTTAAAAAAATTCTATGGTGACATCACTCACATTTGAGCATCCTATAGGTGTCAGGCTCTCTGCTAGCTATTTTATATGCATTACTGAATTTCATTCTTACCATGGAAGCAGGAGGTAGGTGCTGTTATTATTCCCACTCTATGCATGCTAAAAGTGAGACATAGAGAAGTTAAGTAACCTGCAGGTAACTGAAAAGTTTTCAGGTTTTTTCTTTACACATACCCTACCCCACTTTTTGAGCTGAAATTAATATAATAGAAAACCGTTTGAAAGTGTATAATTCAGTGGCATGTATTACATTCACAACACTGTGCAACCATCACTTCTATCTAGTTCCAAAACATTTTTCTCATGACCAAAGAAGATGCTGTACACTTCAAGAGTCACTCCCATTTCCACCTCTTCCCAGTCCTGGCAACCACTAACTTAGTTTCTGTCTTTATGGATTTGCCTATTCCGGGTAATTCATATAGGTAGAGTCATACAATACCTTGCCTTTTGTGTCTGGCCTTTTTAATTTAGCATAATGTTTTGGAGGTGCATCTATGCTGTAGCATGCATCAATAGTTCATTTATTTTTATTGCCAAACAGTATTCCTCTGTATAAATATCCCACATTTTGTTTATTCATACACCAGTTGATGGGCATTCATACACCAGTTGATGGGCATTTTTGGCTATTGTGAACAATGTTGCCGTGATGTGTGTGTACTTGTACTTGTTTTAGTATCTGTTTTCTGTTATTGGGTATATATGTAGGAATTGAATTGTTGGGTTAGGTTGTAACTCTATGTTTAGCTTTTTTGAGGAATTGCCAAACTGTTTCCACCACGGCTGTACCATTTTACATTTCTACCAGCAATGTACAAGAGTTCCAATTTCTCTACATCCTTGCCAACAGTTCTTTTCCACTTTTTTTCAATTGTAGCTATCCTAGTGCGTGTGAAGACGTATCTCATTGTGGTTTCAATTTGCATTTCCCAAATGACTACAGATGTTGAGCATCTATTCATGTGTCTGTTGGTCATCTGTATATCATCTTTGGAGAAATGTGTGTGCAAATCCTTTGCCCATTAAAATTATTTTAGTCAGTTGTAAGAGTTCTTCCTATATATGAATACTAAATCCTTATCAAATACGTGATTTCCACACATTTTCTTCCATTCTGTAGGATGTCTTCACTTTTGTGTGCAAAAGTTTTCAATTTTTATGAATGTTATGATTTCTTGTGTTGTGTAGGGGAGTTAGAGATAACCTCCAACCCCCTGTTTAGCTCCTACTGGGCTCTTCAGCTGAATATAAAAACCAAATTGACACCAGACTGATTAACAAGAGAAAAATAATACAGATTTTATTAGTTTTCATGACATAGGGATCTTCACAAGAGAGTGAAGTTGGGAGAAGTGGCCAAAGCAAGATCTTTTCATACTTTTTAGATAAACAGTGATCAATTTGAGAAGAAATGACAGGACAAAGAAAATCTGGCTAGGGTGGTGGAATTTTGCTAGAGGAGTCACTAGGAGATGTGTGGGTGGGGGGTATAAAACAGGTGGAAGATAAGGATTACTTCATTAAGTATGAATTCAGGGCCACTGCAGCCTTCAGTTCTGAATCCCAGCTAATAAGGGCTATTTTCTTACCCTGGTATGGAGAGGGTACCCCTCCCAGAGGAATCTTTATTGCTTGCTGCATGCAGGAAGAGGCAGGTCAGTTCAGCCTTTCAGAAGTTATGATTTCTCAATCTTTTCAACTTGAAATAATCAATGCACCCATCTGCTATATTTTGGTATGGCATGTCCTTCACTCCTTCAGTTGGTTGTACACTTGGTATCATATCTAAGAGTCCATTGCAAATCACAGGTCAAGATTTTTTTCTATGTTTTAGTTTAAGAATCTTATAGTTTTGCTCTCCCATTTAGGTCTTTGATCTGTTTTGATTTAATTTTGTATATGGTATGAGGTAGGGGGTCTATCTCCACTCTTTCACCCTTTTGCCTGTGAATATCCACTTGTCCCAGTCCCTTTGCCTTCCTTTTATGGAGTGATTGCTTGTTTTACTCTATTTTCTCTGCCTTCCTTGGTGCGTGGGCCAGTGCCTAGCACATTGGAGCCCACCCACTCCCCCTACCCCAGCAACTGACCGTTGACTAAACAAGTGCCTGTTTTGTCCCAAGAGCTGGCTGGTGTAAGCCAGGAGTCCAAGGGCTGAGTTACCAGCCATTCTTTTTTGATCCACAGGTGCAGCCAGTGTCATCGTTGGCCACCCTCTGGACACGGTCAAGGTACAGTAGCCATGTTTCCCATTACCTCTTAAAAAGAGGCATGGAGCTGACCTGCCTCTGGGACTATGCCTGCTGTTTCTAATCTCTCAGAGAGTCTTCTGCCCAGGGCAGACTCTCTGTTGCCAGTCCAGGGGGTGTTGGGTGCCAGGAGGTCTGGTTTAGACTCAGAACCCTCAGAGGTCCAGGTAGAAATTTAGAAGTAGATTGGAGATGGGAACCTATCATTACCTGATGATGCACATGGGTGTGAGGACTCTGGAGCTGTTGGGACCTTCCTGGCATTGGGATTATCCAAGCCCCTTGTTCTGGGATGTTCCCTAGAAAGGGGAAGGGGCTCATCTCAGATCATACAACAAGTTAAAAACTGAGGTGCGAGATGCTGCAAAGGAGCAGTCTTTCACCCCATCCCCACCCCTGCACCCGTCCCCAGTGGTGAGCAGAATTTAGAGCTATGCTCTGGGAACGGAGCCATAAATTGTGCCTCCTCATTGCTGACTGGCTTCCAGATCCGTTTCTAAAGCTCTGCCTGGATTGTGCACAGAGAGGAGCCTCACAGACCATTTTCAAATGGCTGCTGCAATGTCCTTTCTCCCCATCTTGCTCCCTGTATGAAAATGGACCCTCTCCTAGGTCAGGGCCCATGCTCACCCTCTTGATGGGAAGATCAGCCTACCTGTTTTAAATATTTGAAGAAACACTTTAAGTAGTAAAGGGGGGCGTTTAGGCTCCCCAGGGGACATCCCAATGCAGGGGGATGGCAGGCAGGACCCAGTGCTGGGAGATGGGCACACAAAGTGGTGAGTGAAGCAGGCTTAGTCTACCCTCCTGAAATGGTATAATCTTCCCATTTTATATAGGAGGGGGGTAAGGTGCAGAGTTTAGGAACCTGCCCCAGACCTCAGAGCCGGGCATTGTAGTGCTGGATTCAAAGCTCCAAAGTAAATTTTACTTCTGGGCTGACCTAGGCTTTGAGGACTCAGGAGTGAGGGAGGCAGGCAAGGAGACAGATATTTTTAGGACACTGATGGACAATAATTAGGGAACACAACAGATGCACAAATCAATTATGGACAGTGGTAGGTGCTGGGGGACAATAACACAAGGTGATGGCAAAGACAGTGATGAGAGCCTTCTGTATTTTGAAGAGTCAGGGATGGCCTCTCTGCCAGGGAGGCAGCTAAGTTGAGACTCAGATGACACAAAGAGCCAGATACGCAGAACTGAGGTCAGAGTGCTATTCACAGAGGGACAAGCTAGTGCAAAGCCCCAAGGGTGGGAACAGGCTGCGATGTACATTCTCCAGGAAAACAAAGAAGGCCAGTGTGTGTGTGGTGCACACAGTGAGCTGAGCAAGTGGTGTGGTGCAGGTGCTGGGAGAGGCCCAGGGAGAATGGGATTGCAGAGTGTGCTAGGGGCCTTGCTGCGTGCCTCCTGCCAGCCCTGCACACCCAGGCCCTGGGTCCCAGAGCCCACCAAGGAGGGCTGTGCAGCAAGTTCATGTCTGAAGTGGACTTACCAACATATCACGGCTGAGCCATTGCTGCCCAGAGTTAGGGCCCATGTCTGGCACTCCCCAGGGCTGTCCAGAGCTAAGCCAGGTCCTTAGAAACCTTTTCCACCTCTGTGGTAGCTGCCCACTGAGCCCTCTCCACCCTCCATGAGAGCTGGCTAGTTACCATGCCCAGGCCTGGCTTCCCTAGCCTGTGGCCTCTGACTCTCTCCTGTTCAGAGTGCACCTCAGCACGGAGCTGGGCACAGCCTCCCTGGGTGAGTACCTGCGGAATGAGGGGCCATCTGGGACCTCAGCCAAGTTCAAGGTGCCTGCTGCATACCTCTCCAGGGCTGGGCCTTGGGGAGACTTGGAAGACTCAGATGCACTCCCTAATGTCTCCATGAGAGTGCTGGTTGTTCCTGGCAATTCTCACCCTCCCAAACTCACCTAAGTCATTCCCAGTCTGTCTTCTCCAGGGTTCATTCAACAAACCAGTTCACAAGAATGGATCAGTGGGGAGGCAGCATGGCCAAGCCAGAAAGCATGGGCTTTGGAACCACGCAGGCTCTAGGTGTGAATCCTGTTTTTGCCATTTCCTGATTTCATAGCCTTCTGTTAAACACGATACAAATCCTTGGCTTACAGGGTCAGTGTAAGATTATAAGCATTGTTTCTGGTACCTAGTAGGGATTCAAAATCGGTAGCTGCTATTTTTATCAACATCATTCGATATATATTAAGTTTTGCTCAGTTACCACATCATGTGACAATGTCCAGCAAGATTTTAACCAAAATTGGAGAATGTGTTTCAATTCTCTGATTTAAATGGTATTTATAAATTTCTCTTTGGGGGTCAGTGGGACACCTCAAAAGATGAACAAGCATTCTCCAAGTGGCATGCTCAGTCACTGACCATGGAACTGCCTACCAGAGGCCCAGCATCTCGGCAAGGAAAAGGGCTGTTGTTTCTGTAAAACCCAGGCTGACTTAATATAAGTGAGTTGGTAACAAGTCACTGTTGGGTGTGAGAGATTTAATGGTAAAAATTTGAGGGTATGGATTAGTTTCCTTGGGCTGCTGTAACAAATAACCACAAACTCGGTGGCTTAAAACAATAGAAATTTATTTCCTCACAAGTCAGGAAGTAGGAAGTCCAAAGCCAAAGTGTTGATGCCTTCTGGAGGCTCCGAGGGAGAAACTGCCACATGGTCCTCTACCAGCTTCCAGTGCCTGCTGCAGTGCTCGGCATTCCTTGGGCAGTGGCTCCGTAACTCCAGGCCCTGCCTGTCTTCATATGGCCTCCCCTCTGAGTCTCTGTGTGTCAGATCTCCCCATCCTTCCTAAGGACACTAGCCATTGGATTTAGCACAATTTACAGGAGTGGAGCTCCCTGGTCACAGTTGCCTGAAAAGGCTGGGCTTTCTCCCTTCTCTGCACTCTGCCCTGAAGCTCTGGAGGGAAGCCCTCCTGAAACATGACATCCAGTCTTTGTTTAGCCTGAATGCCCCTGTTGCACTCCAGCACACCTTCTTTCCTTCCTTCTGGCTGATGTTTTCTCAACAGACCCTGTCCACCAAGAAAGGGCCAGGCAAGTCTGAATAACTGGAAATCCAGTCCTGGCCTTATCACCTACTCTCCAGTGACCTGGGCACAGCACTTAACCTTCCTGAGCCTTGATTTCCTTGTCTGTAAAGTGGGCAAGTAGCACCTCCCTGGTGGGGCTGTCGTGAAGATTGTTCATGGAGGTACTGAGGATACAGCAATGAGCGAGATGATGCTACTATCAAGAATAGACAGGCTGGGGTGCAGGGAGGCAGACAGTCACTTGTCTAGGGTCCCGGGACTCAGCTGTGGAAGAACCTGGCTACAAGGGCCTGTGCTGCTGACCCAGGTGAAAGGCTTATTCCTGTGCCCTTGGCTGCGTGGTCTTAGGTTGAGGAGGCCTGGCTGGTGCCTATGTCTGATGCAGTGTGGCTAGGTTTTCTAGTCAGGGCTTGGCTGCCTCTAGACCAGGAGTCCCCAACTCCCATACCGTACCAGTACCAGCCTGTGGCCTGTTAGGAACGGGGCTGCACAGCAGGAGGTGAGCAGTGGGTAAGTGAGCATTACTGCCTGAGCTCTGCTTCCTCTCAGATCAGTGGCAGCATTAGATTCTCGTAAGAGCACAAACCCTATTATGAACTGTGCATGTGAGGGATCTAGGTTACCCGCTCTTTATGAGAATCTGATGCCTGGTGATCTGATGGTTTCACCTCAAAACCATCACCCCACCCTGGTTTTTGGAAAAATTGTCTTCCACAAAACTGGTTCCTGGTGCCAAAAATGTTGGGGATCACTCTTGTAGACCACTGGGACTGGACTGCAATGGACAGGCTTTGGGAGGGGGTGTCTGCCTCCTTCTCATGAACATCCCAGTGGGGGTTCTTGTTTTGCTTCAACATGCTCCCCACCATTCTAGGCTGCCCCCTCACTACCCAGTCCAGTCTGGGGCATGCATCTTGGCCCAGGACAGCCAGGGCATGGCTTGCTCTGCCAGGTCAGGGGCAGGCCAGGCAGTGGCTCAGCTCTGAGCTCTGAGGCTTCAGCCACCTCACCTCTGACACTGAGCACTCATCCTCTTCTCCTTGGGTTTTCAGCTCTGGGATGCTGAGAGCTTCCAATGGGAGAGAAACCATGAACTGGAGTAGCATGAGATTCATAGCACCCCTGACATGAAGCTCATAGTTTTGGGCTAAATATTGCATGAAGGGCCATGATCTTCAAGATGTATCCACTGCATTCACAGAATCCAGGGCTCCCATTCTCTATAAGGACCAAAGAAAGTGTCAGAGACCTGAGAAAATAGTATAGTATATAAGAAGAAAAGTACAGAATCAAAATTAATGCTGCACTAAATATATACAAAATATAACCTCATGTTAAATAGTCAAATGCAACTCAGCTTTCATGGAGGTCTATGTAGATGATATTAATATGGGATGTACATTAAATATATACAATTATACTTAATTTTATCTTACTTGATACAATATGAGCAGGTTTGCAAAAGCGAGAGTCCAAAATCTAAGCAAGTCTTAAAATGGCCTTGATTCTACATAACCAGGAGAGACGAGAAAGATAATGGCAAGGCCATCAATTCTGTAGGCCCAAAATGAGTGCTCTGGACACCTCAGATTTGGAGATTTTTCCATAATAACTAAAAGCACTGAAGCTGGGCTAGGGAACCAAGCTCTCTTCTCTCTTGCCTTTCATAGGTGTTCACTGAGTATCTATTATATACCTAACACTATGTATAGGTCAGAACCCAACCCTGAGGGCAGTCACACCTGGTCAAGAGCTTGGACTGGACTTGTTTTGGTCTCAGTAGGCTAGAGATTCGTGGGAATAGCAGCCTCTGGGGTCCTGTGGAGTGGAAAGTCCTCAGGGATGAACCAAATGAGGGGGCTAGGTTCCTGGGGAAACCATGTGAGGCAGTGTGGTTGACTGAATAATGGTCCCCAGACGTGCCTGTGTCCTCATCTGTGGAACCTGTGAATGTCATCTTATATGGCAAAAGAAAACTTTGCAGGTATGATTATGTTAAGGATCTTGAGATGGGAGGATGATCCTGGATTATCAGGGAGGTTCTTAAATGTAATTACAAGTGTCCTTATAAGAGGGAGGTGGAGAGAGATTTAGATTTATTCCTACAGAAGAGGAAGAAAACAATGTGACAACAGAAGCAGGGAGAGAAGAGGAGCCGTGATGCTGGGGCTCCGGGAAAGAGGGTGAACCCCAAAAGCTGGGGGAGACAAGGAAACAGATTCTCCTCAAGAGCCTCCTGAGGGAGTGCTGCCTTGCCAGCATTCTGATCTTACCCTACTGAGACTCATTTCAGATTTCTGGTCTTAGAACTGTGAGATAATGCATTCATGCTGTTTTAAGCCATGAAGTTTGGGGTAATTTGTTACAGCAGCAACAGGAAACTAATATAAGTAGTCAGTTGTGTTCATCTGTAAGATGGGACCAGTATCCGTGCCTTAGAGCATCTGTGGGATTTAGTGAGGTCAGTTTTATATGATGGTCAGTATGCAGTTGGTGCATAATAAATGCCTTCTCCTGCTATCACTGGGGGCCCTAGAGACTTGGGCTTTGCTGCTGGCCTCAGTGCCAGCCTACCCGAGTGCTCAGCATGCCTGACAGACCTTTGCTCCATGGCTTTGAAATTATTCTGTGATCCAGGTTTGGCTCTCAGGTTGAGTCACTTCATGTATTATTGGCTTGAGTGACTCAACCACTCAATTTTCTTAGCAGGTATTGATTACTTGTTGCAGGGGGTGGGTGGCAGTCAGCCATTTGTGGATTCACTTTCCAGGGACAGCCCTGGGAGAGTGTTGGACCTCATGACAGCCTTACATGGGGCACAGAGAGAGACCTGCACCCCTCCACCACCTGGCCCAAGTCATTGTCCTAGTTGTGGACATCCCACTCCGACGTAGGCCTCTGTGGTTCTGCTTAACAAGAAGAACTTGAAGGCCCAGTTCTCATCTTGCTGCATCTTCCAGGGAGTCTCCCCCACTGAATTTAAAATTACCTTTTCCTTCTTATCACCCAGCTCTTCTTATCCTTGGTTTATTTTCCTCCGTAGTACTTGTCTTCATCTAAAATATATATTTACTTGGGAATTATTTTTTATTGACCATCTTTCCTGACTCCACTAGGTTGTAAGGTCCATGAAGGCAGACTCTGGTTTCTTTACTGCTGAATTCCCTGAGATTGGAATAGTGCCTCCAATAAAATAGGCCCTGAACAAATATTGGTTGAGTGAGTCAATAAACACACTTCTCTGATTATGAAAGTAATAATTATGAACAGGGCGATACTATTTCCTATATTTTTCCTGTGGCTACATATGTTTATAAAACTATTCAAATGGATGCTTCTCAAACTCTTGGCCACGTTATTAGCCAAGGTCATAAACTCAGGAGAGGAGTAGGGTGAGAGCGAAGGTGGGTCCAATGAAGCTTTAGCCTTACGTGTGACATTAATTTGTTGTTGTTGTTGTTTTTGAGAGAATTTATTTCCATACGAGTTGTGTACTTAACATTAGTTTTAAACTACATAAACTAAAAACAATGAAAGTAACATCTGCTTATCGTAGGAAAGTTGGAAAATGCAGAAAAGTCCCATGCAGGAAAACATCGCCTGTGATCTTCACCTCTGAGATCACCATTTTAACTATATGTACTCTTCCAGGGCCTCCTCCACTTGTCTACAGAGCTGATCTCAGGCAGTTCATGTGAAGAGCTAGCCTGCTTTTCTGGGTCTCAGCCCTTCACTGCACGCTGGGTTCCATGGGGATGGGCCAGTATCTCCTCTTTGGTGGTCTCATGGCTCCTTCATGCACAGGCATGACATGCTGTGTGTGCTGACAAAGTGTTTTGATGGAGAATTATAGGCTGCACGTCTTAAAAGAAGTGGAACCCTCTAAGGCTAGGGCAGGGGTACTCTTCGGTGGGCTTACTCAGACCCTCTATGCCTGTCAGCTCCTGCCCCTGGTCACCAAAGCCAGCTTCCATCAGAGGCCACCACACATTAGCCATACAGTCCTTGTTCAGTCAGTGCAAAGGGGCCGCTATGCCAGGGTTGTGCCCAGCTCTGGGGATGGAAGGAAAGTAACACAGGTGGTCCTACCCTAGTTGGGCGGTCCTACATAAACTCTATATAATCAAACACATAGGGCCACTGCGACGTTTCGACTCAGACCTAAAAGATGAGCAGGAGCTGGAGGAAGAGCCTTCCAGAAGTGGGGAACAGCAGGGGCAGCTGGCTGGAGGCAGGAAAGAATTGCTGCTCTAGGGTCTGGGAACATGCAACTCATGCAGGGCTCGGGGAGAGGAGATGGCACGTGGGGTGAGAGACAGGTGCCTCCCAGGCTCAGGGAGAGTGCGGAATTTATCCTACATTTGATGGGAGGCCACTGGAGGCTTCATTGACCTTTGAAAATGATCAGTCTGCCTGTTGTGTAAAGAGAAATGGAGGAAGTGAGGGAGAAGCAGGAGACCAGGGAGGGCTTCAGGCCATGTTTCTGGTGAGGATGAGGGGTGAGGCCTAGGGTGGTGGTTCTAGGGACAAGAAGAGCAGGTCTCCCCCAAAGATATTTTGGAGGGTGGAGCGACAGACAGCAGATAGGGTAGAGTCCCAGTTTAGGTTTTTGTACTCAAGAGGCGGGGATCATACAATCATTCGGCACAACTAGCTGGCCTTTGCCATTCTCTCAGCAAAGCAGGCTTCTCTGCATTGAGTGAGTCTGAATGGGACATTAGAGGGAGGCAGTGCAAGCTGGAGACAGGGCACCAGCCTGGCCAGGACTGAAACCCAGACCCTTTGCTGGCGGGGGTCACTATGAGCAGGGCCTTTCCCTCTGGGCATCTTTGGAGCAGTGGGGCTATGAATGACCTCTGAGCTGACCCATGCCCTTGCCTCTCTCCATAGACTCGCCTGCAGGCTGGCGTTGGCTACGGAAACACCCTCAGCTGCATCCGCATGGTGTACAGGAGGGAGAGTGTAAGTGCCCCTTGGGCGAGTGGAGTGATGCCTGCCTGGGCCCCCACAGGCTGGGGACCAGGGCCACAGCCCCACACCAGCATGCAGGTGGGGGCCTCTCATCCTGCTCTTCACACTCAGCTTGATTTTCCCTACTTCATCTCACACCACACCTCAAATATTATGTGTTACCTAAACTCACCCCTGCCACTACCACAGCATAACTGAGGAAAAACTCCAGTTTTGTGTAACCTCTGTGGAGAAATCCTGAAGAATCTGGAGCTGCAGTGTGGAAAATTCCTGCAAAAACAAGGTGATGGCTCAGTTTTTCACAAAGGAATGAGTGACTGGCAAACCGTGTGCTGATAGACCTCCCTTTATCTGGCCCGGCCGGAGCCAGATGTGTCTGAGCCTAGACACCAGAGTTTACCTGCGCCCAGGTCACTTTAGACCATGCGACCTGAGGTATTCCTTTTCCAAAGGGAAAACTGAATGATGCTTTGTAGAAGATGCATCAGGCTCCCTTCTTGAGAATCAGCATGTGCTTCAGGAAAACTTTCTGAGGCCCCTCTTTGTGGAATTTAGAATAAATTTTAAAATTTTGAATGAAATGACCTGATTTAAAGAAACCATCAGGTGGAACCCTGTCGCAGCCCTCTGACTTTTCCCTGAGTCACTGGAAATGTGGTCCCATTGTAGCCATTGTCTCCACCGGACTCCATCCTAACAAGTGTCCTGGGGCTCGGAAGCCTCCTGCAGGCACCTAGAGTTTTCCCACGGATGAAGTGTGTCTTGCGTCAGGGTGGTGGTGTAACTCCCTTGATCGGCTGCTTTAAAATTGGGGCGAGCGCTGCAAGCCTAGCACTTGGTGTTCCCGGGTGATGCTGTGGGAGTCCACAGTCCCCTGAAAGTGGCTGTTGATTCTCCTTTTGGCACATGTTCCCGACAGTGTCTGCCAGCCTATGTCCCAGCTCTGGGGTTTTGGTGGGGACTGCGGGCGGTTTCTCTGAGACACAGCAGCCCATGGCTAAGCCACATCCCAAGTTATCTGAAGGATCTTGTGATGGAAGAAGAGCATGAAGCAGGGTGTGTTCACGTGTGTGTGTGTGCATATGTGTGTATATATGCATGTGTGTGTGCGTGTGCAGGTGTGTGTGAGGCATCCTGCCTCTGGCAGCCAGGGTACAGTGTGCGCAGTGAGGACTAGTGGGTTTGTGCACAGCCTGGAGTCTGCACAATAGCTTCCCAGTACTTTCTCACATTTGATTTGGCACGCGTGTGCTGCCCTGACTCCTCCGAGGGCCTGTGGAATTTTCCGGTTTTCCTCAGCACATCTGTGGTGTTCATCAAGAATGCCGTGTGGAAGGGACCGAACCCGGCCTGCAGCACCCCCTCCTCAGCCTCCTGCAGCCTGTGTGTGCGCATCCTGTGTCCTTATGTGGCCCCTTCAGCCACTTCTGTCAGAAGACACCCATGCTCATGGGCACTCATCTAGAGGCTGTGCCAGGCACCCCTCGGGGGTCTAGGGAACCCCTGTCTTACACCACAGGCTTAGTAGACTCCCTTTGTTGTAACTGTCTCAATTTGTCTGTTCCACACCTCACTTTCCCCAGATTATGAGTTCAGTGAGGGCGGAGGCCGTTTCTTCCTTATGGTTGCTCCCCAGGGCCTGGCCCCTAGCCAGTGCCTGGAGAATGTTTCTGTTGTGGTATATGAGGTGGGGGCGTGTGGTGCTTGGCCAGCTCACTGCTCCTAAGGTCTCCTCAGGATCCCCCTTGGCCACAGCCTGACTTCTTTCCAGCCCAAGATCACTGCCCCTCCCGGCGCATGCATGGCATGTGTGGGTTCCAGGCCAGGACACAACCCACAGGAAACAAAGCGGCCTGCAGAAGCCGGGCTGTCCTCGGAGCAAGAATGCCTGCCCCTGAGTGGTTCCCCACCCCCTACCTCCTGTCGCATCAGCACCCTCTTCCCCTCTCTTCATGGACACATGGGCAGATGTGTCCGGTGGTGTACCCCGTCAGCCTGCAGGCTCTGCGACGGCAGCCCCGGGTCCTCACGCCTCTTCCTTCTGGTTTTCACTGCAGGTGTTCGGCTTCTTCAAGGGCATGTCCTTCCCCCTCGCCAGCATTGCCGTCTACAACTCCGTGGTGTTTGGGGTCTTCAGTAACACGCAGCGGTTCCTCAGCCAGCACCGCTGCGGGGAGCCAGAGGCCAGTCCTCCCCGCACGCTGTCAGACCTGCTCCTGGCCAGCATGGTGGCCGGCGTGGTCTCTGTCGGGCTGGGAGCGCCCGTGGACCTCATCAAGATCCGGTTGCAGATGCAGACACAACCGTTTCGGGACGGTAAGAGGCCAGGGGAGCGGAGGCTGGTGTCTGGGACTTGTGTCCCTTTCCTGGTTTGTGGGATCTGGGACATGGTTGTTAAAATCCTTTTACTGAGCAAGGCATCTACCTTGTCACCTAGTAGTCCGTAATTACAGGCATACCTCGGAGACATGGGTTCGGTTCCAGACCACTGCAATAATGCAAATATCACAATAAAAGTCACATGAACTTTTTGGTTTCCCAGTGCATTTAAAGTTATGTTTAGACTATACTGTAGTCTAAGTGTGCAATGGCATTATGTTTTAAATAAGTATATATACCTTAATTTAAAAATACTTTAGTACTAAAAATTATTGACAATTATCTGAGTCTTCAGCGAGTCGTAATCTTTCTGCCAGAGGAGGGTCTTGCCTCGATGTTGATGGCTGCTGACTGATCAGGGTTGTTGTTGCTGAAGGTTGGGTGGGCTGTGGCAATTTCTTAAAATAAGACAACAATGAAGTTTGCCATATCCATTGACTTCCTTTCACAAAAGTTTTCTCTATAGCATGAGACGCTGTTTGATGGCATTTTACCCACAGTAGAACTTCTTTCAAAATTGGAGTCAGTCCTCTCAAACCCTGACGCTGCTTTATCAGCTAAGTTTATGGATATTCTAAATCCTTTGCTGTCATTTTAACAACATTCACAGAATCTTCACCACTAGTAGATTTCATCTGAAGAAAAACTGTCTTTCTCATCCATAAGAAGTAACTCTTCATCTGTTAAATATTATCATGAGATTGCACCATTCAGCCCCATCTTCAGCCTCTACTTCTCATTCTAGTTCTCTTGCTTTTTCCATCACATCTACAGTTCCTTCCTCCATGGAAGCCTTGAAGCTCTTGAAATTTTCTGTGAGGGTTGGGGTTAACTACTTCCAAACTCTTGTTAACATTGCTATTTTGACCTCCTCCCATGAACCCCAAATGCTCTTAAGAGCATCTAGAATGGTGAATTTTTTCCAGAAGGTTTTTCAATTTGCTTGGTTCAAATACATCAGAAAAATAACTATCTATGGCAACTATAGCCTTAAGAAATATACTTCTTAAGTAACAAGACTTGGAAGTCAAAATCACTCCTTGATTCACGGGCTGCCGAATGGATGCTGTGTTAGCAGGCCTGGAAACAACATTCATCTCCTTGTGTATCTCCACCAGAACTCTTGGGTGACCAGGTGCATTGTCAATGAGCAGTAATATTTTGAAAGGAATATTCTTTTCTGAGCAGTAGGTCTCAACAGCGGACCTAAAATACTCAGGAAACCATGCTGTAAACAGATGTGCTGTCATCCAGGCCTTGTTGTTCCTTTTCTAGAACACACAGAGCAGATTGATTGTCATTCTTAAAGGCCCTAGGATTTTCAGAATGGTAAGTGAGCACTGGGTTCAACTTAAAGTCACCAGCTGCATTAGTCCCTAACAAGAGAGTCAGCCTGTCCTTTGAAACTTCGAAGCCAGGCATTGACGTCTCCTCTCTAGCTATGAAGTCCTGAAGTCATCTTTTTCCAATAGAAGGCTGTTTTGTCTACATTGAAAACCTGTTGTTGGGTATAGTCATGTTCATCAATTCTCTTAGCTAGATCTTCTGGATAACTTGCTGCAGGCTCTACATCAGCACTTGCTGCTTCACCTTGCACTTTTATGTTGTGGAAATGGCTTCTCTCCTCAAACCTCATGAACCAACCACTGCCAGCTTCAAACTTTTCTTCTGCAGCTTCCTCACCTCTCTCCACCTTCAGAGAATTGAGGAGAGTTATGTCCTTGCTCTGAGTTAGGCTTTGGCTTAAGGGAAAGTTGTGGCTGATTTAATGTTCTATCCAGACTACTCAAACTTTCTTCATACCAGCAATAAGGATATTTCACTATCTTATTATTTGTGTGTTCATTGGAGTAGTGCTTTTAATTTTCTTCAAGCATTTTTCCTTTGCATTCACAACCTGGCTAACTCTTGGGCAAAAGAGGCTTAGCTTTTGACCTGTCTCCACTTTCAACATGACTTCCTCACTAAGTTTAATTATCTCTAGCTTTTGATTTAAAGTGAGACATCTATGAGTCTTCCTTTGACTTGAACACTTAGAGGTCATTGTAGAATTACAAACTGGCCTAATTTCAAGTTGTTGTGTCTCAGGAAACAGGGCAGCCTGAGGAGAGGGAGAGAGATAGGGAATGGCTGGCTTGTCAGTGGAGCAGTCAGAGCAACCATGATTAAGCTGACTCTCTTATATGGACACAGCTTGTTGTACCCCCAAACAATAATATTAGTAGCATCAAAGATCACAGATCATCATAACAGATATAGTGATTATGACAAGGTTGAAAATATTGTGAGAATTATGAAAATGTGACATGGAGATAGGAAGTGAGCACATACTGTTAGACAAATGGTGCCGATAGCCTTGCTGGACTCAAGCTGACCACAAACCTTCAATTTGTAAAAAATGAAATATCTGGGAAGTGAAATGAAGTGAAGTACAATCAAACAAGGTGTGGTTTTATTACTATTTAATCTGATGCAGTAACTGTCATTGATTAAGTATTTGGTATGTGGCAGGTACTCTCTAGGACCTTTGCATATGTTCTCATAATTCATCTTGTAACAATTCTGTGAGGCAGATGCTGCTATCTCCATTTTACAGATGAGAAAACAGGCTCCCAGAGGTTAAGGTAGTTACTCAAGAACACACGATTAGCCACTGGTGAGTGAGAGCCACCAGTGAGAGTGAGGCATGGGAGGTTTCTGCAGGCAAATATTGCAGTACCCAGTGCAAAATGCTAAGGCCCCTTGTTCAAAAATTATGCCATATTTTACAATGGCAACAGCAAAGCACTAAGCCAAGCATGGTGCTTGTGTGAACACACTGGTCTCATCCGCACGAAGCTAGCCCCAGCTGAGCTGGGACTCATACGCATGTATGTCTCATCCAAAAGCCCAGAGTCCCGACCTCACCTGGCCCACATGCCAGGAAGTGCAGCAGGCGAGGCCTTGCTCCTGACCACCTGTCTCCTGCCCTTACCCGCCCTTGCCTGTCCTTCAGCCCTTGCCTTTCCTGTTAGAGCTTCACTTCTTGTTGTGCGATGTAGCAATTTCTGCACCACAAACCCTCATCTCTCGTTCCTCCTTGCTGGGAAAGAGTTTTTTGCATCTTTCCTGGCAGTGGCTTTCCCAAAGGAGGCTAGAAAAAACAGGAAGGCACTTGCTGTGCAGAGCAGAGAGAGTGCCGGCTTTGGAGGAAGGATAGGCTTGCAGTGGTAGGAGACGGATTTCAGTACCTTGAGGTACTTTGATTCTCAGCTCTACCACTCAGTTCCCTGTCTCCTCAGGTTAGATACTGCCCTTCCTGAGGCTCATGCTCCTTTTCTGTGTAATGGAAAGGCTGGACCCATAGTCCTTTCCTGTGTAATGGAAGAAATGGACCCAGAGTCCTTTCCTGTCACCTCAGACATCTGATGGGGCTGACAGTCTCCAGCTTGATCTTGGCCCTTGTGGAGAAGACTCCTCTCCCTGGCAGCCTTCTGAGTAGCCCCTGTGTGACCCCTCTGCCCAGGGAGGCTGGGTTTCAGCATGTATCATGGTCAGAGCCCCAGCAGCTCACTCAGGAGCATCCCAGCCTAGCATCTCCTGCCCCAGCCCCGGAGCTGCCCAGGACAGGGTCTGCACATGCTCTAAGCATGGTGCTGCTGCTCCTTGCTGGGGTGCATGGAGGGCCTGAGGCCTGGCTGCCCCAAGGCTGTGTGTCACATGCCCCAAGGCTCATGGCCACTGCAGCACGTGGGGAGACGCAGGAAAACAAATGGGGCCATCAGGGAGACACAGGGCCGGCAGTTCTTCACCTTCATCTTCAGCATATTGGGTCATGTCTTGGCACAATTCAATTTGATTCAAGGGTGGCACCTCTGAGGAATGTTTGAACTTTGCTGATCTGTCCCATCCCAGAGGCATAAGCAAAGATGTAGAGGAATGAAGGCTGTCATGAGCAGGCTGAGAACCCAGGCATCCAGGCCCCTGTGCTGGCTCTTTGCTCTATCCTGACTGCTTCAGAAAAGCTTGCCTTAGGGGAAAGGAAATCTCCATACGTCTTAAAACTGTTTGGGGTTTGGTTGTTGGAAAAGGCTCAGCAATGAGGCTTTTTGGCTGCTGGAAGCAGCCCCGCCTCCTTTACCACCTGGCACCTTGTCCCTGGAAGGGGAGGAAATGGGGGTAGCTTTGCGAATATCTGTTTGCAAGTATCTGTTGGGGGCCCTCACCCAGCTGGGACACCAAGGGAGGTGTTTCCCAATAAATACTTTCCTTAAGAAGGTCTGGGACATTTGAAGGTTTCTTGACAACTTTTTGTTCTATCCTCTGTCCTGCCCACCTCCACTCCAGCTTTTCCCTGTACAGTATGCTAGAATGGTGTCATACCAGGCCCTGAGTGATAGGGGATCCTGAAGCTAGGCTAGAAGCATTTGGAGACTAGAGGAAGAATGGGAGGCAGCCAAGGGAGTGGCTGAATCCAAGCATGGCCTCCAAGCAGGGTGCACAGCTCCTGGCCAGTGTTAGGGAGCTGAGCAGCCACCATTAGCAGCTGCCAATGTGACATGCTCACTCTATACCAGACACCACATAAGGTACTGTCCACCCATCACCTTCTTTAATATCCACCATTACAGCATGAGGCAGATATGATTGCCATCTCTGTTCACGTATCTCCAAGATGATAGTTATGCACCTACTGGATGCCAGGCACAGGGCTATGTGCTGAGAATGCAGTGGTGAACAAAAGACTGCATCCTGTCTCTGTTACAGTGCGGCATCCAGCTGAGAGCCAGAGAGGAACTGGGTGCCTACAAACCATGGTGGTAGGGAAATACAATGGGCTGTCAGGCTGGAGTCAAGGAGGGCTTGGGAGCAGGGTGGGAGAAGGGCTGGGAGGAAAGCCTGGAGGTCAGGGCTGTGCACCTGCCCAGGTAGTGCTGAGGGCCACTCAGGTCTGCCTTGCCTAGGTATGGGAGCCTGAGATATGGCCTACCTGGGGACCTTCAGATCTCCCATCAGGGAAGTCCTTAAAGGGATCCTTAAAGGGCCTTAAAGGGCCCTTTACCACCTGGCACCTGTCCTTAAAGGGCCCTGTCTTTTGGGTAAGCCTCTGAGCAGTGAGAACACAGGGACCCTGTCCTTCCACCACGGGGAGGTGCTGACATGTCTCAGGATAGGTAAGATTCCCTGAGCCTCCTGTATGGCAATCTGCCCATGGCCTGTGCCTTCAGGTTGTTTATTCGTCTGTGGTGCCAGAAGGAAACCAGTTCTCTTAAATAAACCCCCGAGGCAGCAACAGAAAATGAACATGTGTTTGTTCTGTTCTTCCCTGTGTGCCAGGAGACCAGCCTTTTGGGAGCTTGAAGAAGGCTCTTAGTAAGAGGCATGGGAGGTTTCTGCAGGCAAATATTTCTCAACCCTGCAAAGCTTTGAGCCATTAGAACCTGGGCTCATCGGCTTAGCACAAAGAGCAAAGCCAAAGCCAAAGATGGTTCACCAAGTGCATGGAGGGAGAGTAAAAGCCAAGATTGGAGGACCCACCTCTGCCATGCCCCCACAAGTTTCTGTGATCTGGACTGAATAAGAATGGTCTTGGCAGTAGTGGCTGAGTGGCCAGTGTTTACTGAACCCTAATTGTGTGCCAAACACTATGCTAGGAGCTTGGCATATGTTTAATCTTCACAACAACCCAATTCCTGGGGATTTACTATGGGGAGACTGAGGAACAGAGAGGTTTCATACCCCGAGGTCCCTTCCTTAGTGGGAGGTGGAGGAGGTCTGATTCAGAGGCACTGATGCTTTCTCTGCTTTTGCCCCAGGATTTGTAGAAGCTGAGGTTATGACAATGTTGATAACATTGGGCCACCTGGGCCTTTGCGCAAAATTGTCATGCACACAAATAGCTTCAAACTTTAGGGAGAAGTGAGCTGGGAGCATGTCTCCAAAATGACGTTGTCCAAGTAATGGGCACAGCTTGTGGGTTCCAAGGGTTGGGTGTGAATTCTGTGGGATCGGGCTGCCCCCTCTGATCTCCCTTGCCCTCAGTTGCTTGGGGGAAGGACTTTGGTGACAGCAGGTGCTAGACAGGATCAACTACTGGGGAAGGGAGGGGAGGCTGACAAAAAGTCACCAGGCAGTGTTTTCTGCCAGAAATCCCTCCAGAAAATGAGAAGGAATGTGGTTTTTTTTCAATTGCTCCTCAGGAACCCTCTAGGCTAGAGACAGAAAACTCAGAGACTCATCACGACAGGGAGCTAACATACATGTAACCTCCTATATTAGTCCAATCTCTTGCCGCTAATAAAGACATGCCTGAGACTGGGTAATTCATAAAGAAAAGAGGTTTAATTGACTCACAGTTCCACATGGCTGGGGAGGCCTCACATGCATGGCAGAAGGTGAAGGAGGAGCAAAGTCACGTCTTACATGGCAGCAGGCAAGAGAGTGTGTGCCAGAGAACTCTCATTTATAAAACCATCAGATCTCATGAGACTTACTCACTATCATGAGAACAGCATGGGAAAGACCCCACCCCCATGATTCAATTACCTCCTACCAGATCCCTCCCATGACACATGGGGATTATGGGAGCTACAATTCAAGATGAGATTTGGGTAGAGACACAGCCAAATCATATCGCCTCCCCCGGCATTGCAGTAAATACAGAGTTTATTTGACACAAGGCCAGCTACACCACGTGGGAGACAGAGTTATTCCTCAAACAATCTCATAGGAGGCTTATAGGTTAGGGCTTTTTCAAAGGCAGTTTGTGGGAAGGGATGGAGATGGCTAGGCAATGGGTGCTTGCTGCTGATTGGTTGGCATGCAATCATAGAGGTGTGGAAAATGATCCTCCTATGCACATTGTTGCTTCTGGGTGAGGCCACAGGAGCAGGGTTTGTGGGTCCAGGAGCAGGGCTGGTGAGTTGGTGCCACTGGTGTCAGACATGCAAAAAGCCTGAAAAGATACCTCAAAGGGCCAATCTTAGGTTTCACAATACTGATTACTCCTGCAGTGATGTTATCGGCGGGAGTAATTGGGGAAGTTTGCGTATCTTGTGACCTCCTAAATAATGGCTGGCAATCCTTTATGTCTATACCTTAGCAGAATTCAGGCTCCTCTCCTCCCTCTAGCCTGTTGACCTCTCATTACTTTTAGGGAAGGGCGATTATCATTTAAAGTATAAACTAAATGTCTGGCAAAGTTAGCTCAGCCTAAGCCAAGAAATAATCAAGGCAGCTTGAAGGATAAAGTCAAAAGGGGGATTGGCTAGATTAGGTTGCCCCCACTGCCATAATTTTCTCACTGATCTAATTTTTGCAAAGGTAGTTTCATAAGTGGGAAGAGGTGTCTGGGGAAGTGAATCCTCTCCCATTTTTCTTGAGACCACAGCTCTCCTAATCTATGTTTCATTTTTCCTCTTTTGATTGAAACCTGGACACAGAACATATTTTATCTTCTGCCTCATTCTGCTATTAGAAAAGCAGTAGTTCAAGCCTAATGTGTAAGCTTCAGTGTCTGAGAGGCAGCTGGGAGTGGTGGGGACTGTGGCAAGCTGGGCCCACATCCTGTCCAAGGGAGTGGTCACAACCCCACTTTAACGGACTGTTGCCCTGTGGCCTGATGTGCTTGGATCCTCCGATTTTTAAGAGAAGGCAAAAAGGTAGATTTTTTCGTGAGATATTTTGGTTGGAATGATCATGTAATTCAATGAAAACCAAACAGAACACCATAGAGCCCAAGGCTGTGTTAATTGCATAGAATGGGGCTGGGGCTGGCTGCAGTCCTGTGGTCTGCGCCCTGGGTCAGGCCCAATCCATGTGTTGACTATGCTCATGTGGGCATTTCTAGGCAGCCTTGGGCAGGGCTTGTGAGACTGATCGGGTTTTGTGGTTCTGCTTCAGGATTGCCAGTCCACTTCCAGGGTGATCCTATGTGATATGAGAGACAGCACTCACATACGGAAGCCAGGTGCCAAGAGGCCTCTGGCTTCTTTGCTCTGGTACATATGACAGGTGGACTGGGGGCCACATTGAGGTGAGAGCCCAGCTCAGGTGGTTGGGGGACTGGCAAATATACAGCCAGTGTATATTCAGCCAGCCCCTCCTGATTGTCTCTTAGTGGTGATCCATGGTTGAAAATCTACAAGCTACAGAACATTGAAAGTAGAGGTAGAAAGTGCCCATTCATGCAATTACAACCACTGGTAACACATTAATGTGTTTATTTTTCCATTCTGTATACATAGATTAAAGATTTTAAGAAGCTGTGATCATGCTATATGGACAATTTCATGTCCTGTTTTTAACTCAGCATTATAATAGAAACACTAACCATGTTATTAAAATAGCATGTAAAATTTTTTTAAGTAGATGGGCAATATTTAAAATGGATGTGCACTAGTCCATCAAATACACATGCATGCACACACACAGACACACACACTGAAAGAGTCTATGTAGTATGGTAAAAATTAAGCTTCCAGAATTAGACTACCTGCTTGTAATTCTACTTCCACTGAACCCAAAAAAGATTAGACAACTCACCTAATGTCACCGAGCCTCAGTTAACTCATCTGCAAAGCAGGCATAACTATAGTAGCTACTTTATAGCTGGGATGCAATGAAATGTATTATACATGAAGACCTCAGCACAATGTCTGGCATACAGAAAATGTGAAATAAATGTTAGTTATCAGTAAATGTATTATTTAACAATCTTCCTAATGGTGAATATTTAGGTTGTTTACAGTTTTTCCTCTTTTAAAAATAGTGGTATGATCAGCAAATATATTCATAAAGAGTTCTCTTTATTTAGGGCTATTTCCCTAAATGTGTGGGCTCTTTGATTCATGAGTGGGTTAAGGGGTGTGGCCATTTTTAACATTCTTGGTACATATTGTGAAATTGTTATCCAGAAGAGCTTTACCAAATCATATAAGCAGTTGCTTACATTTAAAGGGAATTTCCATTTGACACTGACTACCATTGCACAATAACCAGTAGTTATGCCCGATGTAAATGCTTCCAAATTAACAGAGGTATTCTTCTGGGGCCTCTGCCACTTGGCAAGCAAGGAGACATTGGCCTGTGTTCAGTTGGATGTGCCTGTGACAGTAAGGCACCTGTGAAAAAACCCTTCCTTTTAAAATCACTGCCCTTTGCATGGGCATGAGCCTAACTAGGTGGCCTGTTGGGCATGAGCCTAACTAGGTGGCCTGTTGAGCCTGAGCTAGAAGTCAGGGCTGTGACCCTGCAGACCAGTAGTCCCTTTGCTGCCTGAGCTATGGCCTTCCTAGAAGTTCATGGCTAATGACACTCACTCCTCCCCCATCTGGGAGTGTTTAGATCTGTTTTTCCATTAAAAGACTAATTAATGTGCAGATCACAAAGCCCTCCACATAACAGGAGGTTGGAGTTGGGAGGATCAGGGAAGGACTGAACATTAACTCTGTGCTGACTATCCTAATCATTGCACCAGGCCCAACTGGAGGCAAGGAGATGAGTGTTACACCTGTTTGAATTCACTGTGAATTGTTCATTCACAAGCATTTCCTGAGCCCCTGCTTTGAGGCAGACACAGTGGGTAAAGAAGCGCTGGAAGCCACAGCCTTCAGGGTGTCCACAGCCTGGTGGGGAGCCAGATGTGTGCTTCAATGAGAAAGGCCTCATGAAAGTCTTTGGAACCCCTGACTCTGGCTTGGTGGATCAGGAAGCCTCCAGAAAGGAAGAGGCTGTTGATCGGGTTTTTTAGTTCTACGTAGCATTTAGAGATGGGGACATGGGATGGCGAAGTGTTTTAATACTGTGGGAACAACGTAGGGGAAGATTTAGTGGCAGGAAAATGTAGGCACATGGTGGGACAAGGGAGCCTTTGGTTAGCACAGACAAGCAATGCAGGGATGGTGGGGGTTTTGGAAGATGCAGAGTAAGTTGGGAAGCGCTTGGATTTCTTCGCTGAGGATAGGCTTAGATTATATTCAGCAGGCAGTGAAGCACTTTGGACACCAGAATGATGCAATCAGAGTGGTGTTGGAGAAGAGAAAACTGGCCTCTGGAAGGGGCAGAAGAGTGGTGGGAATTGTAGAAGTGGGTAGATTGATTTGAAGGCTGTAGCCACAGACCTGGGGCCCTGGGCTTGGGAACAGAGACAGGTGGCAGATGCAGAGGCCCTGATGATATAGAAGCAGCAGGCCGAGCATTAGGTATAATCAGGAGAGAGGAAAGTGTCAAAAATGACCAAAGACCCCAAAGTTGGATGACAATGAGACAAGTGGAACCCCCCACACAGGGAATTAAGTAGCAAATGAAACATCTAAGATGGTTCTTGGCATGGAGCAGGTAATCAATCAATGCTTACTGTGGCTGCTGCTGGAGGGGCAGACTTGAGTGAGAAGAGGATGAGTTTTGCCTGGTCTGTGTAGTGTGAGGTGCCTGTGAGATTACACCTGGAAGCATCAGGGCTGCAGGTAGAGGCACAAGTGCAATAGGCATAGAAGTGACAGTTGAGGTCATAACATTAGATGCAAACACCAAGCGAGCTGCAAATAAGGCAGAGGATGGCAGCAAAGAGAAGACTTAGTGAAGGAATTTGGGAAGAAGCAGAGAGTTACAGTAACACTAATAACTGCAGTTAAAATTATCGAGCTCATACCGTGTATTGAGCTATACCACGTTAATACCCATTCCATTATCATCACAGCAACCCTATGAAATAGGCCCACTTATCATCTTTATTTTACAGGTGAGAAAACCAAGGCTGAATTACATAATTTGTCCATGCTCACATAGCTATCCCTTGGGGAGGTGGGGAATTACCCCAGGCTGTGCAACTCTATGACCCCTAGAAACTGAGTCCTGAGAAACTGGTGTTACTGAAGTAGGAGGAAGGAGCGTGTGGAGGGGAAAAATGCTAAAGTTGGGGTGATGATGGGGACAGAGACAGAGGGCAATGGAGAAGGAAAAGGCATTCATTTCCAAGTTGGGAGAGAAGAAGAAAGAAAGTAAAAATGCAGAGAGATTCTTGAGGGCACGTGGGAGGAAGTTGAGGGAATTGATGTCAGAAGCCCTGGCTCCATCATACTGAAGACCATCTGGATAGAAAGGAATCAGAGTGGGGCCAGGATTTGAGGTGAAGAAGGTTCTAATTTCTGGACATGCCAAGAGCAGACAAGCTGGGCTGGATGGTAACAGCAGAGAGGGTCAGCCGAGAGGTGGGTCTCAGCCATAAAGCCATCTGAGCCCAAGAATCTGCATGGTGACAAAATAAGGCAAAAACATTTCTCTAGTTTCCCTGAATCCTCAGAGTTGCCTGGCTGGGAGGTCATCAGCTGTACCTCTGAGGCCCTGAGTGCATCCGTTTGTCTCTTTAGCAATATTTTATTGCTACTTTGAAGATGTGTGGCAACCAAGGAAAATATTCTTCTCCAGGCAGGTTGACCTTGGGAAGGAACAGCAGATTTTCCAAGACTTTCCCAGTACAGGGTAGGGGTTATTGATGTTAAGATCCCTGAAGGGACACACAACCCTTAAAGATGAAACCTTATGTAGAAAGGCAGGAACCCTTGGAGCATGAAAAGGGACCCAAAATCCTGAAGACAACCCAGGCCTGTATAGCCTGGGCCTTCTCAAGTAGGCTGTGGGTTGCCAATAGCAAGTGAGAGCTGGAGCAATGGCAGCCCAGGAGTGAAGGGAGGAGGTTTGTGGAGAGGCCAAGCATATGGCCATGCAGTTCCAAAGAAGTCCTTGTTCTGAACGGTTTGGCTAGTTTGAACCCTCTGAACAGTTTGTCCTTTTCAAACAGTTGTCCCACATAGTTACCAGACATTAATGATAGTGCATAATACACCATTGTACAAATTACGTACATTGGTGACACATGGTTTATTTAAAGCAATTGACAACAGCAAGTATTGTCCTGATTTCTGGACTTAACACCAGTATTGGTCATTCTTGGCCCCATGTGGGCAACAGTGATCTCCCACAGTAGACTTGGCTGCAGGTCACAGCTGCCTGCAGTTGGCAGGTCCGGCACTTCCAGAATCCAGAGTCATATAAGGACATGGTGATAAAAATAGGAATAAGAACTATTTGCCTTGAGTAAGGGACATTTTCATGGCATGCATTTCAGTAAAGCACATTTGTCAATATTCCCTTTTCATGTTCATAAAACCAAATGAGGTGGACAGGCCACTTATTCTCTGCCTTTCACAGATCATGAGGAAACTAAGACCCAGTGAGATTGAATCTCTTGCATGGGGTTGTACATTAAGTAGCAACTGAACAGGAATGCAAATCCAGGGCTCTTTCTATGAAAGCATCTGCCTATCTTGGGCCTCTCACATCATGAGGAAACTGCTGGACTCTTAGAAACAGGAACTAGGTAGGAGCTTCCCAGCTGGTAATATCCTGGGAAGTGATCTGAGGGGTCCACCAGCCTGCTCAAGCTCAAACCCAAACTGAGGATGTTACAGCCAGCCTGTCTGCTGGAGGATGTACAGCCATGTTACTGATGCTTCCATCAAATCTAAGCAGTGCTGTAGGTGGGACCCTGATTTTGGAATTTCCTTTAATATCTAAAGCCTCTGACCCAAGGATCAGTCAGGGCCAGACTTTTGATGAATGCCAAGGGTGTGAGTCTTGGGAGTGCTGAGACCTGCCTAAGTCAGGCGCTCCATTGTCCATGGAGTAGATGCTGAGATATATATGGGACTCGGGCCATAGTGTATGATTCCTGTCATCAGGAAACTCACCGCCACACTAAGGGCAAAACAACACACTCAGAAAACAGTAGCAAGAGAGGCAAGCCATACTAGGGGGCACAGCCTCAGGCATGGGCTGTGGGGACCTTTTTCTAAGAGCGCCTTGTTAATATGGAAAATGTGGTCCAACCCATCGAACAGCAGCTGTACTTTTAAGAGTTTGTGGACTAAGAAAACAAATATGTCAAGAAGCTACTATGGATTACTAATATGTTTAAGTAAAATCTTATTGTGTTACCTGTGATAGTACCCACACATATGAGAAAAATGGGCACATATGTATGTGTGAGACATTGTAGGAATTCTGTCAATGCATAATGCTCATGGATTGTGGGGTGCCTTGAAATGACTCCCACTGGCTGAGCCTTACTGGACATAGAACCCTCATGAAAACCTGCACATCCCTGACTAGTGACCCATAGGGCCTCATTTGTGGATGGCTGATTTGTCAAGGATTTTCTGTAGAAAGTGGCCTCTTGAGAAATTATGCTGTGTTCCCTGTCCCACCACCCACATACCCACATACCCACACAGCAGAGGAGGCTGGGAGCACTTTCCCTTCCAGAGAGTGGCCAGGCCTTTGTGCTCCTGAGGGCCAGCACTGCTCCCCTCAGTGGTCAGCCATTGTGTTTCTGCTGGCCTTACTGTTTCCAAGGTCATGGCCCATTGAAGACACTGAATAGCATTGACTGAGAAAGGAAAATAAATGGAACATCTTTGTGTTTGTGTCTGAGGAAGGCACAGTGACTTTCTGTGGCTGGGTCCCTGGGTTCTGGAAAAGGGGCAATAGTGGTAGAGCTGGTGTCTCCAGTCTGTGTCCAGCCCAGCTCAGCCCTTCTGAAGTTGGATGTCCCCTAAGAGATGGCTGTATTGGTACCTGTTAGGATTGGCCAAACCTGGACCTACAACCACCATTCCCCAAAATAAAACTCCCTGAAGAGGCATCTACCTCTAAGGGACCTCCCAGGCCAAACAGGAGGCCAGCAGTAAGGCACTAGCACTTCACAGAGAGCTGCAGAGCCAGATAGCCATGGCCTGTGGCTTTAGGTGTGGCCGGGACTGAGCTGGACAAGGCAGGAGGCCTGGGCCCTCCTCCACTTCCTAGGGCAGTGGGTTGCTATTTTCATTGACTTTGAACATCTTGCTAGTCTTGGTTACATAGGTGCAGGGGGCCTGAGATAGCCCTAACTGAAGTTGGGGAAATGAAGGAAACCACATGCATCCTGAGTTTTTGAGGTACATAATCTATATCTATCCTAATAAAAGGTAGTATGCCCTTGATCTAGAGAGGCAGCAGTTTTTGAGGTACATAATCCATATCTATCCTAATAAAAGGTAGTATGCCCTTGATCTAGAGAGGCAGCAAAAGTTGGTCTCAAATGCAAAGCATTCATGATTTTAAAAAGATCAAGATTTGATTAATGTTTTAATCCTCATTACAGAATAAAAAATTCTAATTAGAGAAATTAGGTACACTTCGCTTGAGAAGGAAATATATCTAATGCCAATCCTTTCGCATATACATGTACACCCTGAAGGTTCAGAAACAATGGGCTGGGAGTTGGCTGTTTCCTGTGAGCTGTGTCCTGATCCGGCACCTCGTAGTCTTCCTCAGGTTCCTTGGACAAAGGACGTGCAAGTCCAGAGATCTCAGTTGTGCATATTTCCAAGACTGACTTTCCAGTAACTTTTCAAATCAGCTTTTAAGAGTCATCAAAATTGGGTTTTCACAAACTAAAATTGGTCCCATGGTATCAGAGTACCAAGAACTCCGATCCAGTGTTTTCCTGAGGCTATCTGCTGAGGCTCCTGGCAACCCCCCGGCTCTGCCACCCCCACAAGCCAGAGAGCACTTAGCACCACATGGGCCACTGCCGGAGATTTCTGCTGTTTTCCAGAAGAAGGCTCTTCTGTTTATTCATCAGCAGGGCTATCTTATACTGGTCATAGTTTTCTATGGCTCCTACTCTTGCTGTTGAATTGAAAATCAGTATTACTATAAGTGCATCATCATGTTAGGTTTGTCGGACTTTGGGCCTCACCAATGGTGGTGGTGTGGTGCCGTGCATTTTTATCTCAGTTATATTTATGCTTAGAATTATAATAACTACCTTTGATGACATTCTGCTCTGTGGACCCAATATGAATCATCCATACCACTATTGGTAGTGCTAGTGCTGATGGACTTGTAAGTTACAACCACTGCCCCAGAGAAAGGTTGCTTCTCAATGAGTGACACCTCATGATATCACAGAGTTCTTTTACCTTGAAAATCAGGAGAGGATAGTTAGGCTGTGGAATCACTGCTCTCCCTAACTGGGCTGTAAACAAAACAGTTTATTTCAAATATAAGAAGTCACTTCCATTGTAGAGTGTGATGACATAGGTGAATGCAATTGTAAAAACTCATCAATCGTGCACTTGAAAGCTTTACCTTTTATTGAATACAAAGTATAGCTCAATTAAAAGACAAACTGACAAAAAACAAAAATAAGAGGCCAGAGGAGGAGAACAGGGGCTTTTGAGAATGAGACTTAAGAATGGGGAGGAGGTCCAGGCAAGAATGCATGACCACAATGTAATAAGGAAATGTCAGACAAACCCCGAATCAGGAAAGCTCTATTAACAAGCAGAGGGGTTGTGTACTCTTAAAAAATGTCAGTGTCACAAGAAACAAAGAAAGGCTATGGAAATGTTCCAGATTGAAGCACTGGATCCTGTCCTGGAGGGGAAAATGCTATAAAGGGCATGCATGAAGATCAAATGACAATTTGATTATAGATGGTAGATTAAAGTATTGTCAAAGTAGCTATATGAAACTGGTAATTGTGCTATAGTTATGTAAGACAATATCTCCATTCTTAGGAAATATTTTTCAACATATTTAGGGGTAAAGACTCTTCAAGTATGTAACTCACCCAGAAATAGTTTAGAAAATGAAGTTATGTATGAATGTGTAAAAATACATCTATGTGTATACACACACACACACATTCCCTATTGCTTACCTTGGGAAGAAAAGAAGAAAAAGGATAAGTTTGGGTCTTGTTGCCAAAGTCAGTTCAAGTTTGACAGGTGTTTTTGCAACATCTGCACCTCCAAGCAGACACAATGTTACCAGAATCCCCTCTTTCAATCAATAACTCCTGAAAGCCACATCATACCCATAGCTGATTCATGAAAACCTTGACTCCTGGTCAGGTCACTCTTACCTGGAAATGAATGGGGCTTCGGCAAAGTTTAGACACTGGGACAATTACATTGATTCAGTTGAATTGAACACACACGAGTGAGAAGGGAGGGAAGTGAAGAGAGTGGGAGAGAGAACCCACAAACAATAAGCAAATGAGCTTATTTGCTTATTGTTAGCAATAGATAAATCTGGGTAAATTGTATGTATGGGCATTCTTTATACTATTTTGCTTTTTATACTTCTTTTGCAAATTTGGAATTATTTCCAAATAAAAAGTTTTTTCAAAAAAAAATGTTGGGAATGAAGGAGCTAGAAAGAATTCCAAGAGCTTCACAGTATAAACTTGGGTCAGTTTGGAGCTGTGTCAGTATCCTGGTGATGGGAGTCACCATGAGAATTATATTGCACTAACAGCCATAAATGGGTAATTCCAAAGCAATAAAATCTAGATTGGTTATGTGGCAAACCTGGGAGAATGAGAGAGAATTTCCTTATTGCTTACTCTGCAGGGAAAAGGAAAACAGTACAGGATTTTTGTTGACAAGGCCAGTTGGAGGTTTGGTGAGTGTTTTCCCATCTGTACTTTCAAACAAGCAGAATGTTATCAAGATCCTCTCCCTCAATCAGTAACTCCTGAAAGCCACTACCCATAGTTGCTTCATGAAAACCTTGACTCCTGGGTCAAGTCAGTTTTGCCTGGAGATGAAAGCAGTTCAGGCAAAATTTATACATTGGGACAATGACATCTATTCTGTCTAACGGCAGAATTTCTCCAGATGAACCAGGCAGTAGCACCATGGGTCTGGAAGAGGAAGGGGTGCCTAGTGATCTCTCAGTGGGCTTTCAAAGTCCATCATGTCTGATCTTGCTCAGAGGGGTCTTGTGCCCCCAAAGGTGGCTACCACCCCGGCTCACCTCCTATGGGTTCCACTGTGGAAGAAGTTGGCTCCATCTCCTGCCCACACTGAAGTTGGCCTAATGGATATGGCAGGGATTTACTCCCTTCCCCACTGGAAGATGGAAAATACAGCATGGGTTTGTTCAAGCATACTTCCCAGGCACGCAGAAACCACCCCCTCAACCTCACCTGCTTCTGGGATGAGTTAAAGTACAGATTACACTTTATTCTCCAATCTCTAGACTGTGGAGTCATGAAGCCAAATGCTTCTAACCTTTCCTCTGATAAAGATGGACTGTTTGGGGGACTTGGACATTGACCTATATGATGAAAGCTGTCTGCCTGTTTACCAGCATGTGTAAAATCAAATTGGAACACTGTACAGAGAATTAAACTCAGGTGGCAAAATAGGCTTGTGGTCGCAGACACACTTTATTCTATTTCTTTCCTGGTCATGTCACATTATGTTATTTCCTGGAGAAGGGAAAGTCAAGAACAAGAGCCTACTTTATCTGCACTGGGTCTGGAAGGTCTGTCTGGTCATGAGTCAAAGCCTCATAGTAGAGAAGGATCCATAGCAGAGAAGGGTCCGTAGCAGAGAAGACAAGCATCAGAGTGGGAGATGGGTAGCAAATGAGAGAGAGGCAGAGTCTCAGCTGGCTATGTGCACCAGCCATAGCTGGAAGCACATAGAAGAAGCTGGAGACAAACAACCCCTGAGCTGCCAGCATAGACTACTGAGGTTAGACAAGAAGATAGCAGCCCTGGGTCCCAGGACTTTGAGGGGCCAAGAGCCCCAGTGCTGCCCTACAACTGTTTAGGGCACAGCCTGGCCAGGGCTGGAGTGAGTCACTGAGAATATACCCAGCTCTCCAACCTGTGGGTCCTGCCACCAATTCATGTCAGCAACCTTGGTCTCAGTTGATAACGTTTTAAGCCCCTACAATGTTCAAATCACCATGCTGAACACTGTACATGTATTACCTTATTTGCACTCATGACAAGCTCCCCCTCTTTTAACATAAGGAAATGGGCTGAAAATGCTGCCTTGCCAAGGTAAATTTCGAATTATTTCCAAATAATTTTAATAAAATTATTTATTTTATTTTTATAAAATTATAAATATTAAATTATAGATTTTAAATTTTATGTATAATTTATAAATTATTTTCAATAAGCGGTAGAGCTAGGATTTGCAGCCAGGACAGTCTGGCTCCAAATCTCATATACATTTTGCTCCGCCACACTGTGCATAAATAAATGTGTACACAGACACATACACACACACACACACACACACACACACACACACAGCATGTTGGATTTTCTAGCTTCAAAGAAGAGCTTAGTGTGGCTTGTCATAATTGATTCTAGACATTCTGAAGTCACATTTGCTTCGAAAGAAGTAGTGGTATTGACCTAAAGTAACTGGTGTTCTATCACGTGGCTGAGATTGTCCCCAGTCTGGCTGTGTATATTGGCAGGGGCTCTTGTTGGGACCTCAGTATCCTGGTTTGAGCTGCCAAGAAGGTCAGATTTGGTAAAAGCTGATGGGCTACATGAGAGGGAACTGTCAAAGGGCTGGGCTGGCTCCAGTGTCACGGAATGTCCAGTCTCTTACACCCTGGGTCACTTGCCACCTTCTCTCCCCTGTCTTTGCAGCCAACCTCGGTTTGAAGTCCAGGGCAGTGGCTCCTGCGGAGCAGCCAGCATACCAGGGGCCAGTGCACTGCATTACAACCATTGTGAGGAATGAGGGCCTGGTGGGGCTGTACCGGGGGGCCAGTGCCATGCTGCTGAGGGATGTCCCAGGCTATTGCCTCTACTTCATCCCCTACGTGTTCCTGAGTGAGTGGATCACACCTGAGGCCTGCACAGGCCCCAGTCCCTGTGCCGTGTGGCTGGCGGGCGGCATGGCAGGTAAGGGCAGCAGCAGCTGGAGCCACACCCCTGTGCAGGCCACAGCAGTGGGACAGCTGGGGAACTGCCGTGCCCTTCTCAGCCCAGGGGGAGGGCAGGACACATTTAGGTACTCACCCAACAATTCTTTGTTAGGTACCTACTCTGTCCCCGGCCCTCTCCCACCTCAGTCTCATCCCTTCCCTGTGCAGCTATGAGAATGGCAGTTCCCATTTGACTTTCAGGCAACAGATATATTTTGAACACATACTTTGTGTCAGGCATTACTAAGCTTTGGAAAGGAAATCCATTATCATGGTTCAGTTTATTAAATGCAATCTTTGTGATGTAAGGATGCCATTAGTTCTACAAGGTAGGAATCGGTTTCCCCATTTCACAGATGAGAAAACTCAGGTCCAGAAATGTTAAGTAGCCAATCCCAGGTCATACAGCTGGAGCTGACAGTATAGCAGGGACTCTGCAGCCAGAAAGATTTAAGTTCAAATCCACACTTCATCATTTTGTGACCATGGACTTGTTGCTTAACCTCCCTGCTCAGAATCCTGCACCACATCCCTCTTTCATTTAAGGTAAAAGTTGATATCTTTGCAATGGTTTTCCAGGCCCTCAGTGATCTAGCTCCCTGTTCCCCACCCACCTCACTTCTACTCCTCTCCCCTTCCTCACTTTCTCCAGTCACACTGGTCTCTGCTGCTACTTGACCATGCCTGGTCCTTCCCTGACCACAGGGCCTTTGTACCTGCTACTCACCACCTCCTGAATTTAACAACGTGGAGGCCACTGGGGATTTTGGCAAGGGCCATTTGATGGAGAGAAGGGTGTAAAAACCTGATGAAGTGGGATAAAGAAAGAATGGGATGAAGGATATTGGTGCACCCAAGTATACACAACTCTTCTGAGGGTTCTGCTATGCTGTAATGAGGAACAGAGAAACAGAGCCATAGCCAGAAGGGCCCTTGGAAGCCAAGAGAGGATACTTTTTAAGAAGGCTGACATCATGACATGTTTGATGTGATGGGAAAGATCTAACAGAAAGAAGAAAATCATGAATCATCCTCCTCCTCCTCCTGCTCCTCCTCCCTCTCTTTCTCCTCCTCATCATCACAGTTTGCCATGCTGTCAGCTCATAGCAAACATATAACGAAGCTCATGTCTTAGCCACCTAACTACAGTTTCACATTCTGGCCCCCAGGTGCCTGTGCTCATGCCCAGCTCCTAGTAAGAGCTCAGTCAGTACCGACTGGCAGAGAGGACGGCAAGGCCCCATTTGCTCTCACTTTTGCGGAGAGCAGGTGTGAATGGCCTGGCAGGCAAATCCCGCTTTGTGATGCTCTCACCCATGGGCTGAGGGACAAGGGAGTGCACCAGGGCAGCACCTGGGGAAGTGGCCCCATTGTCCTGGCAGAAGGCACAGGTTTAGAGAGGCTTCTGGAGGACCAAGGGCAGGAGGCTGAGGGGACCAGAGGCCAGGATAGGCCGAGGGCCAAGGGCAGTCTAAGGTCTCCTTTGAGAGCTACTGGGCAGCAATTACAAAACCATGCAAACCAGTTGCCCTGGACTTTAACATCAATTTGTTTTTCTCTCCCCATCTAGGAATGTACCAATTTCTGTGTTTCTATAATAACCTGGCATTGTTTTCCTAGAGTTCCTTACCTGAGCATATCCCATGAGGATGACCTAGTGGCACGTGATCCCAAGGCTTCTATTCCACATACTTGAAAAAGAAAAGAGATTTTTCAAAAAGCTGTCCCTGCTCTCTTTTTGCAACCCCCAGGCTGGCCCTTCCTTTGTGAGCAGCCTGTCTGCCTGTGTTTGTTTAGCTTCTCTGTGTTTAGAGTAAATCCTGCCCTCAGTGAGCTGCAAACCTTCAGCCTCATGCCTCACCCTGGGCTCTCTTCTGGTGCCCTGGGAAGGTGCTGCCCAGTACCTGTGGAGCCTGTTACTCTTTCTCCAATAAAAACTGCTAATAAATACTGCCACGTCTCGAGCACTGGCTGTGGACTGGCACTGTGCTCAATGCTTCACGTTCATCAATTCATTTGGTCCTCAAAACAGCCCCATAAAGATAGGTACTGCCACTCCATTTTACAGATGAGAAGCCCAAGGCTTAGAGAAGGGAGGAAACTTCTGCCAAGTCTCACAGCAAGTGGCGAGGGAGAATCAGAAACAAACTTTGCAGGTTCTAAGCCTGAGCTCTGTCCCTTCTCCCAGCTTAATGAATCTCTAAATGGTAGAAATCCGCAAGGAACCAGGCCCCTCCAGATCCTAAGGAGCTAGCCCCTGACACCTGTTTCTTTCTCTTTGCAGGAGCAATTTCTTGGGGGACAGCGACTCCTATGGATGTCGTGAAAAGTCGACTCCAAGCTGATGGGGTTTATTTAAACAAATATAAAGGTGTCCTGGACTGTATCTCCCAGAGTTACCAGAAGGAAGGTCTTAAAGTAAGCCCACAGCAGGCCTGCGGGGTCAGTGTCAGTCCCTAGAAGGTGGTTCACACATTTAGGGGGATGTGGGACTATAGAGAAGGGAATCAGGAGACCAGGGGGCTGCTGGTGATTATGTATCAGGTGCCACAAGTGGGTGCTTTGTCAAGCACTTCACCTGGGTGGTCTTTTCACATGGCCAGTGGAGGAGATAGGTATGTGACCTGACAGAGGTTCAGAGAGGGCTGGTAAGCTGCCGCAGCCACACAGCTGGTCCATGGTGGCGCCTGGGCCTGGTCCATGTCTGTCTGTCTCCGCATTTTGCCTTCTCATCAAGATAGGTTGGGCAGCCCTTCCTCACTCATGGCTCAGTGCCTTCCCTACTCCTCCTCCCAGTGGGAAGTGCCAGAGCTGCCTTGCCTCCTTCCTGTCCTCAGTCAGCTCATCTCACCAGCTCCAGGCCCTGTGAACTGTCTTCTGCTCTCCCACCTGAGCCCTGACCCGAGACCTCTGGTCGCGGCTGAGGAGGCAGCCTCCGACACATTTACCTGGGCTGTGTCTCCTCTGTTCTTCCTACAGCTCAAGAGCTTAACCTAACACACACCCCTTCCCACCACCTGAAAAGGTGCTGCCCCAGGATAGACCAGACTTCCATGTCTGATGTCCAAGGTAATAAACAGATTCATCACCCTCAGCAGGAACTATCCTGCTGGCTCTTGCTTGCATGGGCTCCTTGCTTTCTTGGTGTGGCTCTTAGAGTCAGCAGACATAGGTTCAAAGTCAGATGTAGCTACTGTGAGCTGGCAGGATCCAAGCAAGCAGCTTCATGTCTCAGGGCCTCAGTTTCTCCCAGAATGATCATCCCTTCCATGAAGGGCGGGGCATTTGTGGGTTAATACAAAAAGCACTCCATTCAATATGTAACCCATAGGGAAGAGTTAACCATTTCTCATTTGCATTAGTATTATCAGTGTTGACTTTTTTAGCACCGGTATTACCTTGGAGCTCTGAGTCTTTTCTCACATGGCTGCCCCACCCCAGGCCCTGCCAGATGAATCCGCCCCATCCTTCCAGGCCCAGTGCAGTCCGCTGCCATTCCCAGGATCCATGTCCTTGGCTTGCTTCTCCTGTACCTCTCTCAAGGCGCTTCTCACACACCACCACGGGCAACAGCTATTTCTATACTGCCCCTTCTCTGCCTCTTACACCAAGTTTTCTGAGGTCCTGTTTTACTCTCTCCCCCAACTTGGGAAAGATCCAGAGTTGGATGACCCAGAGTTGAGGTAAATAACTAACATGCCACATGAGAGGGACAAGATCCAAAAGCTAGATCAGAGGGCCACATCTAAAAGACAGAACTACCAGAAGTCACTGTGAAGTCCAGCCCTTAGTATTCAATCATGGATCAATCATCTCTGTAGAGGATGGGGCAATCCGATTTGATAAGGCTTCTAGGGAAAAATGCCTAAGGGCTTTAGTTTTCAAATGCTTATTTTTAGAGCACCTAGTATGTGGTAGGCACAGTTCTAGGAGCTGGGGACAGAGCAGTAAACAAAAGAGAAAAAGCCCATGCTCTGATCAGCTAATGTTGGCAGTGAGCGAACAGGTAGACCTGTCCGAAGTTTGCATTAATAGAAGTATAGTGGGTAGAATAAGGGAGGTGGAGGCCTCTGCCCTGACCAGATTACAGCTGGAATGTTGCATCCACCTTTGGTCACTACCCATTAAGCAAGACCCTAGTGGTGCCCTGGGAATGAAGAGCAGGATATCATAGCATGTGGGGAGAAGCTGGATCCTGGTTAGTATAAGAAGATGTGATACGGAGGAAACTTGAGTTCTGTCTTTATGTTTTAAGGATGGATAAACTCAAAGCTTTCCTATTCTCATTATTTTAAATTCCTTTTTTAAATTTTTAACAAGAGCTGCTCTGACAGAAGGGTGAAGCCCAGCCCTGGTGCGGCCTCAATTGTCTTTTGTATCTTTTTTTTCTTCTTTTTTTTTTTTTTTTTTTTTAGCAGAAATACAGTTTGTGATTCAGCCAATGAGTATAGAGGGATATAAAAGTGTTTCAAGTGGATGATTCATTTTTATTTGAGATGTTTTTGTCTACTTCCCCAAATATTAATGTGTCATAATTCGTAAAAAGTCTGTAGAGGCAAAATATATTGCTGATATTATTTCCTCTGAAAATTACTGTGCTCTTTTAAAAAAATGAAGTCCTGGAAGTCAGCTGAGGTCAGACGATTGGTTTCTTAATCTCGATAGCGTTTGGTCCTCACTGTTGGTTCAGAGACAGGTTTTAAGTCAAGATAATAATACTCAGCTTGAGTAACCGCTGCATGATTAGACGGTTCAAGGTTAATTGTTTAAAATTTGTATTAATCAGTCAAAAATTGGTAATGTATGAACATAGGAAGCTTCCAAAACTACATGAGGATATACTGTCTCGATGCCCTGCCTGTGGTCCCTGTCCTCGCTCAAAGGCAATTACCGTAAAGTTTCTTGTGATACATTTCAAAAACATTTACAGTGTATAAAAGAATATATGTGTATGTACATATCTATGTATGCTTGTATATGTGACTGTTTACTTATGAACATAAATAGTAACATAAACAAAAATAATCACACCATCTAAAACAATCAGGTTGTCTCAAAGGCAGTTTTCTGGCAGCCGCAGAAGGAGAAGGTAGAGAGGATTCCTCCAGTGCCCCAGGGGTGGCTCCAGTTCCCAGCTGGCTTGGGCTCTGGCTGAATGGAGCACCCCTCCCCAAGCATTCTTGACTGTGGCTCGCAGAGACAGAGTGCAAGGCCCAAAGCCCATCATCATTCCAATCTGTTCACCTTGCTATGGAGGAAGAAGTTTGTGAGAGGAAAGAATTAGAAAGGCATTAATAATGACGATGGTGACCAATTTGAGTAGCTCTTTGTAACCAACTTAGGGATGATCAGTGGTGCAGCCTTTGTGGTGGGGAAAATCAACAGTCCATGGACTTGTCGAGGCATCCCCAAGTAGAAACAGAAGGAAAGTCTGGTAGTTTTGGAGCCATTCTCTGCCCACTGTTAGGGTCGTCTTGGGCTACATGGACCATAACTCTGACTTGGAGAGTTGCCATCTGAAATAACCAGGCTGGTGAGCACCTTGGTAATCTTGGCTCCATGGAAGCAGCTGCTGTGGAGGGGCTGTGGCAGTGAGATGAGGCTGAATGGCAGACAGAGGGGGCATTTGTAGGTAGACAGCTTCTGGAGGCACCGGGGCCAGCTGCCCTGGGTTGCTGTCCCTGGGGAATCTGGAGCCTTCCTGTCACTCCAGGAAACCTGAACTGCAGGCACCAGGACTCTTTCAGTTCAGACGCTCTTCCTTTTTCACGTCCAAAATTCATTTATTCATTCATTCATTTACTCATCCATCCATCCATTCACTGATTCAATTGATGTGTTTATGGAAGGTCTACTCTGGGCGAAGCGCTCGCAGGTGCTGGGGTCTCAGAGGCAAACCACCCACACAGCCCTGCATTCACTGCCCTGATTGTGATTGCTAATCCCACCCCCACCTCTGTTGTCTGTCCTTCCTGACAGATAAGTCAGTGACACTTGGAGAACAGTGTGAGGAGTGCTGTGATGGGGAGATACCAAGTACACAGAAGGTGAGGGGCCATCATCCACCTGGGGGTGGCCATGGGGACACTGCCAGGCTGCAAGCCAGGCCTGGGAAGCACTCCAGGCAGAGGGGACCAGAAGAGGCCCAGTGGAGGAAAAAGGCTGGCCCCTTAAGGGAATGACAGGCTGTTAACCTTCCCAGAGTGTCAGCTGTGAGAGGCCGTCCAGAGAAAGTGCAAGGGAGAGCATGTGGGTCGTTGCAAGCCAGGAAAGAGTGACCCTAGGCCATAGGGAGACATTGAGGCTTTGTAGGGTGGGAGTGAGGGGGGACTCGGTCTGGAGGTCATATGCTCTGAAAGCTCTGGGTAAAAGCTGGCAGGTCTGCATTTTGTTTGCCTTCTGTGGGCTCTGCAGCAGAGCAGGCCACAGCTGCTGGAGGGTGAGCTGTCTGCTGGTCTGAAGTGGCCCACAGCTCCTGCAGGGCCCGGGGCTGTGGGACAGAAGGCTCACACTCCAAGCTGGGCCCTGGCTGCCTCCGCCTTGCAGAGCAGAGCCAAGCCCAGACCCACAGGGGAACTTCTGTGGGCACCGGCATGGAATTTTCCTCTCAGAGTTTGACCCAGTTCCTGGCTGTTATTCAGTCACTCTGGATGAGCCTGTGGAATTCCAGAAAGGTTAGACATTAGAGAAGAGTGTTAATATTACCAGGATCTCACTTACACCCTGACTGAACAGCTCGAGGGCTTGGCTGAGCCACTTGTTCATCTCTAGGGATCCTTGTCCATCAGCCCCTTTCCCAGGGACATGTTGCACCCTGGAGGCTGCTGCGAGGTGCTGGCACCTCTCCTGAAGGAAGGCCACCTGATATCCTAGTCAGTGACAGAGGCCTGCACCAACTCTGATACCACAGTGCCCAGAGACTGAGGAAACTGGGGAAATGAAAAGGGTTGGTTTCTACCTTTACAAAATGACCACTTCTGTTTCTTAAACTTAGAAAATTATGCAGGAATCAGAGTAGGTTTCTATCTGTGCCTGACAGTTCTCAAGTCATTTACATTTGTGTGGGAACTTGCTTTTAGGTGGTCGTTTCTTACCAGAGGATGCATTAAAGGCCAGCTCCTCCCCACAATCCCCCTCTCCAAAGTTTTTGTCTGCTCTCATCATTTTCTGGGTCATGTTGTCATTGTTCCTGAAGGGGCCTTGTCTCTGCTAATGGGTTATAACTGCTTGAGAGTTGGAATCCCATCACATTTATGAGCCGACACACAACACCAAGCAAGAAGATTGAGGGAGGAAAGGAAGATCATAGGCAGTGTTTGGGAAGCATCACATAATACTCCCTAGGGATGGAAGACAAATACAGGTGTCATGGAGTAGCAAAGGCGGAGTTCATCAGCTCATCAGCACAGGCCATTCTTCCTGAGCATGCATCCTAGTGATGGAGGTTGAGTCCTACTCCCTATTAGGTGATAGACTATTGATAAAAACAAGGAGGGTGATGACGATAATCAGCAGTTAATACATGCTTGTACTGTATGCCAGGCACCGTGCAAGTGCATGAAAAGCCTCATCTCATTTAGTCCCTCCAACATTCTTATCAGGTCAATTCTATTATTACCCCCCCTCTTACAGTCGGGAAAATTGAGTTCTAGAGAGTTTGCCATTGGCCCAAGTGACTCAATGGCAAAGCCATGCCTCAACCCCATGTCTGCAGAGTCTTAAGCACAGCTCGAGTTCTGTTCTCTGCCACTTTTGGGATGTCCTGTGAAGCCCCTGCTACAGGGATTGGGCATGGCTGGGTGCTCTGTCTACTCAGGGCTTCTAGATTCCCGAGGAGAGAGAGAGAGAGAGAGAGTGTGTGTGTGTGTGTGTGTGTGTACATGTGAGAGAAGAAGAAAGAGAGGGAGAGAGAGGGCAATTTAAAAAGCGTATGTAGGTGTTTGCCTGGCCCAACAGCTTACCTATAGTATTTAGTGCATGTGTATCAGGGTCTGGGAGGAAAAGCACCACCAGGCATGACGCGGGTCAGGGCAGGGCATGACTGGGACTTCCCTGTGTGGTCTCTGCCTGCACAGGTCCTTTGGGCTCTGGTGGGGGACCAGGCCTGGGTAGGCAGCACCACTAGCTATTCTCTGCCCCTCCTTGGTGGCCCTGCAGAGGGTGTGGGTCAGTCCCCTGCAATAACCTGGCCCCTGTGCAAAGGTGTTTTTCAGAGGCATCACTGTGAACGCGGTGCGGGGCTTCCCCATGAGTGCGGCCATGTTCCTTGGGTACGAGCTGTCGCTGCAGGCTATCCGCGGGGACCACACAGTGACGAGCCCATGAGCGCCAGGTCAGTGTGCTTCCATCCTGGCCAATTGTGCCTCCCAGGAACTTGAAACTTTTTTTTTTTTATCATGAGAATGTTGTGGCCTTCTGAAATGTCCTGTTGTTTGTCACATATCTAATCTGTGGTAGGCTGGGGCTGCCACCCTTTTCGTCACCAAACAGCAGTTCAGAAATGCCCACCAGTGACTGGTGGTGTGCTGGGTCCCCAGGGACCAAGTCTGGCACAGAATATACCTGTTTCCAGACAGCTTGCCTCTCCGTTTCCCCTTCCAGCAGCTTCAACAGCCCTTTCAGAGTACTTTTACCTTCACTGTGCAGATGCAAATGACCCAGGCTCACAAGTGAGGACTGCAACCAGGGTACCTGCAGGGGGCACCGTCTCCCCACCTCCCTACTGAACTGCACAGCCTGACTCTGAGAGCCACCCACAGGCTGCCAGAGCCCTAGAGGACAGGTCTCTGCCACCATTCTTTGCCTCCCATACCCTCTTTTTCCTTCTCATTGCAGAAAGATCACTGTAGCCTGAGGACTCTTCTAAAGACAGCAGTCTGACTCCTGTGCTCACATGCCCTCCTTGGCTCCCCATTGCCCTCTAGATAAAGCCTTCACCCTGCTTCTGCTGGCCTCACCCCTCACCACTGTTCTGAATGTCCCGCCGTCTCTCTCACCCCTAGGTCTTTGCTCAGGCTGTCCCCTCTGCCTGACATCCTCTTCTCGCTCCTTTCCTACTTGTCCTTGGCTTCACCAGCTCTTTGCCATCCAGGCTGTAGAAGTCTCCTCCTCCAGGATGCCGGCTTGCTTTCTCAGCTAGGGTGAGTCGCGCCTTCTGCAGACCATCCCCCACCCCCACCCACACTGCATCCTAAATGCCAGAGGACACCCTCACTCCCTACCTTTGCACTAATGGTGCCTGGCACAGAGCCCAGCACAAAAAGGGCCACTCAGCAGTGTCATCGGATGGGTGGATGACCAACCCCCATATCCCCTCAGGCCTCCTCTCCCTCCCTGTGTTTTTTCTTCCTCATTGTCTGGCCCCATACCAGCTACCCGCAAAGCTCAGAAGACAAAGTAAGTGTGGACTGAACTTTCTAGTCAACCAAGAAGCCATTTGACATCAGTCTTGGTTAGCACAAATTCTCCTGGGAAGGATGATCTTTGTCTATAAAACCTCACTGCTGCCTCCCCCGTGAGCTGGCAGGGGCATTCTCGGGACGGCAGAGCCCTGCCAGGGTGCACGGGTGGTGCCAGAACCTGGACAAAGGGAGGGGGCCTGACCAATCAGGCAGACTGTAGTCAGCCCAGGACAAGCCCCAGAAGCTGGCTTCAAATAAAATGCTCTCCACTTTTTGCTAAAGTGGCAACATTCACAGCTTCTCTGGCTATTTGCCCTTTCTTATAAAAGGAAAAGGGTAGCAACACAGTTTGCATAATTAAACATCTTGAGTGAAGAATTACTGCATTTGGGTGGCATCCAGGATAGGGAAGGAATTCATCTTATTCTTAAAGCTGTGCTCAGATATTGGCCATTTCCCCCTTTTAACAGAGAAAAGTAATTTCTTAAAAATCCTATAATAAAAGCCAGGCATTTTTATTGTAGACAAAAATAGAAAATTTAAATAAACAGAAAGAACAAAATAATAAGACCTGTCATCACAAGACCTTGTTGTTATTCTTCCAAGTATGTCTTATGTGTATTTTCAAATTGGGATCCTATTCTACACAGTGTTTTACAGCCCTCTTTTCCCATTTAGTAGTTTGGGACCATTTTCCCATGTCATGAAATCTTTAGCTACAAGATGGTTTTAATGCCAAGACCTCCCAGATCCCAGAGTGGCTGGATGCCTGCCCAACCTGTCGTACCTGCCACTGTGACCACCCTGGTGATTAACTGCTTCAGGACAAAGGAGGAAATTTCTAGCTACCCAATCACGATTGTCCTGCATTTAGCCTTTCACAAGCAGTGACCAACCCAATTGGAAGCTTTTCTTTCTGGAAGCGCTCTTTCTTGCAAGGGGCATAGATGTCTGTCTCCCTTAGGAGGGAGGACTGCTAAGGCAGAGAGGAGGCTATTGCCTCCTGGTGGGAGAGGGAGGTTCCCAGCCACTGGTCTGCAGATTCATCTTAAACAAGTCTTGCCCATGGCATTCAACTTCCTGCTCTAACCCCCAAATACCAAGGCCTTTTAACAAGACTGGATTTTAATTTACCAAGTAGCTCTGAGATTTGGGGAAGCCCATGCTCAGGCAGCAGTCACACCTACTCTTTGAATGCCTCCCTCATTGTCTAGACCCAGGACAGAGTGAGATGATGTATATTAGAGATCTAGGGAGCCAAGCTGTCCCTAAGAAGTGGCGGGATGGGGACCATCTCGAGAGTTCCTGGGTACAGATGACAGGGATGACTTGAGAATTGTTTCTAAGAGCCTGCAGGGGATAGATCACCCAGCTCCCAGCAGTTGCCAGGTGCCTTCCAACAACCAAGCATGGAGATATCCCCCAGCTTTTCCAAGTCCCATGCGGGAAGATCAGTGACCTTTGGTGGTAGAAGTGGCATCCCGACCACTTACCAGTGGCTGGCTCTCAGACTTGTCTGTGGCTCATGAATCCAACTCTGCCATCCCTACCTGTCCAAGACCAGCCCCCAGAGCTTCCTGGAATAGTGCTGGTCTGCCCTCGGTCCTGACATGCATGCTGCAGGTCTCACTAGCCTACTTTCGGTTTCAGGAAAACTGATTTTCAAGGAAAGAAGACATAGTGCTCTTATGATACCTTTGTTGAACATTTTCAAATAGCCCCGGCAACCCTGAGAGCCTCTGCCACTCTGTACTTTGCCTCTTGCTGCTTCACAAACCCAGTCTCCAAATGGGTTGTTTGACCCCAAGATCCAAGATTTCAAGACTCCCGTTAGAAGATGTTCTTGTCTTTCCTCCTTTTTCCCAGGGTCTCATCCCATTAACAGGTCAATGCTAAAAGTGTCTGCAGAACCCATGATGTGAATTTACTGAAGAGAAAGACTCTCCACCAGGTGGGCTTTCAGCCAGGCAGGCTGTCCTCAGAACCTCTTCCTTCCTTCACAATTACAAGCATTCTCATCCCCACCCCGGCTGGGGCAGCGGAGCTTCTGCCTTGGAGGGATTCAACTGACCATTGGTCAACTGATCACCAACTATTCCAGCTTTGGACCTGCACCTGGTAACAAACAAACGAACAGAACAAAACAAAACTGGAGTAAAATAGACCCTCCCCCCATGGCCATTGTAAACTCACTGTGAATTCATGGAAGAGCTGGAGTTGGCTCTAAGTTTCAAAATAAAAGCATTAAAAACCTCTTCACATTGTTTCTCTGTCAGATGCCTCTGCCTAGCTTCCAAGAAGCACCTGGCCACTGTCATTCCTCTCTCTCTGTTCAGGCCTCTGTGGGTGTTGCAGGCCCAGAGGGAAACCCCCTCCACACAGGTGAGGAGAGAAACTGAGCCGGGCAGCCTGGCTTCTTTTTTCCCAGATGCCTAAGGTCGGCAGCAGAGGGCGTAGTGGTTGAAAAGGGTGATGAGCGACAGAAACCTTCTGGGGGTTCTCCCACCCTGAGCAGTGGCACACGTTGGTGACTTGCTTCAGAGAGTTTGGCCCTGGGCTTGGTTGGGGTGGGCACTCTCTGGGCCTTATTTTTACATGGAGAACAAAACAAAACAAAATACTTGATCCACAGTCTGGCTTCCAGAGTGACTTCATTGTTCTAAATTTTATTCCTTACTAGAGCCGCGTGGGGAGGCCATTGCTATTTTGCTGTTATGTGGCTTGTGTCCCTGCAGCCTCTTCCAATTCTGTGCCCACAACAAGCATTCCTAGTCAATCATAGAGCCCTTTCTTGATGAGCTGAGTGGCGCCTCAGAGTCTTTCTCAGCACAGTGCCGTGGCAGCCACCACCAGCCGCGCAGAACTGTCATACAAAATGAATCTATTTGCCATCCCTGGCTTAAATCCCAGTGAAGGAAATGTCCTCAAATTTGTTCTTTTTTCTTTCTCTTGAGAAGGGCTTCCTTGGTTTCTCCACTACGCTGTTCCCCAACCACCCCCTGCCTTTGAGTGATTTGGGCCATGTCTCTGAAAAATCTCTGTCTTAATAGACCGAAGACCAAAGCAATTCTATGGTGCAAAAGAGTTGAAAGTGTTCCGTCTCTTCGGTGTGAAACCTGTTACTGGAGCGGAGGGTTCCATGCTTGAAATAAAACCCTCAGCATGCCCTCCTCAATCTTTCTCCTTCACAGCCCCTGGGACTGCAGGGTCCCCTGGGTATCTCTGCAGGTTACTGTTCAAGCTGCCCACCCTCCAGCAGTGGGACATTCATTCATTTGTTCAGTCATCAAACATTTGCTGAGCAGATGCTGACCTAGGTGGCGGGGACAGCCACGAGGGACTCCAGTGGCATGTCATTCTGGTGCATTGGAGAGGCTGTATTGATGGGAGAGACCAGCCTGCCTGTCTGCCCCAGTATCACTGGGTCTGGGTGGGCACGGAGGATGCGAGTGAAGAGATGCTTCTGGCACCTGGTTCATCCCTGGGTAGACCCGAAGCCTCTGCTCTAACACATCCTAGAATGTGTTTCTTAAGTCTGCCTCAACTGGACCATTTCCTGGTGCAAGGCATGCTTGCACAGTTTGTTTAGAAGTGGTGCTGTGTCCACAAGGCCAACTGGGGTCTTCTACTGGGTGCTCCTGATGAGGCTGAGATGCAACAACCACCTTCTTCAGGTGTCTGAGCTTTTCCTAGTTTCTATTAATCATCATGGCACCTCTTGATGGTAGAAGGAGGCAAGCAGAGAGAAGCATTGCTGATCCAGTTTACAGATGAAGGAACTGAGGCTCCAACATACCTGAGCCCCAGCTCAGGACTTTACCACCAATCCCATTTGATAATCTTCCTGAGGCTACACTTCCCTGCTGTCCAGCCCAGGGAACATCGCCAGCAGCCATGATGATGGCTATTTTATGGTGTAAAAAAGACAAAGTTGTTGGGACACATAAGTATGGAGTCTGAAACTGCTATTGAAGGCCTCCCATCAACCACATCAGAACTGCCCTTCTGGACCCACCTCCCATTGCTCTGGTCCAGGTTCCCTGTGCTCTCATCATTTCCCCCATCCCATCCAGTGCCAGGCATACAATGGGCATTTAAATGTTGCTGAAAGGGTTCCCAAGTGATCCCACAAGTCTGCTGGGCCAGCTGCTGTGTGCTCAACACCCTCCAGGCTTCCCTGCCTCTACGTTTTTCTTTAACCTACAGGACACTCTTACCCCCAGCATCACCAGGAACAGGAATGCTCCCTGTTTTCGACCCAGCTCAGATGCTTTAAGCCCTTAGATGTTAGGGCTTCCTTGCTTCTCTCTCTCTCTCCCCTCCAGCAGCATCCATGGTCCTTCCACCAACGTGACCCCTCTGGCACTGTGTCCCTCCCTGTGCTACAGTCATGTCTGTGCACCCTCTCTTTCTCACTGGCCTGTGCCCCCCTTCAGAGCCAGGGCTGAGTCTTCCCAATCCTTAGATTCAGCATAGCAGCAAGAATGAACAGGGTTTAGAATAAAGGAAGCATAAATTAATGGGCAAAAATGCAAGCATGACCATGTTAATTGAGAATTGTTTGTAATAATGAAAATTCAGAAAGTTTCTAAATGCCTATCAATAGAAGAGGGGGTTGAACAAACAGCCACTAAAAAGAATGAGATAGATCTCACATATATTGTCATGGAAATATGTCAGCAACATTGTAAGTGCAGAAATGGAGGGGCAGAATAACATATATGATGTTATTCATTTTCATTTTAAAATATATATCGTATATGGGTAATTATATGGGCATTGAAAAACCCTTGAAGGATACACACCAAATTTAATAGTGGCTATTTCTGGGATGTGGGATTGGGAGAAGGCTTTCAGTTCCGACTTTGATGTTGGTGATTTCTTTGTACATCACTATAATGATGGTGATTTGATGATGGTGATTATTGTATTGTTTTAATTTTTTACAGCACGCATATATTGTTTTTATAATTTCTTAAAATAAAAGCACACCTTATTGCAGAGCTAGGGCTCCCTGCTGGATACTTGTTTTCCAGGCTGCGGGCTGGCTCTTCCTCGCTGCCCAGCCTCAGCCCGGCTCTGAGTAACAGCCCCTGCCACACCCCCTCCCCCCGCCCTCCTCCATGCTGGGCAGACAATGCCTCAGCACATCTTCTGCACCTTCACTCCCACCCAGGAGCACCTGGGCTGCAATGAATGAAACTCGGCTTTATTGAAGAAACTCAGCTCCAACCCAAACAAATCTCATGAGGTAGCCAGATCTGGGAGGGGTCAGCCAGCAACGGATCTGCTTCCTCTTAGATTTTTCTGGAGAGGGCAATCTTGTGGAATAGTTGGGGCCAACAGCTTGTGAGTCTTCCTCCATCAACACATTATGGTTCTATTTAACCAAATATATATATATATATATATATATAATATATGTGTGTGTGTGTGTTTGTGTGTGAGAGAGAGAGAGAGTGTGTGTGTGTGAGTGTGTAGTCTGACTGTGGCCAGTGCTGTTACAGGCATTGGGTGACAATGGCAGGGACCCTGCCCTCAGGGAGCTTAGTATCAGGCATTAATTTCTGTCGTCATGGTCAGGAAAGTCTTTAAACAAATGGAATCCTATTTTTAAGAAGGATGAAAACAAAACAGAATTCCAAGCCAAGCACCAGTTTTGGTGTCTGTGTCTTGGAGTTGGGGGGCTTCAGGGTTGGCCAATTTGCCTTACCAGGAAAGATGAAAAGAAGAACAAAAATCATTACCATACAGCAGCAGTCCTCAACAGCAGCCCCTTTCACTTCTGAAAATTATTAAGGACCTCGAAGAATATCTGCTTATATATTTACCAACAATTACTGGAAATTCAAACAGAATTTCAAAAATATTTATCCATTTAGGTATAATAATAAACCCATGACATTTTAACATAAGTAACATTCTATGAAAATAACGATTCTTTCTAAACCAATATAATTAATGAGAAGACTTGCGTTTTCCGTTTTTGTGGCGAAGTCTGGCTTAAACAGAGGGCAATTGTGTTCCTCTGTCTGCTTTTGCTTTTAGTCTATGGGTTATCACTTGCATTATAGCCTTTGGGAAACTCCATTGTATGCTTGTGAGAACATAAGATTGAAAAGAGCAGATAACATCTTAGTGTTCTATGAAAGTGGTTTTGACCTCGTGGGTCCTCTTTGAGAACTGCTGCCCTACAGGGGAAAAAATACATATGTGTGTGTGTGTGTGTACATATACACACATATATATATGTGTATATACATATCCCTCGCCCAAAGGCTGATACCCTGAAGAACCACCACTTGGTGGCAGTAGAGGTCAACTAAACCCTCCGCAGGAATCCGCGTCTGGGAGTGCAGGATCTTGGCCCTGTGGTGAGAATACCTGGGCCCCGTGACACTTCTTTTCCTGTTTCCTGGGTCTCACCATCTCCCTTGGCGTTGCCCTTTTCCTTCTCTGTGGTGGCAAGAACTTCACATTAGGGAGGCCTTCCCCTTGGGTTCCAGTTTCACGTAGGCCATCAGCCACCTGTGCTCTTGCAGGCAGCAGTGCCCCCTGTGCTCTTGCAGGCAGCAGTGCCCCCTGAGCCATCTGTAAAATGGCCACACTGGTCTCCCTTACGTACTTTGCACAGCTTCCACAAGAATCAAGTGCAAAAGTGTTTTTGTAAACTGTAAAGTGCAAAACATAGGGGTTAGAGGAAGGGGTGGCCTGGTGTGATTTTTCTGGTTTCTGTTCTTTGCCTGCCTTCTTCTCTGAGTCTGGGTTGTTTGCTTTTTCCAGGAGGTGAACACAGGATGACTACAGTGTTCCCTGGGCCTCATCTCTGCATGTGAAGCCCTGAGAGCTGCAGATGTTTGGCCTTTGGACCTCCAAGTGGACATCAATTAGCAAGCGTGGGCTAGGATGGTGCAGACACTGACGTGGCCCTTCTGATGCCTGGGATGCCTCATGAGTCACTGATTCAAGCCCTCCAAGGTTCTGATCCCCAATGCCCACTCTGCTAGGCTGGCATCAAAGAGCTTTCCAACAAATGTTTGGTCCAGCAGAGAAGTCCAGACCATGAGCACCAGGGAGCCAGAAACCACCCAGAGAAACGTTGCTTCGCTCCTCTGTCTGAGGATGGGGAGGGGCCAGTGAGCTCTGGGCTCAGCCACTCCCTCCAGTCTCAAGTACCACGTCCCCGTGCCTCCAGTCTCCTCTCAGCACCGACCAGGTTTTTCCCCGCTCCTGCACCCGTGGATCCTGAGGACAGCGGTAGCGCCTTCCTCACCGCACGCTGAGTCCAGTGCGTGCTCCTCACTGTGCACTTATTAGTGTCTGTTGAGTGATTAAATCACATCCTCAGGTCTGCAGCAAATAAATGAAAGTTTCTTTATTTTTATTAACTAAATTGAGATTTTTTTTTCAAGCTGTTGACAGAAAAAAATAATTTTGCCAGTTCAGGGTAAAACTTCGAAATTCCAAGTTAAATGCCCAGTTCAAGATTTTTTCCTTCTCCACCTTCCCCTGGGGTTGACTTTAGATCTGGGAGGTTTGGGATTTAGGTAGAGGCTTCAGGGTCCTGGGAGGTGCTCTGTCCTACCCTGGTGTTCTTCCTGGCTAGTCCCGGGCATGGCTTTCCCTCCAGGGTGGCTTCTGTATAAGCATCTTCAGTCCCATTTGGTCCCTGTCCCGTGGTCCGAGCCTGCCGTATGTGCCCATCCCAAGGCCTCTCCAGCCTTACCATCCTCCAAGACACATCAGTGCCCCTCTCTGCCCTGTGTGAAAATCTTTGGTTTCTCCGTTGAAACTATTCAGGGGGCTGCATCAAGCCCAGCTTCCTAGGGCCAGTTCGTGGTCCTCCCTATACCACACCTTAGGTGTGGTGGTGAGAGGCATTCTCTTTTTGTGTCATCTCCCAGGCCATTCAGGGGATACAGCTCATGTGCCCTTCACTCTTGGTTTTCTACCCTCCCCAGGAGTTCTGCCCTCTACCCTGAGGCTCTGCTGGGGGCCAGGCAGAGAGCTCTTCTCCAGGGAACTCAATAGTGTCTGCCATCATCCTCTCCTCTCGGACTTCTCTTCCATAGTCCAAGGAGTTACTTTCTATCCCAGGGCTAGGAAAGTTACCACTGGAAACTCTAAAGCCAAGAATTAACTTCTGTATCAATAACCTCTATACCAATAAGTGCAGAAAATACATCAGACACAGTCCAATCTCATTCATGATAAAAGTTCTCAACAGACTGAGAATAAAAGGGAATTTTCTCAGCCTGATACTGAGCATTTATGAAAAGTCCACAGCTCACATCATATTAATATTTAATCATGAATGACTGGATCCTTTCCCACTAAAATCAGGAACAAAACAAGAATGTGTACTCTCACCACTTCTATTCAACATTGTATTGGAAGTTCTAGCCAGAAATTAGCCAAGGAAGTGAAAGAAAAGGCATCCAAGTTGGAAAAAAAGAAGTAAGTTACCTCTATTTACAGATAATATGACACAGTTTAAAAAGTGAGGGTTGTGCAACCTGCCAATGTACTAAAATCTATTGAATTATACGCTTCAAATGGATGAATTGTATTGCATATGGTATATGAAGCGTATCTCAATGAAGCCATCTGTTTGTTGTTGTTGTTGCTGCTGCTGTTGTTGTTTGTTTTTTTTTAAGACAGGATCTTGCTCTGTCGCCCAGGCTGGAGTGTAGTGGTGCAATCATGGCTTACTGCACCCTCGACCTCCTAGGCTCAAGTGATCCTCCCATCTCAGACTCCGAGTAGCTGGGACTACAGTTGCATGTCACCATACCCAGCTAAGTTTTGTATTTTTCATAGAGACTGGGTTTCACCATATTGACCAGGCTGATCTCAAATTCCTGGGCTCAAGTGATCAGCCTGCGTCAGCCTCCCAAAGTGCTGGGATTTTAGGCATGAGCCACTGTGCCTAGCTAAAGCCATGTTTTTAAAGTGATAAAAATAAAGAATGAAGCCCTTTAGGTCCTCTTTGAGTTTCTGCTGAGGCCTCCCTTTGCAGAGAAAGGGAGGTCTTGGTCTGGGGTCAATGAAGCAGAGTGACAATGTGACAATGGGAGGAGAGGAATTGTGAGGTTTGAACATCACAGCATCTTCCTGCTTCAAACTGGATGGATGTACAGAGGGAGGGATGGATGGATAGATGGGCAAGCTAGCTTTATGGCTGGCCACATCTTGGCCTGCAGTGTGTGCTTTGATCTGGAATCTGCTGGAAACAACTCTGCCTGGGGCCTGGCAACCTGGAGAGGGTAGCAACTTCACCGCTTGTGAGCAATGTGCTTCTGGCCAAGTTATGCAACCTCGTTGGGCCTACTTATCTCATTTGTGCAGTGGGAAAAATTACATACAACAATTATATAAATATCTCATGGGGTTGTTGTGAGGATCCAACCAGATATTCTACAAAATAGGCTTAGAGGACTGCCTGGTACAGAGTAAACAATAAATATTAGTTCTCCTTTCTCCAGGGTGGCTTCTTGATGAATCTCAACTCTTCTGGCACAGAGAAGATGGTAATTATAGCACACTTTACTGTAAGTGAACCCTCCTTGGAGCTTGCCTGCAGGAATGAACACTGCAGGTTATGTGACTTTTGCAGAAAAGCCTAGGGAAAGCACCAAGCTATGCTGGTGATTAATCTGCATCAGTGAGTGGAAGCTCGTCTCTGCCCATCTCCTCTGGCAAGACATTGCATTTCCGAGTTATATTCTGAAACCATCACCAACCATCAGTATCTGTCCCTGCTGTGATCCTGCTTGGGCTGGTGTCTCCCCATGCCGCAGGTGGTAAACCACATAGTGTCACATGATTCAACTATGTCTGGCGCCAGTCATTCAGAAAACCCACATGGAGGAGAGGGGAAGAGAAGGCCCTTCAGCTGTGATCTGGAACTCCATGTGGCTGGCTGTCCAGGAAGCTACAGAAACCTTTATCCCTCCTGGAGACACCCAGCCCAGCCCCACATAAAATGTCTTGGTGAGAGTGCCCCCCACCCCCACCTCCCTTGTTAAGTAGGGCATGAGCTAGAGAAAGGCTGTTTTGTTAATGCAGCTTACTAATTTCTTATCATTATTCTGAAATCCAAACAGCTGCGAAAACTCAAGATTTGTTAGGACTCATTTGGCTGCAAAACCTGACCATTTCAGTGACTGTTGCAGAATTGATATGTTTAATTATGGAAACTTGCCCCAGGCCCTGCTGTGGGTGTTATGTAATATATGCCACGTGGATTGTTTTAACTTTCTAAAAGGCTAAAAAGCTTGAATTCTGAAACCTATCTGACTCCCTAGGTTTCTGGATATGAGAGTGTGGACTGGAATTATGATGGGTCTATTTTACCCTCAGGCTGTGGTTGGAAGAAGCACAATGTACACCCTTGGTATAAAGAGAATAAGAAAGGGGCAGAATGCAAACAGCAAAGGGTTTGGAAGCAGAGAGCACTAGGGGTGAATCCTTCTTCTAAATCTCACCACCTGTGGGATCTTGGGAATGCCATGCAGACTTTCTAAGCTTTGGTTTCAGTATATATAAAACAGAAATGCATAATAATAATATCTACTTCCTACCATAACTAGTGGGTTAAGCACTTAATTATTAAGCATTTATTCTGCATGGCCACATTCTTGAGCAGTCTCCCACTTCCAAGCTGCTGCCTTCTCCTCTTTCAGGCACAAGGCCAGTTTCTCAGGACCCTAGCCCTCTTAGCAGTGTCAGACATGCCTTCAGCCTCCCCTAGCGGCAACCCTCAGATGGTCCTCATAGACATTCTTTGTAACTGCTCCCTGCAGCCCTCCTGCAGCTCCAGCCACAGCCTATGAGCCTGAGGGTCTGTATTCAGCATCAGGAGTCTTATCACAGAGACTCCTACAGGAGTCTCTGATCTATTCTTCCCCTTAACAACACTTGTAGCTTTCTTTGTTCTGAGCAGCAAGAAATGAATAATTGCCAAGAGACCAGCTCATGTTGTTTTTTCCACATATGTATTTATTTCAAAATAAAGACATACAATGTTAAACAAATAATCACAACTGATACTGATTTAGAGTAGCTTACTTGATTTTTAAATTGTAGCAACTTAAAGAGAAAGCTTTTTAAATTTAATAAATAGGATAAATAATATTTCATCTTCATATCTTGCCTCTCATCCCTCTCATCTTTTCTTTCTGGAAAATTTCCAGAAGACTCTTCAGAAATGTCAGCGCGTTGCCTGCCGTGGTTTGGTTGCATGGCTGTTCACAGGAAAAATACTGTGGGGATGAAAGTTGATAAGGACAGAGTGACTCAAATGATGTAGAGCCAAGCAGCCCCAGAAGCCTACCTGCCAAGAGCCAGAGTCGGTGGTGAGGATTGTGGGGATGGGAAGGGAAGTGGCTTGAGACACAGAGCAAATAGGTGGGCAGGTCCAGGCTAGCTCATGTGGTGTAAAGACAGCATAGGTGGTTGACCTCAAATGGGATTTCAGGGGTCTTTACACACACACACACACACACACACACACACACACACCCACACCCCTATTAAGTGGCCCTAAATCTCTGCATTAGAGAAAGCCTTTCCTGGGGACTCTTTGAGGCCTAAAATTGTATCATTATCCTTTTAGGTTGTCTTTCCAAGGTCATTTGACAGTACAATGGCTAAGAGTGGGGCTCTGAGGTCATATAGGCCTGATTTCAAATCTCAGCTCTGCCACTTATCAAATATGCAGCCTTAGGCAAATTAGTTAACCTCACTGAGAGTAATAAATTGAATAATTGTCCCTAAGGTATGTATGTATTCAGTGAGACAGCATATATTAAGCACTTAGAACTAGATGCCATTGATGGTAGAAACGCATGCAGCTAAACAGCTGAGCTCAGGGCTTTCAGCCTTCTAGGATCTTGTGTGGAGATGCTAATACCCAAAAAACAGAGGGAGGTCACCTCTACCCAACTTGCCATCCCAGTCTGCTGTCAGTGACTAGGGTATATGCTGAAGAAAAGAATGTGTGGATGGGCATTCAGGATGAGTGGCAAGCTTCCACCTTGACCTGGGTGCATTGCCCTTTAAATACCTCCTTAATGCAGGCCAGGCGTGGTGGCTCACACCTGTCATCCCAGCACTTTGGGAGGTCAAGGCGGGCAAATCACTTGAGTTCAGGAGTTGGAGAGCAACCTGGCCAACATGGTGAAACCCCATCTCTACTAAAAATACAAAAATTAGCCAGGCATGGTGGCACGCACCTGTAATGCCAGCTACTCAGGAGGCTGAGGCAGGATAATCACTTGAACCCGGGAGGCAGAGGCTGCAGTGAGCTCAGATGGCACCACTGCACTCCAGCCTGGGCAACAGAGCAAGACTCTGTCTCCAAAACAAAACAAAACGAAACCTCCTTAACCAACAGGAAAAAAAAAATCCCTGTTAACAACATCCATTCAGTTAGTACATTGAATCTCTAGGATAATTTAGTATTATGTGAGCTACATCCCTGATTCTCTAGATTGTAGCTTCTAATTACACTCAGAAAGGATTCTTTCATTATTCCATAGTAGAGAGAAGTAAATGGCCTCGTCGGGAACAATGATCTATCTCACTTTAATTCTATTGTTTCAGTGGATCTCACTTTAATTATATTACTTCTGATTAAATTTCTTAGATGTCTTTTATCAACCTTGAACTACCAATTCCAACTTTATCATCCTTTTGCGTTCAAACAGGGTTGGCATCACCATTCACATAGAAATCACCAACGGGAACATATCACATATGAAAACAAACTTACTGGACACTTGTTGTTCTTTAGTACTTCAACTGATTTTTTCACCCGACTGAAAATCAGTGGGTATCTTGTTTGCATGGTGGTATTGGTCATCTGAGACAGTCTCTCACTGAAGCATGGTCTGGTGCAGTTGTCCTGGTAAATAGTAAGGATTTATTCAAAGAAATATTCTGAGGACAGCTTTGGAAATATATCACAAAGAGCAATATAATAGAGATGATTTTTATTTAATCACCATTACTCAAACTTGCATTATTTTTAGACAGGTCCCTTGCCAATGTAGGAAGTGATCTCCCGTATTTAAAGGGGATGCCATTTTTCCACAGTGACATCCCCTGGAGGAGACTTCCTGTATGTTACATCCAGGAAACATGAGGGCTGTGGGCCCTGAAATAGTCGGCTCTGAATGTTCTTTTCAACGGGTGCTTCCCGGCTTCAAGGCTTGTAAGTCTGAAAGTGCAGAGTGAGGAAAAGCCTTTTCACACCAGCTAATGGGATGTGACAATTGAATGCAGCTGGTATTTCAGCAGCAGCTAAAAACATGGACTGTACACCAAGGGACAGGGGCTGTGCTGTCTGCCTGGTTCCTGCCCAGAAGGCACTCTATCCTCTTCTCATCTAATGGATGGACCGCGATGGGTGCGATGTCTTACCCTAGCCAGGGCAAGAAGCTCAGATTCTTCAGATTCTCCCAGGCCTTGCATGAGAAAGAATAAAGCACTGCACCTTGGAGAAGTGCCTCCTCCTCACCCTAATCAGGAGTTTGAATTAGGAATCAGAACTTTCCTGCCACCCATCCTTCCTGCCAGAGTGGGCAGTGGCCCTCTGGAAGCCCTCCTTCCACTCACAACCTCAGATCCTCTACCTGCCCAGAGGGCAGCATTCAAACCAACAGTCACTCTAATCAGCTAGACAGACAACAGGGTGGTGTGGAGGAAGGGAGGAGGCAGGGAGGGGGAGGTATAGCGCATAGATCATTCATGACAGATGAAAGATAAGGAGTTGTCATTTTATTTACATTGTTTCACAACTCTAGAGTTATCAGTAAATGAGTTAGAAAGCAATATGATATGAGCTACAGCAATTATTATATCCTTAGTTCCAGTTTTATTTAATTGTGCACATGGCCACCTATCTAAAAAGATATTCAGGATTCTTTTTTTAATGTTGAAAAGTGTTCAAACTTCTCAAGAGGCATAAAGTTAATTAAATACAAAGAAATGTTCATAATATAGGATTTCAAGATCGTAGTTTTAAAAGGGAATAATTTGTAACAATGTGGTTTTAACAGGGAATACTAATCTGTAACAATTAAATTAAGCAACAATGTATAACATTAAATATTAAATAAAGCAACTTATTTTTACTTGAAAACAAACCAAAAAAATCCAAGGTCAAAATTATGTTCTTTCACTATACTTACAGAGGGAATGGCCAGACAGAGACAACTGGTCACCTGCAAGGGAAATTTCAGAGTGAAGATTCCAGATGTGAAAATTAAAATTAATTTGGAAAGTTCTTAAAGAGCATTCACTCACATTAGCACTGCAGTGGCACTTGGAAGCTGGATCTTCCTAAAGTAGATAGAGAGATAAGAACCTTTAGTCAGCCCCAAGTTTTTTCATCCTCATACATATTTCACTTTGTCAGTAGCTCTCTTTCCCACGGGCTCCCCCTGCAGCCTACCTGCATCTTGTTGATGAGGAAGTTGATGTCCAGGATCCCCGCCAAGGTTGGACACCCCTGGCCTGCCACGGAGCACAGGAGCAGGGCAGAGGTAAGGACCATGGCCAGAAGCATCTTGACAGCGGACTGGAGCTCGCTTGCAGACACCTTCAAATCGAGTGGTATTTAAAGCTCCCTCTCAAACACGGAAAAACCCTGACATCAAACTGATACCAAGAGCCCACTTTTTCTCTGTAAGTTGGGGCCACTTTATACTAACAAACAAAAAAATCAAACTGAGTCACTTGACAAAGATGATGCTGTGCCAGGAAATATCATTCCTCAGAAAAGATGATTTTCAAAAAGTTAAGTACTGAAATGCTGAAGGAAAAGTTAAAGATCTAAAAACCAAGAAAAAAAAAATTCAAAGACAGGGATTCTGGTTGTGAGAGTTAGAATACTTTCCATGAACGCCCAGGTCTGTGTTTTCCCTTTTTACATTATGGGAAATGCTGATATAATATAGCCAGTCATGGGTGTTCTAACGAAGGGGGGCCTGGGGAGACAGAGCGGGTCGGGGGAGGGTGCATGATATTGCAGAACTTCACTTATCTCTGTTGGGGTTTTCCTTTAGTAATTGCAACCTCAGTCTTACTATGCTTTATTCCCAAATCTCAATGTTTTTCATACCCAGGACGAAATTTGCCACCTAATGCAAATGCATCTTAGAAGTATTTGTGCAAGTGTCTGAAAGAAGAAATCTTCAACTATAAGCACAAGAATGCGGCAACCATGCTTGTTAAAATTGGCCTTGAGGACTCCTCAGTATCTTTGGAGACCTTATATAACACTGTATGACATCAAGTAAAAACCCAGTACTTGAAAGAGTATAGTAGCTAACATTTACTGAGAACTTACTACATACTAGTAACATTTCTTTTTTTTTTTTTTTTTTGAGACAGAGTCTCCCTCTGTCACCAGGCTGGAGTGCGGTGGCACAATCCAGGTTTGCTGCAACCTCTGCCTCCCGGGTTCAAGCGATTCTCCTGCCTCAGCCTCCCGAGTAGCTAGAATTACAGGCACCCTCCACCATGCCCGGCTTATTTTTTGTATTTTTAGTAGAGACGAGGTTTCACTATGTTGGCCAGGCTGGTCTTGAACTCCTGACCTCGTGATCCGCCCGCCTTGGCCTCCCAAAGTTCTGGGATTACAGGCATGAGCCACTGGGCCTGACCATACTAGCAACATTTCTAAGTACTTTACATGCATTAAGCCATGTAATACGCTCGGCTGCCAAATGAGGTGGGGAGTAATTTGTCATCACCATTTTTTACCCTTTAAAACACTGTCTACATCTTAGCTTCCTGGCCCTTCAGTATGGCTGTGTTTAATCACTATGAGTCAAAAAAGCAATCTCAGTGTAACTCTATGAAGTACTATAATTCTTATTATCTTACAGATGGAGAAACTGAGGCATAGAGAGGCAGGTAATTTGCCCAAAACCACAAAGCCAGGAAGCCGCAGAATTTGTATTCAAGCCCAGAAGTCTGCCTCCTGATTTCAGCTCTTAATCCTCCTGAGCTCCTGTTTTTCTGCAGATCTTTTATCTGCCTCTCCCACCAGGATATATACTCCAGGGCCTTATGGGTCCAGTTCACCCCTATATTCTCAGCCCTTAAGGAGGTGCCTGGGGAACTGTGGGCACTCACTAAATGCTTGTTGAATTAAAACACTAATTTGAAAAGTAGTTATTGAAATACGAACTTCCTACTTCTGGGATTTATAAGATTTCAAATCTGATTTCTAGGGTACATATTTGGAGGTATGTGCAGGTAAGTAAATATAGCTTCTACACAGTAGATTGAAAAGGTGAGGGGTTCTTTAGCTTAGCACTCTGAACTATAATAGCCAGTGGGGACAAACTCATAAGATTTCCTCGCCTCCACTGTAAGAGTATGGCAATACTGTTTTTTTCATTTTGTATTGTTTCTTAGCAGTGATGATGGCTCGTCAGTGTTCCACTGCACTATGGGGAAGGGAGTGTCTTGGTGGTAAACAAGGTAAAGAGAAACAGGTGTTTTGCTAAATTCCCTTAAGCCATCCCACATCTCTGACTTCCATCCCTGCTCTTTGCAGACACTGAAGAGAAAACTCAAAGGATTCCCAGCCTGTGGCAAACACTTTTGTTACAAAGCACTGGATGTATGCCTTTTTCTTGATGATAGAATTCTGATTAGTTTGGGGTACCAATGTATCCAGCCAAACACCCACATTTTCAGCCTCTTTTGCTGCTACATGTAGCCATGCAGCATGTTTCGATCAATGCAAAGTATGTAAAATTATTTTGCTTTCCTGGTAATAGGAGACAAAAGTGGCTGAACCCTGTCTTTCCCCTTAATTCCAATTTGGGTGTGATGGCAGGAGCTTCAGCAGCAATATTATAACTATGAAGAAATGGACAAGAGAATTACAGCAATGGCAACACTAACATTTTTCATAAATAGCAAATATTCAAAAAGGCAATAAAAAATAAAACCATGAGACTAACAAGAGAAGTAATAATAATAGTACAACAGTGATACTAAAATTCTAGCTACCTATCACTGCCTACTGAGGATCCTGAGTTATAAAACCTGTTCTTGTTTAAAAAGAAAAGAAAAGAAAATTAGCATGCTTTGGAGAGATTTTAAAGATACATTACCATCAGACTAAACCTCCTTCCCTGACATTATTGGAAGACTTGAGAGAGATGTGAAAAGGCAATCATCTTTTCATTCTGTGAATCAATATTATTTGATGCTCTCTGTGTGAACCGTGGAAATCATTTCACCTGCCATCGGGTATGCCTTTCATATTGAGGAAAACACCACCCCACCCCTCCTGTTGTACAGATGGGGGCTTTGCCCAAGAAGAGAAAGCCACAGCTCTAGTTTCTAGCAGGAGATAGTACAGTGCAGTGGTTAAGACCGGTGACTCTAGAATCAGAATGCCTGAGTTCAAGTCCTGCCTCTATCACTTGCTAGCTCCATGGCCTTGGGGGATTGCCTGGCCTCTCGCAGCTTCCATTTCCTGACCGTAAGTGAGGATGGTGATGTGGAAAGTGGGAATGGGGATCTAGGGATGCAGTTGCAGTTGTCAGTTCTCACTCACTCGTAAGTTAGGATGGTGATGTGGAAAGTGGGAATGGGGATCTCGGGATGCAGTTGTCAGTGAAGGCTCCCCACAGGGTACTCCCATAGAGATGAAAAGAAACAGCTGCTCCATCCCTAACTTGGTTTAAGTGGCATCCGGTTTGAAGTTTGTTAGGGCAAAGCAGCCGAGGTTAGCGGTCAACAAACTGTAATCCACTTTTCAGGTTGAAGGTAAGGTCTACAAGCTAAGAACAGTGTTTACCTTTTTAAGGGTTCAGAGGGTTAAAGTTTATAAAGAAATAATTAACAAATAAAAACAAGCATGTGTGGTAGAGACCGTATGTAGCCCGTAAAGCCTAAACATTTATTATCTGGCCCCTTTACAGGAAAAGTTGGCCACCCCCTGGCTGAGTTCCCACACCCCACCCCTCATTTTCTGAAGACATCAACTATTATCCTCCAGTCCTGGGAAGGGTAGAGCTAGGGGTTGGTTGCTCAGGTGTCTCTTCTCCCTTTCCCCATCTGGTTATTTAGGTCAGGCATCTGTACAGAGGGAAGGGAGCAGGGGACCTGGGCCACAGACTGCCAGATTATCCGAAGTGTTGGGGGCCTGCCATTTCCTGAGACTTTTTGTGGAGTGAGCTCGCTGGTCCAATGAACCAAAGATCTTCTCTCAATGAAACCCGGTAGCTGCAGCAAAGATATCTCAGGTAGGCTCTGGTTTACTAGGAAAAGTCCCACATTTTGAAGTTAGGAGAAAAGTGAATGAATTAACAAGTTAAGTCTTGGCTTGACCAGCAGGCCTTGGGTCACCCACCGTCCCTGCTACCCTCAGGAGCTGGCTCAGGGTCAAGTGATCCATGGCCACTGGTGCTCCTTGGGCAGGTTACTTACCCTTTCCATGCACCAATGCACCCCCAGCGCTCACTCACTTAGAGAAAGGAATGTAAGCCTTCACCCAGCCCTTCCTCATGAAAGAGAAGAGTGCTCCATTTGGGATATACTCTCAGGAATGAGGCATGTTTCTGTTTGGAAATGTGGTCTTGTCTGGTCCAGGTGCCTCGCTCTTTGATACCCCCTCATTACTACCCTCCCGTCACATCAGTTTATTTTCATTTCCATCCTCCAGGCCTTTACCCTTGCTAAGCTTGGCCTGCTGGCTCCTTCCTCAGCTCCTCCCTACGTGACCTGTTCTCATCCTTTAGTTCTCAGCTCAACTACAACCTCCTCAGCAAGACCTTCTCTGACCATAGTAATCACTGCCATCTGCCTGTGCCTCTTTCAGTGTCTGGTTCTCCCAGGAGAATGTCAGTTCCATGACAATGGACACTACAACGGACTCTCTTGCTCATCACTATTCCCAGGGCAGTCTATACAGAGTGCTCAGGAATTCCTGGTTAAATGAATAAATGACTAATACATTTAATTTTGTGAACATTTATTAAATTTGTGTTACTGATGAAATGACCAACACATGGTTCCCAGTAAAAAGGTAACAAACAAAAAGCAGATGTCACATTTACCTGAACAAGGAACACATTTGAAAAGTGATTAACCAACAAGGGAGTAAAGCCTCCTGCAGTTCTGTAGTTCCTTACATTGGTGCAGGGTTTGAGAATTTCTGAAGTTCTTTTCAACCTCTTCTTTCTTTGGACTCTTATACGAACTGCATGAGGAAGGCATGCGTGGTGCAGGAGCTCCTCTGCAAAGGATGAAACAGAGAGAAGGAGACAGGTGAGGTGACTGGTTCTTTAGAATTCTTTCCCATTTCCCCACCCACTCAGTTATCAAAAAGAAAAGAATACAGGGTTGTTAAACGGTAGCTCTGCAGTTCAAAATACCATTAAAACAGCAGATGTTTATCTAGGCAAAGTCTATGACTTTTGAGGTTTAGCTCCTAGGATTTCTTACAGTATCAAAATGTAAGTATGCAAATAAGCTACAGAGCAAATACACCATGCTCAGAAATCAATTACTCACCTATTTTAAATATCAAGATTAGAGTGAGATGCATACCAAGAGTTATCATAGATAACATATTTTACAATAAATGACAAAAGACAATGATCAACCATTTATTTTGTTCCAAAGATAAAGTTTGATGTTTTTATTTTGTGATAAAAGCTCATATGTCATGGATTATTTCTCTAGGAATAAAACAAAACGGTTATGTGTTCTAGGAAGGCACAGCATAAAATGACCAAAAAAAAAAAAAAAAAAAAGGCACTACATTTCCAAGTAAAACCTGTTCTGCCTTTTACTCCAAGCAGCCAAGAGGTAACTAGTTATGAGAATCCTCAAGTGCTAATTTCCTAATCAAGTAGTTATTTCTAGATCACCACTTTCTAAGTAAGTGTGATGGGGTAACCCCCACTGGTGATGCTGTCCTTTGGTTGGGTCTTCTCTCCATGGAAGGGGAACCCAGGACCCCTTCCCTCACATCCTGCCTGAGCAAACCCTGTGTCTGCTGCCCTTGGAAGCTACTGTTCCCTGTGTGGCCCCATACAGTTTTCTCTGAGCTCCAAGACCTAGGATCTATTTCTTTCCTCCTTCCTCTCACTTCTCTTTCCTCACTGTTGTTGGTTAATAACAATCTGGGCTATCCTTGTAAATGGAATTTCACATCCTCCCATTGGCATAGTCCATCATTACATGAGACCTGCCCCTGTATTTCTCAGAGACTATGGGACTCCCCCAACTCCCCCAACTCCCCACCCTTTGCTGTGGCCAATTCATTGTTGTCCATCTAATTAAGGGAGGATGAGAACTGTTGTTCTGGATTACACTGGAGCCTTAAGGCATTAGAATTTGTTAAATCTTCCTGTGCACAAGATAACTTATTAAGCACTTTATATATATCGTCTCACTCAGCCCCCTCAACAATCTTTATTAACCCTATTTGTAGATATCCAAATGGAAGCTCAGAGAAGCTAGGAGAGTTGCCATAGACACATAGCTGGCAACTTGAATGAGATTTACCAGACCCCAGAGCCTGTGTTCTTATCTGCAAGGCCATAAATCAATCTCCACTTCTGTTGACCGATACTCTATAGGCTGTACTCCAAGTCTACTTAATACAAGCAGAAAAGCAAAGTATGCCTTTGGGGAAGAGGGAGGTGGATTCTAGGCCTCAGCTGTATCTGTGTCCTGGGGCTGCCATCACAAAGTATACAAACTGGGTGACTTAAAGCCACGGAAATTTATTCTCTCACAATCTTGGGACCAGAAGTGCAAATCAAGGTGTTGACAGGGTTGGAAGCAGCCTGACTACTGCAGAAGTGGCTGTTGGGAAGAAGTGGAAGATGAGGCTAGAAGGTCTGAATGGAAGGACAGAGCCCTGTGTCATCAAGATTGCATTGACCACAAATCACAAAACCCCAGTTAACACTGACTGGAGTGATAAGGAAATTTGCCGTCTCACAAAACACTGCATCTGTGGATACGGTGGGTCCTGGGGTGGTCGGATCTGCAGCTCTGAGATCTTGTGGAGGACAGGCTGCTTTGCCACTCTGTGGGTTGACTTCCCTCCCCTTGGGGCTATAAGATGACTGCCCAGTTCCAGGGCTCACATCCACTCATGACAATATAAATCCTACATTTGGAATGAATGGTCAAGTATTTGCAACCCTTTCACTTTCAATATGTTTTGCCAAACTGCCCTCCAGAAAGATGTTCTAACATATAATAATAGAATTTATAATTTATAATAATCCCATTAGTCACGTTTAAGAATGTCCACTTCTGACATCCTTATCAACACTGGACAGTGATTTTTTATTAACCTTGGCCGTGTGTCTGGCAAATTTATGATGCTAATACATATGTATTGAATTCATAAATTAATGAGTTCTTGCTTTTTTATATTTCTTCACTTGTGAGTTACCTGTTAGTGCCCAGCTTTCTGTTGGTATATTAATCTTTTGCTTACTGATTACTAAGAGTTCTTTGTGTATCTTTGTTTTTGAAATATATTACATTTATTTTCTTCTGTTTGTTGTTATGCTTGTAGTGTTTTCTGACTGTGTTTTCATGTAGTCAAACATATAACATATTTATCTCTATTTTTCCAGTCTGTGAATGATTTTATTTTCAGCAATTAAATCTTTAATCTTTTTAGAGTTTATTTGAGGGTATAGAAGAAATCTAATTTATTTTTCTTCCATGTTTGGTCGATACTATTACTAACTAAATATCTCTTTTACCTACTGATTTGAAATACCACCTTATTGAACACTAAATTTTAATTTTTCTTAAGTGTCTTTCTGGACTCTAATTTAGTCCAATGAGCTATCTTACAGCTCTAGATTGACCTTAGAATGCAATTGTGGTAATAAAATGATTGTTGACATTTCCTTCATATTATTGGGAATGCTTTCAATGCTTTTCATTTCAATATCATATTTGCTTGCATGATCTCACTTATAAATGGGAGCTAAACAATGGGTACACATGGACATAAAGATGGAAACACTAGACGCCAAAGACTCCAAATGGGGGGAGGGGAGGAGGGGGTGAGGGTTGAAAAATTACCTATTAGGTACAATGGTCACTATTTGGATGATGGGTACATCAGAAGCCCAGACCTCACTACTACACAATATATTCATATAACAAAGCTGCACATGTACCACCTGAATCTAAAATAATCATCTATCAATCAATATCATGTTTGCTGTTGATTTCCTAATAGGGAACAGTTTCGAATATTTAGTTCTCCAAATTTTTATTAGAAATGATAGCTGAATTTTACAAATGCCTTTCAAGTTTTTATCAGGATCATGAGTTTTCTTTCCACTAACTCGTATGATACATTATTTTAATTGATTACTAAATGTTGAGCCATCCTCACATTCCTGGAATAAGTTCAATTTGGTCATACTATATTATGGTTTTAATACGCTGATGGAATCAATTTGTTCTTCCTTTATTTTGAATAGAGGATGAAACACAGGTTCCCAGGGTGGCAGCATTAGGTGCTCCTCTTCAGTAGGAATGGCCCTCAAGGTCGTCCAGGCACCATTCTCTTTAGTGCTCCAGGTGATGACTCAGGTGTGGAGAAGCACAACTTCCATTAGGAGGCCCAAGATATGTCCTGGCCTAAGGCTTTGTGCCCCACAGGAGTCAATATCTGGTGAAAGAGCTCACAGACAGCTTCCAAGGCCCCTGCACTCAGGAGAGCCCAAGGCTGTGACACTCCACTAAAAATGGATAGTTAATTTATAGTCATCCCAGCCCAGACACTTTGCCACCCAGGCCTACTTGATATTTCATCTTCATCTGGTGTGTAGGGGAACAGAGCTAAATAATGAATGGAAAAGCCAGGTTCTCTTTCAGAAGGGAAGAGGCTGCATTAACAACTTTACTTAGATCATGTCCATCCCTAAGGGAGTTCATTCTTCATATTCTTTTTATGTGCCTTCCTTTTGGGGCACATAAAAAGTGAGTTAGGAAGAGTTTAAATAGTATGAGAATTTTCAATATTTCCTCACTCCTCCATAGCAAGGATTTTTCTTCTTTTATTTCCACAAAGCCAGTGACAAGACAGTTCCCAACACATAGTAATTAGAATTTTTTTGTTTGACAGTGTTTTGCTCTGTCACCTAGGCTGAAGTGCAGTGGCATGATCTTGGCTCACTGCAGCCTTGACTTCCAGGGCTCAGGTGATTCTCCCGCCTCAGCCTCCTGAGTAGCTGGGACCACAGGCACGCACCACCACACCAAGCTAATTTTTTAAAAATTTTGTATAGAGATGGGGTCTCCCTCACATAGCTATTGCTATGTTGCTCAGGTTGGTCTCCAACCTCTGGCCTCAAGTGATCCTACAGCCTCAGCCTCCCAAAGTGCTGGGATTACAGGCATGAGTTACCACACCTGTCCATAATTAGAATATTTGCTGAATCAATTATGTTCTGACAGAACTCATTTGTAAAATCTGGGAATGATTACTTTTGGAGGTACATTTGTTGGTGTTTTCTATTTCTTCTGTTTTAATTACTCTATTACATTTTCTGCTTAATATTTTTGTGTGCATTTTTGTAGGAAATAATCCCAGATTTGACAAAGCGTAATACTGTGCATTTTACCCATCTTTCTCTGTAATAAAACTTGTAAGAAATTTGTATATTTGATTTTTTTCAGATTCAAGTTTTGCTTTTATTTATCAATTCTGTGTACAATTTTTATCTTCCTAACTTAGCATTTTATGCTTTTTCATTGTTAATTTCTACTTGATTTAAATTTATCTTATCATTCCTTTTCTAGCTCCTTGAGTTGAATATTTGCTTCACCTTTTAAACAAATAGTAGCTGCAATTATCGAATACATTGCATGGTAGGCACCAATGCTGCACATCTTAAATGCATTATGTCACTGAATCCTCATAATACCACACCAGGCCATGTAAGAGGTATTTATAGCAAAGTAATTATGAGTGCAGACTTGAGACAGTCTCTGCCACTTACCATTCCATAACCTTGTGCAAATAGCTTCTCTGCATTTTGGTTTTCTCATCTGCAAAACGGGATAATTATATAAGCTACACCATGGGGCTGTGGAGGAAGATAAATTAATTACTGCCTGGAAAGCCCCTAGAGCAGTGTCTGACCCATACACAGCACAGTGGAAGTAGTTGATATTATTAGATTGGTGCAAAAGTAATTGCTGCTCTTGCCATTAAAGGTAATGGTAAAAACCACAAATACTTTTGAACCAAACTAATATTATTTTAAAATGAGGAAATGGAAGCTTTAAGAAGTCTGGTAACTTGCCCAGCATCACATAGCTATAGCTGGATAAGGAGCTGTCTTTTGAACACAGCATGGACAGCACTGCATAGATTTTGTTAAGTAGTTTGCTCATTCTTATTGATTCCTTAATAGTCTGTAATTTCAGGATTAAGACTGTAATTCCATGATATTCATCCTTGAATTTCAGAAACTTCACCAGGATATGTCTAGTTGTGGCTGTTCTTTGATTCCTCCTGACGAGCATGCAGTTGGCTTATTAGATCTTAAGATGACATTCTCGAACTCAATAAATTTTTTTTCCATTAGTTCTTTGACCTCCAATCTCCTTTTTCCTCCTACTATAATTCCTACTGTATGTGTGTCAAAATTTCCTAAACCTATTTTTCATGTATTTTTTTTTCTCTTAAATGTCTTATCATTATTCTTTTTAGTACTGATTTCTGGGAGAACATTTGGATTGGGTGTTTTCATTCCCAGTGCAATTATCCAAAGATTCCCATTTGTTGTTTAACAGCCTCTATTCCATTTTTTTTTTTAAACCAGTGAACATTTTAACTTTAAATACTTTTAAAATGTAAATATGCATTCCAAAAAGCACATAACAAGCACATAATAAAAATTCAATTTAAACTCTAGTTTCCATGAAAACTCTTCTACCTCAGATACAGCCATTCAACTTCTCTTTGTCCAAGACCTGGCAACCACTGCCAGATCCTAAAACCAGTCATCTGGTTCCAGCTGTTCTTCTCCACACTCTTCCTCATTCCTCAGCATCTCCCCATCTTCTTTTTTGTTACTTAATTAAATTTTTATTTTAGAACAGCTTTTTTTTACCAAAAAATTATAAAGGCACTACAGAGAGTTCTCACATACCCCAAATCCAGTTTCCACTAGAAGGGTACATTTGTTACACTTAATGAACCAACATTGACATATGATTATTAATTAAGTCCATGCCTTATTCAGATTTCCTTAATTTTACCTAATGTCAAGTAACTTGCCCAAGACCACATACCTATTACTGGATGATAGCTGGTAATTTTTCTGTTCCAGGATCCTTTCCAGGACACCGTATTACATTTAGTCATCATGTCTCTCTAAGCTCCTCTTGGCCATAATTTCTTAGACTTTAGGGCCGGGCACGATGCCTCACACCCATAATCCCAGCACTTTGGGAGGCTGAGGTGGGTGGATCAACTGAGGTCAGGAGTTCAAGACCAGCCTGGCCAACATGACAAAACCCCATCTCTACAAAAATACAAAAATCAGCAGGGCTTGGTGGCGCTTGTCTGTAATCCCAGCTACTCTGGAGGCTGAGGCAGGAGAACCACTTGAACCTTGGGAGGCAGAGGTTTCAGTGAGCCGAGATCGTGCCACTGCACTCCAGCCTAGGCGACAGAGTGAGGCCCTGTCACAAAAAAAATTCTTAGATTTTCCTTGATGACCTTGACAGTTACAAGGCACACTGTTCAGGTGTTTGGTAGACTGTCCCTCCATTGGGATTTGCCTGATGTTTTTCTCAGGATTAATCTGGGGTTATGTGTTTTGGGAGAAAGACCACAGAAGTAAAGTGCTATTTTTGTTATAGCATATCAAAGGTACATATTATCCACATAATTTATCACTGCTGATGTGACATTGATCATCTGGCCAAGGTCGTGTTCATCAGGTTTCTCCACTGCAAAGTTCATCTTTCCCCCTCCTTTCCATGCTGCACTCTTTGGAAGGAAGTCTCACACTTAAGTGGAAAGGAGGTATGCTCCACTTCCTCGAGAGCTGAGTATCCACATAATTATGTGGAATTCTTCTGCATAGGATATTTGTCCCCCCCAATTATTTATTTATTCTATCATTTATATCATTAAGGGTTCATGGATATTAATTTTATACTTCGGGTTATAATCCAGTACTGCTTTGTTTATTTTGTTGCTCAAATTTTTCCAGTGCTGGCCGCTGGGGCCCCTTTGACTTGGCTTCTGTCTTCCCTTTGGCCCCTTCAATGTGGCTTTTGGGATTTTTTTTTTTTTTTGAGCACTTATTACTTTCTGGCACTACAAGACACTCCAGGCACATCTTGTCTATTTCCTGCCCCAGTCCTAGAAGCAGTCATTTCTCCAAAGAGCCCAGGTTCCTTTTATTGGAACCATTTTATTATAAATCAAAATGGCAGCTAGGGCATGCCTATTATTACTCTTGAGATAGTTTTAGTTGTGCTATGGTACATTTTATCTTTAGGAATTGTTTGACTATTGCTTCCTTTCCATAACAACCTGCTTTTGCTTTAGTGATGTAATACAACAAACAGTTACTCCAGGTAACCTGCCTGTTATGATGTGATGTCTAACCAGCCCTCCCCTGATCCTCTTCCTGACTGTGCCATCCCAGACTAAAACTTCATAGCATAACAGGGTTGATGGATTAGTTACTTATCGCTGCATTCAAACTATTCCAAAACCTAGCAGCTTAAAACAGCACATATCTATTATTGCACAGTAGTTTGCGTCTGTCAGGAATTGAGCACAGCTTACGTGTTCCTCTGATTCAGGGTCTCCCGCAAGGCTGTAGTTAAGGTGTTGACAGAGGCGGTGTGGTCTCCTCTAAAGGCTCCGTTGGGGGAAAGATCTGCTTCCAAGCCCACATGGCTTTGGCAGGATTCAGTTCCTCCTGCCAAACTTGTTGGGCTGAGGATCTTGATTCCTCCCTGGCTATGCGCTGAAGGCTCCTTTGTCACATGGACTTCTCTAATGTGGCAGCTGGCTTCATCAAAGTGTGCACACTGAGAAAGCAATAGGGACATCTGCTAGCAAGAGAGAAGTTGGAATCTTTTATAACCGCATCGCTGAAGTGGCATCCTCTCACTAGGTCCACCTCACACTTCAGGGGAAGGATTATACAAGAATATGAACGCTAGGAGATGTGGGTCCTTGGCCACCTTAGAAGTCTGCTCATAGAGATAGGGATAAGACCTGCCTACTCCAGTCCCCAGAGAAGATACATAGTTTTTCATCTGGTGTAGGCTGGGTTGTTTCTGTGGGATATCGGGAAATAATGTGCATAGAACAAGGCTTGGAACACTACCTTAGTCCTGGTACTGTGATTTTGATTTTTAATATGCTGAGTTTGAAATTACGGAAGGAGCTTAAATGAAAACGTTCAGTCAGTTGTTGCTCGATGAGAGTTGTTTTAACCTTTCTTATGAGCCAGCTCTAGACTTAGATATTTTATAGGATTATCTCATCTTAAATCTTGTAACAATTCTACGAGGAAGTCATTGTTACCTGAAATTTGTGGATGAGGAAACAGAGGTAGAGAGGACTTAGGTAACTTTTCAGTGTCTGAGCATCCCAGTACCCTAAGCAACTCCCCCGCATTCCCGCTATTGCTTGACTCATCCAATTGCAGTCTCCATCTCAAAGGGGACTGGGCTCTGTGCTTCAGCACTTCAGGGACAGTGGTAGCTTCCACTTCCCACGCACGCCTCGCATCTGCTAACTCTCTCTGGGGTTGACCCCAAATGCATACTATTGGCCTCTGTCTGTTTCCACCTCTCCATCCTGCTCCCTTGGATGGAGTGCTTCATGGTGACTCTCTCCCTGGGTCCTGACTCACTCCTTCTCCCCACAGTCATGACAAACTGTGTTCTTCCTTCATTACTTGTAATGGGTTCTAGAAGCTCAGTCCAAGTTAGAGAGAAGGCTCTAACCCACTGGATTACTCTAAGCTCACTGAGCTGGTGAGAGACAGAGCCAGGATTCAACCCACCTTCTTTGTCCTACCTCATTCTGGCTCCCTGGTTGACCATCAAAGTAAACACTTAATTCCAACTCTGAACTCAAACACTATTTTTGGATTATTCTCCCCATGGTCTAAATAATCTCATTTTGATGAAATATGTAAAATGGAGTGGAAGAAATGAATAACATTCCTACGATGGCTGTAGCGATGTCACTGTTGGGAGTGGAGGTCAGGGTAGGAGTGGTGGGCACCAGGAACTCAGAGCAATGGTAGGGAGAGGCAGGAGGGTGCAGGCACCACGCACACCCCAGGGGTTTAATTCCACTGCTTCTCTTGGGGGAAAAGGTGTCTCTACCTCTGGTTATGCTCCTGCCATTGCCAGAATGCCTGAGACACCAAGCACAGGACCCAGCAGGAGCCTCACCCACAAAACCATGTGTCTGCCTGAAAGGATGAAAGACAAACGTGTTTTCCAAGTTGATTTCAGAAAAAGATAAGCAAAGCAAAGAAAGAAACAGTCATTCTGCTCCTCATGCTACTTCATAAGAAGCAGATTGGGGATCTTGTGCAGCACTTCTAAAAGTTCTCAGTACCAGTGCAGGAACTCCAGCGCCCATGTTCACTACTTCAGTCATGCCGGTGGGGCTCCAGCTGGGCTCAAAGAGCCCTGCATTTGCTAAATAGAGTATCATCATAATTAAAAATGGTGACATGATTTTACAAAGTTTTGTGATCAATGGTCCTCTTAGATAAATTATTAGTTGTGGGTTTTTTTTCCCTTTTCAACTCATTTTCAGTGTATCCTTCTAAGGAAAAAATGAAGGTCTGGGTCAGGGTCAGGGTCAGGGTTAGGATCAGAGTATAGGTTAGGATTCTTCTACAGGTTTGGCATCCTAGATACAATTAATTCAACGAGCATTTTCCCCCTCTGGAAACCTGCTAGTCTCCTGGCCCCAGGGGCACCTCTTGCTAATAACTCTCTTCCTATCTTATGCACTGCTCCCTCTCAGTCTTCTGTGGGGCTCCTTCACTTTTTTCAGGCTCTACCTACCGGATTGCCCCAGGACTCAGTCCTGAGCTTGCTGTTCTTCTCTACTATGATATAGATGTTCCCGTTCAGCCCATGGCTTTACTCATCCACGTGCTGATGACTCAAATTTTATCTGCAGCATCAGTAGCTTCCCTGAGCTACAAAATCACAAGTGTGACATGTTTAAATAGGAACAGATTTTCTTTCCCTTATCAATAATCAGATCACCTTTTCTCTAACCTCCTCAGCAATCAAGATGTAGCTGTGAGACTGAAAACAATGTTTACAATCCTTAATATATTTAGGATTTAATATACAAAGAGATTTTATGAAATTTCGTGAACAATGGTTCTCAGATAAATCATGAGATTTTTTTTCCTTTCAACTCATCCTCAGTATCTTTTTAAGGAAGAAACGAGGAGCTGACTCTGATGGTTGGGCTGTGGTCTTGCTGCCCCCGGGCAGGAGAAGAATGAACCAGGAGGAATAAAAGTTGGAAGCCCCACTTATCTGGTACCAAGGGATCAGAGGCAGACATGTGGGTGCTGACCTCCCCTCTCCGAACTTCTGGCCAATCAGGGGAAGATGGGTTATAGCTCTTCAGGGGAATGCTGAGAGGAGAGTTTTTGCCTGATTTATTTTAGGAGCTCTGGGAGGAGATCATCACCCAACTGGCCTTTTTGCCACCAACCTGGGCAGTGGGAAGGAGGTGGCAGGCAAATATATCAGAGTACAATCAGTGGCACAGCTGGGTCAGGCAGAGACAGGGCTGGATTGTAGCTAAGCTACCTTAAGGTCCCCTGTGGTAAGGATGGGATGCAGAAATTCCCACATGTTGCCAAAGTGTCAGTGGACCATATCTAGGTGGAAAGCTAGTGGACATTCACAGGGCCTGTGGCTGCAAGGGGCACAGTGGGCCATTGAACCAGGAGCTGGGTGGAGAATATGACAGACAGCTAGAGGGGTGCACAGGGCAATCCAACACGGAGCTGAGTCAGCTAGGGAGTCCCAGAGCATCCACCAAGCCCTCACCAAGCCACACTGGCTGCCAACTTCAACAGTGAATGCCAGCGGGGCCAGTGATGACCAGGACTTTGCAAATAAGGTGCATGACTGTGGAGTTCAGAGGAGGCGAAAGACACTAAAATTCACTGACTCTTTCCGGGCCCTGATGGAGGGCACTATAGGCTCCTGGCATCTTGGAGAAGAGGAGTGATGGGCTGAACATCTGAGAGATTGCACCTGTTTAAATGCTGCCCTCAGGAGAAGAATCCCAGGCTGGACTAACTCTAGTTCCCTCTCCGACTCAACCCCCATCCCACAGGGTCAGCAGTCATGAAGAAGATCCAAGAGGATATATTGTATTGCACTTCTAGGTTACACTTAATGCAGTCACAAATTTCTGCAACTCATAAATCTGATTGTTGACATCTAACATGAATCTTAGATCAAACCTAGCTTAAACTGAATTCTTCTTCCCTCCCTCCCTACTAAACAACAACAATAACCACAAAAAAACCACTCCACTCTTAATTTTCCCTGCCTTAGTCAGTGGCAGCATATCCTCCCATGAGTTTAAGTCTCCCGGTTGATTCCTCCTTTCCTGTCACCCTGCACATCTCGTCCATCAGTATGTCTTGCCAGCTCTACCTCCAGGCACATCCTAAATCCACCCCCTTCTCTCTTTCTCCACCACCACTATTATCCTTACAAAGATTATTGCAATGTCCTCTTCCTTGTTCCCACCTCTGAGGCAGCTTCCATATGGTGCTTTGTATGCAATAAAAAAAGACAGCCCTTTCTGCACGTGAGCACAGTCCCAGGCTAGACATGGAGCTTGGTGAATGAGCAAGGGCTGGATCTCAACCTCTACACATCTGCTCTGCCCGGCACCATTGTGTGGACTCCAACCTACCAAAACCCAGCCAGCAGTCCTCCTCGCTTCTCTGCTTGCACCCTATGATTCAGTATCCACCAGCAGCCAGAGGGATCTTTTAAAGATATAAATTAGATCTCACTGCCCTGCTGAATATCCTCAATGTCTTCCCAACACTCTTAGAACCGTATTTCAACTTCCCACCATGGCCTGTGATGCCCTGCACACTGGGACCCTGCTTCCTTCTCTAGCCTTGCCATTCTCCCTCACTATCACCCTCTTTTCCTCCCACATGACACCAGACCATTGCTTTTGCTTTGTCTGTTTTGCCAAACTGGAATACACAGACTAGCTCCTTCTTGTCATCTAGGTTTGGGCTCAAATGTCACATCCTCAGTAAGGATTTTCCTAACTGACGCCATTCATATTATCCTCCTCCCACATCTTCTGTCATATTACATGTTTTTTTCTTGATGTTTATCAACCCCTAAAATCATTTATTCATTCCCATATTTCTTGTTTCTTCCTCTTTTAATTCTGCAAGAATAAAAATTTCAAAAGCAGGGACCATTTCTGTCAGGTCCGCCTTTATTTTCAGGATCTTAAACACTGAATGGCACAAATTTGTGGAATGAACACTTGACTTAAAGAATCAATGGTGAAAATTTCATGTGATGTTATTGTAGGTGTCTCAGAAAAAGACAGTTAAGTTGTTGCTAACCAGCAAAGCCAAGGCTTTAGTATTTCTCAGAAAGACAGTGACGTGGACCTAGAGACACACAGGTGGAAGAATAGAAGTAAGAAATCATTAAAAATTCGCTGGACAGTGAACCAGCCACTCAGGTTATCCAGTTTTCAGCAACAAATTGCATGGCAAGTTGATGTCAGTGCTGTGAGTGCATCTTAACAGATTTCATACTTCAGTATTCTAAATATTTCAAAAGTTCAAAAATAGTTTCTATAATGTACTATGCTTGGAATAAAAAACTGTTGATGAAAATATCAATAAAACCCATTTATAACTAAAATTGGATCTTCTAGATTACCACATGTTAAATTAAAGATTTCTTACCCAAAGAAAATATGTTTTTTTCACTCTGTTCCCAGGGTCTCACTCTGTTGCCCAGGCTGGAGTACAGTATCATGATCTCAACTCACTGCAGCCTCAACCTCCAGGGCTCAAACGATCCTCCTGCCTCAGCCTCCTGAGTAGCTGGGACCACAGGTGCATGCCACTATGCCCAACTAATTTTTAATGTTTTCGTAGAGATGGGGTCTCCCTATGTGGCCCAGACTGGTTTCAAACTCCTGGGCTCAAGTGATCCTCCCACCTCCACCTCCCAAAGTGCTCAGATTTCAGGTGCTAGCTACCACACCCAGTCTGAAAACCCTATTTTAATATCTGAATTCACATGGCATATTCTATTTGGTTAATTCAATTAGGGTAATAATGAAACATCCCTCCCTTCCCTTTTTCACAATGTCTAAATTTTAACTAAATACAGCATGAGAAAAGACACTCTTCAGTTGTGTGATTATGATACTAAGGAATCATTTAGGGTGTTGCCTTTCATTACTGAATTTGAAACTAGAAAATAGCAAGTTTTCAAGTGGTTGAGTGCTTTTACGAAGTCATAGAAAACAAATTCTTTCGATAACCATCTTTTCTTCTGACTCTGAAACTTTATTCACCATTTATGTGCATCCTGTTTGTGGTTTAAATAAAATCTGATCACAAAGAATGATACAACACATACTAAACAATAGTTAGAATCATCTTAAAAATTATTCATCATTAAATGTTCAAGTTTACTAAAACATTATTCATGGTGTTACCAAATCCAGGAACTGCTTACTTATATACAATTTACTCTAATATACAGCCCTTGCAAACGAATATTACTAATGATGACTGAGCCTCGTCATGACCAGTTCACAGAACTACTACAGCGAGGGCATTTATCGAATGTCACCATCTTCTGTTACCTCATTTGCTCCAAATCTTCAGCCCTACCATGATGACCTTGTGGTCTGAGGCTCTGCCTTGAGGTTTCTCTTCTCACAGTTTCTTCTGTTCAATTTAGGAAAAGCAGTAGTTGCACAGTGGGCTAGGTCTTGTAGACATATTTTCAGATCACTGTAAGATACTGGTTATTAAATGTAAGCTCTGTTGAACAGTAGGAAAAACAATTTTTACTTGAAATCCACTCTACTTTTCTACCTTCTTTTCTTCATCCTTCCTCCTTTTTTTCTTTCCTTTTCATCTTTCCTTCAAATATCTATTGTGTTTCCATTATGCAGGAAGTCTAGCATGAGACAACTACTTATGAACCATGAAAAACCCTGTTGCTATGCCTAGAACAGAGTAGATCTTCCATTGGAGGGAGAAAAAAAAGAATGAAACACATGGATTCTACCTTTGATGCTGACATGATTGAATCTTTTATTTGAACTTACCTAGACACCAGTCAACTAATCTAAGCTCTCGTGTCATATCTTAGAGTCCTTAAGAAATGGTCCTCTATCTTTTGCTTAAATGAATGGATTTTTCCGTGTTGTAGTATGGTAGAGGAAGAGAACTGTACTATTATTCAGAAAATGTGGGATAATTCCCAAGAGAGGGTGTATAAAGCTCAGTGTAGTAGCAAATGCATTGGAATGGAAATCAGTAGACCCGACCTCAAATCAAGATTTTGTTTCCAACAGGCTGTATAACCTTAAATCAGTCACTCCCTCTGTATGAGCCTCACTTTCCACATTTGAAGAATGAGAAGATATATTATTACTTGGAATTCTTTTAAACAAAAGTGACAGGAACCCAGCTGAAACTAGTTCAGGCAAAAAAGAGAATTTTTCAACTAAACATCTTCAGACATGGCTGGATCCAGGAATTTAAACCACGGCACTAGAACATTGTCTTGTTCTCAGCTGTGCATATTTCTGTGTTGGCCATTTCTCACCTCCTGTAAATGGGCTTCCACTATGGGCCTAAGGGAAGTAGCCACTGGTAACTTTAAGTTTGCATCATCCCAGCTTCTTAATTCCTAGAGGAAAAGACTTTAATTCCCAAGATCTGTGGCTCAGTCTGAGGGAAGAACTCAGGTTGGCTATGCCCTGTTCACACGCCTATCCTCTGAAACTATCTCTGTTGCTAGGGGAGTAGGATCCTACCGCTGGTCAAATGTGGAATTTATGTCCACCTCTTAATTGGGTGGGGGATGAATTTTCTTGGTTCCTGCTCTATTGTCCATTTTCTGGCCACAGAAATAACTAGAAAGCATTAAGATAGCGCAAGTTTTGCCATCAGCCTTTCCAGGCAATGTTTCTCCGTGCCTCTGATAGATTAGGAGACACAGAACCAGTGAGGCATTTTATCTATAAAGCAAAATTATTACTCATGTCCTTTGCTCATATATCTGTCATGTTCTAAGGAATAATAGTAAGTTTTGTTACTCACTAGGAAGGTTTCTATTTTACAAAGAGATAAAGTACTTACCCAAAGTGAAATGTCTGTATTGTGACAAAGTCTAGGGCTACAACTCACACTACCTTCCCCCAACCAGGGTCCTCTCCACACTACCATGCTTTCTCTTTGGTTGAGCAGAGAATACTGTTTTACCATTTTGGCGCCTGTGGTCATGGGGGTACTCCAGTTTAGAGGCAGTGATAAGTTAGTTCCTCCAGGCCCAACTTAAATCTTCTTAAGTATTCTATATTATTTGTATTCCTAAAACATGAGTATTTTTAGAGCATCCTGACCGACAAGCTCAGTCAAATATTACTAGTCTAGACTAAGAGGAAGTGCAGAATGAGTTACAGGATCTTTTGCAAGAAAGGTAGTCTGGACATTTCCAAGTACACACAAAAATTAAGACATGGAATCTGTACCGAGAAGCTCGCAGATCAGCAGACGACTTTTTGAAACCTCAATTTCCTCATGTATAAAATGACGGAGTTAGACTAAATGACTTCTAAGGTCTTCTAGGAGTCTGTGAACACGATTAAGGCCTGTTGGAGCTTCTTTCAGTCTCTAGACCCATGGAGCAGAGTTCATTTTAATAAGCAGAGAAGTTATATGCTGAAGATGGTTGGGGTGCACGGGTTGTGTCTGTCGTACTCAACTTTATCTCCAGGGCATTGGCAGTCAGAGTCCTGACCCCAAACCACAGAGGCTGAACCTGGCTTTTTGATTCCTGAAATTTCAGCATGGGGACTTCATTCGTTTCACCCTCTCCAAAAAGACAAACAACAACCTTGGAAGAGGCAGCTTGTATAAGCTGTGATCAGAGGCTTTCCTGGTGTTGGTTTTGAAAGGAAGAAGCACAATGGCTCTGGACATCAGCAGAGGAGATTTAAGGTTCTGAGGGGCATGGCAGTAAGAGACCAGGGCATCCAAGCCACACGCTAAACATCTGGCAAGTGTGTGAAGGCTCAGTCTCATAAAAAACACTTGCCTTTACATTCTAAGTGTGGTCATCACAGAGCACATGTGTTACTCGCATTGTGACCTCAGGAAAACACTTTTGGTTAACCGCCAAGATTGAGGCTCACTTTTTTCTCAGCGCCTTCCCTGAATAGTCTGTTCAACCATGATATGCCCACGGAGACAGGAAGAACCAAGTAAAGTTAAGCGAGGTGACTGACTGGCCCAAGGTCACCGTGAGATTGTGCTCATAGTCTACATGTCATCCCACTTTTTTTCTTATGCTAATAAGCCAGGCAACGATAGACTTTCCCAGGCTTCAATGACATATTGTAAATGTCAAACTGCTGCTTGAGCTTATCTTGCATTTTTATGTTTCAATACAAATGTGTCAAGAGCCACTGAGATCTTGAATCTATTAAGCCTTTCATTGCTACCTGATGTATAACAGTGATGTATAAATCCATGTAATTACAGTACTCTTTTTTCGGTAACACATTTTTAAGATGTTCAAATGAAAGGTGTTATTTAATACTTAATTTCTGAGAAATGGAAAATGTATAATGATTATATGCTGTCTTTAGTCTAAAATGGGAGCGTTCTATCTGTAAGTCTATATTGGTACTTGTGCTGTTTTTCCTAGATGGGGGTGGAGGGGGTTAGTCGTGGTGACAAGTTATACCAACCTGTCCATAAGTGCTATTATCTACCAATCAATCAATCAATCTATTTATCTATCTATTGATCCATCTATCTATCTATCATTGATGGATTGATGTATCTATCTCCCTACCTATCCTCTGTCTACTGGAACAATTTTGGTAGATGATAGAGCATTCATTCATTCATTGCCTCTATAATTATGCATTGAGTACCCACCATGCCAGGCACTACTCTAAGTAGTCAGGATACGGCAGTGAACAAAACAGACAAAATCCCTACCTGCCTGGAGCTTACCTTCTAAGGAGAGAGACAGATAAGCAAAACAGCAGTTAGTTCTAAGCAGAAAATAAAGCAGATATCCTTTGAGTAGAGCCCTGAAGGAGGAAAGGGAGTGACCCTCACAGATAACTGTGGAAAGAGCATTCCAGGTAGTGGGAGCAGTGAGTATGAAGGCCCCAAGGGAGGATTGGGCCTGGAAGGTTTGAGGAACAGCAAGGAGGAGACCCCTATGACTAGGGCAGAGGGAAGGAGGGAGGAGGTAGCAGAAGACAAAGTCAAAGAGGAGGGGAGGAGGGGAGGAGGTCAGATTGGGAGAGGTTGCATAAGTCCTTCTAAGGACTTACTTGGCTTTTACTCAGAATGAGAGGAAGCTTTTGGAGGGTTTTGAGCAGATGTGTGGCATGAGCTGACATTTTAACAGGACTCCTAGCTGTGTACTAAGAAGATGCTGTAGGGAGCAAGGTGGAGGTGGTGAGGCCAGCTAGGAGCCTGCTGCACACTCCAGGTGAGAGACGGTGATGCCTTGGACCCAGATAGTGGTGGTCAGCGCATTGAGAAGTCTTCAGAATTCTACAACCCATCTTCTGCTGACAGATGAGAAGTAGAATGTGAAAGAGAATAGAGGAGTCAGAGACGATTCCAAAGTTTTGGGCCTGAGCAACTGAAAACATGGAATTGCTATTCACTGAGGTAGGAAGACAAGTTTTAAAGGAGATCTGGAATTCACTGTGGACATGTATGAGGTGAGTATTAAAATCAACGAGGAGTCGAGTAGAGAGCTGGATATAAACATCTGCAGTTCAAGTGAACTGTATCTCCAGGGCTGGAGATACAGAACTGGGATCAATCACACAGGAGACTGCACTTAAAGCCATGAGATGGGACGGCACCCCAAGGGAATGAGCGCAGGTAGACAGAAATGCTCCTGGGACTGAGTTGCAGAGCACTCCAGTATTTAGAGGTTGGGGACTTGAAGGGGATCAGCCAAGCAGAAGACTGGCTAGAGCAGTGGGGGGAATATCAGAGGCTAAGTTCACAGTCTTTTACCATGAAATAGCACAAAATTAACTAGCATACCCCAAAACCATTTTACGTTAATTGATCTCTATTTAGAAGAATATGTGAGATTTGGCCTGAGAGTCAGACAAAGCAATGCTAAGGGAGATTCTATTGCATCAGGCAACCACAGAACTCTATTTCGATATGCCTTCCATCATGTTTTCTACTTTAAAAGAGGATGCACACCAAAGCTTTAAAACCAAAGCATTTGATTTAAAAACTCTTTGGATATATTTTTTCTGCTTAATTCAAGAATATAATAATTACAGTTCTCAACATACTTCTACCAAATAATACCAAAAAGTATTCTGAATTAAATGTAGGTTGTGTGAAAATAGGTTTCGTATGCCTTCCAGAATTTAGAGGAATCTGAATTTGTGAAAATGATCATTTGCTCAAATGTATTACCTTTTATAATTAAATAATGCTTTAACTCCAACCTGAAAGCAATTAAGAAAAATACTAGGGATGCTATGAATGTGGTATAAGCAATGTTGTGATGTATTAATTCAGTTTCTAGCACAATTTTCTAGTTAAGTAAAAATTCAAACAAGTGCAACTGGAGTATTATGCTCAGGGGTCAATGAAGTATTTGCACATCACTACCACTATTTGATAAAGACAACATACATACATACATATACATATATATATATACACACACACACACACACACACATATATATGTAGGAGGTAGCAGAAGACAAAGTCAAAGAGGAGGGGAGGAGGTCAGATTGGAGATATATATATATATATATATATATGTATATATATATATATATATGTATATATATATATATATACAAGTTTAATATTAGTAAATTTTCCTGGATTGAAAATGAAAGCTCTGTTTGAAAGGGAAATGTGTCAATACAATAAGAGTTTGACAGGGTTCTCTTCTGAAGCACCTGTATAATTATCCCACTAAAAGTAACAACACACTCTTAGGATGTGACTCAATAGCAATTCACTCCTGGTGAAATATACTTCAATCAACAGTGGATAGTATGATGATTTCCTTTCAAAAATTTGAAAAGTTCCCTAAAGGTCAGAATGGGTGGTAAATGTTGATAAAGAAAAATGAATATCAAAGTTTTTTCTAAAGACTTTCTTTATTAAATATAAGGGCAACAATGCTTGACAAGGATTTGGGAATTTAAAGTATACTCTGACTATGATTCAATCCAAACTGAATATATATGCTGAGGATCATCATTGTGGGAAGAAAATACTTCTTCATACACAAGATCTGCTCCCCACTTCTGGAAAGAAATCTTTCCCTTGACACAAAATGTTCTGCATTCTCTAAAGAATGGACTTTTTCTCAAAGCCCAAGTTAGTGCCCACATCATTCCAAGTGCCAGATATTCATATAGTCAGGCAAGTGGGTTTCACTTAAATTTTTATTTGTATATGCTCTGCACACCTCATCCCATTTTCGTAAGGTTCAATTACAAATGCACGTGAAGGATCTGAAGATGCCTTTCTCCCTTCAAGTGCTGTTCTTTATTATTTTACTCAAAACAGGGAGTCCGTACTGGGAACTGTAAAAGTCAGACATCCTGTCCTCTATTTTAATTTCTATTTTTGTAATAACTTTTAACACCACCATCTAGATGACACGGTGGTAGGTGCTGGTGTGTTCAGAGATGATATGACCAGTAGTAAATATTTATTGTTGCAAGCACTTAGCTGCATTGTACGTATACGTGTGGGGCCCACAGTTTGTTCTCTTGCACTGTTCCCTGTCCTGGATTGGCTGCATAGTCCTTCACTGGCAAACCTTGTTGATATCAGTAAGTCTGATTTCTTAAAGTCTTCTCAATACCTTGTTTATAAAGAGTTGCCTTATTTCTGTTGGCACTTGATTGGTGGGATTGCTGGCAGTATACCACTATCCTATGGCATTTTAAATATTATATCTGTTAACTATTGTAGCTCTTTTCTATTTCCTCTGGGAAGTACTCTATTTTATGATTTTAGGGTAATTGGTAATACAGAGTATTCCTTCAATTAAGGATAATCTTTTTTAAAAAATCACTTCAGAGCATTTTCTTTCTAGAACCAGTAAATCAAATTAATCAAAACCACTTAATTTTAAGTTCTTAATTTTTAATCTTAAAATATGTCAGTTTTCATAGATTGTAAATTAACATGGGAGGACATGCCATAAACAAACAAATCAAAATTCAGTAGCTTGAAACAGTTCCCTGTTCTTTATAAGAAATATCTTTGTGTTAACATTTTCCTTTTGCTCAAAACACTACGAAATTTTTTTTTTTTTGGTAATGACTCCTTTTTGAAATGCACTTTAAAATGACTGATCACCAGGACATCTATAAAACATGACGTACTAACCTACTTTTATTAGGTGATTTTGAAGGACTAACCCTGTTTCTCTTGATCCCAGACTTATGCTGACAATCAAAGTAATAATACAGAGTTTTGTCTTTCATAAATAAAATGACTACAGAAAATTATCTCGAGATTAACAAAGTATTCCTATGACATTTTCAGTTAAACATGGCAATAAAATCACTTGCTTCTTTTTAAACAAAATATATTTGTAGAATTATTTTCCTTGAATTTCGGCTTTTGAAACCAAGTAATCTGCAACGTTGGAAAACATGATTCAGTGTTACATTTTATTTTAAATATGTTGCAATGTGAAAGCTTTACTAGAAGAGCAATAGTAAAAAGCAATAGGTTAAAAATCATTTTTATTCCTTATTTTAAAAAGTGATAACTTCAGATCCATGAAGCTGTGCAAAAAAAGTCTACCATAAACCAGAAGAACATGTTGTTAATGAAATCTTGAGCTCCATACAATGCCCTTGACTTTATTCACTTTTCAACACAGAGTAATGGCTTTGAATCAATGTTGTCAGTGATGACTAAGCCTGACCCATTTAGAAATGCTTATTTCATAATTCCCCATTTACGAGGGCTTCATACTGTGGATAGAATGCAAAGGACAGCAAGCTCTTCTACATTTAGAGACACACTAGCTGGGACTTGTGATTTTAAAATGAATAGCCTTAATCTTGAAGTAAAGTTAAATAGCTCCTTTACTAATTTCCTTTAGGGAAAACTTAATCTAAAGAAATATGAAGTAAAAACTGTATCTCAAAAATGTTGAGAGATTTTTGCACAGGCAAGAAATCTTGACCTATTTAGATAATAGGCTATTTATATTTTAAATAGTAAAAAACAAATTCTTAAAGGAAAAATATGATCAATCTTCAGGACATAATTAATCCATTGCAGGTTTAAATGAAATGAATTAGAACAGAGGGAAATTTTCCAGTGTCTTTTTATGCTGGCAAGGTGTTTTGCAGTGTCCAAGGGAAAACATGTGCAAAATGTACCTGAACTTTTCTCTCGGAAGTGGGCAGTTTACATATTAAGCCACATACAGACATGATTCAGAGATATTGTGGGTTCAGTTCCAGACCACTGCAATAAAGCAAATACCTCATTGAAGCAATTTGTATGAATTTTTGGTTTCTCAGTGCATATACAAGTTATATTTACAGTATACTGTAGTCTAGGTGTGCAGGAGCATTATGTTTAAAATCTTTACATACCTTAATTTAAAAATGCTTGACTGAAAAAAAAATGCTAACCATCATCTGAACCTTCAGTGAGTCATCATCTTCTTGCTGGTGGAGGATCTTGCCTTGATGTTGACGGCCGCTGACTGATCAGGGTAGTAGTTGTTGAAGATTGGGGTGTCTGTGGTAATTTCTTAAAATAAGACAACAGTGAAGTTTGCACATGGATTGACTCTTCCTTTCACAAGAGATTTCTCTGTAGCATTTAATGTTGTTTGGTAGCATTTTACCCACATTAGAACTTCTTTCAAAATTGGAATAAATACTCTCAAACCCTGCTGCTGCTTTATCAACTAAGTTTATGGAATATGCTAAATCCTTTGTTGTCATTTCAACAACATTCACAGCATCTTCACCACGAATAGACTCCATCTCAAGAAACCACTTTCTTTGCCCACCCATGACAGGCAACTCCTCATCTGTTCAATTCTTGTGAGACTGCAACAATTCAGTCACATCTTCAGGCTCCACTTCTTATTCTAGTTCCCTTGCAGTTTCCACCTCACCTGCACTTCCTTCCTCCATGATGTCTTAAACCCCTCAAAGTCATCCATTTAGGCTGGAATCAACTTATTCCAAACTCCTGTTAATATTGATACTTTGGCCTCCTCCCATGAAGCCCAAATGTTCCTAATAGCATCTAGAATGGTGACTCCTTTCCAGTAGGTTTTGAATTTGCTTTGCCCAGATATATCAGAGGAATCACTATCTATGGCAGCAATAGCCTTACAAAATATATTTCTTAAATAATAGGACTTGGAAATCAATCCTTGATCCATGGGCTGCAGAATGGATATTGTGTTAGCCGGCCTGAAAACACTAATTTCCTTGTATATCTCTATCAGAGCCCTTGGGTGAGCACTGTCCATGAACAGCAATATTTTGAAAAGAATCTCTTTTTCTGAGAAGTAGATCTCAATAGTGGGCTTAAAATAGTAAAATATGCTGTAAACAGATGGCTTTGTCATATTTCTAGAACAGAGAAGGAGCAGATTGAGCATAATTCTTAACGGAATTAGGATTTCTAGAATAGTAAATGAGCATTGGCTTTAATTTAAAGTCACCGCCCACATTATTCCTAACAAAAGAGGCCAGCTGTTCTTTGAAGCTTTGGTACAAGGCATTGATTTCTCCTCTTTAGTTATGAAAGTCCTAGATGGCATCTCCTTCCAATAGAAGACTGTTTAATCTACATTGAAAATCTGTTTTGAATGTAGCTGCCTTTATCAATGATCTTGGCTAGGTCTTCTGGATAACTTGCTGCAGCTTCTCCATCAGCACCTGCTGCTTCACCTTGCAATTTTATGTTATGGAGATGGCTTCTTTCCCTAAATCTGATGAACCAAACTCTGCTAATCTCAAACTTTTCTTCTGCAGCTTCCTCACCTCTCTCAACCTTCATAGAATTAAAGAGGTTAGGGCCTTGCTCTGGATTAAGCTTTGGCTTAAGGGCAGATTATAGCTGATTTCATTTTCTATCCAGACCATGAAAACTTTCCCCATACCAGCAATAAGGCTGTTTCACTTTCTTGTCATTTGTGTGTTGACTGGAGTAGCACTTTTTAATCTCCTTCAAGGACTTTTCCTTTGCATTCACAACTTGGCTAATTGTTTAACACAAGAAGCCTAACTTTCAGCATACGTCCGATTTTGACATGCCTTCATCACCAAGCTTAATCATTTTTAGATTTGAATTTAAAGTGAGAGACAAGGAACTTATCCTTTCACTTGAACACTTAGAGGCCATTCTAGGGTTATTAATTGGCTTAATTTCGATATTGTTGTGTCTCAGGGAATAGAGATGCCCAAGGAGGGGGAGAGAGATGAGGAAACAGCCAGTGAGTGGAACTCAGAACACATACATTTATCAAGTTTGCCTTCTAATATGGGTGCAGTTTGTGTCATCCCAAACCAATTACAATGGTAACACCAAAGATCCCAAATCACAGATCACCATAACAGATATAATAATAATAAAGTTCAAAATATTGCAAGAATTACCAAAATGTGACACAGAAACACAAAGTGAGTACGTGCTGTTGGAAAAATGGTGCCGATAGACTTGCTTGATCCTGGGTTACCATAAAACTTCAGCTTGTAAAAAACACAACATCTGAGAAGTGCAATAAAGTGAAATATGCCTGTATAGAATTACTTTATCCCACCAAAGTGCCAAAAACAAAGATTCTTTATTAAATAGAAAAATTATTGGTAGAGTTTACCTGTATTTTTCTTCACAATAAGATACATAAACAATTTCATTGCAGAGTTCTGAAATGATGTTGAGTCAAATACAATTTGATCCTAGTGTAGTAAAGAGTTAACCTTACCCAAACAAAGGTCTGACTTTTGCATTTAGCTCCTACGAGGTGATCTCTTAGTCCTTGGAGTGTCTTACCTGATAGGAGTGTCTTTGTTTACCTGGGAACCTCGGGCCACATGGGATAGTCTAATAATGTAGTTTATGGTGGAGGTTTTGGGCTATGTGATATCACCTTGACCTCAGGGGTGGGGAAGGCTGGAAACTAAAGAGCAACCACACACAGGCAGTCAACCATGTCTATGTGACCAAACTCCAACCAAAACATGAAAGAGCTTCCCTGATTGACGGTAGTCTGTTGTGTATTGCTATACATTGTTGCCTGGAGAAATTTAGCACTGCTCATGATTTCGCTGGAAGAGGACACTTGGAAGCTCTACATATGGATTTTTTTTTTTTTTGCATTCTTCTCCGTGCCTCTCTTTCCTTTGATTATTTTAATCTGTATCCTTTCACTGTAATAAACTACAACCATGAATATAACAGCTTTCCATGAGTTCTGTGAGTCCTTCTGACAAATTATCACATTTGAGGTTGATCTTGAGAATCCACAAGCTCTGAAGTTGGTGTCAGAAGTTAAAGCTGTCTTGAGGGTTTCCCAGAAATGTCCAACATGCACTCCCCCTCCACCCTCCCATCCCACCCCCCACCAAAACAGAGACATCTTTTTATGTGTGAAAATATTTTTGATGTGATTTTTGTTGCACAATTTTACTTGTAACAGTCAGTACAGATGTTCCCAAACATTCCAGGTTTCTTCTTCCAGGCATAAGGTAGGACTGCACTTCTTTACCTAACTTAAGTTAGGTGTTGCCATTTTAGCTAGCTTTGGCCAATGAAGTAAGAACAGAATTGACATACAGTTAGAAGTTAAGGTGCAGTGTATGTACCTCAGTGTCTCTTTCCCATGGTCACAGACTATTTTTCAGACAGTGGCTGCTCTAACGTCCTTGGTCTCAGAATGAACACAACAGGGATGACAGCTTCTAGCTGAAGTGTGATAGAAATGTAGCATGACTGAGAAATAAACTTTTTTTTGCATTAAATCACAGGTGTTTGTTATTTCAGCATAACCTAGCCTATTCTGACTTAAACAACCAAAATCTTTGTTTGCTCAAAGCTTAATAATAATACTTTCTTTGAAAGGACTATACAAAGATGTTCTTTTTTGTATCACAAATGGCATATTGTGTATTCCTGTATTGTAAAGTATATCATAATTATCTGACCGAAATCATTTTAGATATGGCTCTTTCCATCAAAATCCAATATATTTATACTAATAATTGAAATTCTAGAAAAATTCTTCAGTAATATTCACAGAAATGCACCAAGATACAGGATTTTCACAGCCTACTTTATAATAGTAAAAACTAAATGTTCAGCAATAGAAGAAGGTTAAAGAATTGCAATGTTTCCATATAAGGGGATTGCTCATTTGGCCATTACTAAGTGAGGAAGAGATTTCTCATTACAACCAAGATAGAGAAATAGGGAATAAATTCCCTCTCTGCATAAAAGAACAAAAAAGCAAAACCGGGAGAAAACAACCAAACAACAAAATCAACAACAACAACAACAACAAAAACACACAAAGTATTTGAAACAATGACTTTTGTAGGAACAGAAAGGGAATGATTTTTTTCCTCCTCATCGTTATATAGGTCACAGCCAACATCCCTATGACAACAGGTTAACAAGAGAAAAGCATAACAAAGTTATTTGATCATAGCTTTATGTGATATGGGAATCTTCAGAAAGAAGACCCAAAGATACAGGGGAGCTATCTGATTTTTGTTTAGGTTTGATGAAGCAGGGACAGTGTATAGAAATGTAATTAGATGAACAAAAGGGTATGAGCTAATGGTAATAGGCTGATTGGGAAAAACCTAGCAAGGTCTGTCTGATTAGGTTCTTCCTGAGGAAGAAATATTGTAGCCTTTCTTCCTCCTGGGTATAGGGTAGGACCCTTCTGGAATCTTAATTTCTTTATAGCCAGCTGTTACCCAAAAAGGCAGAGGAAGGTTAGAGCAACACTTTTAGGTTTTACAGCTGGCTTTGGGGGAAAAGGGTTCTGGTTTCTATGACCTACCTTGGGGAAGAGGAATTCTAGTTTCTATGGTTTGCCTCAGGGAAGAATAGGGGGTGAGAGACAGAAGGGCAAAAGATCAGAGAGAAACTTTGCTTTTGAGGCTGCTTCTAAGGTCTTCACTTTGGAGTCATTTTCAGAGCCCCAACACTTTTGAGAAACAAGATATCAGGCAACAAAAGACAAAGATCTCCAAGAGATAAGAAATAAATGAGATAAGTCCTATGATTACCCTTATTTTACTGCCTTAAAAGAATGTCTAGTCTGCTACACAGAGAGGGGGAATCCAGACTAAGTTTAGTGGACACCCTGAGTTTAGGAGTTGACAATATGCTGCTAAAGCAGTACTTACGGGTATATTTATGGCACTGCAAGCCTATGTTAGAACAGAAGAAAGGTCTCAAATCAATGAACTCAGATTCTACCCTGAGAAACTAGAAAATAAATAGCAATTTAAATTCAAAAGAAAGGAAATAAAGATGACAGCAGAAACCAATGCAATATAAAACAGAAAAAATAATAGAGAAAATTAATTAAACCAAAGGCTGATTCTTGGAGAAGATCAATAAAATTGATAATCCTTAAACCAGACTGATGAGATAAAAAATAGTGTAGATACAAATGACCAACATCAGGAATGAGAGAGTGACATCATTATAGATACTACAGACATTAGAAGAATAATAAGAGAATATTATAAACAATATTATGTCTATCAATTTAACAATCCAGGTGAAATGGATAGATTTATTTAAAGATGTAAACTGCCAAAGTTCCTTTAAGAAGAAATAGATAAACTAACCTAATAGAAGAAATAGCCCTAAATTTATTAAAGTAATTGAATTTCTGGTTAAAAGCCTTCCCACAAAATAAACTCCAGACCCAGATGGCTTTATTGGTGAATTCAACCAAACATTTCAGAATAAATAATACCATTTCCATATAGACTCTTCCAGAATTGAATAGGAGGAAATACTTCTCAGCTTGCTTTATGAGGCTTGTATTACTTGATATCAACATTTTACAAAGATATTACTAAAAAAGAAAAGTACAATCTAATATCCCCCATGAACCTAGATGCAGAAATTCTAAACAAAATTTTAGGAAATTGACTCAAACAATAGGTAAAAAGGATAATAAATTATGATAAAATAAGTCTTTTGCCAGAAATGCAAGGTTGGTTTAACTTTTGAAGATCAGTCAATGTAGTCCATTATTTTAATAAACTAAAAAGGAAAACAATAAGATTATTTCAATTGACACACACAAGTACTTCATAAAATCTAACATCCATTCTTCATCTAAAAATTCTCAGCAAAGTAGGAATAAAACGGAAGTTCCTCAATCTGATGAAGAGCATCTATGCAATATGCACATCCATGCAATATGTCAATGATTAAAGATGAAGCACTTTCCCTCTTAGATGAGGAACAAGACAAAAGTGTCTGTTCTCACCTTGATGTAGAAATCAGTTTGGGGAGAATTCACATCTTAAAAATACGGAGTCTTCAAACCAATGAATGTCATTGATATATCTCTTTATTAATGTTAATTGTTTAACATTGTACTGGCGATATAGTGCAATGGGGAAAGAAAAAAATAAAAATGCATTTTATATTGAAAGAAAAACTGTCTTTATTCGCACACAACATGACTGTCTATGTAGAAAATCCAATGGAATATACACAATTCTAATAAAAATTTCTATTAATAAAACTAATAAGTGATTTTAGCAAGGTTGTAGGATACAAGACCAATATAAAAAATCAATTGCATGTCTTTATACTGGCAACAAACAAATAGAAATTAAAATTTAAAAAACCATACTATTTACCATAACATTTAAAAACTACGAAATATCTAAGAATAGTCCTGACAAAATGTGTATAAGACTTATACCCTGAAAACTGCAAATGTTGTTGAGAGAAATTAAAGAAGACCTAAGTAAATAGAGCGCTATATCAATCATGTTTACCAAAGACACAACATTGTAAAGATGCCAATACTCTCTAAGTTGATTTCTAGATTCAAGGCAATCTTCAGTAAAATCCCAGCAATATTTTTGTAGATATTGACAAGCTTCTTCTAAAAAAATCATACAGGAATGTAAAGAATCTAGAATAGACAAAATAGACAAAACAATTTTGAAGAACAAGTTAGAGGGCTAAAACTATGTGATTTCAATACAAGTACTTGTTATAAAGCTACAGAAATCAAGACGGTGCGATATTGGTGTAAAGATGGGAAAATATATTAACGAAATAGAACAGAGGGTCTGAAAATATACCTACACATACATGGACAACTGATTTCCCACATAAATGCAAAGGCAATTTAATGGAGAAAAAGAGTAGCCTTTTCAACAACTGGTGCTAGGTAAATTGGATACAACTTGCACATGAAAAAAATAAACCTTGACTTCTATCTTGCAGCATACACAAACATAGACCTCAAATAGATCATAGACCTAAATGTAAAATCTAAATCTATAAACCATGTAGAAGAAAATATAAAAGAAACTGTGACCTTGACTTAGACAAACATTTCTTAAGTTTAACATCAAACAAATGATCCATAAAAAAACAAATTGATAAACTGGATTTCATCAAAATCAAAACTTCTGCATTTCAAAAGACACCATTAAGAAAATGAGGCTGGGGCCGGGAGCCGTGGCTCATGCCTGTAATCCCAGCACTTTGGGAAGCTGAGGCGGGTGGATCACTTTGAGATCAGGAGTTCAAGACTAGCCTGGCCAACATGGTGAAACCCCGTCTCTACTGAAAATACAAAAACTTAGCCGGGCATGGTGGAGCACGCCTCTAATACCAACTATTCGGGAGGCTGAGACGGGAGAATCTGTTGAACCCAGGAGGCGGAGCTTGCAGTGGGCCAAGATCAAGCCACTGCACTCCAGCTGGCGACAGAGCGAGACTCCATCTCAAAAAAAAAAAAAAAAAAGAAAGAAAGAAAAGAAAATGAGGCCGGACACGGTGGCTCACGCCTGTAATCCCAGCACTTTGGGAGGCCAAGGCAGGCGGATCACCTGAGGTCAGGAGTTTGAGACCAGCCTGACCAACATAGAGAAACCCAGTCTCTACTAGAAATACAAAATTAGCCAGACATGGTGGTGCATGCCTGTAATCCCAGCTATCTGGGAGGCTGAGGCAGGAGAATCGCTTGAGCCCAGGAGGCAGAGGTTGCAGTGAGCCAAGATTGCGCCATTGCACTCCAGCCTGGGCAACAAGAACGAAACGCCATTGCATTTGTGCATTGATAAAGGGGTGTCCTTCATCGGGAGTAAGTCCCAGAAACCACAAGCGTTGGCTCATGCCTGTGTGGAGTCACAGGCAGGTGGCCACGGGGAATTAGCTGAAGACCAGCAGGCAGGAAGCCTCCCACATGCCGCCTAAGGGGCGCTCCCGGAACCGCCGCCCCTGCGGAAGGAGCGGCTGGGGTCTCATATCGCCGTGCGTGACTCGGTGCTGCGCCAGGTGGGCGCCATCGCCGCGGCCTGCGCGGGGAGGCGGCATTTGAGGAGAGGGCGCGAGGCGGGGCCAGGCGGGGCGGGGCCTTGGGCGGCTGCGGTCTGCGCGGACCCCGGTGCCTAGGCGCTCCTGTGCCTCCAGTGCGCGGAGCCGGTCTCGCTCGGGCGTGTTCCTGCGCCGACCGGACGGCCGGACTCCAGCGCCTTGGCCCGGCCCGCGAACGCTGAGCACGCGCGGAAACCCTTTAAAGGTAGCACATTTTTTGGGTGTCGCGGGGGCACCGCCGGCGGTGGCGACGTGGGGCGGAATGGGCTCGCTCTTTGGGCCCGGGAGGCGTGCGCTCGCGCCCTAGGCCAAGTCGGGGCGGTCTCGGGCGGCTGAGCGCCCCCTGGAGCGACCCCTCCCGCGGCCCGGGCCCCGGCCGCCCCCGAAGCCGGGGTGAGCGGGGCCTAGCTCGGGCCGCCAGTGCGGACTCGCAGCCCCCGGGCGTCCGCTTTCTCGCTGGGCTGGGTTTCTGCAGTGCCGGGCGCCCACCCGGCCACCCCATGAGCCGCGCGTCTGGCTCTTCGGTGGAGTGAGCCTAGAAAGGGCGGCGTTCGTCCAGTGATCACTGCTACCCGAGGTTGCTTTTTGCATGACTGCTTGCAGTTAAGTTCACAGGAGTTTATAGTTGCCACAAATGTCAAAAAGTAGCCTTCCCGCGAGCTGAAAGCGCTCACCTGTGCGCTTTAAGGTGTACCGTCTTTGTCTTTGGCGAGTGTGCCTTTTAAGACGCTTCCAAGATAAATTGAATAAGAAATGATGATTATTTTCTCCCAGAAAAATCTTGCAGAAATGATTTCTGGAAACACCTGTGTTCGTTGTTAGCCCCCTTAGAATGCCCATCCGGAGGCGGGCTCTCCCTGGCTCGAAAGGCCTCCCCGCGGAGGGCCTGGCTTGCTGTCCGCTCGCTTTTCGCTTCCAGAGTCGGAGAGACGCGACTTTGGGGTCGATGTGGAGAGAGAAACAGATGCCCTAGGCGCCCGCCATTCAGGGATTTTCACAAACTGCCCAGTTCAGCTTTGTCCCTTGCGTCTCCAAAGGTGTTTTCAATCTACATATATTTGGAAAACTTCAGTTTTCATATGATTTATTTAAAAATAAGCATACATATTATGTTTATTAGGAAGTAAAAATTTTCTTTTCAAGTAGATATGTCCTAGTACCACAGAGAGACTTGAGTGTAGAAAATTGCTAAACCAGTGACAAAATGCCAGAACACTGCAAAGATGGCAACCACTGCTTTAGGAAATATTTGACATAAATATTTTTCATGTTTTGTCTCCTTAATATCTCGGTGATATTTTTATTTGATTTGATATTTTAAAAAGAATTGTAACTTTTAGACTTAGAAGGGAACTTAGAGTCTTATGGGCTGCAAAGTACATAAATCTGTTTGACAACGTCTCCAACAAATTATGTTTTGTCCTTTGCTTGGATTATATTTAGTAGAAAGAGGTGTTGCCCCATTCTTTTGTTGGAAAACTGTGTGTTTTTATGTGTTTTGGAGCGCGAGACTTCAGCCCTCCTGTCCAGGCCATGCTTCCCCTGCCCTTGCACTGGTGACTAGGATTCCAGGCTCCTTAACACGGACCATCTGCCTGGGGCAACAATCTGATTGTTTATCATGAAACTTTAGGAAGGAGATTAAATAAAGGACATTTAATAGTTATTTCCCTTTACTTTTGCTGCTCCCAACAAATTTGTCCACCCTTTTCGGATAATTTTGCATCTATGTTCTGTTATCTGTGGTATTCACCTATTATTTCTATTGTTGTGATCATTGAAAACTTGAAACTGTTGAAAGTAACTTCTGGGTATTCATTTCACCGATCTGGAAGAACCTAGTGATGGTGCAGAAGAGAGCTGCTTCCATGGCCTTTAGTGAGTTGGCTGTGGATGTTCAGTCAGTCTTCATCTCATCTTCTTTGATAATCTTGCCCTCAAGAATACTGTGGCAATCTCTTAGATACTTCTAGAGGATCCCATTCACGTAGTCACCTGATCTACCAAATTAGAAAACACATCAAAAAAGGCATTTGAGTTAAGGTGGTTAGTGGAGCTCCTCAGTGCTAATAAACTTGTTTCATACTCTGGAATTGTGCTGAAGATCCGTGTCCAGCTTGCTCTTTTCTCCCTTTTTGGAAGAATGGCTTATCACTTGATGGAGTCCTGTATTCTGGTTTTGTTCCCTACCTGTCCTCAAAATTCTCGTGACTATGAGACAGCCATCATGTTCCTTCAGCAACCAGGGAAGTAATTCATCTGATTCAGAAGACTTCAGTGCACTGATCTGAGATAGGTAGTGGTGCACCATCTTCTTACTGGTCTTGGGTAGCAACTCCCTATTGATATGTCAGTATTATGTCAGTATTCTCACATGAAGAATGGCCTATTGGCACAGAAATTAGCCATAAGTGTAACTCAGGAGAAAAGTTTCTGCAGTAAATAAAAATGTGTGTCATCTGATTTGAGTTAACTAGTAACTCGACTTGTCTTTTATTTTTGGTGTTTCACTGAAAGTGTGCCCTGGAGTTCCTTTCCCTCTACATCTGGAATAAAGGAAGGACAGCCAACCGTGACATTATCTGGAAAACAGTGTAACAGCAGGTGGCAGTGAGGAAATCAAATGGTAGATCGTGAGCTCAAATACATTCCCCTAGCCTGTCCTCCCCAGTTCTGCTTTAGGAGTTGGATTCAGAGAGAAATGGAAAATTAACAGGTGGTAGACAGTAGAGTTTTAAGGGAACTGTTTAGTAAATTAATAGGTTGCCTTGTTTAACTCCTCTGTGTAGTTGAGTTTGGTTTACAAAAGTAGTAGAATGTATTTATTTATGTTTACCTTACGACATTTATTCACGATGCCAAGGGTGTGAGTTTTATCCTGCTGTAGACCTATATTACTATTTTCTTCAGTTTCCATAGACTTTCCTGCTAACTCTGACAAGTCATTTTCCTGAAATTTGGCAAACCTCAAAGAGTATGACTGAATCAATGCCATCTCTATCAATATATATGAAATGATTTTTAAATATGAAGCATATATTCTATTAACAGCAGACTAGTCCAACTATATTCATATGGGAATGATAATAAAAATCACTCATGTCTGCCTCTTTACTATAACTGTGGTGGTATTATGTGCTACTAAAATCTGGAACTGGAAGATTTACACAGCCTGTAAACAGATAATTGTAGTCATGAATTCCCTCACATTTTTTGTAGTATCTCTCTATAGACATTAATTAAAATACGGATTCTCAGAGTCCATTCACTCTTTGATCCATAGCCTTGGTACAGCCTCAAGAATAATTCCTGGGAATCATAAGATTTCCACTAAGCATGCTAATTTTTTGGAATTTGTTTTGTTTTTGTTTTGTTTTATTTTGTTTTGTTTTTGTTTTTGAGACAGGGTCTCACTCTGTTGCCCAGACTGGAGTGCAGTGGTGTGATCTCAGCTCACCGCGACCGCTGCCTTCCTGCCTCAGCCTCCCAAGTAGCTGGGATTACAGGCATGCGCCACTACCACTCAGCTAATTTTTGTATTTTTTTTATTTTAAAAAATTTTAAAAAGTTTTTTTAATTTTAGAGATGGGGTTTCACCATGTTGGCCAGGCTGGTCTTGAACTCCTGACCTCAAATGGTGCACCTACCTCGGCCTCGCAAAGTGTTGGGATTACAGATGTGAGCCACCGCGCCCGGCGGGGCTAGTGTTTTTTTGTGTGGTTTTTTTTTTTTTTTGATACGGAGTCTCGCTCTGTCACCCAGGCTGGCGTGCAGTGGTGCAATCTCTGCTCACTGCAAGCTCCGCCTCCCGGGTTCACTCCATTCTCCTGCCTCAGCCTCCCAAGTAGCTGGAACTACAGGCGCCCGCCACTATGCCTGGCTAATTTTTGTATTTTTAGTAGAGACGAGGTTTCATCAATGAACAACAACAAAAAATAGTTTTAGAATCAATAATTTCTAACAAAATCCTTCAATATATAGAGTGATATATAAAGAGCCTAAGCATAGAAATTATTGGATGTTTATTTATGTATTCTGATGAATGTGTTTTTGTGGTATTTTACCAAGATAGGAAGTGAAATCAAATGGATGTTGGTGAGTACCCTACGGCAACCATTGCTTCATTTCATGGTTCAGAGTGAACTCTAATCTGGAAGCCTTCCTTAGGTAAGAAAAGCTTGAAAAAGAAATGATCGACTTTTTAAATGGTCACATATCTTTAAGCTAGAATGTTTAGATTAACGTTTTCAAGCTAATAAAGATCAATTTGTCTAAAATATATTTTACAATGTACATAGCTATAAAATCATATGAAGTGTTTGATTTGTGGATGAGCATAATCTTTATGCTCGGAAGATTACACAACTTAAAAAAAATTAAAATATTATTTTTAACAAGTTACTGGTATTAATATAATACCTTAAATTACTTATTGCAATTCTACTATCAGCGAATTGGCAATTTAATGATATCATTAAATAATTTTAACAATCCATGGCACATACAATGAGATTTAATATATAGCACAGTCCCTCTGTTAAGAACTGCAAGGTAGTTTTCTAACCTGGTATTTGAGTGATGTCTTTGTTTTATGTCAGCATCACTGGTTTTCAAGTAAAGGATTCTATTAAGGGTAACTTCTTTATAAAAACTTAGTGAAAATTTATCCATTTTGTTGATTTCCAAATGAAACGGTTGCAAGCAAAATGTCAATGACTGTGCTCCACATCAGAGTTTAGAATCCAGCATCTGTTCTTGTACCTTACAGCATTGAGGAGTTAGCATTGAAGAGTAGTAGATCCGGCCTTTTAAAATAGCATATGCTTTGAATTCTTGGTAGTCAGCAGTTTCACATAGTCTACGTAGTACTGCTGGACAGGGCCTAAGTCATGCATATAACTGGTTTAGTCAGACTGAAATGTGTGTAGTAGCTCTTTTGCCTGATGCTTGAGATGCAGCTTTGTAACTATTTTTGCTTTTCATTTTAATTTTCCAAACCCTAAAGATGACTTTTCATTTTGTTCAATGACTTTATAGGTCATTCCTGCTTCTGGGATCCAACTCTATGTTGTGCTTAAGAAATGTGTCACATCAGACAGAGTGAATCACAAGACAGAGATATTTACCTATCACATAAGTATTTTATTAGATTTCAAGGTATGTTTCAATTATGACACTGAATCTTTCATGTGTACATTCCTAACATTGCAGGGGTTAAAGGAGGGTTATATAGTTAACCAAAGTTCAATAAAGTTCAGAACCACTCTTACCATTATTTTGCCTTTCAAATAATTGTATACTTAAAATACTTTGTATTCTTACATAAAATATACGTACAAGATGACCATATATACTTGGACGTATCTGGACTTCAAATTTGCTGGAACTTAGTTGCGTCCCAAGCTGGCTAATACCTAGAGATTCATCATTTCTGTTTGGAGGGTAAGAATGCTCATTCCCTGGCTGCTTTACTGGAGAGGATCAGGTGTGTTGCTTGAACTAAGACTTTGTCCCTGCCATATCTAACTTCTCTGAGCTCCTGTGTCCTGGCTGTCATCTGAAAATTGTTGCAGATCATTTGAGTTTTTGTTAGAATTGTGCTTTGACTTAAGTAATGAAAACAGTTCAGAAAACTGCACTGGACAATTTAATATAGCAACACAGACTGCAACTAAACTATCTGCTGGCACTTTAATCCTCACAATGATCATATAGGTACTTTTCTTGTTGGAGATGAGGAAACTGAGGCTTAGAGTAATTTGTTCTGACACGATCATATGGTTAGTAAGTAGCAGAGTAGGGACTTATCTAGACCTATGCTTTTAGTTGTGTTTTACTATCTCCCAGACCTCCCATGTCTTTTTTTTTTTTAAGGACAATTGCAATGTGATACTTCCTTCTTTGAAAGAGATAAAATACAATAATTGACTAGGAAAAAAAAAAAAAACTTGGGACATACACTGCTTCCTTGGACATTTCCTCCTGGAAGCCTCCCAAGCCACCTCTTCCACACACAAACTCAATCACATGCATCCTCTTTTCCTTCTGTTGAAACTTGTCCCAACTTTGGTCATAGCATTTATCACTGTATTTCACCATTTGACCATAGCTCTTTGAGAACAGGTTTGTACTTATTTATCTCTGTATCCCCAGCATGAGGTAGCACCTATCCATGCATGAAAGTGGAAGATACCTACTAAAATTGTATTAATTAAACAATTTTTCATTTTCTAATGTTATTCTGTACAGTTAGAGTGCCAATATTTGGTGGAAATGTGAAAAAACTATCAGAAACTGAACATTTTCTAATGTTTACAGAATGAAGAGGAACAGTTTATCTGTTGGGAATAAAATTGTCCAGTTGTCAGGAGCAGCGAAACAGCCAAAAGTTGGATTCTACTCTTCTCTCAACCAGACTCATACGCACACGGTTCTTCTAGACTGGGGGAGTTTGCCTCACCATGTAGTATTACAAATTTTTCAGTATCTTCCTTTACTAGATCGGGCCTGTGCATCTTCTGTATGTAGGAGGTGGAATGAAGTTTTCCATATTCCTGACCTTTGGAGAAAGTTTGAATTTGAACTGAACCAGTCAGCTACTTCATCTTTTAAGTCCACTCATCCTGATCTCATTCAGCAGATCATTAAAAAGCATTCTGCTCATCTTCAGTATGTCAGCTTTAAGGTAAGAAAAATAAGCATTAAATGGAAACCATGACTTACATTTCGTTAACAATGCTTTTGTATATCTAGAGCCTTATTTTGAGGCAGTCAGTGAATTTTGCAAATCATTTTATCCAAAGCGGTTTCCTGTTTTTCTGCAGTTATTTGCATCGATTGAAGTGTAGAACTTGAACCGTAATTGAAAAACTTAAAATGCAGTTTCCGTCATTTGTATGCTGTTATTAAAATTCAGGTAATTGTAAAAGATTTGAAAATATGAACTGCTTGGAAAGCTAATTTGTCATCATCTCTGTTTTTCGTTTTATCATCTCAGACATTTTGTATGAAGAAAAAATACTCATTTATATGATAGCTCAAAGGAATGAATAAAATTTTGCAACTGAATTCTACTAAATCATTACATTGCCAGTATTTCTGATAAATTATCTTCAGGAAATTATTCGAGATTAAAAATTGTCTGTCTAGGTTGACAGTAGCGCTGAGTCAGCAGAAGCTGCCTGTGATATACTCTCTCAGCTGGTAAATTGTTCCATCCAGACCTTGGGCTTGATTTCAACAGCCAAGCCAAGTTTCATGAATGTGTCGGAGGTAAGGATATTATGCGTTTTTGGTGAGCTGTACTAAAATCCCTAAAGACTGCCAAACTAGGCAAAAGCCATTTTTTTCCTAAAGACAGACCATCTCCTATTTGTATTCAAAGTATTATTTAAAGCTGTTTTCTGTTGACTAGCACTTATTTTTGCAAAAATAGTTTATGCATGTTTTCATTCTTTAGATATATTTTGTAACTGTAGTCATGGTTACCACAGTGTCATTAATATAAAATTTGGATATTGTGCTTATTCTACTTAAATAACAATTTATGTAGTTACTTTGAACATAGAGCATGTAGAGGCAATAGTGGGTGTTTTTCCTGTGATTCTGTGGCCTGTCTTTTGGAGGTGGAACAATATAATATTTAACTAAATGAACTACGCTTGTTAGCATGATGTTTACATTCATGCAGTAGAAACTCCAAAACAAAAGTGGCTTAAAAACATGATCAAAGTATATTTCTCTCACATTAAAGAAATTGATAGATGAGACAGTCCATAGCTGGTATGAAGGTGGTAGGAACCTAGGTTTCTTCCAGCCACTCCACTCTCTCCAGGGTGTTTCTTCAAGATGACCATCTGAGCTCTGACCATCACATCCTTGCTCTGGGGGCTAGGATGTTAGAAATGGGGGAAGAAGGGTGTGCCTTTTCCTTATCAAGGAGACTACCCGTAAGTACCACACAGTGTTTCTGTTTACCTCTAAGTCTGGCCACACCAGATTCCAGGGAGTCTGGGGAATCTTTGAGCTGGGTGGCAGTGAGCCCAGCTAAAAATTGGGACTGGATTAACAAACAAAGGAAAAATGGTTGCCAGCAAGCAGCCAGCCACGCTCTGCCATAGAAACTAATACCGTATTCTCCTCATTCAGGCTTCAACCTGAATGCCATCTCCTTGGAGAGCCCCTCCTTAACCATTGTGAAAATGGCACCTCCTGCTCCGGTAATAGTGTACTCTACCATTACATTATTTTTATCTTCTTCATGTCATTCATCAGTACTTGAAACCACCTTGTTTATTTAATGTGTTTATTCTCTTCTCCTTATACCAAACATAAACTCATTGAAGGCAGAGATTCTATTTTGTTTACCATTATAAACCCAGAGTCAGAATAGTACCTGATATATGATAGGCATTAAATTATGGTAGTTGGTAAAGCTGGCTAATGGAAATTTTCCTATGGAGGAGGATAGAGGAATAGCAGCCTCTCTCTTATAAACTGGGTCATGGCACTCTTCTAGCAAGTATTTCTGCTGGCCTGTTTTATCTTCTAAAGGGATGTGCTGAAAAAAAAATGGGTCATTTAGGGATTAGAGTAATGTAAGTAATCTGATGAAATTTACCACTTCTAGATAGTTATTTCCTTGTTTATGAACTACAGAATCCGATTACCCTGAAATTCTTCTTATATTCTAAAAGCTGTCTCTAATGTTGCACATCAGCTTCCAGGGCCAGCTTCTAGGTTAGCTGATGCAGTCACCAGAGCTAGATACCAGGAATTAATTAGCAAGCTTCATTTCAAGCTCTGCCTCTACTGTTTAAAGTAATCTCTGTGGCTTCTGGCAAGACCACAGATCTCTCTGAGACTCAGTTTTTTTAATCTGTTAACTAAGGAAAAATAAAAGTATAGCATTTTGCTAAGCAATAAATAGTACTAAACTAATATATTGCTATTATAATGAAATATGTACTCTAATGTTTTTTAAAGTCGTCCTTCAGGACTAAAGCAGTCAGTTGACAATTGATTAAAGGGAAACTAAACCTTGTATTTATATTCCCCTAATAATTTTGGCACCATAAAATTTACAGAAGAAGTTTAGCCTTCTACCATTTGAAAATATGTGCAAACCAGTTTACAATTAGTATAAATCAATATGTTTTCTTATAAATTAATGAACATTTATAACCAATTTGGTCATTCTGTTAGGCATAATAGAACCTTTGGTAGAATCCAAATTGATTGATTTTAAAAAGGGAAAAGTGATCATGTACAGATTTGGTTTCCAGACTTTCTATCTTTGCCAAAAAATACTGAATCTGAAAATTTCTGAAATTCTACTCATTTTCAGATCAAACTAGAAGTAAGCTTTAGTCTGTCAGTCTTCAAAGCATATACGACTTGGATTTACTTTGGATAATTAGCTAGGAAAAGCATGTCACTGAAGATTGTGAAATTTTATAAAATGAATTAAAACCTCATTTATTCATTCAACAAATTTTTATCATCCATTTGCCGTGCTATGTGCCAGATACTATTTTAGGTGCTAGAGATACGGGAGTGGATAAATCAGATAAAAATTCTGTTTCTTCTAGGGCAGGGGTCAAAAATACTCAGATAGCAAATATTTCAGGCTTTGGGGGCCAAGTAGTTACGCTGTGACTACTCAACTCTAACACTGGAGTCTGAAAGCAGACACAGACAATATTTAAATAAAGGGCATGGCTGTGTTCCCATCAGACTGTATTTAGGGACACTGAAATTCAAGTTTATTTCATGTCATAAAATATTATTCTTTAAAAAATTTTTCCAACCATTTAAAAATACAGAAGCCATTTTAGTGAGCCATACAGAAGCAGACCATGGGCTGGATTTGGCAAGTTGTCTGTAATCTACCAACCCCTGTTCTAGGAAATAAATATACAATAATTATGTCCTTTTAATATTGAAAACCAAATCCTTAATTGAAGTAATTGGAAGACATGTTTTATGAAACCTTTGAAGCTTTTTTTTCTCACTATTTCATTTATCAGTTATAAAAAGTATACAACTATACTTCATTATAAAAATATCTTCTACTGGAAAATGATTCTGTGGAAACAGCCGTATGTTCATGGTTCTTACTATATTATCGTTAGCATGTATTGATATAGTTTTAATGAATTACTTAAAGCTGTACATTTTAAAATAATGTTTTCATAATTTTTTCTTATTGCCATGCACGTCTCATTTTGTGTCAGCACTTAACAGTTGTTTTTATCAACTCAAAATCATTATCATCAATCAAAATTGAAGATACGCCAGTGGATGATCCTTCATTGAAGATTCTTGTGGCCAATAATAGTGACACTCTAAGACTCCTAAAGATGAGTAGCTGTCCTCATGTTTCATCTGATGATGGGTTACATTTTTTAAAGCTAGAATGATATGATATTTTTATTACAATAACTATAAAGATGCAATTTCCTTTTGAAAATTATATGCCTATGAAGCATAAATTATTTAAGTAAGTTTTTTCAAAAGATTTCTTAATCTGCAAGGTAGGTATAGTTATAGTAAGTTTCTCCTGAGATATTTTAATTTTACATATATACATATGCTTTTCATTATATACATAATACCTCCTGGCAGCCGTGCTCTCAGAAGTTGTTATTAGATAACTATTTTCACAAATAATGAATAATTAATATTAAATTTAAATTTACAAAATATTGTATTAGGATCAGTATGATTCTTTGTTCTTGAGAATTTTCCCCAACTTCCCACAGGAATTCTTTGTGTAGCTGATCATTGTCAAGGCCTTAGAGAACTGGCGTTGAATTATTACATCCTAACTGATGAACTTTTCCTTGCACTCTCAAGCGAGACTCATGTTAACCTTGAACATCTTCGAATTGACGTTGTGAGTGAAAATCCTGGACAGATTAAATTTCATGCTATTAAGAAACACAGTTGGGATGCACTTATTAAACATTCCCCTAGAGTTAATGTTGTTATGCACTTCTTTCTATATGAAGAGGAATTTGAGACGTTCTTCAAAGAAGAAACCCCTGTTACTCACCTTTATTTTGGTCGTTCAGTCAGCAGAGTGGTTTTAGGACGGGTAGGTCTCAACTGTCCTCGACTGATTGAGTTAGTGGTGTGTGCTAATGATCTTCAGCCTCTTGATAATGAACTTATTTGTATTGCTGAACACTGTACAAACCTAACAGCCTTGGGCCTCAGCAAATGTGAAGTTAGCTGCAGTGCCTTCATCAGGTTTGTAAGACTGTGTGGGAGAAGGTTAACACAGCTCTCTGTAATGGAGGAAGTTTTGATCCCTGATGAGGATTATAGCCTAGATGAAATTCACACTGAAGTCTCCAAATACCTGGGAAGAGTATGGTTCCCTGATGTGATGCCTCTCTGGTAATGGGCTGCCAAAGATTCTGAAATTGTTGTTGTTGTTGTTGTTTTTTAATCAGTAGGATTAGCTGCTTTCTATCTAAACAAATGTAAATTTTAAAATGTGTTGCTGCTGTATTTTAGGTCAAATATTTGATTGTTTGCAAACTGTCTTAATGGATTGCTGCAGAAACATTTGGAAAAAAATAAGAAATTTGAAAAGCAAGAAATTGCTGTAAATAGGGCACAAGCCCTGTATATGGATTAGATGGTCGATATGCCAAAAACTACAGATGGTTTCTAAGTAGATTTCTCAGCTTTCCTTGGAGGCATATTGTAGCTTGCTAAGTAAGTGTGTAATATTGAACTTGGATTCTGTAAAGTTATGTCATTTACTTTATTACATTGTTTTATTTGATTCTATTTTATCTTGGTATTAATATATTTTATAAAATATAAAAAATTTTAAAGCTTATTTAACGATAACATTTTTAGCACCCTATGAGATCATCTTGTGATTCAGTAAAAAACTTCTAATTTCCAAAGTACTTCAGATCCTACTTTATTATATTGAGAGATAATGGACATTCGATTAAAATTTAAAAATACTAATTCATTTCATAATGATACTGATGTGAAAAGACAAGAGATAGTCATTCTGATTGTTAGTTGGTAGACTATTTGAATAAAGCAGTAAATGTTGCAGGATGTGTTTGGGAGGGAATCAGCATTCGCTGCCTCCTGCTATGGATCTGGAACTGTGCCAGATCCTTTGCATAAGTGATCTTAGAATTTAATTAGCAACACAGTTAGAACTCCTTAGTGGCTGCTTATTGTCTTGAGGGTGAAGATCTAGCCTTAAAATAACCCACAAGGTCCTGCAAGGTCTGGTCCCTCCCTGCTTCTTTTGCCTCATTTCCCATCAAGCTGCCCCTTGCCCTTCGGTTCCCATTTCCTCTCAGTTCCTTAGAACTGTCCTGCACCCTCTAGTCACAAGGAATTCACTCGTACCTCTCTCTGCCTGGCTTACTCTCTGTGCTCCTCAGATCTTTCCTCTAGCTGTATGTCCTTGATCATGGAAGCCTTCCTGGACACCCGGCCCATTCCCTGCTCTTAGGTCAGGTCCACGATGTGCACTCTGTGCAGGGCACTCAGCACCCTGGCTTTACTGTGCGGCACTTATCCCTGTTATAATTCATTACTTACTGGTCTGATTATTACCTGTTTGTTCCATTGCACTGTAAACTCCATCAGTGCAATATCCTTGCTGTTTTTTGCTCACTGTTTTATCCCCAGAATCTGCCATGCTAGTGGTTAGCACGTAGTAAGCACTCAATAAATTTTACGTAAGTATTTTGGTTTTCAAGCTTGTTCCACTCAGTTTGCCCCACAGTATCTTAAATTTTGAATAAATCAATTAAAATAAAAAGAGAGAATTAAATATGTTCATCACTTTCCAGTTTGGAATATTAGGAAAAAATTATAAGTATTTTTACCTATTAAGCAATTAGAATACATTGTGATGTGTAAATGGCAGTTTAAAAAATAGCACTTTTATATCCCTGTATTTAGAGACTATGTTTGTGTGTACATTCTCACCACTGTGCCATGTTATTTCTCACTGTAAGCTCTGTAAGGCTTCTCATATCTACCTATGTGTTCCTCCCTCTCAGAGCAGTATTGCTACATTAGTAATTACTCCATAAATGCTAGTGGAGCTGATTTTACTGGTTAAAAAAAATAAAACCAATTTCTTGAGGACTGGGGTGGTATTACAATTACAGATAATACAATTTATACTTTAAGATTTCAGGAGGATACAGAAGCATCATATAATACAGGACTTAAAACCTGATTAGGGGCCGGGTGTGGTGGCTCACGCCTGTAATTCCAGCACTTTGGGAGGCCGAGGCAGGTGGATCACAAGGTCAGGAGTTTGAGACCAGCCTGGCCAATATAGTGAAACCCCGTTCTATTAAAAATACAAAAATTAGCGTGGGTTGGTGGTGGTCGCCTGTAGTTCCAGCTACTTGAGAGGCTGAGGCAGGAGAATTGCTTGAACCCAGGAGACGGAGGTTGCAGTGAGCCGGGATCACGCCACTGCATTCCAGCCTGGGCAACAGAGCAAGACTCCATCTCAAAACAAAACAAAAAACAAAACAAAACAAAACAAAATGAAACAAAACCTGATTAGGATAACAGGACAAACAAAAGAAATAGCTTAACAGAGATGGAGTTGGGGATCAGAGCAGTGGTGGACATTCTGAAGGGATAAGCCTCTGGTCTCACCTGGGATCACTCTACCATGATATATTCTAGGAGTTGGGAGTATACATACCCGAATGGTCAGGTGATAGAATGCCAGTGGAGTTTGCACTGAGGATAATGAAGCAAAACAGAGGGACTAGAGAAGGGAGGTTGGGGGTGAGTTTCTCCCCATTGTCGACTAGTATGGAGAGATGATGAGTACCATTGGCCTCTTCTACATAGAATGAGAAGGTGCTGCTCTAAATTGTGCTTTTTAGTGGCCCAGTAGTTGAACCTAGTGAACTAAGCACTATAATGAATCTTAGAGCAAAACTCAGAGTAAATCTAAGTTCATGAACTCATGTAAATTACCTTGATTGGCCTGACTTACTGGGTAAGTAAATGGAAGAGTAAAACATTCCTACAACAGCCAAAAATAAGACAAGAACTTATAGAGTATTTTAAATGTTTTATCTAATGAAAATGTCTCTACTTTGGAAGTCTATGAAAAGTACTGTTTACTTAAAACTAGTGGATTCTAGATAAAGGATTTGACATTAAGTGGGTTTCAAACTTTAGTCTTTGGAGAATATTTTAGTTCTGTAAGCAAACTTTTTCATGTTAAAAGTGTTTACATTTGTTAGATGATTCTGGAGAAGTTTGGATAATTTTGTGGGCAAAAATTTGGTAAATGGAGAGAATGGGGGAAAGGTCTTACTGTAGGTTGTGCTGAAGAAACACAAAAATAGGATGCTCATATTTTTTGTTTTTCCTTCCTTGTGATCCTTGCTGGCCTCATTTGTATTGTACCAAATATGGGAGAGGTGAGTCAGGAAGCAAGCCTATTTTTCATGGGTATTGTTATTAATAACATGTCACATTGGCAACAGGTATGTGATTACTGTAATATGCCACTGAGTGTGATAAATGTCAAATGGATGCAAGGATTCTTCCTTTTGTAGCCTGGCCTCTTAAATTGGCCACTTACCTCCTTCTTTTTCTTCGATTAAATTTATCTCTTGCAGATAATTCAAAACATTTTCAAAGTAAATATTGGTTTTATTCACATTATTAATGTGTAGCTATCAAACCTGACAGAATAATATCACAATTTTTGAAGTGTATATTATCATCATGGTTACTAATGAAAAGTAAGTTTCTCCATACTGTTACCCCTCTGCCATTCAAACCTTTGTAACATTTTTATGCTTAAGTCAAACGTTTTGGCATCCAAACCTAAAAGACAAGGGGGAAAATAACACGGATTTGTTGTTGCACTAGAGGGCGCTGTATTCCAGTTCTTCCTGAGAAATAAGTCCTTTGGTCCAAAGTTTGCATTTCCATTGAGCAGATGTGAGAAGGCTGAGGGGAAGGCAATGTCCCTGCTCTACCTTGAGGAATTTCTCCATTCCAGGTCATGAGTCTGGTTTTTAAAACAATATCCATATCCACCTGTGTTTTGCCTCCTAAATAATCAGAAGGATGATTATTTGGAAAACTAAGCATATATTTTATTGTGCAAATATTTCAGAGTTTCTTTTAAAATTGCCTTTAAGAGCTGATGTGCTATTTCCTTTTTGTGTGTCCTCAGTAGAGTACAGCATTTATTTTTTGAAAGCCAAATTTCTGGAAACAACCTAAAGTTATTTGGTTCCAAGGAGATGCATATTCAAATCAGACAGTGCTAGATATAGTTTGCCATTGAAAGTAATAGCAAAAACCGTGATTACTTTTGCACCAACCTAATAGATATAAGAAGGTGCTAAATGTGTGACATAGATTCTCAGTTACCTGAGAGTCATCATGACAACTCTTTCTTCCTGGCCACCCACTGCAAGTCCTGTTGCTTCTGTGACATGTTATTCATAATAATAAATACCCATGAAATCACCTCCCAACTGCAAAACTACAGCACTGATAGTAACTTAAATCTTTCTGTGTGGTCCTCTCTATCTAGTTATGAGTTAACTAGAGTTCATTATTTTCTTGCTTGCCTTCGTATATGATTTTGTTATATAAAAAGGAAATTGTATTTTAACTGTTTTAACGTTATAAAAAGAATTATCATCCATTATGTGATCTTCTGGACTTTTTAAAACTTAAAATTATATTGCCATGATTCATTCAGGTCATTATGTTTAGCTGAAGTTCATTTATTGTGACTGCTGTTGACTATTACATTCTATAACTTTGAGATTATTTATTGGATTTCACTGTTGATGGGCATTTAGGTCACTGAAGGTTTTGCTATGAAAAATAGTGATATCATGAACATTCTCATACATATGCCCTGATACACAAATGCAGCCATTTCTCTAACAATAAACTTCAGTTAATTATGTTAGAGGAAACTCTAACAATCTACACATAAGAATATAATCATTCTGCTGGCATTTTCTGCATTCCGAACAAATTTAAGCAGAAATTCATGAAGGAAGTTTCCAGAATGATTAGATCAATGTATTCATTTCTTACCGACTGGCTAAACTCTAAGGAGCCAGAATTATTTCTGGTCCTTTGGACATTTGTATGGTCTTGTTTCCTCATAGTACCTGTTGTCAATATAACTAAGACAGAATAACATAGATATAATACAATGATGTGTAGAAATAAGTAGCTGTAATATGCATATGGCTAGATGAAGTTGACAGGCCCAGTTCCATGAGACACTTCAGATAAAGGTAGGCCTCATTCTCACTCTAGTCCTTCCTGTAGTGCAGCCTCACTGTTTTCTTGGGATATGTTTTCTTGGACTGCCATCATTCATAATCATGTGAGTGAGTGGATGGAAATACCAGCAAATCCTTTATTATCCATGAAAGCAGCTCTCTCTCCAACCAATATGATAAACCTAAGGATATTGCTGAGAGTCTACTACCTAAACTCAACTTATTCATTGAATATGTATTAAATGTATACTAAATCTAGCATTGTAAACCACTCGCTGTTCTTGTACCGTAGAAACACTTTCAGGCTTTTTCTTATTTTCAAGCAGAAAGGTTGCTAGTTTTAGAGGTGTCAAAAATGCAGCCTGGCCCAGCGTAAGTTCTCTTGTTTATTTATCTTAGATCTTCGGGACTGAGAAATCTAAAAAATAAAACCACTCAGATTCCATAGGTGACAGATCAAAGAGCCCGAAGAAACCAGTTCACTTGAACATCAGAGTGACAATGAGTTAAAATCAAAATGTTTTCTTTCTTGCATTTATCATGTTTCTATTTAAACTCAAATTTCCTTTTTTTAATTAAAAAATTTTTGTGGGTACATAGGTGTATATGTTTATGAGGTACGTGAGATGTTTTGATACAGGCATGCAATGTGTAATAATCATGTCATGGAAAATGGGGTATCCATCCCTTCATGCATTTTTCCTTTGTGAACACAAATTTCTTGAAGAGCAGGGTATGCATCCAGGTTTTTAAGATGACTTTTTATTTTGAAGATCTGACCATTGGCCTTCCATTTACAGGTATGCAGTAGGGTCACTCGAGTCACAGTTTTCAATGTGCACATGCGACTGTATGCCAGGATAAACTTTCTGCAAGGGCAATAGAGTTCCAAGTTTTTCTCCCTTCTTAATAGGACCTTTATACTTAATTGGCTTAATGTAGAACATTTTGACACAAAAACCTAAAAGAAAATAAGTATAATTATTTATCTGGGCTTCAGTAATCTTGAATCTGAAATTAATAAAATAACATGGACAAAAAATAAAAAAAGAATGTTGAATGAACTCAGGAGAGGAATAGATGAAAATGACAAAATGATATTAAAAAGGAAGACTAAATTACAAGATACCAAAGGAAGAATAGATTCAAATGAAGCGCTAATAAAGGCATTGAAGAATAATAGCAGGAAAATACTAGCTAGTTAGAAAAGGTGAGCCCTGAACAATGTCAACTCCAAAACATATTCTGATAGAATGATTGGACTTTAGAGATAAAGAAAAACAGAAATAACTGGAACAAAAATACAAACTTTGCTAAATATCAAAAGAATTAAAAAGGCAAAGACCCAAGTAGAGAAATAGAGTACAATATAATAATTATACAATAAAATGGTGTTGGGTACAAATACAGGAGTCATGTCTATAAATGTGAATGGCCTTATCTTGCCTACTAAAAGATGTCCCATTGGGTTGAAAAGCAAACCCCAATTGAATGCTGTATGGAATAAAACACAGCGATTGAAAAGGCTGAAAGTGAAGAGCTGGACAAAGATTTGCCAAGCACATGGAAAAAGATTTGCCAAGCAATAAGAAAGCAAGGGCTATTGTCCTGTTACCAGAAGAGTGGAAATCAGGCCAAAAGGCATTGAAACAAGACGAAGATAATGTAAGAGGGTAAATGCCACAAGTCACAATGAAGATATAACAGTTACAATTATCCATGCACTAAATAACACAAGTCATCTATATAAAGCAGACACTACAAGAGATGCCAGGAAACATAGATAGAAACCCACCAATAATAGGAGACTTTGATACACTAGTGGCACTGCAAACCGGTCAAGTGAGCATAAAAATAAGGCTGTAAAATTATGCTGTCCAATATGGTAGCCACTAGCCACATGTGGTTATGCAGCACTTGAAAGGTAGTTAATCTGAATTGAGATGTGCTTTAATGGTAAAATACACAGTGGATTTTGAAGACTTAGTATTTAAAAATGTAAAATATCTCAATAATTTTTGTATTAATTACATATTGATATAATACTTTGAAAATATTGAGTTAAATAAAATATTAAAATACCATGTTTTTTTACTTCAACATGGCTACTAGAAAATTTAAAATAATAATAATAATAATTTTTTTTTTTTTTTGAGACGGCGTCTTGCTGTGTCACCCAGGCTGGAGTGCAGTGGCGCGATCTCGGCTCACTGCAGGCTCCGCCTCCCGGGTTCACGCCATTCTCCTGCCTCAGCCTCCTGAGTAGCTGGGACTACAGGCGCCTGCCACCACATCTGGCTAATTTTTTGTATTTTTTAGTAGAGACGGGGTTTCACCGTGTTAGCCAGGATGGTCTCGATCTCCTGACCTCGTGACCCATCCACCTCGGCCTCCCAAAGTGCTGGGATTACAGGCACGAGCCACCGTGCCCAGCCGAAAATTTAAAATTATATATATGACTTCTGTTGTATTTCTATTGGATAGTTCTGCTGTAGAAGAGCTAAAACTCCATCAGGTAGGTTTTACGAATAAATATTAAACAAAAGATGTGCAAGACCTCTACACTGAAAACTACAACAACCATTAATATAACAGTGAAGGAAGACCTAAGTAAGTGGAGGATATAATATGTTCATTGATTGGAGGACTCACTACTTCAAAAATATTCGTTCTCAATTTGATCTGTATATTTACTGCAGATTCAGTCAAAGCCCCAGCAGGATTTTTGGTGGAAATTAGCAAACAGATTCTGTAATTTATTTGGAAATGCAAATAACCAAGAATTGCCAAGGCAGTCTGAAAGAAGAAGAAAGTCAATTCCAATTATGCATTCTGGAACTGGGGAAATAACCTCTTGGTAGATTGGAGGACGCACTGGGCTCACTGTAAGATGGACCCTAGTGAAAAGCTATATTTACCACCTGACTATAAGCCCCTAGTCTGACTGGTGAACCACAGTGGCCTTTTAGATCTCCAGGAATTAGTGTCAGTTTTGAGCAAGTGTCCAGTAATCTCTGAAGAGCCTAATTATTTCTTCCCTAATGTGCTGTCATCCTGCTAAACCATTGCAGGTCCCTTTGGGGACAGCTAGAAGTAAGGTTTACAGTATAAATTTTTGGCTGCGTAGCAGGACCCTTATGCAAAAGGACTGAGCCTCCCTTTTGTTCAAGAGGCTCTGGGACTGTGAACCAATTCAAGCCTGGGAATTTATTGGGAATCGGGACCCATTATTGTGATGACTGAAGTCAGCATTTTGTTCATCAGACCTGGAGCATTTCCATTCATACAAGTCCAATAAGGCTTTAGTTGGCTGCTCATCTATTCAGTTCCTGAGTCACCATGATTACTAGCCAGTGTCACAGATCTCTGAGATTTAGACGAATCTGATTACTGCTTCTGCTCTCACTGACCTTGGCATTAACTGTTAAGTGCCACTACAGAGGACACAGTTCAATGGCAGAAGTTTCCCTTGTGACATTGGCCTACAGAGGACAACCACTATATAGCTCCTCAAGGATGTGGGTTCGCTCAAAAGATGCCTCTCACAGGCTTGGTGAGGAGGGTCTCCTCTGGACTCACTCCCAATAGGAATGCATATATATGTTCATTAAAAGGTATAAGGAAGTTCGTAGCAGCAATTTTATAATCATCTAAAACTGGAAACTGCCCAAAAGTCCATCTGAGGAAGAATAGATAAATAGATGAAAGTATACGCATATAATGGAATATCATGCATCAGAAAGAACGTGGATACAAAAACATAAATTGCATAATCACGATGTGGAATGAAAGAAGACCCAAAGAGTGCATGCTGTTTAATTCTATTTATACCGTTTTTAGAAACAGGAAGAACTAATACATGGTGTTAGAACTTGGGATAGTGATTACCTTGCTGGGAATAATGACTAAGTGGTAGCACAAGGGATCTCTGGGATGTTGGGTGATGTTCTTTTTCTTGATCTGGGTGCTGATTACGCAGGTGTATTCACTTTTTGAAATTCACGGAGCTATACATGGATGTGTTGTGCACTTTTATGTGTGTATTTATACCTTGATGGAGTAACCAAACAACAAAACCAATACCTGGAGTACCAGGAGATCTAGCTTTACCTAAAACTTAGAAGCTTTCAAAAATATTTCACATTCAACTCTTGCAGAAGTGCCAGCATTTATGATTTGTGGGATTTGAGTAAATGCAAGTATCTATCCATTATGGTTAGCATTGCTGAAAGTGGCTTTGTTTATAGATTGTTAAGCAAAACCACATGGGCCACAGGAAGGAATGCCTCCAATCAGCTCTGGGGTTTCGTGAAGTGTGTGCATGAAGCAGAAGTTTTCAGAGAAAATGGTGAAACGTCCTTGAAAGTGCCTCAGCTGGGAGAGGATCAGAAAAAAATATCTATAGGGTACTATGCTTATTACCTGGGTGACAAAATAATCTGTACACCAAATGTCTGTGACATGTGGTTTACCTATATAACAAATGTGCACATGTACCCCTGAACCTAAAATAAAAGTTTTTTAAAAAATGCATCAGCTAGTTTGGGTACACTCTATATTCTTTCTGTTCCAGGTTTTATCATTTTGAAAGAAGTACAAAATCTCTACGTATGGAACCTGCATTAAATAAATGAGCATCAACATCTCCAGGAGGCACCCCAGGTATAGACTCCACCTCTCTTACCTCTTCCAGATATTCGAACACCATTATTGATAGCATTCTTGTTTTGATAAGGTTTCTCCTGGCCCACAATCATTCCAGTGAATGGTGCGTACACAGTAGATCCAGCAGAGCACAAGACGTCCACACCCTGGTGAGGCCTCTGACTTCTAGGATGTAAGTAAGAACGAACAGACTGAGGAACTGCCTTAGGGGAGCTTTACTGCCTGGGAACATGGTGTTGGCCCACTGTTTGCAGACGAGGTACCAAAGCTTGAAGCTGCCAGAACATTTTGGGATGTCCCAGGATGCCTCACTCTGTTTAGCCCAATTTTAACCTCCCTCCCCGCAGGTGCTAATAACCATATCATAAAGATGAAAGCATTTAAAATGGTACTTGGTACATAATAAGCCTTAAGCAAATATTAGCTACTATTATTTTATGGCATGTTGGGGGAATGAGGCAGTCCATGTAAATGCATTTTCTAGATACCTAGATCTTGACATCTTCAAGCCCACTTTGAAAACAGCTGTCTTTTTATGGGAACCTATCATAAAAGTATCACATGTTACCCTAGTCTTATTTTTCTTGCAGTGATCTAGAAAAGTGATTGTAAACGTCACTTACTGTATATGGTATTTTAATACAATGAGTGATACCTCCTGGGTTTATTAAAGTGCATGGAGCCCAAATCAAACTATTCCAGATTGTGACGTGCCTTGAGTTCGTCTTAGCAACCCCTCAGCTCTTGCTTCCGGCTGCTGTCACTATGCCTGCTCTCACCAGCCTCCCCTACCTTCTAATAGGCTGTCACCTGAACGATCAGGTTCACCAGGATTGCTGCAATTATGTACAAAGCAACACTGAGCAGGCTCAAGAGCCAAGAATTTACTGTATCAATCAAGTGCATAAACTTTGCAGTATGAGCTGAGTCTGAATTTTGGCAATTCAAGGGACGTTTTCCATATTTCCCTTCTCTTAGTCCTGTTTCAGTATTTGAGGTTGCTTTGTAAGTAGTATCTGTATATGTGAGAGTTCCCCTCTAGTTAGGATGGAGATCAGTGATATGACTGGACACATGGCTATTTCATTAGAAAGTGGCACCCCAAGGTGATGTTGGGTATAACTGAAAATTCACAAGTGTGACCCTCATTTTCTGGAAGAGATAGTGGTGCCTTCTCTCCTGCTTAGGGTCAGCCTCTAATATTCAACGTCCAGAGCCTGGGCCAGTAACCGCATGGTTTGGTGGGAAGAGGAACCAAAAGCCTGAATTCAGGTCCAGCCTTCACCATCTCCAACTGTGCTTGGCAGGTCCCTTAACCCTTTGGTACCTCAGTTAAAGTTTCTCTTCTATAAAATGGGATAGTTGTGTTTAATAACCCTTTGGAAAAAACAGGTGAGATAAGTGAATGTGTGAAGACATTCAGAAGGAAAACATTGTGTTTGCTCCCTGATCTTTTCCTTCTTCCACATTCTGATCCCAATTTATAGCTCATACTTGAAGCAGAGTTCTTGGAAGCTGCTCCAAAGACAGTGATGTAACTGGTTACATCTCTGGTTTTTCATGCTGTCAGAACTGTGAGCCCTTGAGGCAACCAACGTTGGGCAAGGACACTAAGAAAAGAGGTTAGGGACCAAAGGGTTGGATGGTTGTTTGTGCAACTTCATACCTTTGAGCAGAGTACTGTCCACAGCCATGGCGGTCACACGTCCGGATCTCATTGGAAGACTTGCCAGCACATATATTAGCCCATGGCCCTGCCAGTGCTAAAAAGGAGAAACGTGAGAGCAGAGCTCCTGGCCTCAGACATTTCCTATCTCCATTTGCCTTATCAGTCACACAGTTGATCCTGACAATTCTGTTTTCACTGTAGTTTTCCCTGGACTTTATGTATTTATGGGAAGGTCGTCCTTCCAGAATTTTATTTCCTGATTCAGATGTAAAATTGGCTTTTTCCCTGGCCACGGAATTCTGCTTTGTGACGTTAGAGTATCAGTGAATACAATTTTTTTTTTTTTTTTTGGATCGGAGTCTCACTCTGTTGCCAAGCTGGAGCACAGTGGTGTGATCTCAGCTGACTTCAACCTCCGTCTCCTGGGTTCAAGCGATTCTCCTGCCCCAGCCGCCTGAGTAGCTGGGACTACAGGTGCGCACCACCACACCCAGCTAATTTTTGTATTTTTAGTAGAGACGGAGTTTCACCATGTTGGTCAGGATGGTCTTGATCTCTTGACCTCGTGATCTGCCTGCCTCAGCCTCCCAAAGTGCAGGGATTACAGGCGTGAGCCACTGCGCCCAGCTGAATGTGTTTCTTTATAAGCATTGGCCTCCATCATTATACTTTGCTTCAGATCCATTAGTAAATGGTATAAGTTGTACTTTTCTATTTTTCTTTGCTCATTATCTGCCATGGGGATCACTATTTTTAGATTAAGCAAAAATAATAAAACAGCATGGCTCAGAAAATAATTTTAGAAATTGTAATTTTGAAATGGTTAGTTCCACTAATCAAATCCAAGCAAATGTTTGAATTAAAGGAGAAACGAACTCTGTACTAGCCAAGTTTATTTAACACTAGATAAATCTCTCATAGTTGCCAACATGGAAGAGGGAGATTCTTAAAAATAATCTGAAATGTCAAACCAATTTAGCCTAGACTGAGATTAGGGGTGAAGGTAGGAAAAGGAGTAGAACCAATTATATGAAAAATTATGAAACGTGGAGGAGGGGCTGCTTTCTCAGCAGACTTGGTGCAAACTTTGTTTCAGGCACAATTTGTTTCTTTACTATAGTAAGCACTTAATAAATGTTCAATGGAATTAAATGTCCTGGATTTCCAGTGTTAACATTCACAGAGAGATACAGTGAGCACACTCAACCTTGCACTTTGAAACAAACAAGCAAAAGCAAGAGCCTGGTAATTTGACTATTGATTTTATTTAAAGACATTTTACTCTTCATTAATACCTATCCTGTGAAGAGAACCTACAGAATATGGCCATTAAGCCTCTTCTTTAAAATACTTTTAAAAGGTGGGTTTCAAAAGTTTTATGCCTTGGAGCCAAGCTCCAAATCAACACCTTGATCAAGATATAATCCCATCACTTTGGCAACTAATATTTATCCTTGGGAACTGAGGCAAATATCAGACAGTGTAGTAATTTATTCACTTTTTCCTCCTTCGGTGAGTATTAAGGGAGCCATCCCTTTGTCTTAATCCACACCAGTCTCTGTATTAGTATCTGTATCAGAATTTGATTTTGATCAAAATCAGAATCAAATATTTATATCAACTTTTTAATATCTAGTTTTGTCCTAGTTAAGTCCCAGACCCAGACTGAAAGGCTTTGTAATGTCTTCTCAACCCACTATTATGTTTCCCTCATTAAAGAACCGGAACATTCCATTTACATTACTTAAAACATCCTCAGGACCATATGTCATTCCTATTTCATTTTTAATAGCCAAATATACAAGTCTTTGTTGTGATCATGCTATTAATGACTTTTTAATCTTTTTAGTCTTCCCCTGAAATCAGTTTTTAAAAGTTAATCAATATTCTAAAATTGCACTTTCGACTTACCAGTAGAAATCAGACCAGCCAAAAGGAGGGCTTTGGTGGAAAACATCTGGTTTTACTTCCTTTAGTTTCTTCCTCTGATTAGAGTTGCCCCCACACTCTCTTTGAAGAATATTCAAGTTTGAATGAATACTTCCTAGCTATTTAGCCTTAGAATTCTGCATCTCTCATTTCTTTAGTGTGAGACACAAAAAGTTTAAGAGGATGGAGCAAGTCAAGTTCTAATATTCCATGGATAGCTATTTGATTTGCAGGTAGGGCCTATGTAAAAGCCTTTGATCTGAAGAAGCAGCCAATTATATTGGAAATACTGACTAAATATTAACAGAAAATGATAAGGCTAGGTGCATATCGACAGTCTTCTGGGCTGTGGCTTGTAGGAGAATGTTCGTGTGAATGATGGAATATTTAGTGCTGCCTGCTGGTAGATCTTTCTTTTATTTCCTTGATAGCACATATTTCAGAAGAAAATTGATCATTAATAATGTGTAGCCCTTCATAACATATTCCTTAATATATCCCTTAGGTGTTTTTGAATTCTCAGTTTAATTATATTTCACCTGTGTACTATTTGCAAATAACTTTAATATTTTAATAAAATTGCATGTATTCACCTTAAATATGTGATTTTTAAATGTTTTCTTGTTTATGATAATGGTAAGTTAACACCATTAAAAGCATCCATCAATAAAGGAAAAAAGATTAATTATAATACAGTCATTGATATGGTTTGGATCTGTGTCCCCACCCAAATCTCATGTTCAATTGTAATCCCCAGTGTTGGAGGTGGGGCCTGGTGAGAGGTGATTGAATTATGGGGCTAGAGTGCTCATGAATGGGTTGGCATCATCCCCTTAGTGCTGTTGTCCTGATAGTGAGTGAGTGAGTTATGGTGAGATCCGGTTGTTTAAAAGTGTGTAGCACCTCCCCTGTTCTCACTTCCTCCTGCTTCAGCCGTGTAAGACATGCCTGCTTCCCCTTTGCCTTCCGCCATGATTTTCAGTTTCCTGAGACGTCCCAAGAAGCTACCATGCTTTCTGTACCTCTTTTCTTTATAAATTACCCAATCTCAGGTATTTCTTTATAGCAATGCAAGAACAGAATAATACAGTCATACAACAGAGTAAAATATAACAATTTAAATGAAGACAATCTACATGTATTAACACAGCTAGATCTCTAGATATACTGTTGAATTAAAAAGCTATTTTTAGAATTATATATATAGTATCATACTGTTTATAATATTTAAAATCTGAAAACAAGTATATTAATCTTAATGAATGCTGTATGTATAATAAAAATATGCACAGACTACCTTTAAGGTAGTAATTACTTCTGGATAGTGAGAGAAATAAAACCGTGGAAGGATATACAGAGTACATAAACTCTAAAATATTTTATTTCTAAAAAAAGAAAAAAATCAGAAGCAAATATGTTAAAATATTAATTTGTTAATTATTGGAGATAGACACATGGATGTTATGTTACCCTGTACTTTTCTGGGGAATTAAATTTTCAGTGTGTTTCAAATATATGTTAGCAGCTCCTTTTTAGCTTAATATTAGATGAGCACCTGGAATTTTCTATGGAAGCTTCCCCATTTAAATTATGTGCCAGTAGCTGTGGGAGATTGGGATTGTGGCCCCAGTTCTTCACCCTCTCTGCGTCCACACCTTTGCCATGTTCCATGGGGTCAAAGGGAACTTTCCTCACCCTTGATTTTGGGTTTAGCTGTGTAGCTTTGACCACTAAGATGAGGCAGAAGTGGCAGTGGGTCGGGAAAGCCTGGGTCTTCTGGGGCCTTAGTCTTTGCACACTCCTTCCTGTGTTTCTACATCGCCGTGAGGCAGATGATCCTGCTGCCCTGGGAAGGGAATGGATGCCACGCAGAGCACAGTTGCCCCTACAAAATCCAGCTTAGTATACCCTATAAATGTATGGGCTTAACTGGCTGTCATTGGAAGCCACTGAGTTTTGGTGTGGTATGTTACACAACAATAACTAAACGATGCCAATGAGATTATGCACCTAATTGTTTTTGCTTCACACACAGCCTTTCAAGGAGGCATCTAATGTATACAATATAGAATGCCAACGCATTGAATACATCAAGGATCTGAGTCAATGTACTGAAAGAATAGGTTAGTGAAACAAAACAGATGATTCAGAAATAGGCACAAATATATACAGCATGTAGTATACAATAGAAGTCATACTTTAAATGATTAGAGAAAATATAAGTCATTCTATTAACTGTATTGAGACAACATCTGGCAAGAAATAAAAGTGCAGTCTAGGCGTGGTGGCTCATGCATGTAATCCTAGCACTTTGTGAGGCCTGTGCGGGAGGATCACTTGAGGCCAGGAGATCGAGACAAGCCTAGGCAACATAGCAAAACCCCATTCCTACAAAACATTTTTAAAAATTAGTCAGGCATGGTGTGTGTGTACGCAGTCCTAGCTACTTGGGAGGCTGAGGCAGAAGGAATATTTGAATCCAGGAGTTTGAAGTTACAGTGAGCTACGATCATGCCACTGCACTCCACCCTGGGTAAGATAGTGAGACCCTGTCTCAAAATAAATAAATAAATAAAAGTTCAATCCATATCAAAGTGAACCAAACATTTGTATGCAAAAGGAGAGAAAGAGGGAGGAGGAGGAAAGAAAGAAAAGAAATGAACTGAAACCATAGAAACACTAGGAGAAATTATGAATGATTTTTAATGGTCTTGGTATGAGTTGGACTTTTCAAAGAATGTTAAAAAACCCAGAAGCGCTGAAGGAAATATTTGATAAATGCGTTATAACAATAAAAAAAAAACTTTCTACAAAGCCAACAGTATCCTGATCAGAGTCAAAAGACAATAATCTGAAAAAAATATCTATAACCCATATAATATGACAGATAAGGAACTCATCTCCCTAATATATAAAGAATTCTTTAAAAAAATAAAAGGTGTAAACAAATTGATAGAAAAATGGGCAAAGGCTGGGGGCGGTGGCTCACACCTGTAATCCCAGCACTTTGGGAGGCCGAGGCAGGCGGATCACGAGGTCAGGAGTTCGAGACCAGCCTGGCCAACATGGCGAAACCCCATCTCTACTAAAAATACAAAAATTAGCCAGATGTGGTGACAGATACCTGTAATCTCAGCTTCTTGGGAGGCTGAGGCAGGAGAATCGCTTGAACCTGGGAGGCGGAGTTTGCAGTGAGCCAAGATTGTGCCATTGCATTCCAGCCTGGGCAACAAGAGCAAGACTCCGTCTCAAAAGAAAAAAAAAGGAAAAATGGGCAAAAGATAGCAGCAGACTTTCATAAAAGAAAAAATACAGATTACCAATATGTATTTGAAAATATGATCCACTTCACTTAAAATTAACAATTGTAAACCAGAATGAGGTGTAGTTTTTCACCCATCAAATTGACAAAGGTATGTAGAAACATTTATTGAAAAGTGTAAGTTGGTTTAACCTCTTTAGAGTACAATTTTGCAATACCCCTCACATTTTTAAATGCACAAAACCTTTGCTCCAGCAATGCCATTGTTTTCCTACCTGTGGCCTGCTTTCCTCCTATTTTCCCTGCCTTCTGTATTAACTGTTTCCAATGTATCTTCCCCTCTGAAGCCAGTGCCATCCTCTAAACTGCAGAAGAGATGGTAGGAGACTCTTTTGAAACCCGTAATGGGATAGGATCTGAGCAATGTCATCAATGCTGAAAAGTTGATGAGAAACTTTGTAATGGATGGATCAGGCTGATGATACCTAATCAATCGTATTGTTGTGAAGAGAGAGAAGGAGAGAGTATATCAGACATTTTATACCTCCTGTTGGAAATGCACAACACAACCTATAAAGTATTCTTGTCAAAAAATCAGGCTAAAGTCTTATAAGGCCATTAGCTCTAACTTTCAGTTTACAGGAACTATGCAGCACAGGGATGCATGTTAAATGTACCACAAGAATGCAGTCAGACAAATGCAGGCTGTAGGAAGTTCTACCAGATAAAGAACCTCGTTTCTTCAACAAATACATTCTGAGGAAAGGAAAATAGAGAGAGGGGCAATCTGTGGATTAGAAGAGATTTACAAGATTTATCAACAAAATGCCGTGTATGGACTTTACTTGGAGTCTGAATCAAATGAGGAAACGATAGACAGAAACAGAGAATAGGGACAATTTTAACACTACTTGATGATATTAGAAATTATTCTGTGTAATTTTAAGCATAATACATTAGGTGTTTGTAAAAGGTTCCTATCTTTTAGATATACATACTGAAACATTTATGGGTATGAAATCATAGGATGTTTCAGATTTGCTTCAAAATAATCCGGGAGTTAGGAGAGTAGGTAGCATATAGATTAAACACAATTGGCTATGAACTGCTAATTACTGAAGCTGGGTAATGAGTACGTAGAAGTTTACTATACTATCCTCTCCAGTTTGTTTATATTTGAAAGTTTTCCCATAGCAACAAGTTAAATAAAGACATTTGTTGGACAATTAATTTGTTGGCAATATCTTTTGAACATAAAAAAGTTCCCATACAGCAAGGAAAAACTGATTTTTCTGTAACCTTGGTAATATTTAGCCACCTATATTTTAAACCCTTTAATCAGTCAATGACAACCCACGTCTGGTAAACATGCTCTTCAAAACAACCAATCAATAACAGCCCCTTGCTTCTGACTTTCAGCCAATTAGGGACAGACTCACTCTAGTAAGTGATTCCCAACCAATCAACAACAGTCTTACCTGAGCACCATGTCTTTTAATCCGTCAAACCTCTAACATTCCGAAAGTTCACAAACCCCCGAACTCCCGGCTTCCCAAATCCATACATAAATAAGATAAACAGGCTGCTCTGCTTGGAAAGATTGTGCCTGACCGACACAGCTCTTCCTAACTATTGTCACTCATTCAGCTTTGTCTTTTTATTTCAGATAGTGGGTTGAGTGATGGTCTCGTCCTCCTAAGAAACATAGTTGATCCTGTCCATACCCTGCGACAGAACAGCTTCACTCTTAGTTATACTCTTGCATGTGTACACGTTCAAAATGTTCATAGTAGTATCATTTGTAGTAGTGTAAAACAGGAAACAACCTATATGTGCATCAACAGTAGAATGGGAACAAATTCTGGTATTTTTGTTTAATGAAATACCCTACAAGAATGGGAATGAATAAAATACAACCAAATACATCAACTTAGATGACTCTCAAAAACATAATGGTGATTAGAAGAAAGGAAATCGGCTGGGCGTGGTGGCTCACGCCTGTAATCCCAGCACTTTGAGAGGCCGAGGTGGGCGGATCACAAGGTCAAGAGATCGAGACCAACCTGGCTAACATGGTGAAACCCTGTCTCTACTAAAAATACAAAAATTAGCTGGGCATGCTGGCGCACACCTATAGTCCCAGCTACTAGAGAGGCTGAGGCAGGAGAATCGCTTGAACCCAGGAGGCGGAGGTTGCAGTGAGCCGAGATTGCGCCACTGCACTCCAGCCTGGGTGACAGAGCAAGACTCCATCTCACACACACACACACACAAGAGGAAATCACAGAACAATATGCAGTGTATGCTTATTAAAAGTTCAAATGCATGCTTGAAACAGTAAGCTTTATAAATTATATCTCAAGATGAAGCTGTTTCTAAAACATTCAGATACATGCAAATCTAAAGCATATATTGTTTAGGAACACATACATAGATGGTAAAACTATTAATATGAAGAAAAGCAAGAGAAGAGTTGACACAATTTGTATGCTGGTTACCTTCAGGAGAGAGGAAGGGGATGTGATCAGGGGCAGGCACCTGGGCTTCATGGGGGCTGATAATGCTCCTATAAACCTGTTGCTGGGCACAGGTGTTCATTTGGTTATTACCCTTTAAACTGTACATATATGTTTTATACATTTTATATTTTCCAGATTTTTATCTTCCAGTATTTCAACATTCACACACAATTTTATGTGACAAAAAATTACAATAAAAAACAAGATCAGAGTGGAACTGAAGGAGATAGAGACATGAAAAAGTCTTTAAAAAATCAGTGAATCCAGGAGCTGTTTTTTTTAAATAATAAAATTATTTAAAAAATAAATAATTTTTATTTATTTTTTAGCTAGCTAGACTAATAAAGAAGAAAAGAGAGAAGAATCAAATGGACACAATTAAAAATAATAAAGGGATATCACTACTGACCCCACAGAAATACAAACAACCATCAGAGAATACTATAAACAGCTCTATAACAATAAACTAGAAAATCTACGAGAAATGGATGAATTCCCAGACACATACACCCTCCCAAGACTGAACCAGGAAGAAGTTGAGTTCCTGAATAGATCAGAACAATTTGTGAAATTGAGGCAATAATAAATAACCTACCAACCAAAAAAGCCCAGGATCAGATGGACTTACAGCTGAATTCTACAAGAGGCACAAAGAGGAGCTGGTACCATTTCTTCTGAAACTATTCCAAACAATTGAAAAGGGGGGACTCTTGCCTAACTCATTCTATGAGGCCAGCATCATCCTGATACCAAAAGTTGTCAGAGATACAACAACAAAAAAAGTCAGGCCAATATCTCTGATGAACATTGATTCATCAGAAAGAACAAAAATTTTATTGAGAACAAAAATTCTCAATAAAATACTGGCAAGCTGAATCCAGCAGCACATCAAAAAGTTTATCTACCACAACCAAGTTGGCTTCATTCCTGGGATACAAGACTGGCTCAATATATGTAAATCATTTTTTAAATAATAAAAAATATTATGCAATAAAAATTGTTTAAAGATTTTTTGCAGAAGTCAGTGGAGGCAAGCTTACTGTGCAGAGTGTATTGTAACAAGTGCATTCCCTGTATAATTTAATCCTCGCAAAAAGCTGAGCAATAAAGCTGAGGAAGCTTGAGGCTCAGAGAATGGAAGTGACATGTTCAGTGTTCCACAGCTGGATGTGCCAAAGCCAAGGCTCAAACTCTACTAGACTCTAGAATTCATACTTTTACATATTTTGTTATATGGTTCAATGAATGACTCATCATTCATACACAGCCTTTCTCATATTTCAGAATTTGAAGCTTGACAATCAATACATCAGTTTCATTTTACTACCTCTAAAATGAAGATGATGATATCAAGCTTCATAGGATTCTTGTAAGAATTAAATGAAGTAGTATTCCTAAAATAATTACATTAGGCCAAGCACATACAAAACACTAAGGCTGGGTGCAGTGGCTCACGTCTGTAATCCAAGCACTTTGGGAGGCCAAGGCAGGTGAATCACAAGGTCAAGAGATTGAGACCATCCTGGCCAACATGGTGAAACCCTGTCTCTACTAAAAATGCAAAAATTAGCTGGGCATGGTGGCGCATGCCTGTAGTCCCAGCTACTTGGGAGGCTAAGGCAGGAGAATTGTTTGAACCCCACAGGTGGAGGTTGCAGTGAGCTAAGAGCATGCCACTACACTCCAGGCTGGTAGCAGAGCAAGACTCTGTCTCAAAAAATAAAAATAAAAATAAAAATAATAATTAAAAATAAAACACTTAATAAAATTCACCCTCACCTGCTTTCTTATCTACTCTAAAATGGAATTAGATGCAAACATCAGTTATTTTCCTATGGGAGCCAAATATAATCACCAAGATACAACCCCAAATGCCATAATTCGAAATGTTGAAATTCCGAAAGATCAAAATCCTGAAACTGTAATTCTGGAAAAAAAATTAAAATTGTTTTTAAAGCTATGCATTTACATTTTCAAAAGGAGATTTACTTGAGACACATGAAAACATGACAGAGCACTATAGGCTACTTTACACAATAAAATAGGCAAAAATACACATTTTTGCAAGCATAAGCACTTGGGTATACTAACAACGGTCATATGAATATAATAGTGATGAGAAAATGAATCATATGCATAAAGAAATAGGTCAAAAAGGGAAATGTATAAGTACACATTAGTGTTGTTGGAAATTGTGTGCACCCAGATTTAACATTGCAGTTACCTGAAATACTGTGATGCACAACCCAAGTCTTTTGATGGGATCAATCAAAAACCACAGTGAATCACCATCATAACATACAGATGTCCAAAGATCTGAGATCTTGAGAAATTTTATCTTTCACAAATGCAGATGCACAAAAGGAACATCTCTTTATTTACTGAAGATGTTTCAACGTTTTTACGTACAGGCACGATGTTTACACACAAAGTCTTTGTTGTGATAATATACTTTTGCGAAGTCAAATTTGCAAAAATGTATGCAATGAATTAGAACTTTCTGAAAGTCTCTACACAATTTATACCTCCAGTATTGGAAATGATGCAAAGATGAAATGTGCATAGTGAATTGTAAAAAAAAAATAATGCTGAAAATTTAAAATAATAAAATAAAACTTAAAAAAGAAAAAACTAAAAAGGAAGTTTCTCATATGAAGAACTATATTACAGGAATAGATTATAGGCATTGTGCAAAGGTAGTCTGTAAAAAATGACTGACTTTCACAAGCATTAACTGTATTTTGAAATCTTGCATTTCAGTGAATAGCTGCTTTTTTCCTTTTAGGACATGGCTTTCCTCAGAGAATATGTTCACCTTCATTTTCTATGTGGCACTGCTCTTTTAAAAATTCTTCTATGATTCTGTATACAACAACATAATAGCCTTCCCTATTAAGTTTTCCCATCTTTGATGCCTTGCTTCCATGTTGTTTTGGGTACATAGAAGTCCATTCTCAGAAATAATACTGGTGCAAAACTATTGCGGGTCTTCTTATCCTATCATGCACATAATTATTTTCTAACCAGGCAGTAACTTCACTGGCTTCTTCAGGCAAATGTGGCTTTAATTCATTAAAAGCCCCCGGAATGTAATGAGATGGAAGGAATGCTAATGCAGGCAACCGATGGCTTTTTAAACTGAAGTTTTCATTGTTGCCATATAGCATGACCAATCATCTGAATTTTCCACCAATTTCTTCTCTTTAAACCACACTTAATTCCCAAATAGAGACACTAACGAGGTAATAGTTCCGCCTAATATGACACAACTATTCTGTTATTGTGATCTCCAGGATTTTAAGATGTGAGGGATTTTAGACTTGAAGGATTTGGACTTTAGAGATTTTGATCTTTTGGAATTTCAACCTTTAGGATTATGGCATTTGGATTGTGTCTTTCAGGATTATGATCCCAAACTGTTTCCAATGTCCTGTGGCTGGAATAGGTTACAGAAACCAGAAGATTTCATAATAAGGTGACCTTGTTTATAGGGCAAATTCTGGAGGCCCCCATATACTAAATGGGATGTGTACCTCAAAAAGACTCAGGTCCATGTTCTGATTGTAAGGCCCTTGCTGTGTCGTTAATAAAGGTTCAAGATGTTTACACCTCTGCTGTGGGTAGGCAGACATTTTCCCCTGTCATTAGTTTTTCCTATTCTGTTATTTCTTTCTGGTAAGCCGTTGGCCAAAAAATCATTTCCTTTTCTTCTGTTAAAGCTAATTGTGTCTTTTGTTGATAACCTGCCTATTGATATGTAAGACATAGCTATATTGATTGTTCTAATAATACCAGCAATACATTCTTATTGCAAAAATTACCCCAACATGCAAAAAAGTATAAAACAAATCCCCACTAATGTTTTTGGTGTATGTATTTTTCTTTTTCTTTTTAACTTGTGTCTATTATCAGGAAAATATCAGTGTTTTATTAGATGTGCACTGTCTTCAACTGAGCACAGCACTAGAAGTAAAATGCAAGAAAAGAGTAAAGATTTGTATAGAATGTTAAATAACAGAAGAGTTAAAGTATTGGACATGTCTGGGTGCTTTTATTTGAATAAAATTTACATAACACCATTTGGTTTTACTTAGCTGTGGGAATAATGGGTGAGAGGGTATGGAAATCAGAAATCTCTTCAGTATCTTTGATTGTTTATTTGATCTGCAGTTTGGAAGCCTTTGAGAAAAGGATGGAGAACATGTGCTTTGTAAAGGGTTGTTGGCTGGGTGTCCTGACTAAACACGCAGGGATCCCTCCCTCTCTCCTCCTCCTGTGTTTCAGTGGAAAGAACCTACCCAGAAACAGCAGGCTGTGCTAGGCCACTGCCTTATTAACCAAATGCATTCAGAAACCTGAAGAAAGTCCAGAACTGCTCTATTAATAAAGTCTGCATACTCATGATCAGAGTAGAGAAGGCATTAAATCCACATGTTTTGGCCAGTGGGAGCCTTAGCTTAATAATGAGTCCCCACTTGGTATCTTCCATCTCTGACTTGAAAATGCAAAGTAAACATTTAAATCATTCCATTCTACCTGTCCCCATCCTTCTGCCTTCACACATGCACATACACACACACACACACACACACACACACAAATCCTCTGTGCTGAGTGAGAAAGAATGGAAATAATTACAAGTATGAGAGATTAGTCATCACCAATTTGGGAAGTGAAATAAGCAAGGGGGATTTGATGGCAACAATAATTTTAAGATAGGAAATCATTTCTAAATTTTCTAATGAATGGGGTGTGTCTACAGCCATACCACCCTGAACATGCATTATCTAATGTATGGGGTCTAATGTAAAGGGTGGTTGACTTATCCTAGAAGACAGGAACCTAAAGAAGCATTCTCCAATAAGTCACTTCCTTTGTCATTGATGGAATAATGGATAGGACAGGTTGTAATCATTACAACAGAGTGGGCATTTGGTTTGATTTGCTTTAAATTAAGCTGCAGGCTGCTGAAGGTGAAATGTACACATACAATTTCATATTGGGCCGAATGCAATATTTCAAGGTTTGAGTGATATGACCAGGAGGTTTTCTGGCTAGAGGCCCCTGAGGGAGCATGCGCTAAGTCAGGGTGGCGTATCTGCTGTACACAGGCCCTGATTTTCCTACATGAGTTCAAGCAGACATTACTAATCAAGCACGCCATTCTGTCAAACTAGATGCAGACATGTCCCTAGGATCTTGCTCAGCACAGAAACTTTCTCAACTGTTAATGTATTGAAGTTAGCATATAGATTAAAATCTACTTGGCATCCCTGATGGAGGTTAATTTACCTTAATCCAGAGTCTTGACCCTTGGTTTTTTTCAGTGTCCCAGACTCAGACTTAGGGAGAGTGATTCAAGTTCATCAAGTTACTGGGGACCAAATAAATGAATACAGTGATAAATGAATAGATGATAGATAGATAGATAGATAGATAGATAGATAGATAGATAGATGATAGATAGACAAGATAGAAGATGGATATGATTTTCAGTGGCAATAGCTCTTCTATAATGGGGGGAAATGCTCTCTTCCTGTTGTTATAATCCTTGGGATTATGAATATGAAATGACGGCAAAAAAAAAAAAGGTGAAGAATTTTAAGGGCTTTTCCAACTAACTGTCTGGTCTAATCTGAAATATATTTACTTTCCCATGAAAAAAATGGAGTAGAAAGTGTTTCTCCCGGGCATCACATAAGGGGACCTGAGAACCTCTGACTCTTTGATTTCCTTTTTGGCTTCCTAGGCTCATGTTTTTCAACTGCGAGTGCCTGGAGGTGGGCCGGGCAATACAAGAAGCCACAGGATAAACATGGTGACGCAGGGTGTCAGTGTTTCCTTAGGATCTGGGAATAGGACAAGAGGAAAAGAAGAACTATTATATATCTCATATGCCTTTTATATCTGCTAATTAGTATTTAATCTGTTTTAAGTTGAGATTTAATTCACAAACCATAACATCCACCCCTTAAAGTACAATTCACTGGTTTTTAAGTATATTCACGAAGTCATGCAACCATTATCACTATCTAATTGCAGAACACTTTTGACACCCCAAAGGAAAAACCATGCACATTAGTAGCCATTCCCCATTCTCCACTTTCCTGGCCCCTGGCAACTAGTAATCTACTTTTCTCTCCATCAATTTGCCTATTCTAGACATTTCATATAAATGGAATCATATAGTATGTGGCCTTTTGTGTCCAGCTTCTTTCGCTTAGTATGTTTACAGGGTTCATCTGTGTATCAGTACTCATTCTTTTTTTTATGACTGGACAATACCATTGAATGGATATACTAACATGTTTATTCATTCATCAGTTGATGGACATTCGGGTTGTTTTTACTTTGGGGCCATTATTAATAATACTGCTATGAACGTTTGTGTACAAGTTTTTGTGTGGATATACGTTTTTATTTCTCTTGGGTATATACCTAGGAGTGAAATTGCTGAGTCATATGGTAACTCTATGTTGAACTTTCCAAGGAACTGTCAAGTTCTTTTCCAAATCAATTTACATTTGCACTAGCAATGTATGAGAGTTCCAATTTCTCCACATTCTCACCAGTATTTGTTATCTGTATTTTCAATTACAGGGATCCTAGTGGGTGTAAGTGGTATCTCATTGTTTTTATTTGAATTTCTCTAATGACTATGGATATTGAGCATCTTTTCTCATGCTTGTTAACCATTTATTTATCTTCTTAGGAGAAATGTCTATTTAAATCCTTTGCCCAGTTTTTAATTGGGCTACTTATCTTTTTATTGTTGAGCTGTAAGAATTCTTTATATATACTGGATACTAGACCTTTGTGAGATATATAATTAGCAAATATCTTATTCCATTATGTGGGTTTTATTTTCACTTTCTCAATAATGTTCTTTGAAGCACACAAGTTTTTTAATTTTAATGAAGTTTTATTATGTATTTTTTTCCTTTGGCTGCTTGTGCTTTAGCTGTCATATCTAAGAAACCATTGTCTAATCCAAGGTCATAGGATTTTTTTAGGTTTATTGAGGTATAATTTATAAACAAAAAACTGCACATGCTTAATCTATGTATTTTGATAAATTTGAACATATGTATACATGCGATACCATTTAGTACAATGAAGGTACTAAACATATTCACAATTTTCAAAAACTTTCTTGTATTATTTTATGTGTGTGGTCTCTGTTTATTATTATATTTGTGTATGGTAAGAACACAACATGAGATCTACATTCCTAACATGTTTTTAAGTGCACAATGCTGTATTTTAACTATAGGTACTATGTTGTACAGCAGACCTCTAGAACTTTTTCATCTTGCACGACTGAAGCTTCATATCCATTGAGCAACAATTGCCCATTTTCACCTCATCCCAGCCCCTGGTAACCACAATTCTATTTTCTTCTTCTGGGTGTTTGGCTATTTTAAATATCTCATATAAGTGGAATCACATAGTGTTTGTCCTTCTGTGACTGGCTTATTTCACTTAGCATAATGTCCTCTAGGTTCATTAATGTTACTGCAAATGGAAGGATTTCCTTCCTTTTTTTAGGGTGGAATAATATTCCATTGCATGTATATGCCCCCACTTTCTTTATCCATTCATCTGTTGACAGACATTTAGGTTGTTTCCATATCTCGGCTGTTGTGAATAATGCTACAGTGAACATGGTAGTGCAGATATATCTTCAAGATCCTGATTTCAATTCTCTTGGATGTATACCCAGAAGTGGGATGGCTAGATCACATGATCATTTTATTTTTAATTTTTTGAGGAGCCTTTATACTGTTTTCCATAGTGGCTGCACCATTCTCTACATTCCCACCAACACAGTAAAAAGGGTTTCAATTTCTCAACATTCTCACGAACACTTGTGATACGGTTTGGCTCTGTATCTCCACCTGAATCTCATCTTTTAGCTCCCATAATTCCCATGTGTTGTGGGAGGGACCCAGTGAGAGAGAATTGAATCATGGGGGTAGGTCTTTCCCATGCTGTTCTTATGATAGTGAATAAGTCTCATGAGATCTCATGGTTTTAAAAACAGGAGTTTCCCTGCACAGGCTCTCTCTTCTCTTATCTGCCACCATGTAAGATGTGCCTTTCACCTTCTGCCGTGATTGTGAGGCCTCCCCAGCAATGTGGAACCGTAAAGTCCATTAAACCTCTTTCTTTTGTAAATTACCCAGTCTCAGGTATATCTTTATCAGCAGCATGAAAATTGACTAATACAACTTGTTATCATTTGGCTTTTTTCTTGATAATAACCATCCTAACAGGTGATATCTCATTGTGATTTTGATCTGCATTTTCCTGATGATTAGTGATATTGAGCACCCTTTCATATACCCATTGGCCATTTGTATGTCTTCTTTGGAAAAATGTCTATTTGAATATTTATAATCAGCAGGCACTACGTTTACCATCAGAAATCTTCATTTTATATTTCTATTTAAAATTTTTTATGTTTTATTAAAATTGCATAGATTTAAGGTGTGTGATGTGATGTTTTGATATACATATACACAGTAAACTGAATGCTACAGGCAAGCCAATTAATGTATTCACCTCTTCACACAATTACCTTTTTTATGGTAAGAATACTTAAGATCTACTCTCTTAGCAAATGTCAAGAAAGGTTATTAAGATTTATGCCTATGTTTTCTTCTAGGAGTTTTATAGTTTTATCTCTTGTGTTTAGGTCTTTGATCCATTTTCAGTTAATTTTTGTATATAGTATAAAGTAAGGGCCCAAATTAACTTTTTTAATGTAGATATCCAGTTTTCCCAGCACCGTTTGTTAAAAAAGATTACTCTTTCTCTCATTAAATTATCTTAGCACCCTTGTCAAAAATCAATCGACCATTCTGGATTCTCAATTCTGTTCCATTGATCTATATTTCTATTCCATGCCAGTGCCACAGAGTCTTGATTAATGTAGCTTTGTAGGAAAATTTGAAATCTAGAAGTGGGAGTCCTCCCACTTTGCTCTTCTTTTACAAAATGGCTTTGGTTATTCTGGATCTTTTGCATTCCCGTATGAATTTTAGAGTCATCTTGTGGGTTTCTGGGAACAAAAGCAACTTGAATTTTGATAGGGATTGAATTGAATCTGTAGATCAATTTAGGGAATACTGCTGTCTTGACAATATTAAGTTTTTCAATCAGTATTAAGTATTGCCATTTTAACAATACTAAGTTCTTCCCATCTCAAAGAACATGAGGTGTACTTCCATCTGTTTAGGTTCTCTTAAATTTCTTCAATAATCTTATTGCTTTTAGAATATACTTTGTGCTTCATTTGTTGGCGTTATTACTAATATTTTATTCTTTTTGATGCTGTTATAAATGAAATTGTTTTCTTAATTTCATTTCCAGAATGTTCATTTCTAGGGAATAAAAATACAATTGCTTTTTGTATATACAATTGTGCATTGGTATCTGTGGGGGATTGGTTCTCAGACCCCCAGAAATATCAAAATTTTAACATACTCAAGTCCTGCACTTGGCTCTTTGGAACCCATTTATACAAAACATCTGGCCTCTATCCACAGGTTTCACATCCCATGAATTCTGTATATTTTATCTGCATTTGGTTGCAGAGGTAGAACCTATGGATATCAAAGGCTGATTGTATTTATTGAAAAAAATCTGCCTTTAGGTGGGCCCACATAGTTTAAACCCATATTTTTCAAAGGTCAACTGTATGTCTTATATCCTATAACCTTTTCAAGCTAGGTAACCATTAGCACTAACACTTTTTATTTCTTGGTGGATTCTTTCAAATTTTCTGCATTCAAGGTCATGACTTTTTGTTCCTCCATTCCTCCATAACTGACTTTTTTATGTTCAATACACACTTTTTGTATCTTTTCACTTCCTTGTCATTTTTTTACTATATATTTTTGAGTTATTTCCTTAGTGGTTGCACTGGTGATTATTACTTAGTTTATGATAATATAATTCAGATTAATACCAACTTAATTGTAATCATACATAAAAACTTTGTCCCTACATAGCTTCATTCCTTCTCCCTTCCTTTGTGCTTTGTCATAAAAATCACATCTTTCTATGTTGTATACCCATCAACACATGAATTTATAATTATGGCTTTATTTATGTATGTACTTACTTTTACCGGTGTTCTTTATTCATGTAGATTCAAGTTACTATCTAGTGTTGTTTCATTTATGCCTAAAGGAGTTCCTTAGCATTTCTTGCAGGCAAGATCTGCTTGCACGAAATTATCTGTTTTTGTTTATCTTTAATTTCTGAAAGATAATTTTGCTAGATATAGAATTCTTGGCTGAAAGATTTTTTCCTCCTTTCAGTATTTTCAGTACTATGTCATCTCACTGCTGGCGTCTATGGATTCTGATGATAAATCAACTGTTAACTTCACTGAAAATCTCTCATATGAGATGAGTCTCTCTCTCTTGTTGTTTTCAAGATTTGTCTTTCAATGATTTGATTATAATGTGTCATCTTTGAGTTTTTGAATTTACCCTACTTCGATTTTCTCGAGCTTCTTGGATATGAAGATTAATGGTTTTTATCAAATTTGGAAAACTTTGAACCATTATTTCTTTAAATACTCTTTCTACTGCTTTCTCTTTCTCCTATCTTTCTAGACACCTCCCATTATGCATATATTCTTGTGCTACAGAGTGTCCCACAGGTCTCTGAGGCTCTCTTTATTTTTCTTCATTGTTTTTTCTTTCTGTTCCTCATCCTGGATAATCTCAATTAACACATCTTCAAGTTTGTTGATTCTTTCTTTTATTTGCTCAAATCTTCTATTGAGCTTCTCTCGGGAAGGTTTTTCAGTTATTGTGCTTTCAAACTTTAGAATTTTTATTTCATTCTTTTTTATATGTAATTTCTATTTATTGGTATTATCTATTTTGTGAGACATTTTTCTCACACTCTCCTTTAGTTCTCTATACATGGTTTCCTTTAGTTCTTTGAATATATTTTAAGTAACTGACAGTATTTTGTCTAGTATGTGAAACATCTGGTTTCCAAAGGGACAATGTCTATTGGCTGCTTTTGTTCCTGTATGTGCCATAATTTCTTGCCTCTTTGTGTGTCTCATACATCTTTGTTGAAAACTCAATATTTAAAATAACATCATGTGGCAATTCTGGAAATCATATTTCCTCCCCCACCCTTCCCAAGTCTCCAAGGTTTGTTGTTGTTTCTGTTTTATTGTAGTTGTTGATTTAGCTTGTTTACTGACCTTTCTGAACCAATTCTATAACGTCCATAATCTTTGTCATGTGTGGCCACTAAAGTGTCTGCTTATGTTTGGCCAGTTAATATTTAGGCAGAACTTTTCCTAAACACCTGGAATCAATAAGTATCCCTGTCTTTGCTTAGGGGTTTATTGTGTGTGCTAGGGGATGCCTTCAACATTCAGCCAGGCAGTTTACAGCTCTGTCTAAGCCTTCACTCCCTGCTTGTGCAAAGCATCAAAGTCAGCCCAAGGTAATGCCTTAGGGCCTTCTCATGTCTTTCCTGAGCACCTGCACAGCTCTAGGCATGGACACATGACTTTGTTCTTTTAGATTCCCAGGAATATGTAGGAGTTTTTCAAAGTCCCTATGGACAGCTTATTTTTTATTTTTATGCTTTTTAGTTAGTCTATTGTTTACCCCAACTTTTATTCACCATCTCAAGCAGCTGTGGATTTAAGCAGTTGTTTGTAATTGTTTTTCAACAACCACTCTGAGGGAAAGGCTATTTGGACAGGGCAAGCTCCAAGTCAGTTCAAAAACAGACAGCCTTCAAGTGGGGTCCTTGAAAGACATACTGACAGTCAAATAAAGACAATTCTTGGAAATGAGCTTTAAAAGAGCTCAAGCTCTATTCTGCTTCTGCCAGTTACTGCCAGGCTACTGGTTTCAAAGGTAGGCTGGTAAGCAGTGGGTAGGTTATTACTGAGTCAAAATACCACAAAACTTACTGTTCTTACCAAGATTCAGCCATTTTTGTTCAGTAAGTGCTCCCAGGATTAGTTCATTTCCAGAGCTCTGAAAAAGTTGATGCTGACAATTTTTTGCCTGTTTCTTATTATTTTTATGAAAGATGGAATTTTTAGAGGTTCTTACTCTACCATTTTTGCTGATATCCATGACCATTATTTTTATATTAAAACTAATTTGGACATTTTATGGAATAGGATGCAAAAATCTACATAACTTAGTAAGGATGTAATATAAAACTTCAAAGACATTGAACTCTACTAGCAGTAGACATCTCCACTCTGTATTCAGTACTTACATGAAGTTGTGTGACTGTATCTCACAACCAGATCCACAACCCTACGGAAAGTGTGCATGTAAAATGTACAAATGTACATATGTAGAACATATGTAGAATGTAAGTGTCCTCCCTCTTTCTACCTACCGAGTGCTAAAGGAAGAGAACCAAAAGGAGATTATCTCTTATAACTTGGTAAATTACATCGTCTACCTTTACAGCTTACAACTATTCATATTTACCTAAAGTTGCTCTCAAGAATTCTTGTGAACTGATTAACTCTCTGTCTCTGTCATATCTTTTGGCCCAAAAAAACTGACTGATGATCATTTACATGAAATAAAATAATATTACTCTAGCCTATGATGTTTAAATTAGACACAAACTTTTACCAAAAATGGCTTTTTACATCCCATTGGGTGCAAATAGGCAATCAAGAGACTCTACAATTACTCGTTATTTAAAACTGTTGTATTCAAATGAGAGTTTCTTTGTTTTAAAATTCTGTCTGAGAATTTTGTGTGGAAACTGACCATGTGGTTCTAAGATTTCAGAATGTACTAAGCCCCAGTCAATAGAAAATCTTCATTCTATCAAATACTTACAGAACTGTAGTGGGCATAGTTCCTCACTTAGCTTCACCATGTGCTAGTACTTTGACCAGCAGAAAGCAAACAGCCCGGGGCCACCTAGGGAAACAGACTTACATTACTCCAGACCATGGTAAACAGATGTGTTTGGTCCACTGAGCTTTGAACCCTGAAATTACACCACACACAGACATAGTCAGAGAGTTGCCAGAGGTTACAACACACACATTCTTGGCACCATTGTTCTGATTGACTCAGGCCAGTGGAACATCTTAAGCTAGTGGTAACTCAACAATGATAATGGAAGAAATGAAGGTAGCCAGTTCAGGCATGAAAATCCCTCTCCTGCTACTGATACCTCCTGAAAGAAGAAACTGGCAAGAAGGACTGTCACAGTTGGTTACAATACTACTTCACCTTTCAACAACTCAGTCATTCCCACACCCAGTGTGCAGTGCGCATGCCACTGAACTCTGCACAGAAAGAACATGAAGATGGGTAAGGAGGAAAGCAAGCTGGTAAAGACTGAGAATCTGGGAGGGGTCAAGCCCTGAGGTGAGAATGAGGGTGAGCATGGACCCAGGAAAAGGGAGACAAGTGGAGGAAGTGCTGGGTGTCCTGTAGCTCACTGAGCCTGCGAAGCATTGTAGAGGGCATTGGGAGCCAAGCCTAAGCCCCCTACTTCCCTGTTTCCAACAATAAAGATGGAGTTTCTGAATTTCATTTGACTCTAGGGAGATCTGGAATTGTTCCAGGAATATTTCTGTTGGCTGCTATGAGAGAGAATAGGGAACTAATTATTGGAGGTTTAAAAGCATTTGGGCAAGAACTAAATACATTCATGTTTTTATCTGTTTTCAAAGTTTACTTTAAAAATTTTTATGAGCACATATATCAGATATAAAACAATCCCTTCTGTTATTGCTAAATAAGAACTGTCAAGGAAAGAAACTTGGTTGGATCTGCTGGACATAAAAGAGAGAAAATGTGACCTTCAGAGTGCATCACCCTACCTAAATTGAACTTTAGCCAGGCAACAGGGTAAACAGAAATTTTCAGGGAAAATGTAATAGTCCTAGCCTGGAAACATCTTCTGTGATTCCAAGTTCAGACAGTTTCTTTCTGTTGGAGATGATGTTTTCTCTTGCAATTAACAAAAGAGCACCCATCTGTATTAGGGTTCTCTAGAGAAACAAAACCAATAGGAGCTATACATATTTGTAGATAGGTAGATAGATAAATACAGTTATGTTAAGGAATTGGCTCATGCAATTGTGGGAGGTGGCAAGCCCAAACTCTGCAGGGCAGGTGTCAGGCTAGGAGACCCAGGGAAGAGGTGATGTTGCATCCTGGAATCTAAAGGCAGTCTAGAGGAAGAATTCCCTCTTTCCTGGGGGCCTTCCATCTTTTTTCTCTTATTGCCTACAACTGATGGGATGAGGCCCACTCACATCATGAAGGGTAATCGGCTTCATTCAAAGCCTACTGATTTAAATGTTAATCTCATCTTATAAATGCCTTCACAGTGACATTTAGACTGTCATTTGACCAAATATCTAGGTACCATGGCGGAGCGAAGTTGACACAGAGAGCTAACCATCAAACAAACCATTGTAGTGCCTTTGGTTCAGGAGCAAGACTTTGACTATGTCCTTTGACTTCAGGAGTTGAACTAGAACAGGAGCAGAGCTTGGCATGCCATGGGAGCCTGCCGCTGTGAGTGCCTTCATGGGATTTCAAAAAAAATTTCCTGTTGTTGGTTTAATTTATGAAAGCTTTATATACCTAATTACAATCTCATTGAAAGCTTTTTCCATATGGCCTGTTTAATTTAAAGTTTTGATGAGGAGTTACAGGAAAAATAAGACGTAACGAAAGGATTGAGCCAGGGAAACATCCCTAATTCCCACATTCATTAGCATGTTTTGCATTTTGTGAGCACTCTGCATGTGTCTTTATTTTCCCAGGGCCAAACCATACAGAAACAGAAGGGCTACCAGAGAAAAGCGAAGAGTGGGTGGTATGCTGGAGCAAGCAGAGAGACTCCCACAAGGGAGAGAAACTCAGGTTAGCGAGATCTCCACATTTTCAATAACGAATAACAAAGCCTGTTCCAATGGATCATTTAAGAGCCATGTTAGCTGAAAGAGATTTTTTTACCCATGGTTTTTGAAACACCAATCACCTATTAAATGGCTGAGTGCTTTTGTTGCTCAATATCAAATATTTTGGAATATTTTTTCATTGTCAAAAGTTGCAGTTTGTTCCTTTCTTCCCAAAAGTTTGTTGTTTAAAAAAATAAAAAACTTTGCCTCGCCAAAGGCAGAAGGATTGCATGTAAATCTTCCATTTAGCAGTTCAGGGGACTTCATTCCTCGGTGTGCTTCTTTTAAAGAGAACAAAGCACCTTTTCGCTTCTGCACTTACTGCCTCATTTGTTCTTGCTCTTTGCTTGTGCTAAAACTGAAGCTCAGACAAGTTAAGTGATGACTGTTTGACCTTGACTCCAGGAGGCTGTCATCTATATCCATTCTCCCTTCTCCAGGGGCGGTCTCTTTGGGATCACTTCTAATACCCACTCTCTGGGAATCACGGGAGCTCCGGGGCTGAATGCGTGTAACAGAGATTTTTCCCTTGTATGTTTCACATTCACCTAAAGCACAGAATGCCTGAAAGCAAAGACAGTGCTCTCCTTTGTGAGACACTTCAAATGGGAGAGTCAGAGGACCTAACGATGGAGCCTCACCTGAGGAGGTGATGTGTAAATGCGAGGGAGTGGTTTGGGACACAGGTGAAGAATGAATGAAAATCAAGAAACAATTTAAAGTGGAGACGAGATACGTTGGGGAGCTCATGTAGAATAGCCCCAGTCTCCCGAGATGAGGTAAGTAGCAGGTGTGAGGCTGGCGAGGAAATGAATGTGAGTTTGAGTTAAACACGTTTGGGCTGGTCACTGCAGCTGATGTATGGCAACTGGTCAAAAGAATTGCCACACAGCCTGGCTTCCCAGCGCCCTCTCCTCTAGTGTTTGGCTGCCCAGGAGCCAGAGCACAAGGAGGTAGCAAGGTCGCTAAAGCACAGGTTCAGCAAGCTTAACCATGAGTTCTAGACTAGAAAAGAGGCAAATAAATAAATAAAAGGCAAGAAAGAAGCCAACTGACAACAAGGGAGAAGTTTTAGAGGCTAAAGCCATAAATGAGGTAAGCCATGGCAGGAGGGCTCTGAATACCCACTTTCTTTCCTGAAACACCTTCCTGTACCAATCATCACCATACATCCTTATGAGTTTTGACTACCCCGAACACGCTCTTCTCTTCCTTCCCTTCTACTTAAATGCCCTTCCCATCCTTTAAGTTTCAACTCAAGTCCTACTCACTCCATGAAGTTCTCCTACTTGTTTTTAGATTTTCTGCACTCCTTCTCTGAACTCCTTCAGAATGTTTTTCTAGGACACTTAAATTATTTCAGAATTATAGTCTTATGTTGTATCCTTTGTATAGATCTCATTTACCTGTGAGAATGCAACCTCTCTAAGGATAAGAACTGGGCTTCCCTAACATGGTCAAACACTACTTTAACCCAAACATGCTTAACTTTTTTAAGTGTTGGTTAGTTATCCAGTAAATAAATGACATTACTACCATAAACTTATTTTGAGACTATTTGGTGAACTTTGTCAGATTTTTGATGTTTGAGAATTTGCAATATGCGTCCCAGTCACCCACGAAATGTTTAAAATATCTGTCAAATAATTCTTATTTCCAATATTACTTATCTCTATAAACCATTTGCCCCTAATAAAATATTCATGGGAGCAGGGATCCCAAGCATTCATTTGCACAGTTATTAAACTATGACAGAATCAAAAGAACCAAGATTTTCTTCAGATGTTTTACATTTTCTTGGATTAAAAAATAGAATAAATTTGTATTATCTTTTAATATGGTGACCAGCATCTTGCAACAAATAAATACTATGTGTTAGGTTATGATGAAGAAAAATTAGTGTATTGTACAGAGGGAATTTCTTCATGGACCATAATGGCCGCCAAGAGGTCAACTCTGCCTCTAAGGAGCTGGTTGGTGGCCTTTCTCCCTCCGTTTCCCTGTGCGATGATGCAAGGGCGGACTTGCAGCTTCACAGTGCAGAGCAGTTGGAGCCCTGAGCCGGCCCGTCTGCACCGCCGCTCTGTGGCTTTCCGCTAGTGGGCGCCGCTGAGCGGACTTCGGCGCTTCTGCCTCAGCACTCCAGAGCCCCAGCCTGCGTCAATTTCCAATCCTGACTGACGCATGTGGGGCTGAAATGGCCAGGATTGTGAAAGTCGGTGGAATAATTCGACTCCATCAGCTATTCTAAAGGTCTGCCCTGGCCCTCTGGTTTTGAGTCATGCCCACACTAGAAGTTTGCAGTTTTGCCACCATGGCCTGTTGCCATTGAAACAAAGTTCATCCTTGGTGGAAAATGCTGATCCTCATAGAGCACTGCTGTCTTTTTTATTAGGATGGTTAATCCCTTCCTACATGTTCAGAGCGGGTACGGGCCTCCCTGGGCTTCTGGACTAATTTTCACACGCAAAAGCTTAGAGATGACTTGGGTGGTAGAAGTTCGGAGCAGGGAGAAAGCTTAGGAATCGTTCTAGTCAAATCCTCTTCTTTTACAGAAGAAAGTCCAGTCCAGAAAGAAGGGATTGGTCCTGTAGCCATCCAGCCCCTCAGTGACTTAGGCAGGGTTGAAACCCGTAGATAACTGACAGGCAGAGGTAGGACCAAAAAGGGACCCTCAACCAGAGGTTCCCAGAACCTTTCATTACCTTAACTGTGCTCTGGGAGCCTTCAGTGCTGTGGATGGGGTGTGGATTGCAGCCTGCCTTAGTCTGCTTTTGTGTAAGCCTTTATTGGCTGCTCAGTATGGGTCAAGCAGTGGACGAAGCTCTCATAGCATGTATGTCTCACTTAATCCGAGGCCGTGCCATCTGGTGCTACAGAGACAGGATCTGGAGCCAGCAGACCTGGACTCAAGTCCCAGCTCCACTTCTCAAGAGCCACAAGGATTTGGGCAAGTAACATCCCCTTCCCACACCTCCCTTTCCTCTGCTGAAATTGGAGACCATAGTAGAATCTCCCATTGGGTGAGATAAAGCATATAAACCACTTAGCACAGAACCTGCCTGATAGGAAGTACCTCAGGAATGTTAGCTTTTGTTTTTTTATCAGTCTTAGGCACTAGTTGTCTTCATGTTGATATTCATAGGAGCAAGCTAAATGTTCTATTTCACATCTATTATGTAAATGTACTATTAAAAGTGTATGCAGCTATAGATGTGTTAGTAACTGCATCGTAATCACCTCTATACAAATAATGTTTTTGTGAGATGAATGCATAAACCAAAATATTTTACAAATATAATTATTTGTAAAAAAAAAAAAAGTCTATGATAGTCTTCAAAAACAGATTATTTTCTCATGATGACTCTCTTTGCCTCCAAATTTTAAAGTGTGGGCCAGGCGCAGTGGCTCACACCTGTACTCCCAGCATTTTGGGACACTGAGGTGGGTGGATGACTTGAGGCCAGGAGTTCGAGACCAGCCTGGCCAACATGGTGAAACCTCATCTCTATTAAAAATACAAAAATTATCTGGGTGTGGTGGTGGGTACCTGTAATCCCAGCTACTCTGGAGGCTGAGGCAGGAGAATTGCTTGAACCCAGGGAGTGGAGGTTGCAGTGAGCAGAGATCACACCACTGTACTCCAGCCTGGACGACAGAGCAAGACTCCATCTCAACAATAAATAAATAAATAAATAAATAAATAAAGTGTTATGATGCTTTTTATCTGGTGTATTTTCTTGTTTTAATACACCAGATAAAAGGCATCATCACACTTTTTCCTGAGAGTGTTTTCTTTTTAAGTATTGGCATTGTTTATGGCTCTGACTAAATATTCCTTTGGTCTTTGGGATTATACACTTTTTAGTCTGTAGGAGATAATTAATTGCAGTTAAATTTCTTCTTCACAGAGGGGACAGTGAAGTCTTTGATTCCCTGCATTGGTGAATATGAATGAAGGTGCTTCTCAGAGCCATGCATTAGAACTCTATCACAATATATCTACATGTTTACAAGTTACATAAATTCTTTCCTTCCTGATAGCCATCCAAGTTAGCACATCACAACTCAAGGATTCTGCTTAAATTCCCCATGACAGGCTCAGCACTCAAAGCAATAGCTATTTGCAGTTTGGTGCATTTTAAACCTGAAAGCTGGGGTTCTAGATATAAATAGCATACGCAGTTGGACAACAGCATTACCATCAGGGTGAGATCACTTCCAGGAAAACACTGAAATACAGCAATGGGAATAACATCTGGCCTTTCAACAGTTGTGTTTGATTTAGACTTGGACATCATACATGGAATAGATGCTGTATTTATTAATGACCTCAGTTTCCATGCAACTCACTCATCTTAACTCAAAAAAGCAAGACCTCTGCAGCCTATTCATTAAAAGTAGTATGTTTAGGGTATGGGTGCAATTATAAAGCCAAGTCAAGTAAATAAACTTGCCTGTTTCTCCCTGACCCATTCAATCCCCCCTCATACTACACAAAAGGAATATAGGCAAAGAGGAGTCCTTGGGAGTAAAGTCTGTCTTTTTCTATGTTGACGATTGTCTGGGTCTGAGGGAAAAATCCATTAAACAAGATCAAAACCCCCCTTTATTTTAATATCTAGGTAACATTTTTATCTCCCTTGTGTAGCAATAGAATCTTCCTCCTCCCTTTATTTTATTTTATTTTTTTCTGGGCACATGGCAACTGAAATAAAGACTCCATTCTCAAATTTTTGTTGAGCTAGCTGTGAAAGTAACTAAGTTCTGGCTACTGAGATATAAGCAGAAATAGTACCTGCAGATTCTACAAAGGGTTTTTAAAAGGGAGGTTGTGAATCCCCTCGCTTCCTTTTTTCTCCTTCCTGTGATTGGGATGTGTTTCAATGGCTAGAAATTTGAGCAGGCATTTGGACAGGAGATCGCCTTAAAAATGGAAGATATATACAGTGGAATAACAAGGTAGAAAGAGCCTGTGTCTTTGACGCCATGGAGGGTCTTAATAGTTCTAGACAGGGAACTTCCAGACTATTATGAGAAACAGTACACAAACAGTAATGTGCATAAAATGAAAATGTACAGTTCGATGATTTATCAAAAAGGAAAGCTCTATGTAACTACCACTTCGTCAGTGTTTTGTAAACATTCCATGTGCATCTTTTACATTTTTGGTATGCAATGTAGAAAATGTGTCCATTCTGTCAGTTTGCTAATCACGTTGTTTATATTTGCTATATCTCTACTGGATTTTTGTTTATTTGTTCTGTCAGTTGTTGAAATAGTTGTGTAACAATTTCCCACTATGATTGCACATTTCTGTTTCTGTTAGTGTTGGAAACTTGATTCATGCGTTTATATTTTGAGGCTCTTTTATTAGATGCATGCAATTTTAGAATAGTGACATCATCCTCTGAGTTGAATAATTTAGCTTTTTGTAATGTCACTATCTCTGATAATGCAGTCTACCTTAAAGTCCTTTATCTTTGAATATTAACCTAGTGGTTTCTCTGTTATCTTTTTCAATCCTTTATTTACAATCTTTCTGTGTCTCTGTGTTTTAGACACAGCTCTTGTAAACGGTATATATTTTAGTTTTGCATTATTTATTTATTTATTTATTTTTGAGAGAGGGTGTCAGTCTGTCACCTAGGCTGGAGAGCAGTGGCGTGATCTCAGCTGACCATCTGGGCTCAAGTGATCCTCCCACCTCAGCCTCCTGAGTGCTGGAACTAAAGGCGTGCACCACTATGCCTGGCTAATTTTTGTATGTTTTGTTGAGATGGGGTTTCACTGTGTTCCCCAGGCTAGTCTCGAACTCCTGAGTTTAAGCGATCTGCCTGCCTTGGCCTCCCAAAGTGTTGGGATTACAGGTGTGAGCTACTGTGCCTGGCCTAGAGTTTTGTATTTTTTTTATCAAGTCACATAATCTTGGTCTCCTAAATAGAACATTGCTATGGTTTGAATGTGTCCCTCAAAATTCATGTATTGGAAACTTAATCCCTAATACAACAGTGTTGGGATATGGGGCCTAATAGGAGGCAGAGTCCTCATGAATGGATTAATTCCGCTACAAAAAGGGCTTGCAGAAGTGGGTTTGGACTCTTCTGCTATGTGAGGACTTGCACTTGTTCAAGTTGCCATCTTGGGAGCAAAGACTGGGCCCTCATCAAACAACTGAACCTGCTGGCACCTTAATCTTGGACTTCCCAGCCTCCAGAACTGTGAGAAATAAATTTCTGTTCTTTATAAATTACTTCACCTTTGCTATTCTATAATAGCAGCACAAAATTGGCTAAGACACATGTAGTCTGTTTCAGCCAGCCTGCAGAAGCAGAATGCATCCCTATCCAAAATTTGGTTTGAGTGTTGAAACTGATGACACCATACATACACACCAAGAAGGTTAAAGGTTTACTACTTATATAATTAAGGTTGTCTGGAAGAAGAAGTCAATCTTGGAAGATCGGTTAGAATCTCAACCAATCACTTAACCTGTGATCTGTAGACCAGCCTCATTGACATAATCTCAAAACATTTTTTAAAATAAAACTTTAATTTTAGAATAGACTAGCTTTAGATTTACAGAAAAGTTGCAAACATAGCTCAGATACATTTTTATTAACTGAAGTCCATACTTTACTCGTATTTCCTTAGTTTTTACCTAGTGTCCTCTTTCTGTAGGGCAGCTTTTCAGAAATGCAAAATCTTAGGCCCCACCACAGACTTAGTGAATCTGAATTGTATTTTAATAAGATCCTCAAATGATTTTAAAGACATTAAAGTTTGAGAAGTGTTGGTTAACAAAAGAAAAATTTTCGGAAGGAAGCATAGAGAGAAAAAAAGAATAAAAAATATGGAAGAAAACGTAAAGAAGCAAAGTGAAAACAATGAGACTCATGTCTTACATGAGTGTAGTTGGAGTCCCCAAAGCGGATTAGAGAGAAAATAGATTGGTAGCAATACTTTTTTTTTTCAATTTACTCTCCTTTTATTTATTTATTTATTTATTTTATTATTTTTTTATTATACTTTAAGTTTTAGGGTACATGTGCACATTGTGCAGGTTAGTTACATATGTATACATGTGCCATGCTGGTGCGCTGCACCCACTAACTCGTCATGTAGCATTAGGTATATCTCCCGATGCTATCCCTCCCCCCTCCCCCCACCCCACAACAGTCCCCAGAGTGTGATATTCCCCTTCCTGTGTCCATGTGATCTCATTGTTCAATTCCCACCTATGAGTGAGAATATGCGGTGTTTGGTTTTTTGTTTTTGCGATAGTTTACTGATAATGATTTCCAATTTCATCCATGTCCCTACAAAGGACATGAACTCATCATTTTTTTATGGCTGCATAGTATTCCATGGTGTATATGTGCCACATTTTCTTAATCCAGTCTATCATTGTTGGACATTTGGGTTGGTTCCAAGTCTTTGCTATTGTGAATAATGCCGCAATAAACATACGTGCGCATGTGTCTTTATAGCAGCATGATTTATAGTCCTTTGGGTATATACCCAGTAATGGGATGGCTGGGTCAGATGGTGTTTCCAGTTCTAGATCCCTGAGGAATCGCCACACTGACTTCCACAATGGTTGAACTAGTTTACAGTCCCACCAACAGTGTAAAAGTGTTCCTATTTCTCCACATCCTCTCCAGCACCCGTTGTTTCCTGACTTTTTAATGATTGCCATTCTAACTGGTGTGAGATGGTATCTCATTGTGGTTTTGATTTGCATTTCTCTGATGGCCAGTGATGATGAGCATTTTTTCATGTGTTTTTTGGCTGCATAAATGTCTTCTTTTGAGAAGTGTCTGTTCATGTCCCTCGCCCACTTTTTGATGGGGTTGTTTGTTTTTTTCTTGTAAATTTGTTTGAGTTCATTGTAGATTCTGGATATTAGCCCTTTGTCAGATGAGTAGGTTGTGAAAATTTTCTCCCATTTTGTAGGTTGCCTGTTCACTCTGATGGTAGTTTCTTTTGCTGTGCAGAAGCTCTTTAGTTTAATTAGATCCCATTTGTCAATTTTGTCTTTTGTTGCCATTGCTTTTGGTGTTTTAGACATGAAGTCCTTGCCCATGCCTATGTCCTGAATGGTAATGCCTAGGTTTTCTTCTAGAGTTTTTATGGTTTTAGGTCTAACGTTTAAGTCTTTAATCCATCTTGAATTGATTTTTGTATAAGGTGTAAGGAAGGGATCCAGTTTCAGCTTTCTACATGTGGCTAGACAGTTTTCCCAGCACCATTTATTAAATAGGGAATCCTTTCCCCATTGATTGTTTTTCTCAGGTTTGTCAAAGATCAGATAGTTGTAGATATGCGGCGTTATTTCTGAGGGCTCTGTTCTGTTCCATTGATCTATATCTCTGTTTTTGTACCAGTACCATACTGTTTTGGTTACTGTAGCCTTGTAGTATAGTTTGAAGTCAGGTAGTGTGATGCCTCCAGCTTTGTTCTTTTGGCTTAGGATTGACTTGGCGATGCGGGCTCTTTTTTGGTTCCATATGAACTTTAAAGTAGCTTTTTCCAATTCTGTGAAGAAAGTCATTGATAGCTTGATGGGGATGGCATTGAATCTGTAAATTACCTTGGGCAGTATGGCCATTTTCACGATATTGATTCTTCTTACCCATGAGCATGGAATGTTCTTCCATTTGTTTGTATCCTCTTTTATTTCCTTGAGCAGTGGTTTGTAGTTCTCCTTGAAGAGGTCCTTCACATCCCTTGTAAGGTGGATTCCTAGGTATTTTATTCTCTTTGAAGCAATTGTGAATGGGAGTTCACTCATGATTTGGCTCTCTGTTTGTCTGTTGTTGGTGTATAAGAATGCTTGTGATTTTTGTACATTGATTTCGTATCCTGAGACTTTGCTGAAGTTGCTTGTCAGCTTAAGAAGATTTTGGGCTGAGACAATGGGGTTTTCTAGATATACAATCATGTCATCTGCAAACAGGGACAATTTGACTTCCTCTTTTCTTAATTGAATACCCTTTATTTCCTTCTCCTGCCTAATTGCCCTGGCCAGAACTTCCAACACTATGTTGAATAGGAGTGGTGAGGGAGGGCATCCCTGTCTTGCACCAGTTTTCAAAGGGAATGCTTCCAGTTTTTGCCCATTCAGTATGATATTGGCTGTGGGTTTGTCATAGATAGCTCTTATTATTTTGAAATACGTCCCATCAATACCTAATTTATTGAGAGTTTTTAGCATGAAGGGTTGTTGAATTTTGTCAAAGGCCTTTTCTGCATCTTTTGAGATAATCATGTGGTTTTTGTCTTTGGCTCTCTTTATATGCTGGGTTACATTTATTGATTTGCATATATTGAACCAGCCTTGCATCCCAGGGATGAAGCCCACTTGATCATGGTGGATAAGCTTTTTGATGTGCTGCTGGATTCATTTTGCCAGTAATTTATTGAGAATTTTTGCATCAACGTTCATCAAGGATATTGGTCTAAAATTCTCTTTTTTTGTTGTGACTCTGCCTGGCTTTGGTATCAGAATGATGCTGGCCTCATAAAATGAGTTAGGGAGGATTCCCTCTTTTTCTATTGATTGGAATAGTTTCAGAAGGAATGGTACCAGTTCCTCCTTGTACCTCTGGTAGAATTCGGCTGTGAATCGGTAGCAATACTTTAAGGGACACTGGCAGAGAACTTTTCAAAACTAATAAGAGATATCAAAGCACAGATTCTAAAGCTCTAGGAACCCTAAAGAGAAATAAGAGGAAATCCACACTTAGGCACATAAGAAAATCTATTAAAAACCAGAGACAAAAGCAAGCAAACAAAACTTGTAAGTGCAGCCAAAATTAAGTAAAAACAGACTAAAAGTAGCCACTATTAGACTGACAGCTGTCTTCAAAATAGAAATAATGGGAGCCAAAATGTATTGGAATTATATCTCCAGAGTGCTGAAAAAATATAACCGCTAATCTGGAATCCTATACCTACAAATAAATGTTTTTAAGAAGTGGTGACATGATAAATTTCAGAGAAACAAAAAATGAGAGAATTTGTCTCCAGAAGTCTTGCACTAAAGGAAATGTTGAAAAGCATCTTTCTAGGAGAAGGAAAGATTCCTTCTTAAGAGGAATGGTTTGAAGATGGGTGTCTGGAGATGCAGAATGAAACAAAGAATGATAAAAATTGAATATATCTGAGTGAATCTAAATGATTTGCAACTGCATAAAATAAAAATAATGTATTGTGGTGTTTAAAAGATATAACAATTAAAATACAAATAATAGCAGAGAGTTATATAAGTGTTTTATAAAATCATTGCATTATCCCACATGAAACAAAAACACCAATTAATATTAAATTTTTGATAGGTTGTAATGCATGCCATAATCTCTAGGATGAATATTAAAGGAATGACTTAAAAATCATATAAAACTCCCAATTAATAGAGGGGCAAGTGTAATATAGAAATAATCAAAAAGAGGGCAAGAAAGGAGGGACAAGGGAATATAAAATAGGCAGGAAAATAGCACAAAATAAGACGGTAAATTTAGAAGAAAATATATCATTCTTTACATTAAGTAATTTGTTCTGTGTAATAAGGAGTGTGACTCCACTTTCTGATGTTTGCTGGCAGTTTTTGAGCCTCACCCTTCCCTCTTCCCTTTCTTCTCCACATCTGGGAAAGCTGATAAGAAACCAGGGTCTTTCCTGCTTTGGCACCAATAGGAGATTCAAATGACACAAGTCCCTTCCTGCATGGGACTCCTCACCCCAGATCAATCCCTCAGCCACAGTCTCCTTTTCTGCTCTCTCAAGTCATTTTGAACCTTGAGAAGACTGACTAGTTCTCTCTTCACTGAGTTCTTAATTTCAGTTATTGTATTTTTAATTTCCAAAATTTCCATTTGATTCTTTTTTGGGGGGAGCAGGGGACAGGGTCTTGCTCTGTCACCGAGGCTGGAGTACAGTGGCATGATCATAGCTCACTGCAGCCTCCAATTCCTAGGCTCAAACAATCCTCCCACTTCAGCCCCCCACGTGGCTGGGACTACAGGCACAAGCCACCGTGTCCAGCTAATTCTTGTATTTTTTGAAGAGACAGGGTTTCGCTATGTTGTCCTGGCTGGTTTCCAACTCCCGGGCTCAAGCAATCCTCCTACCACAGCCTCCAAGTAGCTGTGATGACAAGTGCACGCCACTATACCTATCTAATTTAAAAAAGAAAAAAAATTGTAGAGACAGGGTCTCACTGTCTTGCCGAGCCAGGCTGTTCTCAAACTTCTGGCCTCAAGCAGTCCTCCAGTCTTGGCCTTTCAAAGTGCTGGGATTACAGGCATGAGCCACCATGCCTTTCTGATTCATTTTTATAATTTTTAGATCTCTGATAAAACTCTTAAGCTTGCCTTTTAATAACATAGTTATTTTAAAGTCAGTGTGGTGACTCTAGCTTCTGAAATTCTTATGGGTCTGTTTCGTTTCTCTAGTTTGTCTTATTTTTTTCTCGGGTTGCCTTGTCTTTCAGTGGCCCTGGTTATTTTTAATCTTGTGGGGACATTGTATTTACAAAATGTCTGTAGAAATAGAAGACTCATAGGAGGTTATAATTCCAGAGAGGATTGTGGATTGTGTTTCCTTTTGCCAGACTCCTAAGCCTTGCAACAAGCCAGGATGAGCTCAAAAGAACTTCAGAGATGGAGATGACTGAAATCTGGGCTATGGTCCCTGCAAAGGCTTACCTAGTTCTGTTTCCCCCTACTGCTGGGGTGTAGCCCTTCATTGCCTCTATCCTCTTCCAACTGGCAGGCCCTGGATTCTACTAGCTGAGCCCTAAGCTATAAGAACTATGTTAAGACTTTAAGTCTAAGCTGTGGGTTGGATCAATTCCACTAGAAACTACTGAGAAGAATGCTCCTCTCTTATCCAAAATAATTCATCTAATTTTAGCAATATACTCCTTCTCTCCCCAAGTTCTCATAATGTGGAAGTCCCTTTACTCAGCCCGAGGACCAGTGACTTCAACCAAGAGATTCAAGAAGATCATGGGCTTTACTCTACACGCGTGAGCTTTTAAGACAGAAAGCTAAGTCCAGCTATGTGATTCTCACCTGGTAGTAGACATCAGAATCCTTGTAAGGGTGTTGAACATACATATGTCTGGGTCCCATCCCCAGAAATTTTGGAGTCAGGGTGTTCCCGCAAACTCCCTGGAGTGGTTTTGATGCAAGTGGTCCCTAGTCCGCATCTTATCAAGTCCTTTTATAATTGTGGACTGAACACAAGAACCCTAAACTAGCTGTAATTGGAGCAAGTTTTCATCTTGGTTCTTCCATCAGCTCGATCTGAGAAGCTGGGCAATTCACCGTGTGTCTCTGAGTCTCTTTCGCCGACTCACCACCACTTTCCCAAATGTTCTGTGAATGAATGTAAGAAGTCAACAACCCTCACTATGGCCAGCCCTCAAACAGAAAGATTTGCTCTTTCAGTGTGCTTGTCTGCTGGCAAGTTCTAAGCTGAGATGCTCTGATATTTTTCTTATGCGTGAATGTCAATTAGGTTTATTCACAATAATATTCTTTGTGGCCAAGTGTGTGTTTTCTTAATTTTTAACTTTTGTGGGTACATAGTAGCTGTATATATTTATGGGATACATTAGCTATTTTGATACAGGTATACAATGCATAATAATCACCTCAGGGCAAATGAGGCATCTATCCCCTCAAGTACCTGTCCCTTGTGTTACAAAAAACCCAATTATACTCTTTTAGTTACTTTTTAAATGTACAATTAAATTATTATTGACTATAGTCACCCTGTTGTGCTAGCAAATACTAGGTTTTATTCATTCTTTCCATTATATTTTGTACCCATTAACCCTCCCCTCACCGCACCCCCCACTACCCTTCCCAGCATCTAGTAACCATCCTTCTACTCTGTAACTCGGTGGTTTCAGTTGATTTAAATTTTAACTCCCACACGTAAGTGAGAACATACAAAGTTTGTTTTTCTGTGTCTGGCTTATTTTGCTTAACATGGAACCTCCAATTCCATCCATGTTGCTGCAAATGACAGGATCTCATTCCTTTTAGAGCTGATAGTATTCCATTGTGTATATGAACCACACTTTCACTATCCATTCATCTGTTGAGGGACACTTACGTTGCTTCCAAATCTTCACTATTGTGAATAGTGCTGCAATAAACATACGAGTGCAGACATCTCTTCAATATACTGACTTCCTTTATTTTGGGTATATGCCTATCAGTGAGATTGATTGCTGGATCATATGGCAGTTTTATTTTTAGTTTTTGGAAAACCTCCAAGCTGTTCTACATAGTGGTTGTACTAATTTACATTTCCGCCAACAGTGTACAAGGGTTCTCTTTTCCCCACATCCTCGTTAGCATTTGTTATTGCCTGTCTTTTTGATATAAACAATTTTAACTGGAGTGAGATGGTATCTCATTGTAGTTTAGATTTGTGTTTCTCTGATAATCAGTCATGTTGAACACCTTTTGATGTATTTGTTTGCCATTTGTATGTCTTATTTTGAGAAATGTCTATTCAGATCTTTTGCCCATTTTTAATTGGTTATTAGTTTTTTTTCCTATAGAGTTGTTGAGCTCCTTATATATTCTGGGGATTAATCTCTTGTCAGATGGGTAGTTTGCAGATATTTCCTCCCATACGGTGGGTTGTCTCTTCACTTTGTTGACTGTTTCCTTTGATGTGCAGAAGCTTTTTAACTTGATGTGATTCCATTTGTTCATTTTTGCTTTGGTCGCCTGTGGCTGTGGGGTATTACTCAAGAAATCTGTGCCCAGACCAATGTCCTGGAGAGTTTCTCCAATGTTTTCTTGTAGTAGTTTCATCATTTAAAGTATTGGATTTAAGTCTTTAATTCATTTTGATTTTAATTTTGAATATGGCAAGAGGTAGGAGTCTACTTTCATTTTTCTGCATATAGATGTCCAGTTTTCCCAGCACCATTTATTGAACTGAAGGTTCTTTTCCCAATATATGTTCTTGGCACCTTTGTCAATAATGAGTTTACTGTAGATATATGGATTTGTTTCTAAATTCTCTGTTCTGTTTGATTGGTCTATGTGTCTGTTTTTATGCCAGTATTATGCTGTTTTAGTTACTGTAGCTCTGTAGTATAATTTGAAGTCAGGTAATGCCATGTGTGGTTTTAAGCCTTAAGGTCTCTCACCATTCAGGACCTGCACTGTCCCAGTGTCACAGCTCCTGAGAATGTGGAGTGCTGAGGAGTAGCACTTGCGACCCATTCGCTTATATTTGTTTGGAATTGTGTACCCATCTCTGGCTGTCCAGGCACAGAGGACAGTCAGCTCTGGGAAGCTCTAATTACGACAAGGAGCTTAACTGATGAGGTTCTGGTTTCTGACCTTGGCCCCTTTTGAATTCTCTATGATCTGGCGTCACCAAGTGGTTGAGAGTTGCCCAGAAATTGTTGTCAATTCACGGTGGCAAATAGAGATAAAGAAATAAAAGCACGTTACATTTTCCTATTCCTTGCTCTATGCATGATTTATCATTAAGGAGAGTCGTTTATAAAAGAAAGCATTTATTTAGGTTTTGATGAAGTCAGCTTTTTGGAGGTTAAATATAAAAGAAGAAAGAAAAGGATAATGCAGGTAAAAGTGAACTGCTCATCACAGCTGGTTGTGGAGGTTGAGAAGTTGGTATCTAACTAAGTTAGAGGGCATAGTTGAGAAAATGCGAATATTTATTAAGCCCCTGCTCTGTGCCAGGCCCTGTGCTAGGAGCTGAGGATTAAGTGGTTACTCAACAGCAGCACCTGCCCTTCCCTTGTGGAGCTTAGGTTCCAGGCCAAGAGCCCTGGACTCAGCAGTGTGATTATGTGCTTAATGTCTCCGTTAGGAACTTGGGGAAGTACCATAAAGAAAAAGAAGGTGGTTCTATCTTAGCGCATAATGAGGGGACCTGGCCTAGGCCAAGGGTCAGGGAAGGCTTCTCTGAAGAAGTGATGCCTGAGCCAAGATCTGAAAGACGGGCTGGGGCGCTGGAGGTGCTGAGGGTGCTGGAGGTGCTGGGGGTGCTGGAGGTGCTGAGGGTGCTGGAGCAGCGCCAGGGGAAAGGAGAGCCAGGCAGTCCAGGCACAGGGCGCAGCAGGCACCACGGCCCTGCAAGAAGACAGCCAGTGTGCCCCGAGGGACTGAGACAGAGCAGAAAATGTGGCGTCAGAGGAGCCGGAGGTGGGGCCAGGGGTGGGGAAGAGCAGAGAAGCCCACCCCGTAGGACTGCACACAGCGTAGGAAAAATGCTGAATTCTGTCTTAGAATAAAAGGGGAACCCACTGAAGGCGTATGGGCGGAGTGAAGCCACTGCAGCCGCAGTGAGGAGAAGAGAAGGGAGACTGGTGAATCAGGGCCGAGGAAGGGCCATGAGGGGCGTTTGGGAATCCGCGGCTGGGCTCAGCCTGGCAGCGGAAGTGGAGAGCAGTGGGCAGATGGCAGGGGCTTTAGGGAGGCCATGCAGGCAGCAAATCCCCAGGAGCACTTGTCGCCCCTGTGCTGCACTCCCTTGTAGTCTCTCCGTCACAGTTGGGCAGGGAGCATCAGACAGATATCTGGAGTCCTGACAGCCTCTCTCAGCAGCCAAACGCACAATTCAGAATTGTCAGTTCCCAAAGAGGCCTCCAAAGTGAGCGCAGAGAAGATATTGTCATTCAGCACAACACCGGTGTGTGAAGACACCAAAGGCTGCTCAGCAGCCCCCTGAAAGTGGCGCCTTGGGGTGACGAGGCTGCTGGCTCTTAGTGCCAGTCCAGGTGCAAGGAGAGCTGCCTCCACCTTCTGTGTGTGCCACAGTCTCCTCCCTCTCTGCCCTCTGCCCCACGTTGTATCACCTCACCTTTTCTAGCCTGAATACGGAGGCTCCCGGAGCTAGGAAAGAGTTCAGTCCCCCCCAGCTGTTTTCTAAGGCCGATTGTGTCTCCACCCCTCCCAGTCTTCTCCACTTTATGTTTCCTCTCTCTGCATTATGTTTTTAGGCAGCCTTTTCTCCGGATTTCCCATCCGCGCTGAGAACAAATGACATGCTGATGTGTTCAATCAGTGTCATACGTGGTAGCTTTGAGAGTAAGTGCCAGAATGTGTCAGGGAAGCTATGGGATGGTGGAAGGTATCCATGGCAATATTGCCCTGTTTAGCAAACATGTGAAGAAAATTTATGCTGAGATAATCAAAAAGTAACTTAGAGGTACACTTTGGTAGCTCCAAGTTCAAAACCAGTATTTTCCGCTGGTTGACTGCAAGGCAAAAATAATACTCATGCACTTTGTGCCTTGAACTTTATGGCAATAGTGAAGCAGGCTTTCTCAGACCGGGATAATTATCACACTCTCACATGATTTTGAGGTGTATCCATAACTCATGACAACGTCAAATTTCATTTAGAACAAGTCTACACACCGTTTCCCTGCAGTAAGGTGCCCCTTGGTAATATCTAATTCATCAAATATTTCATTTTTATTGTTGTTTTTCTTGCAAGTTCTGCAAGTATTTTAAGCTATAAACATGTGAAATCCAAAAATGCTTACTTAATGCAATTAGTATTTATAAAGAGTTGAGTCCTTGGCCCTCCTGCTCTTCAGTGAAGTTCCCAGTGTTTCCAGCAGCAGGTGTCTCTGTATGTCTTGCTGCATTCAGAATTACCTAGAGTTGATGCCTCTTGTCTAAACTTGGCCCAAGAAAAAAGATTAAAAGCAATAGTGTGGTGCAATTTTCTGGCAGAAAACAGAAGGACTGGTATCTTAGTCTGTTTGTGCTGCTATAACAAAATGCCATAAGCCATAAACTGGTGACTTTCAAATAACAGAAATTTTATTTCTCACAGTTCTGGAGGCTAGGGAGTTCAAGATCCAGGTGCTGGCAGATTCACTGTCTGGTGAGGGCTCACCTCCTTGTTCATAGAATGGAGCCTTCTTGCTGTGTCCTCATGTGGTGGAAGGGGCAAGCAAGTTTCCTTGGGCCTCTTTTCTCATTCACAAGGGCTCCACCTTCATGACCTAATCACCTCCCAAAGGCCCCATCTACTAGTACTATCACATTGGGGAAACAAATTGAGATCACAGCCACTGGTTTTCCCTCTGGTTTTGACATGTATTGTAAATTCCATTTTGATGTACATAAAATATATCTAAACAAATTCAGCTTTGACATAGGGGTTATCGGTTGCTCCAAACTTGTCTATCTAGGAATCATGTACTGCAAAGCTATGAAGATACCTCAGAGGATCTAAGTGTGGGAGCTTCCTAGGATGCAGAAGCATGTAGGCCAACCAGCTTCCAATGGTAAATGCAGTAAGCGATCCATCTAAATGACAAAGGCAACATGGTCTAGCTTTGGCACTGACTCTTTTGAATCATGCACAACTCTCTCTGTATAAAACTAGTTGATAATATCTAACCTGTTTTTCATGATTCTTGTAATTACCTCAACGAGAAAAGTGATTGTCCGATTCAAGGCATGCTTGTCATTCTTCTTCATCTTATCATTCACTCCGCCACACTGAACCCCTGCTACTCTGAGGCAGTGTAAGCCAGGAGTTGGGGCTGCCGCTGCCTTTCTCCTGATGAACACCAATGGCGGGGCCTTCTGCACCCTTGGGCTCAGAGCAGGAAGAGAAGCGTGTCTTCTGTGTCTCAAGCCCCACACACACTCAGGGGGCACTTGGTACAGTCCCTGTTCTTCGGAGCACCCAACCCAAACCTCCCCTGAAATCAAAGGTGGCTGCCCAACTAAGGAGGTGTTTTCAGTTATTCAGAACACCTAATCTCACTGAGATCAGCAGGGTTAAACAACCTGATTCTATGTCAGAACACCCTTCTCAGTTATTCAGAACACCTAACCTCATTGGATCAGCAGGGTTAAACAAACTGATACTATGTCAGAAAATCTAATTGAGTCATTGTTTGGCTTAAGTCATTTCTCATCCATTTATCCACTAGACCTCCCACAATGAACACTGTAGTTCTACGTCTTCATTTTCCAAGTTACAAAAGAAGAAGCAGAAGAAAATCTGGACTACGGCTCTTGAAGCTCTACTTGGTAACATGAAAGGGAGGATAAAAGCCAGGGAGCCAGAGGCCATCTGAAGCAGAACATCACCTACTTTATCTCAGAAGCACAGGCCTTTGTCTTCTGAATGACATTCTTCCTCCCTAGAAAATCATGTCTGGAAAATTCTTCCAAACAAGGCTCAAAACAATGACTTCAGATGAAACAGGCTCAAATGCATAAACACCAATGAAACAGAGGATTTCGAAAATCTTTGCATGTGCGCTGCCAACAAGTTCTTTTCTGTAATTCGTGGGATTTCAGGTTTAGCTCACATTTACCCCTTTCCTCTCAAATAAAAGTTTCTGAGGCTGCAAGCCCATGGGAGGCCACTGTCAAAGGCCCCAGGGAAGATCTCTACTACCAGCAAGAGGAGAAAGAGCTCAAGGCCACACTGACAGACAGACAGACATACAAGGTACTGTAAAGCTTTCTCCCTTGTGGCCCATTCCCCTCCTGTCTGGAAATGCCTGTGCACTCTGCTGAATGACTCATCCGAGACCAGACAATAATAAAGCAATCACGTTTGTTGATTAAAAATCAGCCTATCTAGAATATAAATGTTCCTTTCAAGTAGCTCTATTACTCTATCTGTGAAGCATGTGGGAAGTCTGCTCTGTGTCATTTTTCCATTAAAACGCAGTCCTAACAGGAGAATTCCAGCTACCCTGCAACATCTGCTCCAAATTTTCCTATGATTTATGTGACCATGAGGCCAGCTCCAAGTATACATATAAATAGGTTCTGCGAGGGATCTTGTCCTATATACAAGTAAAAGTAGAAAGATTGGTATTTAATTACATCATCAAATTTGTTTTAGATCTTGGAATGTCACATTGTCAACCAGATGTCCATATATCCAAATTTATTATTTCATGTCAGTGAGACATAAGAGTGCTTTAGTTGTATATGTTCATTGTAATTAATTCTGAACATTTTACATAAGTTATTTCCATAACAACTGTGGGCAAGAGAGAAGAAGCAGATTCTAGTAACTAACTCTGCTCTACAGCTGGGGAAACTCAGTGGCCCCACAGCAACTCAAACAACCAGCCCTCAATTCTTTTGACTCTTAGCTTACTTTTTAGTGCATAGTTTCATCTCAAAGTTATAACATTTTTTAATAAAATAATAAGTAAGAGGAAATACTGTCGTATTTGATGGGGGAGGTTGCTAAATGATAATGACACTTGGATGTCAGGACATTCCATGTCAGAGTGGCCCTCTTCTTTTGCTGGGAATTTTCTGTCAGCACAGTCTGAGTACTGTGTTGGGGGTGGACTGCCAGGGCTCTGTGGTGCAAGTAAGGAGGCTGTGCCCCTATTCTAGGTAAGAGGCTGTAAGAGCTTGGATTTGGATGCTGGGGTGATGAAAGTGCAAATGAAGGACAAAGTCTTCTTCAAGGGAGATGTAGAAGGCAAAATTGAATGTACTTAAGGAGGATGAGGGTGAAGATGGTGAGAGAGGTGGCTCACAGGCTCTGGAATGGATGGTCCAACCATTCATTAAGATAGAAAACTCTGGGAGACACTGGGAGTTAGATCAAGAGTTCAACCTTAAACAAACTGACATGGTGCTGAAACTTCAAGTGGACATGTCAACTATGAAAGCAGAGACAGGGTGCTGTGCCTTACCCCCACTCACACTGGGTCAGCTCTGCTGTTTTCTGTGTGATAGGGTAGCATTTCATGTAAAGATTTGCTGTGGTTTGAATGTTTTTGTTCCTTCCAAAATCTATGTTGAAACATAATCCCCAGTGCAACAGTATTGGGAGGTATGCCTTTGGGAGGTGATTAAGTCATGAGGGCTCTGCCTTCATGAATAAGATTAGATACCCTTATAAAACGGCTTGGCAGAAGGAGTTTGCCCCTTTTGCCCTTCCACCTTCTGCCATGCAAAGATAGCATACCTCGCCTCTGGAAGATGCAGTGCTCAAGGCACCATCTTGGGGGTGGGGAATAGCCCTCACCGGATACCAAAACTACCAGCACCTTGATCTTGGACTTCCCAGCCTCCAGAGCTGTGAGAAATACATTTCTATTGTTTATAAATTACCTAGCTTGTGGTGTTTTGTTATATTAGCACAAATAAAGTAAAACAAGTGTTTTTTTTTAGAAAGTAGTTCTATAAGGACAAAAAATATTGAAAGAAACATGTCTGTAAGCAGTGGGAAGACACTGAAGGATTTTAACCAGGGAAATGAATTGAATGGATTTGTATTTAAGATCCACGTGGGAGCAGTGGATGAAAGAAAGTTGAGATCCTGGTTCGGCTGGCCCCTTCCTAGCTGTTTGAATTTAGGGAAATCACTAAACCCTTGTGAGCCTCGGGTTCTTCATAAGATGGAGATAGTGCTGCCTTCTTCATCTGGCTGTTATGAGAATTATAATTAAAATGCCTAGGATAATAAATGCTTAACATTCATTGGTTTCCTTCTCTATGATGGAGTACCTGCTGATATGGTTTAACAAGTGGGGAGGGAGAGAAGCTAATTAAGAGGTTCCAGTCATCTCCCCAGAGAGGAGTGGACAACCCCTGACTTAGGGCCAGAAGACTGCAGAGTCTAGACGGCTGGGTTAAGGAGTGCTGGAGTCAGGGCAGTGCGGACGAGTGTTGGGCTGGGTGACTCCAGTGGAAAGTAGTGCTGATAATCATGCTTGGAATTCAGGGGGACGGAGGGCACTTGGGGTTTGGTCAAGAGGAGGGTCCACCCTGCAGCCATTGTACACACAACCCCCATGCCCCCATTAAGACTGCAGAGCTCTCCTCCCCTTGCCTTTCCTTGTGAGCACCCTCTCTGCCCCTTTCAGCCTCTGCTGCTGCTCATGCCTCGCCACTGAGCCCCACAGCAGCCAGCTGAGCTTTCCTGTTCTCTTCCCTCCTTTCCTGTTTCATTTCTGAGGCTCTTCCAAGCCCCCGGGCTTTTCACACAAACACTTTCTTTTCCTACCTCAGAACTTGGTTTTTGCCTCTGTACAGTCAGGGTTGCTAGCTGCTCGGGTATCATTTCTTTTCTACCAAAGAAGGGAATGTTTTCTTTTTATGGGGCTCTTTCCAGGTCTGGAGCCCTGCTGGCTTCTCCACAGCTTTAGGTAACCCACAAAATCCTCAGCATTCTGGCTGCTGCCCTGGCTGTGCCTGTCTCTCCGGGCAGTGTCTTGAGTGACAGTGGGAGGAATGGGTCATGCCTGACTAATCAAAAGCCACAGCAGGCAGCATTGCCTGGACTATGGTCCTCTGACACTTCATCCAGATGATGATGCCTTCATATTTGTTAGAAACCTCATGCCTTCTTCCCAGGACCCGGCTTCCCTAGAAGTTAATCAGGCTGGTGGCCAGTGGAGTGGCTGTGGATTCAGAGCAAAGCAGTGTGGCTGGTCCCAAAAGCTCTTTCTCTGGGCCATGGTGAGACCGCTGAAAGAGCTCCACCCCACCACACAGCATGGGGAGAGCTCACAGCCAGACTATCCTTGAACCCCCCAATCTAGGCCTTTCCCCCTGAATACATGGCTCCTTTTTGCCATCCTCTCTGTTCTTTTTCTGGGTTTTTCTGGCCAAGCAATCTCTCTTTAAGTTGGTTAACTTACCTTTTGAGGCATATCTTTGCTCTCAGCCTGGGAGCTCATCTGTCTCTGGGAGATGGCTCTACCTAAACAGAAGTCTGTAGATGTTTTCTTGGGCTCACCCTTCTCAAATCATGTTGAGAAATCATGAGACATGAGAAATCATGTCTCAAAGCATTTCCAACAAAGCTTTAGCTGACTCAGAATATACAAAGATTTTTTTCCAAGTCAACTTTATTGAGGCATAATTTATGTGTAATAAAATGTATATATTTTAAGTATACAATCTGATGAGTTGTGACAAATGTGTACATCCACATAGCCGCCACGACAATCAAGACACAGAACATCTCCATCACCCCAGAATGCAACGTTTGCCATTATCCCCCCAACCCCAGCCATGAGCAAACACCCACCTGCTTCCTGTCAATATAGACGAGTTTTGCTTTGTCTAGATTTTTATATAAATTATCATACAGTAGATATCATTTATATCTTACACTCAGCCTACGATTTTGAGATTCACCCATGTTATAGCGTGTTATGGATAATTTGTTCTTTTTTTTAGCTGAGCAGTATCTCATTGTATGGAAATAAGATAATTTGTTTCTCTCTTCACCCAGTGATAGACATTTGGGCTGTTTCCAGTTTGGCGTATTACAAGTACAAATGCCTTTTCTGATTCCTGATGTAGCACCTGGAGTAAACACGTCTGTTGCCCTTAGAGAGCTTAAAGTCTTGGCAAAAAGAGACAATTTAAATGATTTAATCCTTGTGGAATTTTATTATTGGATATGATTGGGATATAATCAACTGCAGGGAGGCTTGTAGTTGTGCTGGATGCTATGGAACCGGCAGAGAATGGAAGAGTACAGGGGGTCGGGGTCACTTCAGGGCATTTTATTTTATTGGGGAATGGCATGTGAAAGCTCCATCAAATGACACTGGATGGAGCCCTGCCCTGGGAAGCAGGCAGAGGAAGACCACAGGGGGAGCAATCCTGGCAGGTGAGAGGCTGCAAAGATGCCGCCAGACCTGGAATAGAGAGTTTGTGTTCAGCAAGTGGGACAGAAATCACGAAAAGGCCTTGAATACTGCTCAAATTGCAGGACCTGCCACTGCCATGATGAGTGCCACTCTGAAGCCCTAAAAGATGATCAGGGAGAGTAGGAGAAGCAAGCCCAGAGGAGAAAGAAAGTGGAGAATGGTCCGCAGAGGAAGGGAGGCAAACAGGGAGCAACAGCTACGCAGGTGACTGCAATGTAAGAAGCCATCCAAGAATGGACAGTGTTTCAAAATGCTCAGGAAAAAGCAAGGTGTGGTCTTCTGGATGTGGCGGCAGAAAAACCCCAAGAGAAAGACATCATCAACATAAAAGCCTGGAAAAAATAGGGATCATAAAGATGCCAGTGTGACTGACAAACAAATTAGAGGTGTTTGTCTCTCGTACTCTCCCTTATCATCTTTTAGGGCTTCAGGGTGGCACTTCTCACTGGGGCCATCTGCAAGCTGTTCTTTGGCTCAGGAGACCATTGCCCTGCTACACAGTCTCCCATTTTCACATACTTGTTTTCATTGCTGGGTAACAAATTACCTTCAACTTAGTGGCTTAAAACAATACAGTGGCTTTTTTTGTTTAATCTCACAGTTTCCATGGGTCAGGAGTCTGGACATAGAGGAGATGGGTTCTCAGCTCACAATCTCATCAGGCTGAAATCAAAGTGTTAACCAGGGCTATGTTTTCATTTGGAGCTCAGGGTTCCCCGTAATCAGAATTCAGTTCCTGCAGTTGTAGGGCTGAGGTCCCATTTTCTCGCCAATCTAGAGGCTGCGCTCAGGTCCTAGAGGGCCGTGCGGGTCCCCTCCACGGGAAGTTCACAGCATGGCTGTTTACTTTCCTTCAGGCCAGCAGGAGAGTGCCTGAATTACATCTGCAAAGTCCCTTTTGCCATACAAAGTAACATGTCACTGGAGTGACAGCCAGTCTTATTTACGGGTCCCACTTACACTCAAAGGGAGGAGATGATGCCTGCACAGCAGGGACCAGGAATCTTAGGACCCATCTTAGAATTCTGCCCATTGCACATGGTTTTTCCTTTGACTTCCTGTTTCTCCATCTAGAAAGGCAGGGGCTGTGGGCTAGGTCCTCTCAGAGATTCTGCTCTGCACCAATACTCTGAGTCTGTGTTCTCCTTCATTTTATGATTAGAGTCCATTTGGAAGCACTATGACCAATCATCTCATCCAAAATGTGCCTTGAAGATAGTGATGGGGACAGGGGCAGAGATGACTGAGAACCACTGAAGGGGTCACAGGCCAAGGGAGGGGCAGTCGAGTGACGGGCAGGGAGGCCTGCTCCTGGAATGGATGTTTGGTGAGTCATTAGGGCTGTTCACATACATTCTGTTTCTTCTTCTGAGCAGCGGAAGTGGGATTTTACTTCCCCATCCCCTTTGCAATTCAGTATAGGCATGTGCCTGACTGTGGCTGGTGAAATCTGAGCAGGGATGATGTATATCATTCTGAGCTGAAGTTTTAAGAGCCCGTGTGTGTGTGTGTGTGTGTGAGAGTGTGTGTGTTGTCTCAACTCCCTTGTCCTCTGCTATAGTGACTAGCAGTTTGAGACGGTGGCTGCTTCATTATCCTGGGTCCCTGAAGGGATGCAGAACAGAACTCCAGCCAACCCGAAATGGACTTGTGGCACAGATGACAGAAATAAATCTTTGTTGTTTAAAGCCCCTAAGATTTAGGGTTGTTTGTTACTGCAGCATCACCTAGCCTATCCTGGCTGGTACAAAAAGCACAGTATCACAGTTAATCTGGCTGCCACCTTCTCTTTTTCTCTGGAAACTCTTATCTGAGCCAGGTCTTTGATGCAGTGGCCTCTCTAAGATATAGCCATAAGGTTCAATCTTGATGAAAAGTGACTGTGTTGCTCTATAGTCATGTATCTTCTGTCATTCAAACTGAGCTACTCACCTGCTTGCTGAGAGAAGATGCTCTCCCACACCCTGGGCCCTCAGCCCTCATGATAAATAAATTATTTTTGTTTGAGAACAAATAAGAGTAATTAGCACATTCAGGGAAAGCTGCCAGTCAAACCTGACTTGGACATGCTTTGATGTAGTTTACTTGTCATCTTGTTCTGAAAAATCTCAATTACCTGCAACCTGCCATTCCCGCTTTTTTCTTTTCCTACACCTTTAATTTGTTTGTCAGTCACACAGGCATCTTTATGATCCCTATTTTTTCCAGGCTTTTATGTTGATGATGTCTTTCTCTTGGGGTCTTTTCTACCACCACATCCAGAAGACTGCACCTTGCTTTTTCCTGAGCATTTTGAAACTCTGTCCGTTCTTGGATGCTTCTCACATTGCAGTCACCTGTGTAACTGTTGCTCCCTGTTTGCCTCCCTTCCTCTGGGGACCATTCTCCACTTTCTTTCTTCTCTGGGCTTGCTTCTCCTACTCTCCCTTATCATCTTTTAGGGCTTCCAAGTGGCACTTCTCACTGGGGCCATCTGCAAGCTGTTCTTTGGTTCAGGAGACCATTGCCCCTGCTCCACAGTCTCCCGATGAGGGAGGATGCTGGCAGAGGTTGGCTGCCACTCAATGACCCAGACTCATTCCAAAGACCATGCAAATTTTTGTCCAGAGGGATGGTGACTGCCAGGGGGACCCATAGAGGGTACACAGGCATAGATCACCCTCAAGCAGAGACTACAACTGGTTAGAACTATGAGAAGAAATTATGCACAAGAGCGTGTCATAGTGTAAATTATGCCATGGTGTAAAAAGGAAATAAGACACAGAGAGAATCTGGCAATTATAATAATAATAATAACTAACAGTTAATGAGCACTTTCCATGACCCAAGCACGGTGTAGACACTTCCTATGGATTATCTCCTGCAGTCTTCATATTTCCTGTTGGGTAACACTAGTCTCATGCCCACAATTCAGATGAGGAAGCAGGGGCTCAGAAAGTTAAAGCAGTTCACCTAAGGTACACAGCAGGTAAGCAGAGAACTGGGATAGGGTCCCAGACAGCTGGCTTCAAAGTCCATGCTTCTACCCAGGCAAAGGGAAGAAAGAACTACACTGGCCAGAGGAGCTACCCCCTATTTGCCAGTGTCCATGATGATTCCCTTGTGAGGAGGCCCCCAAGTCCAGATCCTTCCGATCCCACCTACCTGGGACTCGCTTCCAGCTGATTGGCTACAGGGCTCTGCCACATGATGCAAACTGGAAAAGGCCCTGTTTGAACTCTTCCCCTGCAAGAGTTCAGGCCCACAGGTTCTGGTGTGGGCTTGCTCAGCTGGAGGTAGCCTGAGGTGAGCTGGAGTTTACAGCCCTGGCTGCAGGCATCCTGCCGGGTTGGACTGCCTTGCTTTTCAGAGTAGGGGGAATTGAATTATTATTGCATCAACTCCTCCGACACTCTGAGAACTATGGCCTCCCTCATTCCTTCCTCTGTGGCTTTTCTCTGCCCATAAATGAAAAGCAGATTGCCTCACTGGTGCTGGATGCTCAGAGCAGACCCGCATCCTAGGTGTGGAAGAGCAGAAGTGTTTCTCACCATCTGTTTCTCATTGACTTCAGTGGGGCCATGCTTAGACAATGGGGCAGTGTGCAGCCTGCATGGGGTGTGGCCCCACAGGGTGACCCCATGGCCTGCTGGCTGGCAGGCTGGGGAGTGGCCCTCCTCTGCCTTGAAGGCCAAGAGGCTGGGGAGCTTGTGTTTCCTAGAGTGTGGGGGTGGTTTCCCTCTCATTTGGCCGTTTCTTCTTCCTTTTCTTTCTAGAAAGATGGATTTCAGCTGTTTTCCCAAGACTCATAGTAACCTCCTAGTAAAGTCGATATTTACTGTGTGTGTGTCTGTGTGTGTGTACCTGTGTGTGTGTTATGAACAGTGTAAATGTATTCTACGTTTAATGCAGAAAACCTAGAAGAATGAAAAGAAGCAAAAAGTAACAGCGTCATTATCAAGATTTTTTTTTTATGTGTTCTGTCAGTCGTCTATTTTTCTTGATTATTTTTTAGCATCGTTTAAAAAAAATATCAGGACCTAATGCACACAGCTGAGTTAGGCAGTATTCTAAGTACTTCGCAGGGGATAATTTCAGGTTGCATATAGTACAACCCTATGAGTAAATAATTTCATTAACAGCATTTTTACAAATGAAGACACTGCAGTTAAGAGGGGCAGGAGCTCCGCTCAAGATCACCCAGGAAGGTGTGGTGGGACCAGGACTCAGGACTCAGTTGCAGGTTGGGTAACTCCAAATTTCACAGCTCATAACTACCTCCACCGTACACGCTATACATGAAATGCAAGGCAATTTGTGTCCTGTTTTTCACTAAGCAGTAGATGGGGACTATTCAACCAATAGTCCTGTATGCGTGATTTTAACAGCTGCGTATATCTCATTACAGAGATTTAGCTGAACCTGTTTAGCCAATCCCCTGACTTTGGGTTGTTCCAAATGTTGTCATTATAATGCTGAGATGATCATTCAATACAGATACCCTTAAGGCTATATCCATTGATTTGCCAGTAGTGGAATTTGAGCTAATAGACATGCATAATACTTTAAGAAGTTTTGAAAGATGAGGGAAATTGCCTTTAAGAAAAGTTGTACTCTTTGCAACACCAAGCATTATAATCTTTCATTTATGAAAATAGCAAAGATTTTTTTAAATGCATGATTCCTTTTTATACCTTTCATTTTTTTAGTGATCCGAATAGGAAACTTTTTCATTCATTGTCAATTTTAACTTATCCTTCTGTAAACTCAATGTTCATGCTCTTCACACAATGTAATTTATTAGGTAATTTATTTTTACGTTGATTTGCAAAAGCCTTTTACATTAAGGATGTTGATCCTTTGCCACCTGTGTTGCAAACATGTCTCTCAGTTTGTTATCTGCCTTCTTATCTTGCTTATGATGTTTTGTATTTTTGTGAAATAGAGGCTTAAAAATGCTATGCAGCTAATCTATCAATCTTTTTTTGGTACTTTCTTCCTACAGTATTTTATTTTTTAAAGTTTTTTTATGTCTTTCCTAAAATATTAAGTAAACATTAGTATTAAATACAGATATTGTCCTATTGTTTAAAATTGAAGTTGCAGTTATTTTCTAGCACAACAATTACAGAAAGTATTTATATTCATTTTTGGGTCATTTTTGTTTATTAATTTTTAAACCACAATCTTCTGAATATATACATCAAGAATAGCAGGTAAGAAATGAATGTACCACCCTGTTCCCTTTTCCCCCAGGTTGGGTGTCACTCACTGACCCCTGCATTCTCTCCCGCGGAGCTCAGAAGGGGCTCAGAATCTTGCTCAATACAGTAATCCTCAATGCCACAATCCTCAACACAGATACTCCTACAAATTGAGACCCATAGGTCTCATCATCCTTTATGTTTAACAATCATTAAGAAAGACCTACACTGTGTAATAGCTTTGGTGGCCATCCGTCATTGCAGGTGATACTTCCTAAATTGTAGGGTGAAAGATATGGCATAAGAAATTAATTTCTTGGTCTTCATAAAATTTCAGAAGCCAAGGACAGCTTAGGGAAATAGAAAAGGGCTAAGCATAAAATCTCAGAATTCTCTGATAACACAGTCCAACTGGACTTTTGAATTTGGGATCTATGCTCCATAAAAGAAGACCTGCATATCCAGAATTCCCTTGTTGTTGTTGTTGTTTTTTGTTTTCGTTTTTGTTTTTTTGAGACAGAGTCTCGCTCTGTTGCCCAGGCTGGAGCGCAGTGGCGTGATCTCGGCTCACTGCAAGCTCTGCCTCCCGGGTTCACGCCATTCTCCTGCCTCAGCATCCCAAGTAGCTGGGACTACAGGTGCCCGCCACCAGGCCAGGCTAATTTTTTTTTGTATTTTTAGTAGAGATGGGGTTTCACGGTGTTAGTCAGGATGGTCTCGATCTCGTGACCTGGTGATCCACCTGCCTCAGCCTCCCAAAGTGCTGGGATTACAGGCGTGAGCCACTGCGCCCGGCCTGTGTTCTTCAAGTTTATTACCTCAGTCACTAGTGTAAGTCTATTTCAAGTCCTTGAATGTCTAAGAATGTCTGTCTGTTGCCTTCATAAGGCTGCAAAATTACTGGATCCTAACTTTCTTCCTTCAAAACTTTCTAAAGCCTGCTCTATACAGGGTGGCAAAGGACAAGTCTGAAGCCAACCAATTTTTGTAAACTTTGAAAGAGGTATTTTTTTCCCTCAATGCTTATGACATGAAAACAAATTAGTCTTATAATTCAAATATGTTGCTAGAATGTGTTTTAGCCCCTGTGACACAGTGAGGCCTCTGTGTCAGGGATCCCCTAGGCCACAGGTCCATCGCTGTTTGGAAACCCACTAAAATGACTCACAAAACTCAGCTTAAAGTGTACTCATGGCCAAGATTTATTACAGCAGTGTTGTAAGGATATATGAGTGGCTCATGAAGGGAAAAGGCACAGGCAGTCTGGAGGAATTCATGTGCAGGTTTCCTCATGCTCTCTCTCACCCATTAGGAGTCACGCACAGCTTACTCTTCACCAGTGAGAAAAATGAAACAACATATGCATGATGTATCTGTCTAGGGAAGCCCATCAGAGACCCATTACACAAGTTTTTTTTACTGGGGTCTGATCATGATCATGTAGGTCCTTCTGTCTAGCATGAACTAAAATTCCAAGAGAGCAGGTGTTTAGCAGCAGGCCTTTCTAAGTATTGCAGTCTTCAGGCCTGCTCGGTGAACTCTTTTCTTTTTTTTTTTTTTTTTTTTTTTTTTTTGAGACGGAGTCTCGCTCTGTTGCCCAGGCTGGAGTGCAGTGGCGCGATCTCGGCTCACTGAAAGCTCCGCCTCCCGGGTTCACGCCATTCTCCTGCCTCAGCCTCCCGAGTAGCTGGGACTACAGGCACCCGCCACGACGCCCGGCTAATTTTTTGTATCGGTGAACTCTTTTCTAGACAGCCCCCTTTAAATTTATTTTTTTTAGAATGCTATGGGCCATTTCGATTTGCATACTAAGGGCTGTTTTCTGTAATGATATCTTTGATTATTGCTTTCTTCCCACTTGAGTGGGTTTCTTTCTTCAGAAGTTCTGTAATTCTTGGATATAGCAGGACAGAGAAGGAGGACCCAATCATCCTGTCCTTCCTCATCATTTTCATCATTTTGCTCTTCTCCTTTGATCTCATTCTTGCCCTCCACATTACTGATTCACTTTTCTATGGTGTCAGCTCTGCTCCTTGTTGACTTAATGTTTTTTTTTCAGATATTGCATTAAAAACATTTTTAATTGCAAACCTGAGTACTTTTTCAGAAGTTTCATGATTTTCTCCCCCCAGTCCCCACCCCTCCACCCCTCCTCAAATAGTGAAAAGTCTATCTAGACCCACTGATTTATAAAAGAGAAGTTTTAGGGGTTTGTACTTGTCACTGCCCTTGACATCTTGGGTGTCTATCAAAAGCCTTGTTAAATAAACAGTTGAGCAGCCGATTGTGGTGTGCAGCTTCTAGTGCTGTTCTTAGTGACCACACGTTTTTGTTTACTGAACGTTTGTTAAACTGAAATCCATCTTCTTCTACCCCACCATGTAGCTCCTTGACATGATACAGAAATGGAATGCGTAGAAAGGGCAGTGCCCTGGCATGCCTTCCTCCAACGTTGCCATCGTGGGCTGTGGCTGCAGTGCCGTGCCCATGGGACTCTCCTCCTGGCTACTGTGGAACCCATAGTTCCTCCCTGTGCATCTCCAAGGCCATGAGGAGGGGGTCCCGTGCAGCCAGGGGGCCCCCCGGGAAAGCACCTGAGTTTTGCATGGCACAGCCCTGTGTTCCTGGTTATAGGGGCAGGTTCCCTGGCACACAGTGTGGGTGGCCCTGAAATGAGATTTTCAATCCAGCTTCTTGCCTGGCCTTAGGTTGAATCTTGATCTTAACTCACAGAATAACGTTTTTACTTTTTTCAACATCATCTTGGATATTTTCAGGAGAAGTTGGGAGCAGCTTGGTAGGAGGCTATTAACCAAGAATCATTTAAAAACTAAAGTCTTGAGGAAAATTCTAACTAAGGGGCCATGGGGGATCACAAAGAATAAAATGCTATAAGCAACCGAGGGAGTAGTCTCATTAGAGAGCTAAGACAGACACACACAGAAAATAACTAACAATACCAGACGGTGTATCACGAGGGTGCCCTGGGAGCGTGGTGGGCCGGGAATCAGGAACACTGGCTCCCCTTTCGTGACTCCAATATGGACTTGCTGTGTAACCTCAGATGAGGCAGAGCTCCCTTCTGGAACTCTCTTGCCTTGTTTACAAATGAGGGGATTGGTCTAGTTTCCAGTGTGCCTCCAGCTCCAACATTCATCATCTTTCTCAGCTGCTGTGATTCAGTGGGAACACTGCAGAAATGAGGGACTGGCTGACCTTGAGCTTAATGGTCAGCTCCAGCGGCCAAAGGAACAGAAACAGCAGATACTTCCCAGTGTCCCGCCTTTGTGCCAGGGAGAATCTCGTGTCCCCCCAGAGGGCTGCTGTCTCTTGTGCCCCATTCCCACTTCTCCAGCTTGTCTCTGTTCGATTTCCTTAGAGGAGCTGGCCCATACATTGTATAACTTTTCACTTTACAAACATTTGATCTACTCAAGTCATCTTGCCTCTGTGTATGTGTGCACCTAATATAGCAGAAAATGGATTTCAGGCTTCCTTTTAAAAGAAGTCAATTATCCCTCTTATGACTGATTCATAATTTAGCCGTAAGGAGCTGGACGTTACTTCATTCTGACAATGAGCCATGATCCCTTTGTTAGGCCAAGTTTAGACAAGGAATCTAAGGCACAAGTGAGTAACTCCTGATGCATCAGGGTGTGCAGAGACTCCTTGAGTTCCAGAGACCTTGAGGCCTAGTCTGGAGCCTCCAAGTGGATTTTTTTTTTCTTCTGTTCAGAATTCCACATTCTCTACTGTCTGACAGGTAGAGGTGAGTCAGCCTCATGGTAAAGAGCAGAGTGGCACCCTGCTGTTTGGCACGGCTGGTCTTAGGTGTGAACCCCCTTGGGGCAATAAAAGGAAGACCTGGGACCTCAGGGACTCCTGTACTCTGTCCCTCCACACATGGGCACGGCTGGCTGCCTGTCGTCCTGAGTTCTCTAAAGGCAGGAGCCCCCCGATACCCTATACTCTGTCCCAAGACATCTCCTTGCCCCAACCCAGGACAGGAGGGGCAGTTAGCTAACTTAGCAGATTATAAAATAGCGCCAAGACCAGAGATTCTACTTGATGCAAAATGCACTTGAGAGGCGTAAATAATTTAATTGGCTGTTGTCACGCAAACAGGATAATCACAAGTTCTCCCAAGTACTGGTTGTTCCAGCTCCCTCTCCTTTCAGGACAAATTGCTCACACTTATCCCACTCACATATACCAATACTTTAGGGAGAAAGAAGGGCAGGGAGAACTGCTTTCATAATTCCCAACTGTGAGGTGTTGCAAGCGGGGAACATGTACAGGTCCCAAAGGATCTTTCTCTGTGGCTTTCTGGGACTTCACTGCCTGAACTCTTGTACCCAACAAAAAGATCACATTCTTCTTTGTTTCCCCAGTACCAGTGCTAGCGCACAGCCTGACCATAGCATTTTCCACATTGTCTGGCATTTGCCTAGTGTCTATCTTTCCCTGGGTCTGAACTTCCAAAGGTTAAGAACCAGGGCTCGTTATCATCTTGGACAGAACCTAAGCAGAGTGGATGCTCAGCAGTGATTTGTTGAACCAAATAAATAAGTCAGCCCAAGGCTTTGCTAAAGAGCTGAAAGGATGATATTCCTGAGAAGACAAGTCAACAAACGTAGCCTGTGTGCATTCAGTTTACATAATTGATAAATATTTATTGAGCATTTACTGTGTCAGGCATTCGTCTAGATACTGGGGATATAGCAGTGAACACCACCAGTGAGATTCCTACCCACAGGAGTTTAAATGTAGAGGGAGGCAGACGATAAACACCCAACAAAACAAATCAAATAGTAGCAGTCATTAAGAGACTTAAGAGAATAGAGAGTGATCGGGATCAGGAAAGACCTTTCTGTCTGCTTTAAGGTGAGATCTGAATAATGAAAAGGGGAGAGAGCACTGCAGATGGAGGAGATAGCTAGTGCAAAGGCCCAGAGGTGGAACTAAACTTTCTTGTTAAAGAAACAGGAATCCAGAGTGGCTGAAGAGCACAGAGTGGGAGTGGAGAGTGGGGACTGGGGAGTGGAGGGCTGAAGTGTAGGCTAGGGCCAGATCACACGGGTTACTCTGACTGCATTGGGGAACCACTAAGGTACTTTGAGCTGGGCAGAGGAGGGTGGGACAAATCTGTTCATGGAGGCATTTTGAAAAGACCTTTTGGTAAAACCAGGGTCCCATCCTTCATGTACAGGATGTACCTAACACATCCACTCTTGTCGTTTTCCAGGAGGCAGAGGAACCTCGCCTGCTTCACCATCTGGTGCATGTTTGGACACATGGGGAGAGGTACGTCCTTGGCTGTGGGGCAGGGAGGAACAGAGTGGCTCCCATGAGGATAGAAGACACAAATTTGGTCTTGAAAGCGTTGAATTGTTCTTCATTGGCCAGGGCTCTTTTAGTTGCAAGTGACAGAGGCATAATACAAACTAGCTAAAGTCAGAAAAAGAATTTGTTGGCTATCAAAACTGGTCGTTCCCAGGGCACAACTGGCATGGAGGGCTCAGTGTTGGCAGGATTGTCTCTGTCACTTGGTCTTCCCCACTCTGCTTCTCTGTTTCTGTAGATGTTATTCTCTTTTAGGAGGGCTTCCTCCCAAGTATCTTTAGACACAGGAAGTGGCATCTCTGTCCTGGGCTCCATGCCTCTGGGGACCCTGTGCTTTGGGGTAACTTCCTTGAAATTTTCTAAGCCCCTTGGATGCCTGGGACCAGCTGGAGCCATCATTGACAGCGAGGCAGGGTGCCCCAAACCTAGACCAGGACTCATATGGGCCCTGGTCCTCATGTCTCCCCAGTGGGACATCTGACTCTCTTTCACCTATGCTGGGTCAACCAGATATTCTGAGGAATTTTAGGAATCACATCCATGGGATTATCGAGGGACCCTGGGGCCAGGCCCCAGTTCCAGAAAGGTGGTTTGGTGAATAGATCACTCTCACGAGGCAGTGTATTTCTTTCAGAGGATCCCATGAGATTGGGCCTCAAGAATGGTGCTGACAAGCTGATTTGGAATCCTCTTACTTCCATCTGATCTGAGTTCAGAGCTCTAGGCTATACTCGCCCTTGGGCTTCTACTGTGTGTGAAGGCCCAAGTGCCAGTCAATCCTGTTCATTCATGTTCTGATTATGGGGCACCAGAGGGTGGTGGAGGTGGTGGCCGGAGTCCTTTATCCTGTGTGCTTCCTGCTGCTGCAGCCAGGTAACCTCCCACACTGCTCCACAGGTCAGGATCTATACCATGTGGGCTGTGCCTGTTTCCTCCAAGAGTTTCCAGATCGTTGCTTCAAAGCACCAATGGGCCCTTCAAATTGATGTCCTCTCTTGCATATGATTGATGTGCTGGCTTCATGTCTTCTTGGGCTGGTTGTCATTCATGCCAAATCAAGGACAGAGGTTCCTTGTGCAGATCCAGATAATAATAGAGCTCAGGCCTCTGCCCACCGCTCCCACATGGGGAATGGCCCACGACCATCAACATCTTTCTACCCTGCATTTTTATTTACCTCTCCTTCATCCATGATTGGATATATAACCCTTATACAGCCAGCACCAAGTGGTCCAGTTTCAAGGAGGTGCTATTCAAAGAAACACAGTCCATCCACCCTAATTAATTTCAAAATAACTCAAGTATTTTGCTCCTTGAAAATTATATGGCTGGGTGTGGTGGCTCATGCCTATAATCCCAGCACTTTGGGAGGCTGAGGCAGGCAGATTACTTGAGGCCAGGAGTTTGAGACCAGCCTGGCCAACATGGCGAAACCCCATCTCTACTAAAAATGCAAAAATTAGCCTGGCATGGTGGCGTGCACCTGTAGTCCCAGCTACTCGGGAGGCTGAGGCAGAAGAATCACTTGAATCCAGGAGGCGGAGGTTGCAGTGAGCCGAGATCATGCCACTGCACTTCAGCCTGGGAGACAGAGCGAGACTCCATCTCCAAAAAAAAAAAAAAAAAAAAAATTAGCTGGGCACGGTGGCGTGTGCTTGTAACCTCAGCTACTTGGAAGGCTGAGACATAAGAATCTCTTGAACCCGGGAGATGGAGGTTGCAGTGAGCCAAGATCTCTCTGTTGCACTCCAGACTGGGAGACAGAGAGACTCTGCTGTCTCAAAAAAAAAAAAAAAAAAAAGAAAAGAAAGTTATATAAGGGATCTAAGTACATGCTCCATGGGAATTCCATACATTCACCAGACAGTCCACAGCTGCTCCAGCCAGCTCTCTTCAAAGTTCTTACCCTTGCCAAAACTCTTCCTAAATCCACAGCTCTTATGGCTTTTCTTCTTTATTTCTATGCCTCCCTCCGAGGAATTAATTATCTAGATTTGTGCTGTCTAATATGGTAGCCACTGCCATATGTGGCTATTAAGCACTTGAAATATGGCTAGTTTGATTTGAGATGTGCTATAAGTGTAAAATGCACACTGGAGTTTGAAGACTTGGGACGAGAAAAAAAGAAATATAAAATGTCTGACTAATGTTTTTCATATTGATTACATGTTAAAATGATAATGTTTTAAATATATTGGCTTCCATAGAAATATTTTTAAGATTAATTTATACCTGTTTCTTTTTACTTTCGTAATATGGCTACTTATAAAATATGATTTTATATTTATAAAGTATAAAATTACATATGTATCTCAGGTTGTATTTCTACTGGACAGCCATGGATCAGATCAATTAAGACTACCTAGAAGTCTTCACGTTTTTCTCCTTGCTCTGTGGTTCTTCTTTGCCCTGATATCTTGATTTAAAAACACAAAATCTCCTATTACTGGTCTGGCAGAAATGAAACTCTTCTTAGATAGGATGTCAAAGAGCAAAGACCCTAGAAACAAATGCATTCATCATTTTTGTCCCATCACACAGATGTTAACTTGCATTTGGATTCAAATTGACATTTTAGGAAATAACTAGATTCACAGTCTGTGGAAAGTGCCATCATAACTCTTTACCATATAGAAACAACATCGAATGGAGGAAGAGGAATAAATTTTTTTTTCCTGAAACTCTAACAAATTCACATTTTAGTCTAGAGTTTAAATTATTTCATTCATGAGGGAGCTTCTCTCTAACTTCTGTTCTTTCCAGGCTCTGTCACAATCCCATGCTACTTAGTAGACACAACTCGTGTAAGGCAATTAGCTCCTTTGATTTAAAACTGGCAAGAAACATTTTCCTATTTCATTTTCTGCACTTGGATAAATGTCCAGTTCCCAATCCATCATCACCAACAACTTAAGATTCCACCATTTAGTTCCCGCTTCAAGGAGACTGTCCTGAACCAAGAAAGCAAAGCTGCCATGACTCACGCTTCACATAAAACATGTCTGGATGTTTGGGAAAACAGCCAAAAGCACTTAATATAACCTTATGATAGGAGATATAAGGTAGTTGGGAATACAATAGGAGGATTCGTTTTAAGCTTTGAAATACTTTTTATCTGATAATCTTTTAAGTCTTTTTTGGATTAAAAAGCAATGCACATTGACAGCTGACAGGAAAAGAATTTCAATATCTAAGTGTTCACATATGTGAAAAAAATTGAATGTGGACTGAAAGCACGCATTTGAAATAAATCATGGCTAATGGACAAAAGAGGATCTTTTGCCTGGTAATTATTTTCCCTAGATTAATAAGGGAACAATTTAATCTGGGTGGTTGTAGTAAAAGATTTAAAAGCTAACTACTTATTGTTGTCAGCCTGTGGTTTTGAAAATCAGAAAAGAACTTGAAAAATGGTTTCCTAGAATCTCTAAGGAATAGGGGAGAGGGGGAAGGCTCTCTCAGGTATATTATATTTTCTTCCTATGATACCATATTTTTTGCATATGAAGAACACACATATACAATTTTAGAATTTGTTAATATTTGCTGTAGTTTTATGTGTTTAATATTTCAGACAATTGCTTGTTCATGTTACTTGAGGAAGAGGAAGTAGAATGTTGTGCAATTAAATGGAATCTCAAGAATTAACGCTGATATTTAGTAAGCCACTTCCTCTTACCCTAAGTGTCTAATTCATGCATTTCTCTATAAACGGCAAAACTGCAGATCTCATCAAAAATTTTGTACTCAAAATATGAATCTCTGAGTTCTTAGTTAACTTTAAGGTGTCATTTTCTTAAACATCTGTTGAGACAAGAGGCAGATCAGAATTTAGATATTCCACAACTGTTTTATTCTATGAAGAGATGCATGTACAGACATGAGCAAACAAAAGTTTCTTGGTGTTTGGTCTAGAAGGTTCTATTTTTTTCTCCTCTGAGCTGAAGTTCCTGTGTAGAGTGAGACCTCATAGTAGAGTGGAAGTTGGAAACATTTGTGGAGATACAGGCACTTAAGCAAAAATCAGAGAAGAGCTGCAACTTCTACTGGCTCTGACCTGAGGCCAGCTGTACACATCACAAAACCCCAGGGTAATGTCCTCTAGCTCCAACCATGTTGTTGCATATGACAGGACCTCATTCTTTTTATGGCTGAATAATATTCCTCTGCATATGTACCACATTTTCTTTATTCATTTACCCACTGAGGGACATTTGGGTTGATTCCATATCCTGGCTATTGTGAGTAGTGCTTCAATAAACATGAGATTGCAGATATCTCTTCAATATACTGATTTCCTATCTTTTGGAATTATTTCCAGCAGTGGGATTGCTGGATTGAATGGTAGCTCTATTATTAGTTTTCTGAGGATTGTTCTGTATAGCGGTTGTACTCATTTACATTTCCACCAACAGTGTATGAGGGTTCTCCTTTCTCCACATCCTGACCAGCACTTGTTATTATTGCCTGTCTTTTGGATGAAAGCCATTTTAACTGGGGTGAGATGATATCTCATTGTAGTTTTGATTTGCATCTCTCTAATGATTAGTGATGTTGAGCATTTTTTTCACAAACCTGTTGGCCATTCGTATGTTTTCTTTTGAGAAATATCTATTCAGATCTTTTCCTCATGTTTTAATTGGATTATTTGATTTTTTCCTATTGAGTTGTTTGAGCTTCTTAAATATTCCAGTTATTAATCCCTTGTCAGGTGGGTAGTTTGCAAATATTTTTCCATTATGTGGGTTGTCCTTTTGCTTGTTGATTTTTTCTTTTGCTCTGCAGAGGCTTTTTAGCTTGATATGATCCCATTTGTCCATTTTTGATTAGGTTTCCTGTGCTTTTGAGGTCTTACTCAAGAAATCTTTGCCCATACCAATGTCCTGAAGAGTTTCCCAAATGTTTTCTTTTAGTAGTTTCATAGTTTCAGGTTTAGATTTAAGTCTTGAGATAAGGGTCTGGTTTCGTTAAGTGGAATAAGCCAGGCACAGAAGGACACATTTTTCACATGTTCTCACTCATATGTAAGAATTAAAATTTTTAAAAAATTGATCTCATGGAGATACAGATGATTACCAGAGGTAAGGAAGAGCAGCAGGAATAGGGGGGGTAAAGTGGGGATGGTTACTGGGTACAAAAATGCAGTTAGATAGCATGAATAAGATCTAGTGTTCAGTAGCACAACAGGGAGACTGTAGTTAACAATGATTTATTGTGTATGTTTAAATAACTAAATGAGTGGAATTGAAATGTTCCTAACACAAAGAAATGATGAAAACTTGAGGTAACAGATACTACAATTATCCCAATTTGATCATTACACATTGTATGCCCTGTATCCAAACATCAGATGTACCCCATAAATACACACAACTATTCTGTATCCATAACAAATAAAAACAAAACAAAAATGACCCCCAAAAAACCCCAAGGTAGCAGCAACCTTCAGAAATCTTTTTCCCCATCCTCCCTCTTTGCAGGGCTTGTCCTCAGCCAAGTGTAATAGATGGCTGTATGTTCTTAAAGCTCTCCTTGGGAAGCCGCCCAGCAGCCTCTGCAGCCTGTTCCAAGCCTAACACTCAAGAGGCCCTTTTAAATGTGTAATATAAATTTGCCTCGCTCTAACCTGGGGCCCTGTGGGGTACTGGCCTTAACAGCACATGCCTAGGTGAGACACAGGGAGAGAGGCTGACTCATTTCTGTCTCTGCTAAATATCTATTCTCTTATGTGTACTAGGGAAGCAACACTTTCTAACATTTCTCTTGAGACCTGTGGTTTGGGACTAAGAAGATAATAATGAAAGAAGTTATCTGGCTCTTTAATAAATCCTGCCATATGCCTGCAACCCCATCAGTACAGATTCTTATCTCAGAGAAGAAATGAGTCTTGAATGCAATCTGCACTGATACTTACCAGAATCCTGTCTACAAAATGGGAAGGCAGATCCATATTAGAAATAGGTGTCTGGCAAGGGCAAGAAATGAAAGTGAAGGTCACCAGCAACTAGAAAGAACAGCAGCTTGGATTGTAGAACCTTGGAGAGGAAGACATTTTGTCAGCCCTGCTGAAAGGCACATAAATGGCAATGATGGTGAGGTGACGTCTCTGCCCTGTGCACTGTCTGTAGACATTAAATATCTGGTTCTCTGCTTGATTTTTATGAGGGCAAATTACTAAATGATTTCCATAGCATGAAGGGAAAACAGAGGAGGACTCCAAGCCCAAATGCAAGTCTCTGCATTAAAGGAACACTTATCATGGACTTGAGCTGAGGCCAGGCTCAGGGTGCCAGATGGATCTGGAAGGAGCGATTGGAGAATATTTCCTTTGAAGTTTGGTGGTCAGCTGCTGCCGGCTGTGCTAATGAACCCATCTTGTTCTAGGAAGAGTAAGGCTATTATTTAGAAGGGAGGGAGCCCACATTTGAAGTTCTGTATTAACATTGCTATAAATGATAAAAAAACTTTTCATTTCTAGGCAACGTTTAAAGCAACTTGCCTGATGTGGGTTTTGCCCGCTCCCCTTAGGGTAGTAATTTTTAAAGAGCTTTAATTTAATGGAACAATTAGTATGCCAAGTAATCGCCAGCGGTAGGGGCGATGGTTTGCAAGCCTCCCTGAGCCTGTCTCTGCCTGGGGAGGGAGCAGGGCGGGGGTGCAGCTCTGTGTGCCCAGGCAAGTGGCAGGTCTTTCAGGGTAAATAAAGAGAAGTGGGCCCCTACTCTGCTCTTGTAGCCCACAGGCTAATGGGATGGGGTGAAGTGGGGAAAGAAGGCATACAATGTGAATCTAAAGTAGAAAGTATAAGGGAAGAAAACACTACAGGGAATTCACAACCAGGCAGAGGGGATCCAATGGAGGAGGTATCTTAACATGATCCCCCAAAGGAGCAGAAATTTGGGCAAGAAATGGAGAAGAAGACACCAGACTGTGGTGGGCATGTGGGAAACTTTGAGGCACGTTTAGGGAAGAGAGAATCATCAGGTTGGATTGGAATGGAGGGGAGTGTCTGGAGAAAAGTCTGGAAGGAAAGTCAAGGCAATGTTGTGGAAGGTCTCCCTTTGGGTGGGAAGGGCTGGAGGCTGCCACAGTAGCCCAGGTGAGAGAATGAGCATGCAGCGGCGAACGGGTGGGCAGAATGCACAGAAGAGCTACTGCAGATAAGGCTATTATTTAGAAGGGAAGGAGCCCACATTTAAAGTTCTGTATTAACATTGCTACAAATGAAAGTGGTTCTCCATTGTGGCTGCACATCAGAGTCACCAGGGAAACTTAAAAACTAGTGTTGCCTTGACCACATGACCAGAGATTCTGGTTTAAGTGGTCTGGGATGTGGCCCTGGGCATCAGGATTTTTTAAAAGCTCCCCATGATTACTTATTCTAAGTTGCAGCCAGGGTTGAGAACCACTGGTTGTAGCAGATTCTGATTCAATGGGCTGAGGCCTGTTCTAGAAAGCTCGAGGCAATGTTAGTGATGCTGGCCCATAGACCACTTTTTGAGTAGCACTTGACCATGCCACATCAGCACAGCACTTGCCTGCATTTTCACTTCTCTGGGGAGGAGAAATTCCAAAAATACTTTGACCTTTTTTCATCTGCTATTCCCTGGGATGTTGGGCCCTGCTAAGAGAGGGCTGCCTCATTCACTGGTGGTTGTTGCTCTTCAAGGACAAATGGAGACTTCAAACTGGAACACACACATCCTTGGGGCTACAGGAAGACCTTTTAGGGAGCATGCATAATTTTTACCAGAATCAACTTCCAAGTCCCCATTTTCCACAAGTGCCCTCTCCTAGAACAGATCAGCCTAAGCACGCGCCTCCCCTCTGCTGATGCTCCTACTTCCCTTTCCTCAACCTCCCTTCTTCATGAAGGCAAGATTTCCCTCTTACCAGCTTACCATGGGGCATTGTGCCAGGACTTCTAACAAAGGGGAATTAGAAAAGGCAGCCTCTCAATGTTCAATTAGAGTTTATAATAATAGCAAACACTTATACAGAAGTGTGGAGCAGTCCTTTTTCTAAGTACTTTATATAAAATTATCTCATATAATCCTCCTAATAGTCCTGTAAGTAGGTATTATTCTTATTCTCAATTTGCAGAAAACATTGACATAGAAGCAGTTAAGTAACTCATCCAAGGCTGGTATGAGGGACAGAGTTGAGATATGGCAGAGATTTTCTATCAACTGCATAAACTCAATCTAAAGTTCCAATATTTTGACAAAAACATAATGTAATGCTCATATTCAAAATACAATGCTCTGACATCTTTTACAGTTATTTAAACACATGATAAAAAATCTTTATAAGTCAACTTTAAAATGTGCAAAAAAGGTCAATTCTTTGAGTTGGGTTGTGAGCAAAATATTTGAAGATCATTGATTTTGAGCCAAACAACCCTGGCTATGACTCTTGGCTTAGTCACTATGCCATCTTGGCCAAATCCCACTCTTTCTGAGGCTTAGTCTCTCATCTGTAAAAATGGGGACAACCATCTCGGCAGGGTTGTTGAAAAGATCAAATGAGACAGCCCAAGAAGTGGCCTGGCCTGCAGCCAACTCAGGGTGAATGGCAAGTATTATTAATGTGGTTGGCGTCTGGCAAATCTTGGCATGTGGTAAGAGCTCCATGAATGTGAGTGCCCTTCCCCTTAGTAATGGTTCCCAGATTTGATTCCCATGGAAGCCTAGACATCTTGTGGAGAGGGAGGGGGTAGCATGAGGCCCCCAAGTTTCATGCCTCCCATTGTTTTCCCTTTTCAACTTCCTCAAAGAAAATCTCAAAATGCACCTCCCCCAAGTTGCCTTCCCTGGCTAATACAGCTTCACAGTGACCTTTCTCTTTCATCATTTGACTGGCTCATGCTAGGCACTCCATAGTTAATTAACCAATGAATGAATGGATACCGGGAATGGGGTAGTGAAGAAGGCAGGCATTTTCCCTGCCCTCATCAAACTTGCCGTCTGGTAGAGAAAACAGACATGTCACTGATAGATGCTATGGTGGGAGAAGAAAAGGAGCCAGTAAAAGCCCACAGAAAGGGCACCTACCCAGGCTGAAGGCATCAAGGAAGGCCTCCCAGAGAAAGTGTGGTCTAAATTAAAATCTCATGGACACATGGAAGCCAGACAGCAAGAACAAAGGTCTGTGTTCACAGGTTTGGAGGTGGAAAAAAAGCATGCTAGGTTCAGAGAACTGAAAATATTTTAGTAAATTGGCTATAAAAATGTATGTTTTCCAGTCTTGAACTTGATTTCTTGCCTTTCCTTGGCCTTCCCAGACAATGGTGTGCTTCTGGAAGACATGAAGGACCTTCTACATCTTTTGTGTTTACCCTGTATTTGCTTGACTATGCAATATCCACAGCTGACACTTTAATAAATGCTTAGTGGGTGTGGAACTTACTAGAAAAGGAGACCTCTCCGAAGCTTCCTTGGAGCTCATTTCATACATTCCCTGGGCCTGGGCAGCACTGTATAGAATCCCTTCTGGCCAGAAAGGGGCTAACAGAATCCACCTACTGGCCCTTAAGACATGTATCTACAGGAAGCCGTGCTCTGAAATATCTTTTCATGCATTATCCCAAACTCAGGGTTATGTATTAATAGGAGCATTTCACCTGCAAGGGATATTCATAACCAGTGGCCTTGGGGCTGGGGCTCTGATCCTGTGGGATGGATGAATGGCAATGGATGGCTTGTCTCATTCTGCATTTCCTGTCCAAGACCAAGGAAAGGCACAGGGTTGGCAGGAGGGATGAGAGAGCAGGATTGTCCATTCAGACTCTGGCTCTATCATGGACAGGTCAGATCCAGTCACCAGTAGATGGACTAGGCCTTTCTTGCTGTCCCAAAGTGGCCCTTGCTAGCATCTGTTCTCCTCTTCTCACACCCTTCAAGGCTTTCTGATCAAGTCCACAAAATTGACTCGTGCAAATGACACTGGGAAATAAGCTGTGGTCACCAACAAGTCAAAACCAGCTGAGATCGGATATTTCTTTTGAGGCATGAAAACAAAGATTTTTGGTAATCTTTTAGAGCATTCCTAGCTGGAAACTTTTCCCGGAAATCCATAAGTAAGTGCTCCTTGTGTCCTAGAGAGCAGTGAAATTTATTCTTACACCATCCACACCAACTGAACGCTAGTTATGATAGGCTCTAAGGTGGTCCATGATACCACCGCATACATAGGTAAGCTTACTTCCTGTGTGTCTGCTGGAGAAAGCTGTGTTTATGCCAAATGAATTTATGTTTCCAGTTTTCAAAATTCAGAGCTGATTTTCCCTGGTTTGTGGCAAGCGGGTTGGCCAGCAAATGAAAATCAGCAGGAGGAGACTTTCCCAAAAGTCAAAGGAGGATGGAAGCAGAATGTGAGAAGTCTGAGCTCAGCTAGCCTGGTCTCCAAGCCTTGGGCAACATGCAGCCTGCCTGGTATGTGACCAAGGTCTGAGGTCAAAGGTGAGATTCCACACACATGGAGACAGGCCAGTTGAACCATGCCAGAAACTACCACTTCCTAAGTGCACCTCTTTTCTCTACTGAAAGCAGACCCAACTGTCCTTAGTGAGTCCTTTAATATGTCTGTTTTGTGTCATGCGTATGTGACTCCTCTTAGGCACCCTGAAGTCAGGAACAATCTTCTCTCAACTCTCCCCTCCAGAACACTAGCGGAAGCAACCATTTCATCTATGATAAGAACAGGACCCTGAGCTGACGACTTCATGCATATCATTTCCTTGGTGATGGGATGTTTTTACCCCAAATCCAGCCGTGTCTTTCCCTGTTGTTTAGGATTATTAGATGTATGCACTTTTCTACCACCTTCTTCTTCAAGAGACATCTTGCACTGAGGTTCTTGTGTCATTTGCTGTTCATAGCTTATGCCAGGTAAACATTCAGCAAGAGGCAAATGCTTTCAGCCACGTGAGACCTCTGAAAGGAAAACACAAGCAGGCCTTCTGCCGGAACCAGTAGCCGCCTGCTGTTAGCTGGGGAGAAAGGACTTTTATTCGTTTTTGTCATCAAGCTGATACTGTGCCAACACCCACATCTGGAAACAGTTATCAAGAAAGAAGAGGCATGCAAGCCTGGGTCTCATGACCCTGCAGCCTTCCTTTCTGCTGCTCTATTTATTAACGTACTGATTTAGAGTGATCAACCTACATCCCCAGAGTAAGTTACAGAAACTAAATTTTTAAAAGGCCACTGCCGTCACACCACTTCACGAAAACAGGCCAAGGTCTAACTTATGGGGTCTTGGATGGAGTTTGTATCTAAATAAACACATTTTAAAGTTGCTTATTGTGTTGTACTTTAATCACTGAGCCAAGCCTTTTTAAGCTTTGTCTTGAGCTCTGTGCCCCTCCTCAGCTTGGCAGAACTCTGTCCTGTCTGTCTCAAGGGCTTGATAGAATTTGTACTTATTGGATCTGGACACACAGAGAGAGGAGTCTGTTATTTGCACATCACACAGACCCACACACACAGATACACACTTGTTGCCCTTCCTTGCCTCCTTCACTGTAAGTAACTAGAAATTTAAGAAGGAACCTGAATTGTGTTTGTGTAGCACCAGTGCTATGTGATGTTAGTTGCTGATCGTGCCCCAAAGGTATAAATAGACTCCACAAGGGCTAGGGGCCTACCTCAGGGCTTATTGGTTTTGGAGTTTGAAAAGTGCCCACAGAGAAGACTTGAACCTATCTTTGAGAAGGACCAAATCAAGTCATAAGATATTTAGTAGATCTCTCTACAATAGAGGGAGGAATAAACGTGGCCATTAAGAGTGAATGCAGAGGAAAGCATTTCTTTCAGGCTTATATATGTCTCAGGAATTGTAAAGCGCTAACAAGAACCAGAAATTCAGACCAGCAATCCTGTCTCTAGTACTAACCCCGTCTCCGGTTTCTGTTTTGATGAGTTGCAGTCTACCTTGATGACTTGGCTTCACTGTCCACCAGATGATGAATCATCTCTTCTGGGAAGAATCTGGTTTCCCTCCGGCTACCCCAAACTCCCCCCGCCAATCCTTGCTACCCTCCCACCCCCGTTGTGTGGTGTGTGGTTGGGTACTTCCCTTTGGAGTCCTTTTGTGTATAGCCATGCATTTGGCACTTATTTCATTGTATATGTGCCTGGCTCCCCACCAGAGAATGACTCACTTGTGTCTAGAACCGTAATAAGCAGCCGACTGCTGGGCTCCTAACATGAACTCAGTAAATATTGGTAGAATCTATCAAGAACCACTTTCTGGAGCAAGCTGGTTGTTCATATGTTGTCAGTAGTATTTTTAAAAAATAATGTAGAATAACAGGACTAACTGAACTTCTAGTTAGACTGTTACTTCAGGAATGTGCTAACTAACGTGGGAAAATCTTTTCTAGGCACCCTGGAGGTCATTTTAATTTTTTTGTTGTCCTGGGATTTTGGTGTATCAAATGTTCATTGAAATGACCGTGCCACGAGTTTGAAGATTTCTCAGGCACATTTAATTGCTATTTCATCAGTAATTAAATGAGGAATTAAAGGTTGTTGAGGATTACTAAGCAATTCTAGTTGATCCACTGAAAGGAATGCTGATTCATGGTCATCTAGAGAGTGATCCAGCAGCTCAGGTCCCCTGTCTGTCTGGAGAAGGGGATGAGTGGCTGCGTGCTGGCTGCTTTCTTCCCCAAGCCTGCCTCACTTACCACAGCAGCTGCTAGAGTCTTGCTCAGTGAAAATGTGTGCAAGGGAGAAGGTTTGAAGGTTGTATTAGTTCCTTTTCATGCTGCTGTTAAAGACATACCTGAGACTGGGTAATTTATACAGAAAAAGAGGTTTAATGGACTCACAGTTCCACGTGGCTGGGGAGGCCTCACAATCATGGTGGAAGGCGAAATGCATGTCTTACACGGTGGCAGACAAGAGAGAATGTGAGCCAAGCAAAAGAGATTTCCCCTTATAAAATCATCAGATCTCATGAGAGTTATTCACTACCATGAGAACCGTATGGGGGAAGGTACCACCATGATTCGATTATCTCCCACCTGGTCCCTCCCACAACACATGGGAATTATGGGAGCTACAGTTCAAGATGGGATTTGGGTGGGGACACAGCCAAACCATATCAAGGATTTTCCAAAAATATGCAACTACACTAGCTGGGGAGGGGGCACATAGTGGTTTAGGTAGGACAAGTACTAAGGGCTGGGCTGCCTGTGTTCAAATGCTGGCTCTCCTACCCACTAGCTTTGTCACCACTCCAACAAACTTCTTCACCTCTCCAGCCTTGCCTTCTTCATCTGGAAAACAGAAAAGAGAACAGTACTCAACCCATAAGAGTATTTTAAGGATGGAATGACTTAACACATAAAGGTATTGAGAATAGTACCTGACATTGGTAAACTCTTATTTTTCTTTAATAAGCTAGTATTCTACGTGGGCACATGCATGCACTGTTTTTTTTTTCCTTCCGGTTTTTTTTTTTTCCTTCTGCTTGCTTCCCTGCATCATTCTCAAACGTATAGCCTTTCCTAAACATAGCCTCATCTGGAGGAAGCTTGGAGGCTAATTCTTGCTTTTGTTGTCTTTAGAAGCAGAAATCATTCTAAACATTTGTATCTTAACTACAGAGCACTATGTGGCTTATGTAGAGCACAGCATTCACCCCATTCCTGTCCCAGTGAAATATGACAAGTCCCATGGATGGAAGACTGAGGAAGAAAATGCTGGGAAAGACTGGGGAAGGGTGTGTTATGGCTGGCTTGCCACTGGGCCCATTGCCCAATCGTTAGATGAGGGGCAGTGGAGGGTCCAGAGAAGTCTGGGGTGGGTATCATGGGGCACTCTACATGGGGTTTAATTTTTGTCCTTTCATGCCAGGGCAAAAGTGCTGATCTGGACAATGAGCAAGTTCTAAAATGTTAAAACCAGCAGGCAAAATATGGTGGCTCTCATCTCACCAGCTCTCTAGCCTGCACAAATTAATTTCTATACCATGGATTTGAATGTCCAGGGTGTTTTGGAGTAGGGTGGATCGGGTCAGGATAGCAGTAAATTCTTAGGAATCTTGAAAATGGCTCTCAGGATGGCTGCTGTGGAGCCATCGGTCATGGCTGCATCAACCCTGCTTCCCCTTTCTACCTTCTAATGCTGGCACAACATTGCAGCTGAGGAAGCAGAGACTTTCTTTCACCTAGCATGAGGGAGCTTCCAAAGGATCAGGATGTGATGTTGGGACCACCGGCCCCAGAGAAGCTCGATCCTTCTCCTTCATGCTGGGACTTAAGGCCTGTGCTAGGGAAGCTGGAGAGGGAGCCAGGTCCAATGTTCTTTAAAGCCCTTCAGAATCCCTGCCTGACCCAGAGGGCCACGCAAATGAGTCTAGTCCACAGCATATGGTGGAGCAGTCACCTACAGCAGAGCCAACAAATGTCTTTGTCTATTCTGACCACTCTATTAGAATAAGTTGAATTATGCTAGAAAGAATTTAGGAAGCCAGTCAACTGATGGATCCGCAAATGCTAACTGGGCTCCGTGCTGACTTATTAGGAGGCTGTTAGAGAATCAGAGGAACAAACACATGGGCTCACTGTGATGACGGATGTTAGACTTCAAAAAGGAGAGGCTCCATCCAGTGGGAGAGCCATGGAAGGGAGACCAGCTGAAAAAACAGCAGCCCAGAGAGGTGAAGGAATTTGCCTGAGCAAAGCTTCTTAGCAAAGCTGGTTTTGGAGGGAGAGTATCGCATATGTGTGTAGAGGCAAAGAAGGAGCACAGTGCTCACTACACGGGGAGCAGAGCAGGGCTGGGGGTGGGGGCCTGAGTGGGTGGAAGAGGCACAGGCTGGCCCTGCAAGAGCCCAGGCTGAGACTGGGACACAGGGAAAGCAGGTTACATGAAGCAAAGGGGGAATTTTGCACAGGACTTTAGAAGCCAGGTACAGTAGAAAGAGGGCAATACATGGGAAGTTCTTTCAGTATAGGGATTATGGATGTGTGTGTTCCTCTTATCTAGCCTTTTCAGTATTTTTTAAGGTTTTTCTTTTTTTGGTAATGTGCCTGTATTCCTTTTTAACATGGTGGGGTGCTGGGGAGGATAAAATGTTCATCAAAAAAATAAATAAATAAACAATCAGAGAAGTCTCGATTTTCTTTTCCAAACAATAGAAGCCATCGGGAGTGTCCTAGGAGTGCAGTGTTTTGGTAGAAGTGGTGTTTTAGGAAGATAAGACCAGCCACGTTGGGAGATGGTTGGCTGGGGTGGCAGCTGATGTCAGACTGGCTGGAGGCTGTGGGTGGTGAGAGGTAAGGCAGTGGGGAGCTGGAGTATTTGAGTAGCAGAAGAGGGAACAGAAGCATCTAGGAAAGATTTGGAAAGAACACCTGCAGGATCTTGGTGACTGATTGCACGTGGGGGACCAGAGAGCAGGGACAGGCAAAACTGAATGCAAGTTTTCCAACCTTGAGCGGCACCACAGGCAAGAATGAAGAAATGAAGAAGGGGAGCTGGACGAAAGAGCCAAGGGATTTCTGCATTTTGGAATGAATTGCTGCTGGGTGGTGTCCATTTCCCTGAAGGCCTTTATCCTACGTGCAAGAAAACTCGTGGGAAGCAGAGGAAAGGCATGTGTAAGCCAACAATCATCTGTGGGCATCCCTCCACTAAAGTATTTGAGGTCAGGCAACTAAAGCAACCTCAAAAGTGCCTCTGGATTCTTCTTAGATATTTTAGCTGAGCCAAATCAATGAAACTCTCATGAAAAATCAGTTTCCCTGGAAAATGAAATTGGGTTCTAACCAACAAGTAGCATTTGGCAGGCCCTGATTAAGAAAGCCAGTGTTTGGAGAAGTTGTGAAAACAGCCAAGTCATTTAAGAAACTAAACACTGGGGCCTAATGCCATTCTAGGGCTGCGACAGCTGTTCTGTTCCCATCAATTGCAGAGCCCGAAGCCTCAAGTTTGTTTTAAGTTCCTGCTATTACAAACCTGTCGATTATCCCAGCCTCCCTTGCAGGCTTTGAAAAGAGAGAAGAATGGAAGGTGACTGTGGCCAATTTCCCCTCCCTGTCCAGTGTGTGGAAGACACTGAATATGCAACTACTGACCTTGTGCCTGGGCATCTTGAAGGTCTTCCACAAAGTGAGCTGGGCCTCAGCGGAAGATGAGAGTTCCTCTGTGGTCACTTCACTGGTACACATTTTCAGGTGTATTTCGTTTCTTCCATGCCTACATAAATTGAATCCTCTTTTAACCACCTCTGAGCTCGTAGCTATTTAACATGACCCTGTAGTCCTGTGCATACAAATCACCTGGGGATCTGGTGAAAATGCGGATTCAGTGGGTCTTGGGAGGTTGGGAGGTTATAAGATTCCACATTTCTTCATGAGAGCTAGAAAAAATAAATAAATAAATAAAAATTTTTTAAATTTTCCACATTTCTAATGAACTCTGGGGTTGTGCCGATGATGCTGTTTTGCAGATCACATTTTGAGTGGCAAGACTGTGGAAAATCCTTGAGAAATCAATCCAAAATCCCCTAAATGGTACTACTATCACACCTTAATGTTAGTAAACTGAGATGTTTCTTACCTTTATTTGTAACATGGAAAAAACAATTACTGTATATGAAGTACCATTCTAAGTTCTGTGTGTTACACAAGGGATGGCAATTTTCCCCCAAATTTGATTCACATCTTTTCATTTGGATATCTCTTGCCAAAACTCACCTTTTTTTCTCCCTAGCAAGTCTTGGGGAGCTGAATTTTAAGAGCTCTTTATTTAGCTATATGGTGGCCTCTGAAAATGATTGTGACTGTATCTTCTGTCTCCATGTATGCCCAAGCATCACCAGGAACTTTAGGGAGTAAGGAAAAGGCAGGCCCGGGGTCAGCTGGGCTGCAGATGCCAGCTCTCCCACCAACAGGCCCAGAACCAGTTTCTTTCCTAGGTTCCTTTGTGAAGAACTTGTTGGAACTACTAATTTATCATGATGCATAAAGCTTGTTGTCATACCCTACAGGATTATTTTCAAAACCTGAACTGTTTTTGGTGACCTTTCATGTGCCACAAAATGTAAAAGCAGTCATTTTTTAAAAAGTGCTTGAAAAAGTCTAGTAAAGATTCTTCCAAGCAAGCCTCACTTTCTCCTGTTTAGATTGTTTAATCTGGAAGGAAAAAATTCTTTCTCAAATGACAGGGTTTCTGGTGCTCTGTGTTTGCCTGGTTGGCTCTGGGTCATGTGGAGATGGAGGGTCCCTGCTCTTACCTCCAGCAGCATCACTCTTGTCTCCAAAGAAGCAGCAACCTCAGGTGGGAGAATGTTTATACTCACAGCATTCTGCTTTTCATGTTTGAAAGAGGGGATGGGTGGTGGGGCATGGATGTGGGATTTTAAAAAAATATCTAAACCATAAATAAAGTATTACTGCAATCTCTTTACTGAGCTCATGGAAAAACTCAAGTCATCGAATGTTAGTTTTGCAGACCGGAGAAGTGAGGTCCAGTGAACTTGCTTGACTTGCCCTAAATCTTGCTAGAGAGAGAGCTGGAACCAGATGGCAGGGCTCCTGGCCTCTTACATACAAGGAGCATTTTTCCTAGAAACTGCAATGCAGCCAAATTCTACTGGTCTCAGGGGAAACTTGTTCTGGGAGTCAGCCTGAGCTTGAATCCCTTTGGGTTCTTCCCATTATCCTATGCCAAGCAGTCATGCTGAAACCGAGAAATGTTTTGCTTTCAATAAATGAAATGAGCATTTTCAGATAATTATTTCTGTAGTTGCTCAAAACTATCATATTGTTTCATTGAACCCTACTATATAGAACAATTACTGGGGAGAGGTAATAATAATAACAGCAATGCATATTTATTGGCCATTTTACTCGAATTGTATCATGTAATCTAGTTTAGAGTCCTGTGAGGTAGGTTTTATTATCCTCTCTATGAGGTTGAATAACTTGCCCAAGACCACACAGCTACGAAGTAGAAAGACTGGTATTTGAACCCATCTTCTCCTTTTCTTCTCCTTCCTCCTCCTCCTCTCTTCCAACACCTGCTCCCAAGGAAGCTCATCCAGTGCATGACTTTAGCTACCACCTGCTCGTAGTGGTGACTCAAATCTGCATCTCCAATCCTCATACCTATCCTGAGCTCAAGACCTTTGAATATAGCTCCCTCCTGTCCATCCCTCCTGGAAATGCAGGTGGCTTGTTCACACATAATGTGAACACAAATGGAGCACTCTCCTCACACACCCAAATGTGCACCTTCACCAGCATGCCCAGCATAGGCATCCCTTCCTGCCAGCTACGAGCCTCGAGGTTAGCTCTACTCCCCCTCCCTAACCCTGCATGCCCAAGGGGTTTCCAAGTCTAATCAATGCTACCACTAAAATCTCCCATACACCTGTTCCCTCCTCTCCACTAGCTTGATCACTCCCCACGCAGGCCCTCAGTTGCTTTATGCTCTCAGTAGGCCATTCCTCCTCCAGTGCCCACACCACTCTGCTTCCTGCTTCCCCTTGCTCCTGTCCCCTCACTTTCATTATCTCTCTCCCTTCTCCTTCCCACCTTCTTTCTATCAGAGTTCTAACCTCTCCAAGCCCCGCTTGTCTTTTTCTTTCCCTGGCTTCCATCCTAACTCGCCCCTTCCCTTCTCAGACAAGTTTCTACATGCTACTCATCTCTCCATCAAACCACCATATTCGGGCTTTGGCCATCTGCTCTCCACAGCCAAGTCCCCAGTGACCTCTCTGCTTCTGACACAGTGAAAGCCATTCAGATCTGTCTTGTTGGCAGCATTCCTCACTTTGAGCAGCGCCCTCCTACTAGGATACCCCTCCTTGACTACAACCCCACATTCTCTACTTCCTGGGCTCTTCTGTCACTGGAGGATGACTCCCAGGTGTGAATCTTCATCCCGCGTCCCTCGCTCAAGCCCCCGATCCTCATATCCAGCTTTATCCTCATGGGATGCTTCGCCAGGATGAATCATAAGCACCTCAGACTCAGGGTGTCCCAAACCACTCATCTACCTGGCAAGCCTGCACCCTGCATGTGCCTCATTCTGAACGTGGCACCATCACCTGCTGCAATGTCCAGACCACAAACACCCTACAATATCCTTGACTCTCCTTTCTCCCCTTCTCCCTGTATACAGACTCCAAATTCTACTGAGACTATTACCTCCTACACCCCTCACATTTGCCCAGCCTTCCCCATCTCTGCCTCTACCACCATAGTTCAAGCTCTCCCATGGTCCCTTCCTGGTTACCTGTTCTTCTTGCCTCCTTAAGCCTCTCATGACACTGGCCATGTCACTTGCCTCCACCCATCACCCGCTAGGCTCTTAGCTGGAGTCTGGGCCCTGCTACCTTCCTCCCCTTCTTCCCTACCCTTGACTCCACCTCCCTGTGCTTCAGCCAACCAGACAACTTGAGTTTCGTGAATGCATGCCTCAGTTTACCTGGTTAACTCATTTTCATCTTTCAGGCCTCAGAGCAGGTATCACCCTGTCAGGGCCAGGTGCCTCTTCTTAGCTCCCAAAGCCCCAGCTACTCTTCATGGAACATCATTGGCTTGGGCTACGGATCTTCCCAAATTGGAGCTTTTTCACAAAGGGCTTAGGTCTCACTCATTCTATTCATCCATCTGTGTCTCCCCAGGGCTAGCAGTGCCAAGTACCTGATGGGTGATTAATAGATGCTTGGGTAAGTATCACCTCTTTACCATGTGACAATTTGTTTACCTGCCTTGAGCTCCTCCAGGGCAGGACTCTTGCCTTTGCAGAATCTATCTGGCAGGTACTGTTGCAGAGATGTTTACTGAAGAAGGGAATGAATTAGTACCAAGGTGAGGACCCCACCCTTCCCCACGGGCTCCAAAAGCAGCTTAGAGCCCAACAAAACCTGCCCCACATTTTTGGCGTTTCTGTGGATCACACGATTTACTCATCTGTCTTTCAATGAGCATGACAGGTGGGGTGGGGGTGGAGGGATTAGAGATTGAGGAGCTGGGGAGGGGGGTCAGCTCCTGGGGTGCAGAAACAAGTCTGATGGGCCATGGTGTTCTGGGAATCAGCACTGCCTCCCCTCACCCCTCCCTGCAGTGTTTTGTAGCCTCAAGATCAGTGAGGGAATCTTCGGGCCCCCAGCATGCAGGACCGAAGCCCCAGAGACAGCTGTCCCTCAGTCCCAAGGTCCCCATTTGGAAGCAGCCACAGGAGGCCTAAGGGACCTATACCCTTGGTTTGAGGAAGACTGTGGCGAGGGAGAGAGGGAGGGAGGGCTGGCAGTGAGGGCAAGGGCTGGGAAAACTGAGCACGGGCACAGTGCGGGAGCGGGTAGGTGCCCAGGGCAGCCGGGGGCGCGCGGGTTGGGAGGCGCCAGGCGGCCCGCCCTCCTTGCACGGGCCGGCCCAGCTTCCCCGCCCCTGGCGTCCGCTCCCTCCCGTTCGCAGCTTACTTAACCTGGCCCGGGCGGCGGAGGAGCTCTCACTTCCCTGGAGCCGCCTGCTTGCCCGTCGGTCGCTAGCTCGCTCGGTGCGCGTCGTCCCGCTCCATGGCCCTCTTCGTGCGGCTGCTGGCCCTCGCCCTGGCTCTGGCCCTGGGCCCCGCCGCGACCCTGGCGGGTCCCGCCAAGTCGCCCTACCAGCTGGTGCTGCAGCACAGCAGGCTCCGGGGCCGCCAGCACGGGTAAGCCGAGCCGCCTGGCCAGGGGCCACGGAGGGTCAGGTAGTCGGGGCTCGGAGCGCAAGCCGCTGGGGGCATTGAACTGGGCTGGGGGCGAAGGGGACAAAGCCCGAACTAAAAACCTGCAGCGTGGAGCGCTCGGACACCAGCCCTGCACGCGGTGGAAGGAGAGAGGGAGGGAGGTGGAGGACTATGGAGGGAAAGCGGGAGGCCGCCGCTTTGTAGAAGGGAGTGGGGAAGCGGACCAGAGACCTTCGACTCAGGCCAAGAGCCTGAGACGGACAGCGCTTTCAGCTTCTCCTCCCAGCCACTGCAGAAAGGGGGAAATGGCAACTCTTTGGCCATAATCACCGTGGGAAGGTGCCAAGGGCAAAGCCCACCCAGCAGTACACCTATTCCAACCCAGCCAGGCCCCCGGCCAGCGACTCCAGACAAGAACCTGGGCCACACACGGTGGCAGCATCTAAGGTGCCCCAGGCTCCTGTACTCCTGGCCAGGCCCTGCACTCAGACACTGCTGGCACCCGACACTGCTCTCTGGGTACAGCAAGGGCAATGTGGCACTTCTTGTCCTGCCCGATGAAGAGCAGGAGAATGCACTGGGCCCTCACACGCACTGTTCAAATGGGGAAACTGAGTCCTGAGTGGTTCCACTTTCCCACAGTCCTGAAGTGTGCACTGGAGCCAGGATTGGAGTCTGTCTTAAAGTAATAGCTGGGTTTGTAAATGTAGGACACTATCATTGCAGGAATTCCTTTGAGACCCTGAAGATGTGTTGGCTTTAGGAGACAAACTCAAGCAGAAGGTCTGGTCTGATAGTGGCCCTAATACTGACCCAGGCAGAGGCAGGCAACATTTCTACCTCAAAAACCAGGCCATACCTGTGTCACAAATACCCAGGCTTTGCTGCAGCTTCCAGCCTACCTGGTTGCACCAACTTCTTTTTCATAACTAGGTAAAACTATATATGTGTAGAATCTTGTAGTGACTCCTCAGAGGAAGCCTAAATACCATCGGGGTCTGGCGTTCGCACCCACAAGCAATGCCCAAACCTCCAAGAGACTGGGCAGATCTGTGCTCAAATCAGAACTCATTGTTGGGGGTGATAGAGTTGACTTCACAGGCCCTGACAATCTTGGCTCCTTGCACTAGGAGTGCTCTGGGTACGGGTACAGGCTGCCCCTTGTAGGGCATAGTTGCTCTTGTTTTCTCTACTTGTGGCTTTATGGTCTAGGCCTTTCAGGAGTTTGGGGCTCTGGGGGAGAGGGCCTGCTGGGAGCACATCTGGCCACCCTGCAGAGTGAAATCAAACCAGGCCTGGCTGCAACCTCAACACCCTCCTGGAAAGAGGAGAATACTGGGGATATCCTGGGGTCTTTCTGGAAGTGGGAGAATCAGCTTTGACTTGGGCAGTGTGCAGAATAGAGTGAGGGGGGATGTCAGAAAGATGAGAGGGATATGAGGCCTCAACATCAAAATGCAAGCACCTGGCACTTTTATTATCTCTGCCCACCTCTCCGTTGGTCTCTCTGCCTTTCCTGCCAATGAATTGTGTTATGTTTGGGTGCCTCAATTTGCCTGGGAGGGTTCTATTTCTTCTGTATCTTCGCCACTAAGTCAGGAGAAGATCCTTATAGCATGCCCTGCAACAGTGTCACCTGTAAGAGCATCTCTCTGCACAGCCACAGTGAAGGATCCTCAAAGGTATTGAGGGCTTTCCATCAAGAGCCATCTTTATAGCAAACCTCTTTCCCTTCAGAGCGCAGAAGAGTGCTGACCAGCTGGAAAATAGGGTTTTTTTCTTAAATGCAGATGCTCTTGATTATGAGTTCCAGATATTAGATCAACTTCCCCACCATACCCCTGCAGGCAAAGCCTCTTAATTAGCTTCCTGCAGCACAGCTGGAAAGGCCTATTGTAATCTGTGATGGGCAGAGTAATCTAAGAAGTCACAGGAGCACCCCTGTCCCAGTAGAATCTGGATGCGCAGCCTGTTAATGCCACAGGGCTGCCTGGCCTGGCACACAGGGCTGTGGCGCCTTGTGCAAATGGATAACGTTGTTCTAGCTCCAGCCTTTCATTCAAAGTGAAAACTGTTAGAAACGGAAGGAAAACTTTGCTATTTTAAGGAATTGTAGCGTGCTGCCTGATATGAAGGAAGAAATAACAGCTGTGCCTTGCTTGTGCGCAGCACTTGATTGCCGCTTTTGCTTTCGACCTCACCACAACACAGTGAGATCTACTGTTCATGTTCCCATTTTACAGGAGGTGAAACTGCAGCTTAGTGAGGTAGAGAGTGACTTAGTTTAGACACAGAATGCTGTTGGGAGAGTAATAACTATGATGTGGTCTCTTGACTCCCAGCTATATCTGTGTTGCTATAGGGAAGGGGAAAATAATACTGAAAGAGAAGTAAAAATACAATCACACTTCCAAACATCAACCACCAAAAACTGAACTGAATTTCCTGAAGCACTTGGTTTTCAAATCTAAGCTGAACATCAATGCTGTTATTCTTGAGGCCCAGAAGCAACTTGCTCATTTCAATTAAGCTTCAGCATGAATTTCCTATGTACACAGCCCACACACACTCCCCGATGTGAGAAGGAGAGGGTCACAGCCGCCCCCAGCCTCTGCTGCTGCCACAAGGACAGCAGCAGTGGAAACATTCAGCAAAGGAATGTTGGAGCCACATCCACAAGAGACTCATGGAAGATTCACCAAACGCCTACGGAAAGTGGCAGGGAATTCATTGACAGTAATTGTTTCCTGCTTGATCAGATTGAAGAGCTTCTGGGATTCTGTAACAATAAATAGGACCGGGGGCTGGAGTATGGCCAGCAAGGACTCTTCAGGGGTTATTCAGGGACTGTCTAACCTGTGAATCCTAGGCAGCAAACAGAAACCAGGTATTCAGAAATCTGGAGGATTTGGTCAGCCCCAGCTAGGACTACGGAGGCATGGGCCTCTGCTGGCTGTGGTCCCTTCTCCAGCCTTCACTTCTCTTGCCCCTAGATCCTTACATGGATTCACTAATGCTCATTGTCCCACCTGGGCCCACTCACTTTCACCTGTTGAACAAAAAACTGACCAAGAGGTGACAGTCATATCACCGCAGAAGAGACAGGGCAGAGAAATGAAGGGGCAGAATGGACTCCCACCCAAAAGCCTGACTCTGAATATTTGAGAATTGTTCAAGTTCCTGCAGAGGAATCATGATGGGGACAGTAGGTGTAGTTTTTACTGCAATATTGGTGTCTTCTTAACAAATACGCTGCACATCAAGTGATGTCTGTGGATGGCATTCTTAAAGTAACAGGGAAATTGATGTTAAAGAAATACTTCATCCTTTGGGTGATACCTGAAGTTCTCTGAGCTTGGAGGTCTTGTGAAAGCCCTCAGTATTGTTTGTTTTATTTGCTTTCCTCTGACTTGTGATTCAGTCAGATGCATGCCTGTCTCTGGCTCAGGAAGATCAACCCTCTTCTGACTGACCACGTAGCACAGCAGCTTCCTTTCCCTAGGGGCTCCTAATGAAGCTTTCACAATCACCTGGCCTGAGCACAGTTTGGGTCAGGACTTCGTATACTTGAAAAAAAACACGCAAAACCAAAATCCTATGGTTCTGGAAAAGGCTTCTTAGCAGAACCCCCAGACATTTACACTCTGCTTTTTCACAGGGTCCCTGAGGATTCTTTGGATCTGGGTAGTTTGGGGAGCAGTATTTTCAACAAGTTCATTTCGTGCTCCTTCTATACCCTGCCTGGATGCTAGGCCCCATCTAGAATGTGAACAACAGAACAAGGCAGAACACTTGTCCTCAAGGTTCTGTTGTGTGTTAGATGCAGAGAAGAGACACCCCCCACCTCCCCACATCACTTACAGGAATTCTGTTTGGAACCCACCATCAAATAAGGACCGTATCCACTGTCAGAGGATGGAAATTAGCATGTCATCTGGGACATTGGAGAAAGGCTCTCTGGGGGAAGTGGGACTTGAGCTGGGATCTAAGTAATGAACAACTGAGAGTTAAATGGGAGAGCATCCCCTATCAGGGTCCTGAGAGCAACCAGCCATGGTTTAAACCAGCTATAAAGCCTCTGGTTTATAGGATAGACAGTAACAATGGCTTGTCTTTGGGAGCCAAGCAGCTGGTCCAGGCATGCAGAGCATGTCTGTACGGAGAGCTGCCTGAGAGATGCTTTTGTTTACACTTATCAATTGCCCATGTCAAAGAAGGATACGTACATGAAGTTACATCAGTATGTAAGAGAGATTTTAACAATTTTTGCAGGGGAAGCTTTCATGGGGGCTGATGGGAATCTAGGTAAACAGAACCAAAGTCTAAACCCAAGATATCCCCAGTACCAAGACTGAAATGACTCTCTCCTCTATCTCTAGAAAGTTCCAGTGACCCAAGGAGGCAAACATGATGGGAGTCATTAAAGTGGGGTGGACGTGCTGATCATCTTCCTAATTCTGCTGCTTTTGTTTTCAGCCCCAACGTGTGTGCTGTGCAGAAGGTTATTGGCACTAATAGGAAGTACTTCACCAACTGCAAGCAGTGGTACCAAAGGAAAATCTGTGGCAAATCAACGTAAGTATCTGTAACCAGCCAGGAGACCAAGCTGTATGCACGCTGGCTGCGGTTCCCCAGGGCCTGGGCCAGCCTTCTAGAAGGTCAGGTTGCCTAAAAAGCCATGAAGATGCATGTGCGAACATGTCTGGGACCTGCGTGCTGGGGAGTGGCATTTTTAGGAAGCTGGCCAATTTTGTTTTGCATTTTTAAGGCTGCTGACAAGACTTGGAGACCTTTTTCAGGGCTGGTTTGGGTTTGCAAGAAACATGAAACACTGCGTGTGTGTGTGTGTGTGTGTGTGTGTGTGTGTGTGTGTTTCTCAATCCTCATAAAATAATACAGATATGCAGTGGAGAAGCCACCAGCATGTGACTCTGGAAAAGAAAGCCCATTGGTGAATCTGTACTAAAGAATGCCATCCCTATCTTACAGTCCGAAGGTAAACACCCCAAAAAGACTTAGAGCACTAAACATATGCAGATTATGAGACAGCATAGCATATAATATTTGCACAGACTTCCTCATTCAAACCCTAGCTCTACCTGGGCCAGTCGATTCATCTTTAGAACCCTCCATTGCTTTACCTGAAAAGTTCGTATAACAAAAGGACCCACCTTATGGGGTTGTTACAAGGATTGAATGAAATAATGTACATAAGAGACTGAATATGGTGCCCAGCACATATCAGTGCTCAATAAATGCTAGCTACTATTATTATTATCACCCTAGATTTGCAAATCTAGACCACACAAACAGAAGTAAGAGTGCCAACGGGGTGTGGACCAGTGTGGTTACAATAGGGCTTGTTGATGTCTGTTTCAGCAAGGAGGGAGGCAGCTTTTACCCCACTGCCCAGCTCCCTGGTGGAATCAGGTGCATGTTCTAACAATTCTGGGGAAACCTAATCTGTTTTGGCACTGTCAACAGATCTCAAAGCTGGCTGTCTCCTATAGCTAGGAAGATATGTGTGACAAATCTCCTGAGCCACTTGTGAAGGCCTGACCTTCCTCCTGTCTCCATACATAATGGGATGATTAAGAAACTCTAAGCCACTCTCTTAAGCACTTTTCAATGTTAGGGATTTTTGAGTTTATTGTTGTGACATTGCTTTTGAGCAGACATCTCCTCCAATTTAATAGCCAACTGAAAGAAGAGAAAATGCTCTTTCCTTAAACTGTATGTGGAAATAAATATCCCAATGTGTGACCCTGATTATGTTAGGCAATTAGCAATCCTAATATGAATTGAGGGAAGCTGGGATTCATTGCACAGCTGGGGAGATACCAGCAGTCCCTGGGAGCCTGTCCAGGGCAGGTCCATGGCAGCTTGCTCCATGCCTGATTGACAGCCCAGCCTGCAAGCTAAAAGTTGAGTGAGCTAGGAGGACACACTGCCAAGATTCAGCTAACAGACACCCAGCGATATTCTTGCTGCTATGAACAAAAGGAGACTATGAAAATTATACACCACCCATTCTTCCAGGATGCCTGACTTAAAAAATAAGAAAAAAGATGGGCCGGGCGCAGTGGCTCACGCCTGTAATCCCAACACTTTGGGAGGCTGAGGTGGGCGGATCACAAGGTCAGGAGACAGAGACCATCCTGGCTAACATGGTGAAACCCCGTCTCTACTAAAAAAATACAAAAATATTAGCGGGCCTGGTGGCGGGCACCTGTAGTCCCAGCTACTCCGGAGGCTGAGGCAGGAGAATGGCGTGAACCTGGGAGGCGGAGCTTGCAGTGAGCCAAGATCGTGCCACTGCAGTCCAGCCTGGGTGACAGAGTGAGACACCGTCTCAAAAGAAAAAAAAAGAAAAGAAAAGAAAACCTTTAGTACTGATTGATTTTTTTCCCATGTGTGTATATTATCTACTCAAATTAACAGTTAATTAATTACTTAATTAAACACAAAGCCAGGCCTCACCTAATTGCTTCTTGGAAGGTGACCAGAGTGCTAGTGCCAAGCAAACAACTCTTCTATATCTCAAGAGCCCTGGGCTTCAGAGGGCCATCTTTTTTGTTAGTTCAAGTTTCTCTGAAAATGGAGACCCATTTATGATGACAAGCTGGCTACAGGGTAGCATCTGCCACACTGCTTCGGGGGTGCCGCTGGGCTGAAACATTTGCCCAGCTAGTTAACAATAGCTCGATAACATTCCCTATCAGTGTCCAGGCTGACAATACTGTCAGTGATGAGTCGCCTTGGCTCTTGTACCTGTATCTTTGTGTGCCAGGACAAGGCACAAGCAACAGAGCTGTGTGTTGCCAAAATGTTCCTGATGAGCAGGTCATCCCCTCGGGGGCAGGTTTGGATATGATAATGTGGTGATGTGGTGGCGCAGCTCCCTTACCCAGTGAGCACAAGGGGAGTCCTCTAGGAAAAGGAAGAAATGTCTGGATGAGGTGGGGAGATGGGGTTCAGAGTGGACTCAGGCAAAGCCCGATGCCCAGTCCCAGCTGTTGGCCTAGTCTCACAAAGCCAGAAGGATATGACATTTACATTCAACTCTTGAATTTGTGGCCACTGCTTTGGGCAACTTCAAAGAGAGAAAATGAAGATAGAAAAATATTATTTGATATAAAACTTCTAGGACAAGAGAGGCCCTTCCTGGAACATTACATGTAGTATTAGGAAGTTGGAGCTGCCCTGGAAAAGATCCAGAGAACTCAGAGAGAGGAAGAGGTGGAACCCATCTCTGTTCTTGTAGAGAGCTCAGTAAGAGTGGCTTGGCAGGGCTCCTGTGTACCTGAGACCAAGACCAGTGAGGAGGCTACTGTCTGACCACCATACGGTCAGAATTCAGTGCCATGGGTGGTCAGGTGGGAAGGGGAGAGGACTGTGCTGGCTGGAGTTGATGTTATCCTGGGGAAAGTAGGTCCCTAGATGCCTTTAGTTGAGTGAGGAGCAGACTGGGAAATGGGAGCACAGTAGTGGTTGGGGCAAAAAGGACTGTCTCTGCATGAGGTCCATAGGCAGTTGGAATTTCCTCAGCAAGACTCCAGAGAAGGAGGCTGGAGCAGAGGTGTATGTTGGGATGAAAAGGAGTAAAGTATCATGGGGGAGGAGGCAGCTCAGGTTGTCAAGGGTCCCGAAACCAGAAGGAGAATTTCACCTTGGAAGCAGACAACGGGTACCAAGCATACAGGGGAAGACTTTGTGGTGAGAGGTCACACAGAGATACAGGAGCCAACCTGGTGAGACAGGAGCCTGGAGCCACCTGCCTGCTTTTGTGGGGCCCCAGACTCCACTGCTGTCATCAGGTGAAGCTCTGTTGCTTGCACACAAAAGCTTTTCTGCATTTACAAAGAGAGAAGGGCCTGAGTCTCTGGTGCAATGCGTCAAGCTGACATATGGACTTTATTACAGGAAGTGGTTACCAGTGGGTCCCTATTTAGTGGCTGTTATTGTGAATTTTATTGTTCGGAAATTCACTTTAGCATTTATTTCAGATCCTAAATAGCACCGGAGTGATACAATGGCTAATCAAACAAAGAGGGCTGTGGGGAGCAGACAGTCAGCATCCCCCTCTGTGATTTCAGGCCCTGGTTTGATTAGTAGCCATAAAATTTTTTACGTGTGGCACTTTGAGCAAAGGTGCAGGAAATTGTGGTCAGGAAGCCTGGCTGCCTCTCGACAGGCTTCCTTTGTGCTAGCCCCAGGGAGAGGAGGCCTATTTAACAGCCAAGTCCAAGTTGACATCATGGGACTGGAATAGTCATAGCAGGAGCTCAGACATCATAAATGTGGCATAGGGAGGGCTGGTGGAGGAGCTAGCGGGTATGGGTGGCAGCTATTCATTCCAAAGGTCTTGAAATTGTTTCACGAGCAACACATTTCACAAGTGCGAAGCCCTTCTCTGGAGCCAAGATGAGCTGGCAGAGCACTCCTGTTTCTCCAGTAGCAAGTGTTCCTTTGCCCAGGGGCGAAAATATTAATACTTCTTCAGCACTGCATTAATGCTTAAAGATTTAACTTTTAAAGAGATCAGCTGGTGCATGGTCGAGCTTTTCCATCAGCTGGCAGGGCTTTTTCAGTAGGTGTCCTTCTGGGCAGGGCACCGGGGACAGCTGACGTGAAGGTGAAGAAGAGCTGTCCTTTTCCTCCCTTATATCCCACAACCTTGGTCCCAAGAGGAAAAAAAAGAAGATGGTGAGAAGTCATCCAAGCAGACCCCAGACCCATACTAGTGCCTCCTTTCCTGTTTCATATCCCTGTGCAGCCAGCTGGGATCTCTTGAATAATCTGCTCTGGGGGCACTGAGATTGGACATACACCAAACAGCAGAGATCGACCAAACGCCTCTGTTGGGCAGTGTTTCCTGAGGGTTCTGTCCCATTCTGTAAACTAGGAGGCTGACTAGCTGACAAGGAATTTTATTCTGTTGGGTATTTACATGAACCTATGTGCCACCTGGGGTAAGACCCTGTGGTAGGTAGAAACATGACCTCCCAAAAATGTCCACATCCTAATCTCTAATCCTGTAAATATATTCCCTTACTGGAAAAAGAGACTTTGCAGGTGTGATTAAATTAAGGATCATAAGAGGGAGAGATTATCCAGGATTATTTGATGAGTCTAATATAATCATCAGGGTACTTAAAAGAGGGAGGCAGGCTGTGCATGGTGGCTCACACCTGTAATCCCAGCACTTTGGGAGACTGAGGCAAGCGGGTCACGAGGACAGGAGTTCGAGACCAGCCTGACCAACATGGTGAAACTCCCCATCTAGTAAAAAAAAAATACAAAAATTAGCCAGGCATGGTGGTACACACCTGTAATCCCAGCTACTCAGGAGGCTGAGGCGGGAGAATTGCTTGAACCCAGGAGGCGGAGGTTGCAGTGAGCTGAGATCGCACCACTGCCCTCCAGCCTGGGCAACAGAGCAAGACTCCATCTCAAAAAAAAAAAAAAAAAAGAGGGAGGCAGTGGGATCAGAGTCAGAGAAGGCAACGTGATGATGAAAGCTGACATTTGAGTGATGCAACCACAAGCCAAGGAATGCAGGCAGCTTCTCAAAGCTGGAAAGGACAAGCAATGGATTCTTCCCTACAGCCTCTGTGAGGAATGCAGCCTTTGATTTTTAACCCCATAAGGCCGATTTCTGACTCTAGCCTCTGGAATTGTAAGATAATTTGCATATGATCTCAAGCCACTAAATTTGTGGTAATTTGTCACAGAAAGCAATGGGAAGCCAACACAGGCCTTATTTGTTGAGTTATAGATGCATTTTTCTGTATTTCAATGTACTTTTATCAATGGTCTCATGTAGGGCATTGCTTTCAATGAAGATATTAACATAGCTTCAACTTTAAGGTTTATACCTGGAGTTTCTTTAGAAGCTTCACAACTGACCACTTAGTAAACAGTAAGCATCTGTTAAGTGCTTCTCATATGTAAGTTCATTCAATTCTCACAATCACACTATAAGATAAATATGATTATTAGCCCATTTACAGATGAGGAGACAGGCTCAAAAGACTTTTATGCAACCTGGTCAAAGTCATTCACTGGTAAGCTGAGGAGGTCTGTCCACTTCCCTTTGCTGCCCCCAGGGGGTATCAAGCCTGGCAGTTAGTGTCAGTGACTTGGGAGGTGAACAAGTGAGCAGACCTGTAGGACCTGGCTAAACTGCCCCAGGTCTCTGTCTACAGCCTCAAACCTGTGGCTGTGGGTCCCAGAGACAAGGCCTCCTCAGCATCAGAGAAGGATGCCTTTGTCTCAGGGTCATCAACCTTCTCCAGGTTGCTCACCCCCTGCTGTAAAGGGGATCCCCAAGACCGCTCATCAGACAAGGAGCTTGGGAACTGAGGAGACACAGTCAGCCTCCAGGAGTGCCCAAAATGCCCTCACATGCTGCATACAGATTGCCACAAATAAAGTACATCCACATTCTGAAGACTCTGTCCTCATCACCAACCATGCTGGCCCCTGGTAAGGGCTGTAGTGGTTGAGGCCTTTGTTGGTAGACAGTAGGTTAAAGCAAGCCATGATTTTCTATTGGGAGGCTTCAGAATCAGCTCAGCTGTGTTTCCAAGACCAGGAGGGCAGAAAGCAAACCATCCCAGGCAAGCAGTCCATGGGCCATGTCAGATGTCTAGACGTTATGGGTCTGTGTTTGCTCTGCCATTCCTCTCGGAAACTATGATGCCCTGTGTGGTTTACCTTCAGTCACAGGTGACTGGCCTACAGGGCCATTCCTTGCTCCAACGACTTCTCGAGTATAATTAATCCCCAGGCATTTACGGCCAGAGCAGCCGGCCAAATCCGTGAAGTGCAGTGGTTGTTTTAAATTATATTAACTTCTTGGAAACTTAGGGAGAGAAATCTCAGTACTTCTCTCTATCCAATCTTGAGTAAAAATGTTAGAAGGGACTGGTGGAGAGCCTCCCAGACATCCCTACACATAGACTTTGGGTTGACATTATCTCTTTGCACCCTTCTTGAAACTTTCTTCTAAATTAGGTGCCTTCCCTAATTTAGGCACCTTCCCAGTACTAGTCTGTGACCTGTTAGGAACCAGGCCACACAGCAGGAGTTGAGTGGCAGGGAGTGAGCATTACTGCCTGAGCTCTGCCTCCTGTCAGATCAGCAGTGGCATTAGATTCTCATAGCAGTCCGAATACTATTGTGAACTGTGCATGTAAGGGATCCAGCTTGTGTGCTCCTTATGAGAATCTAATGCCTGATGGTCTGAGATGGAAGAGTTTCATACCAAAACCACCCCTTCCCCCTGCCACCATCTGGGGAAATATTGTCTACCATGAAACTGATCCCTGGTGCCAAAAAAGGTTGGGGACCGCTGTCCTAAGGGATCTGCTTTTTCTGACCTGAGGTTTTTCTTTATTAGACTGTGTCTGGCTGAGGAGAAGCCTGAAGCCTTTAATCAGAACAGCTTTGGCTGATGAGATTAGATTCAGAAACCAACAGATTGGTCTTTTCTATGCAGGGAAGCGTAGGAACTGGGGGGCTATGGCTGGGAAGCCCCCTATTGTTTCCATCCTTTCCTATGTTCATCCTGGAGGAATGGCATCAGACCCATGCCTCTGTGATTGCTCCCAGCCCATCCAACCACAGCATCTGTGTTCTGCCTAGGACCAGGGCCAGGGAGCGTGGCACACTGAGCTGAGTATAAGGAGAGTGGAGCAGGCCACTGCCAGCCCAGAAAATTTTGGTCAAAGTTGCCTGAAATCTTCTCAGCCTTCGATTCACAGCTGCTCTCTGCTGCTCTGGGGCCATGCAGACCAGTTCAGAAAAGAGTTAATTTGTTGGGGCAGTTGGAGGCAGGTGGATTGCCAGCTTTGACACCTTCCCAGCCCACAGGCTGCTGCACTGGGGCTGAAGGCGTGGCTAACCCCTGCACACCTAGAGAGTGACAGAGATGCCAGACTGGGCAGCAGGAAGGCAAGAGGATTAAGAGAGAGCTTCCTGGCTGAAAGCCACACTCGGTTAACCAGGAAAAAGCCCTTGGCACGAGAAGACTCAGTGGCCTGAGGGACTGAGCCTTGGTTGTGGGGCATGTGCTGCATAAGCCATCCATGTGTGACAGTAGAGTGTAGTCCAGCCACTGTGGGACATGGGTGCTGAAAGACCACATGGAGAGGAACAGTGAGTGCTGACAAGGGCTAGCCTTGATCACTTTGGAGACACCCCCTGTGTCTTCTAGATGTCAGACTTTCCAAATCTGTCTGCTATCCTCCAAATGTGCATTTTCAAGAGCAATGGAAAAAGGATTGGACTTGATGGAATGCAGCAAGAGTCCTAGGTCTGTTACTACCTACCTATGACCTTAAGAAACTCCTTCACCCCTCAGAACCCTTACAGCTTTCTTTCTGATTCTATCCTGAGTTACTCTACTCCAAGCTGAGACTTTTCTGCTTAGATCTATCCCTTCCTCCCAAACCCCCAACCTCCATTTCTCCTGGTGTCTTTCTTTACCACCCCTCAGCATACACACACACCTAGCCACAGGAACCAATGAGTTAATATTTGAGGAGTTGGTTTTCTTTTGTCCTCAATGAAATCCTGGTGAGGCCACTTGAGCTGTTCAGCTCCCTTGCGGTATTTTGGGGATGGAACTCAGAAGCCAACAATATAGAAAAAGAGTCTTTGGCCAGCTTGCCCAGGGGCTCCATGCCATAGAGAGTACTGCACCCGTGTGCACAGGGGGCCCTGACATGAGGACTTTGAGGATAACACTATTCCTCCAACTCTGCTTCAGCATCTCCATGGATTTTCACACAGACACTTTAGGAAAGAAACTAAGTTTGGGGGGATTTGACCTAATCCCACATCCCAGCCCCAGTAATACAGCCCTGGAATTTATCACAGAAAGCCTAGAATCCCATGCATATCCCATGCATATGCATCCCTAGTCCTATGGGTTCAAGGCTTGGAGCTCTCCCTGGATTTAGCTGGGAAAAGTTGGCAGACAGTTCTTCACTGTCTTCTAGAAATATGGACTAGAATCGTGAGTGTGAGATTGCAAGTAACTTTTAAAATCATCTAGTTTAACTTCACCCCATTTCATAGACCAAGAAACTGAGACCAGAGAGAGAAATGGACTTTCAAGTTCACCCTGCTAGTTACTGATGGATCACAAGTCAAATCTCCTGATTCTAGCACTGTTTCTCTTACACCACACCACCTTTGAAAGTGTGTCAATCAAATCTTACTTTAGTTGCAGAGGATGACTTTAGTTTCTGAAGATAAAATTGTGAGTCAATCAAGATCAGTCCCAAGACAATAGCCTGTTTAGCCCTTATAAGTTCAGGGATGAAAGGTTAGAAAGAAACAGGATGGAAGGAGGACTGGAGAAAAAAACAAAAGAGGAAGGAAGGAGGAGGAAGCAAACAGGAAAAAAAAAGAATGTGCATAGCTTGTCACTCCTCAGTCATTTCCTGGGAGCCCATTTCTAGCAAAGTGACAGCTGCAACTCCCTGGCCACCTGAGCATCTTAGCTGATCTGTCTCTGAAACACCCGCTGGAGAACAGATGAATCAGGCTTCATCTTCGCTTAACTAAGTCTTCCCTGAGACGACTCCACTTAAATGAACAAGAGTAGGATTTCCTGGGCACACTGAGAGCACCTTCCAGAGGCCCCTCCAGAGCCCTAAAGCCTGTATTTCTTCCAGTCGGCCTGTTTCTTTCCTGGTGATGTCATTAAACGTCCTTTGAGAGTCCCACAGTGAGCAGTTCTGCGGTAAAACCCGCTGCAATTAAAGTCTGAGTCCTTTCCTGTCTCAAAGGGCATATTCATATAGAAGAAAGGAAAGGGAAGGACTGGCTGTTTGCATTTGGTTCCAGGCCTGTTGAGTAGAGGTCGTGCCCACTCCACCGAAGGTACAGGGTAGCCTTCAGCAGAACCTGGGGATTTGGTTTTAAGCAAGTCTTTCTTAGGTGTGGGCTTTCAGAACACTTCCTTCCTTGCAATATTATTTGAAATTCTCAGTGTTTTAGGCGTCCCCAGAATATTGGTTCGTTAAAGCTGTGTATTTCAGATCTCCAGACAGTGGTCACTGTTTGTATATTTTCAATTTCAAACCAGAAAACAAAAGTTCTTATTGATTACTTTTTTTATTTAAAAAATAAAAAGTAAGTATCTTCGTAAGAGGAGCTTTGTTTTAATTTTAAAGTTTAAAATTTGATTGTGAAGACAGAGAAAAACTTGATGATTTTATATATATTCCCCTCTTTGGCTATTCAATCAGAGAACTAGAAAATCATGAGAGATTTAATGACCACTGCCTGATACACATATGTGTTTTACAGATGAGGAAACTGAGACCCAGAGAGATGATGAAATTGGCTGAGGATGGCCCAGCTGGTCAGTGACAGACTCATAGCCAGAGCTGGTGCAGGGCTCTTTCTATTCCTTCCTGTTCCCTTTCAGGAACACTCACCATCGGCTTTCCTGTGAATAATGTTGAGATAAAATCCTTGGTGCATTATGTTTTCTAGTCACAACACTGACTAGGCTGCCAGAGTCCTCTGTTCTCCCAGTTGGTTGGCTGTAGGTGTTGGCAGCCGCCAGGAGCATTCTACAGAGCAGAGGAGGAGTGAGACTCTCCTTGCTCAGGAAAGGCAGACCTATGACTTAGCAAATGACTTCTAAGAGGAGAGTGTTTCACCCACCATTCCTCTTCCTTGGCTGTGGTGGCAACTTAGTGGAGAGGGGCCAGATGACCTGTGAGGAACAGTGAAGCCCTGCCTAACACAATGTATGGTTGTCTTGTTACAGAGTCATCAGCTACGAGTGCTGTCCTGGATATGAAAAGGTCCCTGGGGAGAAGGGCTGTCCAGCAGGTGAATGAATCCTCCGGGCCTTGCCTGTTGGTGTGGGTGGAAGGGAATGGTGGGAGAGAGGAGTACCCACATAAAAGGCAGCAGAGTGTGAATGGGGGCAGTGGCACAAGGACATGGCATTCTCCCCACTTGCCCACTGGCCCCAGGCTCTATGCGAGGGGCTGAGGAATGGAAGCTGGAAACAGTGCATTTCCTGAGCTGCTCCTCCTGGCCTCCTTACCACACTGGTGGAGTAGACTCCAACTGTGGCCTGTCCATGCCCTTCCCAGCAGGCACAGGCTCAGGCTCAGGCTCTTGGCCTCTGCCTCTGGCTGGGAGTGATTCTAAACACATCCAGCAGGGTCAGCCTGATAGCCCATCAGTTTCCGATCAGCTCTGCTAGAGAGCCAATGGGATGTGGGAGGAGGGGGTCACTGGTGGGCTGGCAACCCCAAGCCGTCCCCATCTCCCTCTGTGTCTAAACTTGGCCCTTTGGAGTTCGGTAGGGAGAAGAGCCATAGGCCAGGTGGGCTCACCCAGAGTCAGCAGAGAGTCCCACAAATGGTTGCACTGGGCGAAAGACAGCATGGCACCTGTGAATTTTATTAGAGCCTTTCTTTTAGTGCTACACACAAGTGACTGCACAGGGGAGTTAGTATTTTGTTTTAATTTTGAAATAGAGTCATCTTTTGGTATCTGCGGGGGATTGATTCTAGGACCCATTCTAGGATGCCATATCCTCAGATGTTCAAGTCCCTGATATAAAGTGGTATAGTATTTGCATGTAATCTATGCATATTCTTCCATATACTTTAAATCATCTCAAGATTACTTATAATACCAAATATAATGTAAATCCTATGTAAATAGTTGTTATACCCTCTTTTAAATTTTTGTATTATCTTTTATTGTATTTCAAAAAATATTTTTGGTCCATGTTTAGTTGAATCTGTGGGTGAAGAACCCACAGATATGAAGGGCCAACTGTATTGGCTATTTTTTAAGTTAAGAATGTGAGACTGAGGCCAGGTGCAGTGGCTCATGCCTTTGATTCCAGCACTTTGGGAGGCCAAGGGGGGAGGATCACCTGAGCTGAGAATTTGAGACCAGCAGCCCGTGCAACATAGTGAGACCTTGTCTCTTAAAGATTGTGAGACTGGGCTGGGCGCGGTGGCTCACGCCTGTAATCCTAGCACTTTGGGAGGCCAAGGCAGGGATCAACTGAGGTCAGGAGTTTGAGATCAGCCTGGCTAACATAGTGAAACTCTGTCTCTACTAAAAATACAAAAAAATTAGCTGGGTGTGGTGGTGGGCGCCTATAATCCCAGCTACTCAGGAGGCTGAGGCAGGAGAATCGCTTGTATCCAGGAGGCGGAGGTTGCAGTGAGCCGAGATAGGGCCGTTGCACTCCAGCCTGGGCAAGAAGAGCAAAACTCCATCTCAAAAATAAATAAATAAATAAATAAATAAATAAATAGTAAGACTGAGACATAACAGGAAGGAGGGCAATTTGGTTGGTTCCAAGGTTCCTAGAGTATGTGATGGGAGAGGTTGGTGCGGGTGGGGCCATGGAGGTACTGACTCAAGTGGAGGTACAGGTGGGGAAATGGGATGGGAAAAGAAGATTGACCTTAGAAGGGGAGCTCAACCTCTGAACCCTAATTTCAGACCCTTCAAAATGAATATTAAGCTCATTTTGGTCTAAGAAACAAAAAACAAATGAACATGAAACTCATTTTGGTCTTATAAGGTCTGAGAAACCCCTTCTAAACTTCAAGCTGCTTTAAGAAATAACATTTTATTACCTGCAAATACACACAGTACTTTGGAGATTTATAATAGTCTCTTATTCTAATAGAAGCCATTAGGGAACCAGTTTCAATAAACAGGTAAATCTGTAAGACTAGTTTGCAATTAGGATATCTGTTTTCAGTGTCCATTCCTGCCTCTGTTATCTAAATGTCTGGGAACAAGAGCTGTGCTCTGCTGTGTTTAAAATGATTAAAAATCACCAATTAGTTGAGTTCATGTAGACAGGCATTTGACTTATTGAGTTGTTTTAAGAAGACTATAACAAGCCTTAAGCCCCCCAGAAACAGCCTGTCTTTGGGCTTTCCCACATGCCTCCTCGTCCTCTCCACCTGTAGATGTACCGTGCTCTCTGGCAGAGAAGGGAGGGTGTGGTTGGGCTGGACCCCCAGAGGCCATCCCTCCTTCTGTCTTCTGCTCCTGCAGCCCTACCACTCTCAAACCTTTACGAGACCCTGGGAGTCGTTGGATCCACCACCACTCAGCTGTACACGGACCGCACGGAGAAGCTGAGGCCTGAGATGGAGGGGCCCGGCAGCTTCACCATCTTCGCCCCTAGCAACGAGGCCTGGGCCTCCTTGCCAGCTGTGAGATGACCTCCATATGCCCGGGGGACTCTTATGGGGAACTGCCTTACTTCCCTGAGGGGTGGGCATGATGAATGGGAGTCTGCAGTAATTTCCTACTGTTTCAGGAAGCTTTTTCCTTAACCCCTTAGAAAAGGCTGTGGAACTTGAGCTAAAATATGTCTTACCAGGTTGCGTCTAATGCCCCCTGTGCCCTACTGGGCAGAAAGACTTGGGTGCTTCCTGAGGAGGGATCCTTGGCAGAAGAGAGGCCTGGGCTCACGAGGGCTGAGAACATGTTTCCCAGAGTTGCAAGGACCCATCTCTTAAACACAGAGTCTGCAGCCCCTAACTGACACCCTGTCCTTCCTCCTAGGAAGTGCTGGACTCCCTGGTCAGCAATGTCAACATTGAGCTGCTCAATGCCCTCCGCTACCATATGGTGGGCAGGCGAGTCCTGACTGATGAGCTGAAACACGGCATGACCCTCACCTCTATGTACCAGAATTCCAACATCCAGATCCACCACTATCCTAATGGGGTAGGGGATCCCCAGCCATACTGCATGGCCCTTGGTGCATAAGGAACCCACTTCTGTTCCATGTGTGGGCTGGTTTCTGGGGTTTAAGCTGTAGACAACCCACCCTCTTTGTGCCTGCTTCTCCTTGGGCCCTCTATTCCACAGCTCGTGGAACCCACATTCTGCTACTGTGTTTGAAAACACTGTTTTCTCCTCCCGGGGCTTTGGGACTATGCCTCTGTTGTGTTGACTGCTCATCCTTGCTGCTTCTCTGGGCAGATTGTAACTGTGAACTGTGCCCGGCTGCTGAAAGCCGACCACCATGCAACCAACGGGGTGGTGCACCTCATCGATAAGGTCATCTCCACCATCACCAACAACATCCAGCAGATCATTGAGATCGAGGACACCTTTGAGACCCTTCGGGTAAGGGACTGCCCTGGGTGGAGGCCCAGGCTTGGGACACATTGCCTCCCAAGAGGGGCCTAGCAGCAACTCTTCTGCAGGAGAGGTAGAGGATGGCTCCTGTAGGGGAACATAGAGCAGGTTCCCCTGAATGCCCTTGAACATGGAGAATCCATTGACCAGACATTCAGCTTGACCTAACCTGTGAAATTCTCCATCTTCTTTATAAAGTGTTCCCTTCCTTGCCTCCCCTGGAAAGGTCAGTGGTGTCTGGCCGCAGCAGCACAGGGTCCTCTGAGCCCTGGACCTGCACCGTGGCTTCCAGAGGTGGCAGTTCCCACATGGGGTACTAGAATAAATGGCCTATCAGGCTGTGTGTGCTTTGGGATCACATGTCCCCACCCTGGGACCCTGGTTCCAACCATACGCATGTTCTCTTGGAGCCCAGAACAGCAGAGAAGCCACCAGTGTGGACACAGAAGTCAAGGGTCTGATTTCCAGCCTGGCTTCTGACTGCTCTGGGGCTGCAGGAATACAGTTCCTTCCCCCATGCCCAGCAGGCATTTGTCTTACAACTGGAGGGGAAGGCACGTTCCTCTTGGCAAGGGCTGCTCAGGAGGAAGTGGAGGCAGGCTGCCCTGTCAGGGTTTTTGCCTTGATTCAAGGAGAACTTCCTAACCACAAAGGATACAAGTGGGAGTGAGGCGGACCCTCCCTAGAGATCTCCAACACAGAGAGACAAACACGCTGGGGCCGGCTGGCACTGACAGGCCTCCCAAGTGCGGATGGCTGTTAGCTGGGAGCCTCGCTGTCTAAGCTCCTCTCCCATGCTTTTCTTCTGGGTTGCTCGAAGGACAGGGGTCTGCAAGAAAATGATGTTCCCACATAGTTGGCAGCGCATGAACAGCAATTGATCCCTTTGCATCACCTCCTCTTACTATTTAGATTTGGTAAATATTTCTTCCTTCCCTCTTCTGACCCTCCATTTTGCCGATCTTTCCTTCTTATAACACATACTTACTAGGTACCTGCTACTTCCCGGGTGGGCCTATGTGCCAGGAGTATAGAGGTGAACAAGGAAGGCAAAGTTCTATTCTCAGTAGAGCTAATATTCTATCTGGAGAGAGACAACAAACAAATCAACAAGGTAGCCAGGGGCTGTGATAATTTATGTCAAGTGGGCAGGTAAATAGGGAGTGACAGTAGTGCAGGGAGGATTGGAAAGTCAGGGAGTTCTCTCTGGAGGAGGTGGCTTTTGATCTGCAGCCTAAAGGATGAGAATGGGTCCATTATACAAAATGCTGGGGCAAGAGCACACCCAGTAGAGGGGAGAGCAATAGCAAAGGCTCAGGGCAGGAAGGGCAAGGGAGAGGCCAGTGGATCAAGTGAAGGCTCAGGGCAGGAAGGGCAAGGGAGAGGCCAGTGGGTGAGGTCACATGTGAAGGGCATACAATGGGCAAAGACAAGGCCAGGGTGGCCAGGCCCAATCCTCCAGGACTTGCAGACCTGGGAAAGAGTCCATCTCCATCCTGGGAGCAGCAGGAAACCACTCAGGCCTTTAGAAGATCCTTCTGGCAGCTGTGTAGAGAATGGGTGGTGTGATCCTTCCATGCATGGGCTCATGTACGTGATTACCAATAACTGTCGAGTGACAGTGTGAGGAGGGCTGCAAGCCATGAGTGTAGGCACAGCAGACAGACTCACCTTTGTCTGGCGGTGAGATGGGGTGGGAAGTGTGCCAAGTTGACCTCCCAAAGAAATGATATTTTAGTGGAAGAATGAATAGAATCAGAGAAGCAAAGAAAGAGGGAAGAGCAGAGAGGACAGCAGGGATAAGGACTTGGGGGCAGGAAGAGGAAAGGCAGGTTAAGGACATGAAAGATGGCCAGGCTGGCTGGAGCTCAGGCCCAGCAAGGCCCCCTGGGGGCCATGGTCATGGGTGAGCTTGGGTTTGGCTTCTGTTTTCGTCTTGGGCTTCTGTAAAAGCCTCGAGCCCTTGCGGGGAACCAGTGAAGCTGTGTGTGCATCTTCTGTGGGGAATGCCAGAGTCTTCAGGGAGCACTCCATCTTCTCTCCTCCCCACAGGCTGCTGTGGCTGCATCAGGGCTCAACACGATGCTTGAAGGTAACGGCCAGTACACGCTTTTGGCCCCAACCAATGAGGCCTTCGAGAAGATCCCTAGTGAGACTTTGAACCGTATCCTGGGCGACCCAGAAGCCCTGAGAGGTGAGCATCCTTTGGCTCCTGCTGCTGCCTCATTTGTGCAGCTAGACTGAGCCCAAGACCTGCTCTGGTCCAAGATGAACATACCACGTGCCATGAGGTGACCCTCAGGATATCCACTGCAGCCATGGGCTGGGGTCATCCTGTCCTGTTGCTTCAGCTAACCGTGTCTTTAGCAGCCACACTACTCTGAGGGCTGACTACAGAATCCAGCACCTTTTGTCTGGGACAGCTGGACTGAAGAGAGGCATAGCTGGAGACCCATAGCTGGCCCTGGCCAGAAACAGGGAGAGTGAAAGGCTGGAATGGCCAAGGCCAGAGCAAGGCTAATAGGTAGAGCAACAGCTTACAGGTGTGGGGGTGGCAGATACTGGCACCCTTGAAATGGATTCCTCATGCCCACTCTTCACTATTCTTCTCTGTGGCTAGGGGACTTATGGATAAACCAAAATTACAGTTAAAAACCAGCCATAGGCCAGGCACAGTGACTCACGCCTTTAATATCAGCACTTTGGGAGGACAAGGTGGGCGGATCACCTGAGATCTGGAATTTGAGACCAGCCTGGCCAACATGGCGAAACCCCATCTCTACTAAAAATACAAAAATTAGCTGGGCATGGTGGTGGGCACCTGTAATCCCAGTTACTCAGGGGCTGAGGCAGGAGAACCACTTGAACCCAGGAGGTGGAGGTTGCAGTGAGCCAAGCTTGCACCACTGCACTCCAGCCTGGGTGACACAGCGACACTCCGTCTCAAGAAAAAAAAAAAAAAAAACAGTTATAGTAGTTAACTTTTGACTCTCCATTTCAGATTTCGTCATGCCCTCCTCAATGAGCTGCTAAGTTAGGCAGTGCATTGATTATTGCTGCAGGAGAGGGAAGGAAGGAGCTAACGTGTTTTCACGTGTTTTCCTTTTGGAGATGAGAAAGGAGGACTCTGCCTTCCCCCTACCCTGCCCCTTTCTACTCCAGGACCTCTGAAAGGCCATGAGCACAAAGCTGCTGCCTGAGTCCCCTGAAATGCAGGGTACGCCCCAGGTCTCTGATGCACCCCACCACACTTTTCCTCTCAAACATATTCCAGGATCACTTGATTTCTTTTGAATCTATTTAAACCCACCATGTCAATGTGCTATATAAAATGTCTAATGCATTTCAGACACCCTATACATTTAAAGTGTTCTCCTTCTATCTGTGCAGGGATGGGAAAGGGCATATTTCTGAAAGCACAGATGGGAAGACGGGATTTGTTCCGTGTCCAGGTGATTATGGTACCTCTATGCGCCTGGCTGGCACTGGGGACAGAGGCCATGAAAATGAATACAGCACAGCCTTTGCCTCCAAGGAACTTAAGACCTAGTAGAAATGGCAGGCTTTAAAACAGGTTGTTGGGATCTGATTTGGTGACTGCAATGACAGAGATACTCACAGCACAAAATGGGGAATAAGGGCAGGCGTTGGGATACACATAGCCTCAAGGGGCCCAAAGGCTTTTAGAACTGTATTCCCTATTAAAACATGATTTGTACAGAGCACATTCTTTGCTTTGGAGACCTCAGAACTCCTCACTATAGGCCGGGCATGGTTATAATCCCAGCACTTTGGGAAGCCAAGGCGGGCAGATCACTTGAGGCTGAGAGTTCAAGACCAGCCTGGCCAACATGGTAAAACCCCATCTCTACTAAAAATACAAAAATTAGCTGGGTGTGGTGGTGGCCACCTGTAATCCCAGCTACTCAGGAGGCTGAGGTAGGAGAATCACTTGAACCTGGGAGGCAGAAGTTGCAATAAGCCCAGATCATGCCACTGCACTCCAGCCTGGGCAACAAAGCTAGACTCTCTCAAAAGAAAAAAACAAAACAAAAC